>NC_060247.1:12268060-12894310 GCF_921293095.1 Ischnura elegans | reverse complement strand
TTCTAGAAAACATAACAGCAATTGACCCCACAGACGATTTTTTGAGGCGTAACAGTACTCTAGAAAGCGTGACGGACAAGCAGTGTCTTGAATTATTGGAGAGTTGAAGGAAGGCTGGATATTTACACTTTAAATAATTTATTAATTTTAGTAAAAACAGCAAACATTTAGAATAAAATACATTCATGCAAAAAAGTTATTTTGAAAGATTGAGACAGCATATATGTAGAAGCAAATCAAATAATAAGCAAGCATGAGAAGTTTGTAGTTTTAAGCACCATAAGCAATCAATTTCCACAAAAATAAAAATTGAAAACTAACACACATTTTTTGTGATATTCACTGGTCTATCGATTACGTTCCCGCCCGCAGGGGGAATAATGAAATGACTGTACCCTTCAATGACATTACTGAGTTCAAGTTCATTTTTCTAAAGAAAAACATTTTCCTTTTCCGAACTTAACCTAACTTGGCACAATGAGTTTTTCGTATAAGGATCCAACGCCTTGGTGGTATGCAACACGCATTTCCCCAGCAACTATTACGGTTGCATACACACCCAGGAGCCTGCTACGATTACCATCTCCACTACTTTGTCTTCATCTACAATCACTTACATTTCTTCTACTCATTTTCACTTATCTGCGAGCACAGTGTCATAGTATGTTTCAAATTATGAATCCTAAAAATAATTTCATGATCATTTCCTCTCCCTCCAACAAAATTATGTCAATTTAGATCGATATTATTGGAGGGATATGTACCCTCCTGTCCATGATTTTATGCAGTTAAGACTCCCCATAACTATAAAAATCATTTGGTATAACTAATTCTTAAAAAGATGCTTGATCATACAGTGCAATTTCAATAAAATTTTAAACTCCCACCAATTTTATCACATAATTTCAGCAAAGCAAACTGTTGCAAAGAGTGGCAATATCTTACCCAAACTCTGGAGTCAGCTGCAGATGTTTCTTGATATGGTGACACTGCAAACTCAGGTCCTCCAGAAAATGAAGAGATACCTCCAGGGGTCACGGAGGCGACTGCGTTGTAAGTTGGGTATTCATCGTCTCCGTCGGATGCAGATGGTGCTCCACGACCACTGTGCTTGCGGTGTCTTGCCTCCAAACGTGATAGCAGCACCAGATGCACCACTTGTAAAACTGCCACTATCGCAACTAACCCCAGCACCAGCTTACCCCATAGAAACTGCCGATGCATTTCAAATGCTACAAACTATTTAACTCACTATGCATCCAAAACCTGTCATCATTTTCAGATTTTTATTGACAAAATAAAATCTAAGGATTCACTAGCATTGTGTACACTGTGGCTACTGCCTACAAGAAAATTCCTCTGGGCTGAAATACAGAGAGAGACGAACCAATTACAACAGTATATACCAGAAAAATTGATAGTATAACTTATCAATTTAAATATGCATTATCAGTATTGGAGGCAACACTCACAGCAAATATTTGATTTTTAATCAACATATGTTCTTTCATGAAGAAGGAAGGAAATTCAAAATTTTGAGTGGGGAAGAAGACAACAGTATAAAAAAACAGTGGAACTTGCAACATCTCTTTCATTTATGATGGATCGATTCCACCTCATGTCCCCTGAAACTACCAGTTTCATAGAGCATGAATCCTATAAAATTAGACAGTCAAACATGGGGAAAATTGCAAACAACTAGAGAGAGCATGTAATATAATGAGAATATCTGGAATCTTCAGAGAAGAGAACATTATGATTTTTTGTAAAAGGAACACATTATTGTACTTACATGACATTTTGAACATAAAAGTAAGAAATGTCACGTATGCAGCTAAAGGAAGAAGTAAAATGAGACATTATGAGCAAGGATGGAGAAGAGCCGGGGGAGAAGGAAGAAAGGGAGGAGGGAAAGAGTAATCATAAGACGATTGACCATATTTCAAAAGAGGGGTCATACATAATACACACTGGAGAAACCTTTGGTGTTCGGAATCTGCCAGATAAATGCAGAATACCAACTAATGGTGAGGATTAATTGACGCAGTTATCAAACTCCGCACATAAAATAAACATAGATGCAAACAATCGGAACAAATGAAATGCAAGGTACGTAAGTGCTTCCAGCAAAGGTAAACTCATCTCTTAGTGGTAAGGGTATATTTATTTGGTTGTCTCCTCCGCGGGTTGAGAAATAAGAGTTATCAAATAGAACTATAAGAAATTAACGCATTGACAATAACCTGAGTTAAATGGGAATTTCTAAAACCAGCATATATTAAATTTAGAGAGTTAATTCCGTTCCGAGGCCATTAGTTAAGGCTTCAATGGGACTCGGCCGTCGCAAGCGAACTAGTATCTCTTCCAGAACGTTTTCTCCACAAAATGAAATAAAATTGGATGGCATTGATGCTAATATAGATACATGCGCATACACAGTAAATATATTAACAATACTTACCTGAAATTGGTCTTTCCTGGATAAAATCGAACGATGTCGAGAGATTCATTGCCGGGAGTAAACACAGCGTCTGCCAGTGTTGGTAGCAGTCACCGTTCTCAATCTCAGCCTCCAGAAACGTGATGCACTTTACATGGTATTGAAAAAGGCCCAATTTTAAGAAAATGATGTAAGTAAGTTACCATCAAATTATTTTTGTTTGGCACTCAAGTCCTCTTCCGTAAACAACATCGACCGATATATTTCAATGCGCTGTACAAATATCGTTCCTCGTTTGTTTTTTTCGATCTTTAAACTGGGAAAATGGTGACTTTGTGAGTATTTGGAATAGAAAGTATAATTGACAACCGACCCTTTTAAATGTCGAACCATCGACATTTTTTTGCAGTACCACAATGAACTCGCGAGTTTCTTTTGCAACTTGTGACGATATTCGTGATCACTGTTGAATAATTTCGATATTCTGATTTAGGTGCAATCCGCCTCAAACTGCATCTCAATTTCTGATTAATTTCTCTGCTATTGCTATTAGCCATGGTAGCAGTATAGTTGTATAGAAGGGACAACTTTTGTCGCATCTTCCTCAAATTTTGGATTTTTACAACTCCTCATTTGATGAGATTATGATTTAAAGTGTTATTTCTGTGGTTAGTGTCATATTAGTGTCATCTTTGTATGTATATATCAATTTGTTGGAATTATTCTTCATTACGTTCTCCTCTTTTCGTCCTCTTAATTCAATCTCTCCGGCGTGTTCCATCGATTGCACAGGTCCTCCACGTATTCCTTCCACCTACTCTGTATCTCTTCTCGCCTGGTTAACATCCTTCCATCTTTAGCCTTAATTTTTTAAATGGCTTGGACTCCTTTGCCGCCCAATAGCAACTTAGCCTTGGCATACAACGAGCCTACCTCTTCCTTGTGAAATTTTTCCATTTCCTCTCACCATTTTCTCTATTGGGCCCGTATCTCTTCATTGTCTTTTTCACTGATCTGCTGAATGAGGTGAGTGCCTGCGCCTTGAAGTTTGCTGATGATCTAAAGATACACACTACAATCTCCTCACCTGTAGACCATCAAAGAATACAAGAGAGGTTATCTGCAATAGAGAAATGGTGTGCCAGAAACAACATGTCTATTAATTCCAGTAAATGTTCTTGCATCACCTTTCATAGAATCAAATCTCCAGTTATACATCGATACTCTATTTCTGGGAGTGAAATCCAACGCTCTCAGAGCATAAAAGACCTTGGTGTCATATTTTCTTGTGATATGGGATTTCATGATCATATAGACTATATCTGCAACAAGTCAAACAAGATGCTCGGCTTTATATCAAGGTTTTCTAGAGGTATTGACAACCCTACTGCTCTACGTTCTCTATACTGCTCCCTTGTAAGACAACTGGTGGAATACGCAAGTCCCGTGTGGTCCCCACACACACTTGGTAACAAGATAAGACTGGAGGCCCTGCAAAGACGTTTTATTCGTCTGGTTGGTGTACAAATGGGTTTCGGCTATATGGATGTTCCTGTGGAAGACCTATCCAGGGATCTCAATCTTCCACCTCTTGCCCTGCGGCGTGACGTAGCCGATGTAGTCCTGTTAGTCAAAGTTAGTAATGGCTACGTAAACTGCTCGGATCTCCTAGTGAAATCGACTTCAGAATCCCAACTACTACAAGATCCCGTGACATTTTGAGCCGCAGATACCATGCAACCAATTTCGACTTCAACAGTCCTCTTGCAAGATTTACCCGCCTTGGAAATCAAGTAGCATCCGAATGCGACCTCTTTTTTGACAGCCTCCATAAAATCCGCAGACGGGCCTCCATTCTCCTGGTTCTTTGACATGTCGTTCTCTTGTTCTTGTTTCTCTTGTTCACTTTACTTTGTCTAACCTTCTTCGTTGTCACACTCCCCTCTGAAAATTTACCAACTTTATACCATCTTATGTTTCATATACCACTTTATATTATTACTGTATATTATCACTGTGTATTATTACTGTATATTATTGTAAATTATTGAATTACTTATCGTAAATTATTGCATTACTATTGTAAATTGGCTGCTGCCATTGGAAAATAAATAAAATGGAATGAAACTGTCTTCAACACCATGCCTCCCTTGCCCTCTTAGTTTCACACTGTAATTGAATATTTATTTCCCTATCCATCATTTCGCCCTGATCTGTGTCCACATTCATCTAGCCCCTTCTCTCTTCCATTACTTTTATCATTGCCTCCATTATCCATGTCGCCTTTATCCATCTACTGTCAACATAGCCAATTGACTTTTCTGCCATTTGGGAAATTCCAGTTTTAATATTATCCCACCCTTCCTCTGCAGGGTATGTAGTTTCAATCTCCCATACTATTTCCCACTAGTTGCTGGTATTCTCTGCTTATGGTCCCATCCAGAGCTTCCACATTCCATTTCTTTGCTTTTCTAATTTTCATGACTTTTTAAAATCATATTTTGCATTTCATGAGCACTTGGTTGTGATCTGAATCAGCATCCACTGCAGGGAAGCTTTGTGAGTTTTTCACACTATTCCATAACCTCTCTCTAACTATGATGTATAGTATTTGATATCACTCCATGTCCCCTGGAATTTTCCATGTTTACCTTCACCCTTAATAGTAATTGAACCAAGTGTTTGTGATGGGTCCCATTAGATGATTTTCTGCTAATCATTCGCTTGTATTCCATGTTTTCAGGAAAGAGATAGTTGGTAGGGTTTCCCACTTCCATTCCAACAGTGTTTTTTATGTGACACCATCATGTGGACTATCTTTCATAGGGTTGGGCTAGCTTTTCCACCATGACTATGTTGTAGCCCAAGTGAAAGGAGAGACAATAGATTCTGAAAATAAGACTATTACCAATAATGACCAGTTGGCTCTGATATACTTTCTAGTAAATTTTCATTTTTTCCACTGCTGTTCCCAGAGTATATAAATCGAAATATTCCTCCTCATGTCTGTCACTGGCTGGCATTGTTCTTGAGACCCCAGTCACTTATGATTTCCCCTGTGGCTTCTGTGATTTCTACTCAAGAAACTCGTCCTTGGACTGCCTTGACTCAGTAACCATGTCTAGAATTTTCTCATCAATTGTTCATACCATCGAATCAGGGCTAAAATGCCAACAAAATACATTGTATGTATCTCCATTGTATAGAATTGGATAATACCCCCATGTCGTTTATAGTTGCACCTCACTGATTAGCCACTTGAAAAGACAGCATATTTGCAATGCATTGGATCTCATCCCTGCATCATGTTCTTGGTCTCACTTTTACACCTTGCCATGACCAAAAAGTTCCCAAAAGAAATGGTTTTCATTGGTTGGAGCACATGTGGATTACTGTGAATGCCATAAAGGCTGCAGTCTACATATTTGACTGCACAAAAAATAATGTTATCAGTATACTTATATAAAAGATGATGTCTGTTTGTCTGTCCACTATGCATTTCCATATGGTAGCATGTATTGCGACAAAAGTTATTACATAGTTGCATCTCATGCTCACAAACCCCATGGCGCTACTTTAGGTTGCATCTTTTGCGTTGATTTCTCAGTACTGTTTGTTACGTCACATCTTACAACTTTTGCAGTTGGACATATTCTGTGCGTAGGCACACCTTTTAACCCACTAAAAGAGAAAACTTGAAAATCCTGCCATGTGACCATGAAATCCAAATTTCCCACTTCTCTGGGTACTATCCTTCCCAATCTACGCATGGGTGGCCTGCAAGTATAAAATGAGTTAATAAAATTTAAAAACAGCCTTTCTTAAAGGACTTATGATGATTGATTCTCATTTATATTCAAAAGCAATTTCCTCATCCAAAAGCCTCATTAGTGCTCTTGAACTTCCCTTTTTGATGGATGGTGTTGATAACGCCAGAAGTTTGACGACCATAGATCAAGCTTTAAGGTTTGTCTCATATAGAACTTCAACCCGGACACGTTGGTGCGAATAGACACTGGTAAATCTCATCTCAGATTAAGATATAGGAATGAGAATATGTACCACATATTCATAGTATGGGAGCCAGTTGCTTTCCCTGAGCCTATCTTATTAGCCAGGATTTTTACTCTGTTTGTCAGCCAAAATTTGTGTCCTGGGGGTTTTGCTTGAATAGGGTGTTTCCTATTTTTTTATTGCCTAAATCGAAAGATTATTACTCCTGGAGTACGTATTTCATGCTTTTAGATTTTTAAATGACGATATCTATTTTTTGCGATTAAATGAAAAGTGAAAATTTTCAAAGCCTGCAAAAACTCGATGGCTAAATATGAATGCTCGTCCGTGTGATGTCATTCTGGTTGTCTGAGGCTGTGTGAGGCCACCTTGGTGCAAGGCTATGAGCACCACTATGATGCAGGTTGCTAGCTAGTAGCACTTGGCTTAAATAAGGATTTTTAATACCCTATCAAACGAAGAAAACTTTCCAACCTTAGGCAATTTTAATAGGTGATTATTAAGAGGTGTTACCCTGAGGAAACTACCCTATTGTTTGAAATTGACCTTGAGGTTGTACTTTTCTCATCACTGACTTGTGTGCGAATGTAAATCCTCTTGTAATCATGAGTTGGAAATTGTCAAATTATTGTGTGGTCATTTATGATATGGTTTGATTGAAAGAGCTAAGAGTATTTATTTTCTTTAAGTTTATTGATTGACCTGGAACATCTCTTGTGTCCATAATTTTTTTCAAACTGTAACAGTAGCCTTAAAGAAAATACAGAAATACACGTCTCAAGATAAGTAGAATTGGATCTCTTTAATCAGCTGGTATTACAACCTCATTGTGTTTTGCTCTCAAATTTGTTTCAATAAGAAGCCTTGGTAAAAGGCATGGTTGAGTCATCAGATTTATATCATTAGAAAAGTTGGCTGTACTATGAAGAAATGTTTTAGTATTGACTTTTTCACATTTAATGAATTTTCTGAAGTTTGCATAATTTTCTTCTTAATTTATATCAAAATTATGGAAAAACATGGAAACAATTAACTTTCAGTGACATAATTTTTCTTGCATCCCATGAAACATAGGTATGTTATTTCATAACGCTAAACACTCGGTCTGCTTTTGTCTTCGTCCACCCAAGAGACCTGTAAAAAACAATTATTTAGGACCTTATTATTGCAATAACTTTTAGAATGAATGAGAATTTGAATGTCACTATCAACATATTACCTTTTCGTAGGAGGTGTTGCCTTGTAATATATCCCCTGTAAGTTGCCTATTGTAAAATAAAATTTTCTGTTATCTTAAATTATGTATTTTTTGTATTTTTATTATTCAATAAGGACATAAAAACTTATCTTTCCCCCATCAAATTTTGGCTATAGCTGAAGAGGCTTTTAATTTACAATGGCTGAACAGATGAAATCAAGTGGCAGGCAGTAATTTCTATTTATTTTACCATTGATTTAATTTTTTTACGATTTCATAAAGTGTAGACAGTATTTTTTTTACCTGAATCTTAGTCGCGGCAGCATCTGCAGACTTAACATCAATGCCATACTTTTTGGTGACCTTTACCAATAGCTCTCCATAAACAATTGCATTATCAACTGCATTCCTAGCAGCTGTTTGAAATGTAAAACATCAGTGAATTTCAAAATGACTATAAGATAATGATTTTATTCAAAGGAGTCAAGGAGAAAAATTTGACCTAGTGCAATGTTATGTAAGAGAGAAAATGGTTGAAATATACATCACCTTTGCAACAATCTCTGGCATCTATTAGTGCATCGAGATAATTTGCAATAAATAAGCACAAATGAACAGGTTGTGCCCTCAAAACCTGTTTTAGGGGAGACGTACCTTGGTACTAGCTTAAGAAATTGCATGGCATTGTCAGTTTACCTGCTTGCTATCTAATTGAATGTGACTTCAGACATGTTTTTGACAGATAGAAGGCAATTAATTGCTGTATCATGCTGTAGCAATGGATCATTTTACCTGAAGTCTACATATTTACTTATAAATGAACATCCTGGTAATTTATAAAAAGAGTTAGTAAATTTTTAAACCTAATTTAATCCCTTTTTTCACTGTGATAAATTTCATTGTCCAATAATCTGTGTCAAGTTGGCTCTAGAACAAGTTAAAATATTTATGTACATGTAGAAGAGACATAAAGCTATTATTTACAGTTTTTATTGATAAATGTAACTGTTACATTAGGAATGTGGCTATTTCAGTGTACATGGAATATTAGTAAATCAAAATTTACCATCAATTTTTAATATACTATTATGTTAGGATTCCATCAGATTAAAACAATTCACTCTAATGGAAGTTGCAATATGTTGGACTTTTAATAGTTACTATAGCTAGACATTTCAGTTAATTATGGTGAAATAATAACTTAATATAATTTCTGGTGTGCATGTTACTATTGTCATTATGAAATTTGACACTTGGTAATGAATGGCTACAAATTAATAGCACCTCTCTTGAAATATCCACCATCAGTTCCTTAAGACCAGCGGGTATCCCATAAATTCGTTTAGCATTGTACTTTTCTAATGCAACGTCCATTTTTAAGTCGATCCCTATGGGTTCACATTGGTTGTCTTGAGCATAGATATATGGTCTTGAATTATCACGTGCATTCAAATGAAGAAATAGAAGTGCATAGCAACTCAAATTTAATCAAAACAATCAATCAACAAAATATAATAAAATATTGTCTTTTAAACCAAAAAATCATCCTATGAATTGTAAAATCACGGAAAAATAATTAGTTGATATGGACTATTTTTGAAGAGTGTACATGCAAGCCCTTTCATGACGTTAAATTTAAATTTATACGGAATTAGCCTCTGAAATAAACTCAAATAATAATCAAATGAGATATTCCATTATTTACAATGTTATATCGATTACTTATGAGCATAAAGCTATGTTACATCGGGGGATAAGCTAAATGGCCAATCGTTCGCCAATTTGGAATTCCCTCCCTAAGTTTCTTCTTTTAAATAGCGCCATTCTATTTCGTTTCTTATTTGTATACCAGTAAATCAAATATCTCGCGTGACGTGGCGCTGCTGAACTCTTTCGGAGACTTTGCAAATTGACAAGGTGTGTGTTGTGTTTGGTGTCAGAATTTTTCAATTACATACATTACGGTGAGAGGATTATTTTATATGTGAATGTTTTCGGTAGCCTCATTTTTGTCGAAATGTGATTTAAGGATTTAATATCCTTTAGAGATGTAAGTTAAACCCGATTTCTGGAAAGTAACCGTGGGCGCCATATTGTCGGTGTTGTGCACGTGTGCGGTAGTGAGGCTTGAATAAGTTTGTTTTATATATCTCCCTGTTCTTTGTTAATTAAGTAACTGCAGCGTTCAATGATTACTACGTGTTTTTGTATTTTTTGCAGATGCCGTCGATCACAGTGAAGGATGTCGATCAACATAAGTTCGTGAAGGCTTTCGCCGCCTTCTTGAAAAAGTGAGTTTCAGCGCAGAATGATTGTGTTACTTCAGTTACCTGTTTTAGTTATAGTTTATCAATTATGTTTTTAGTAGATAAATTTAATGAGGTCCTAGTGGATTCCTTTGTGCATTACTTTATTCTATGTGCTTCAGAGTTTGTGTATTGCAGTAACGAGATTGATTGTTGGTATTTTTTTTCTTAGGAGCGGCAAAGTTAAGGTACCCGAATGGGTTGACCTCGTTAAAAGTGCTAAGTACAAGGAACTTGCTCCTTATGAGGATGACTGGTTTTACACACGGTGTGCAGCCTTGGCTCGTCACATGTACATTAGGTCGCCTGTTGGAGTTGGTGCCGTCACAAAAATATTTGGAGGTAATTAACTGATTAAAAATATCAATTACTTTATCTGTCTGGTCATCATGTATTTATTAACTCGTCCAGACGTTAACTAACGTGATGGGTATCCAGTAAATCTAGCAGCAGAAGTTGTTTATCGATAATTTTTAGGTTTAATATTTCTCCCTTTCACAAATGTATGCAACACTTCAGTTGAGATTTGTGTTGCGGTATGGTTTTAATCATTTAATGGGCGTCGGCGTTGATTTTGGTGTGGGTGAGCTCGTAACAGGTTTGAGGTTGTGAGAAGGGTGAATAGTAGATTTTGGGTAACGGTTCACTTGATTCTGCTAGATTTGACGCATTTTTATTCTTACGGTGACCTTAAATTGAGTAGATTTCCGTATTTCTAGCGAGTTGCCTTATTTATTGTAAGATACGGTCTGTGGATCAGGAAAAGTGGGATTACTTTCTCGTCCTTTTTGTAATTCTGTGACATTCTTGGGTATCCTGTCGCGCTGGTTGTGTAAAGGTGACAATTGTTTCATTACCGTTGCACTTGTACTCGAGGTTCATTCGGGCATGGAACGAAGTTATAGTTATTCCCTGATTTAATTTTGCGAAGTTCGTGATGCATGAATGTATATGGTAAAAGCGTTATAGACAGGGTCCACTGAGCAAGGCTGGTAATGCATTAAATGAATGGGTCAAATCTTCTGTGATGGATTTCTACTTGATGCATGATGGTTGTTATATGATTGCTCTTTTTGATACTTCTCAATATTCCATCATTGTCTGCAATTATTGCTCGAGTATAAAGGATTGTAATGACTTGCATGAATCTCTTGACCTTGTGAATCAAAAATCTGAACCACTCGCCAAAGTAGAAGGTGCCATTTATTCAATTATCTTCACTGGATAGCGTGATGGAGGGTGTAAATTATGAGTATGGGAGTGTTGAGTAACTGGGTTGTGCATTCCAAATTACGAAGTGCTCTTATGTAGATCTGGAAGCATCGAACAGGTGGGGTAATAAACCAGTATACACTCTCCCCTATGCTTCTCCTCGAGAACACAGTTTTCTAACTTCTATTTTATTATATTTCCATAATTTTATGATTTAAGAGATGTTTTATTTAATTTCCAGGCAACCTTGACCTGAAATAAATGATAATCCTTGCAATGAATCTAATTGTTTTCCTTATGACAGAGCAAACTTAAAGATTAGCCATTAATCGCTAACAGTGGAACTGCTTGAGCGTCAACAGTTTCAATTGGACAGGAGTTAAATTTTAAAGGCATATTCTATGTTTTTGGCAGGAGTAGCTTTCATTGATCTTATTTAATTTTAGATAACAAGTAAAAAACATTACATAATTTTGGATCAAGATCTTCGTATTTTTCTGGAAATAGTGGTGCAGATGAGTGTGGAGTAAAAAAAAGTAACTATTGCTGATGAAGATGTGGTAATTGTTAATTGGAGGCAAAACTGTTAACGGATATTATCAACAGTGATAGCCTTGCCCCGTCACAACAGCTTTTATGTGATATTGTTTAAATGAGCCCAGATTGTAAAACTTCTAGAGGCTATGAACATGCTGCTATAGTTTTCAAAAATATTATCAAAATCATTTTCACTTGAGAACTTTTTTTTTTCTTTAAGTGTTGAAAAGTTTCGCTTTTGACAAATTTCTAAAAAAAGCATTCTCAGACACATGTATAAATCACATGTCACTTAAAAGTCATAAAAATCTCTGTAAGCATGATAAAGACCACCAACTTATAAATTGAGTGATATTTGGGACAATTTTGAATTTATTTTTTTGGTAAATATAATGAAAATGACCATTCTGCCAATGTGTTTTATTGCAAAATACCACTTTTTCAATGTCTAATTATAAAAAAGGGACGTCAATCAGGTGACTTGAGTTTTTTTTTGTTATAGCTTGCACTAACCAACCTCTCTGTTTGAAGAAAATTAAACCTGAAGTTGCTCCCATGATTGATAGTGCTTCTGTGATTTATTGTAGTGATGGTTGTAAAATGGCAGGCTACAACACTAATGTTTCAGGGCTTCCCCCTGAGTCAGAAATTTATTTACAAATTGTACCTCCAGTGATTCATGTAATGGAATCCCCGTTAAGGGAATTAGAATGTTACAATCATTCATTATAGCCTTAGTTACTAATTCGTAGGGTGTCGATGTTCCGTGGTATTTTTTTATCCATTTATTAGCAGTTCCCCCGGTGTTGTCAGGGAAGGATAGCTCCTGGAGAAGTTGGAAACTTGGAATTCATGGTCACATAGCAGGAATTTTGTTTTCTCTTAGTGTGTCAAGAGGTTTGCCCACCCTGTAGAATGTTCAACGGCAGATGTTGTGTGACGTAAGATGAGGTACAACTAATGGTTATTGTAATGCTGCATTTACTTAATTACATTGCAGGTCGTAAGAGGAATGGAGTTTGCCCATCCCATTATTGCAGAAGTTCCGGTTCTGTTGCAAGGAAGGCACTACAAGCTCTAG
Source organism: Ischnura elegans (assembly GCF_921293095.1). Lineage (NCBI taxonomy): Eukaryota > Metazoa > Arthropoda > Insecta > Odonata > Coenagrionidae > Ischnura > Ischnura elegans. The sequence goes on along the minus strand of NC_060247.1, from coordinate 12,881,522 downwards.
AATCCTTGAAGCTGATTGAGAAAACTGTTGATGGTGGTCGCAAGCTCACAGGACAGGGCAGGAGGGACCTGGATCGAATTGCAGCACAAGTTAAACAAAAGAAGTAAATGTATTATTAATAAAATTGGTTTTTAAAGCGATCCATGTTATTTCTTGTATTGATCAAATTCATTTCCTGGCCCATGTAACTGAGGTACTAAAAGTCTCTAGGGTACTTTTTCCTAGAATACTACACTGTTGTATTATACCATGTTATAAGTTTCCTAAGGTCATGCCTAAATTTTCTGATGGTGATGGGTCTTAATATACTTGATATTTCACTTGTGTTACAATCAATGATGTGTATAGTTGCATCCACTAGTATCCATGACTGGATCATGCGTTCACAGTTAATATGACCAGACAACATATTTTTTCAGTTTTTTTATCAGTCTCCTACCTCTTGATCTATTTGCAGTAAGCAATCAATGGCTTCTACACCTCTGTAGTTACGATGATGTTGCATGCTATGCAGCCAAGTGGATCACCACCTTTCATGTACTGCTCTGGACTCCACCTCAGCATCCTGTTTTGTTATTGTTCACACTTTTGTAAGCAATTCATTCCTTCAATGAGCGTTTCTCTGTTTGAGTGAAGGAACTGGAAATCAAAAGGTTTCGCCACCTTAAAATGTATATGTCAACTTTGTTTTTCTCTTTTATTTAATACTTGGGAGAGATTTTTGTCTAAGATTACCCATCTGATGATTACATTTAATTATGGGTGTAAGTGAAGGATCTCATCAGAGGTGTTGTGGCCGAATCAGACCAAATTGTTATTTGGCTAATTACGAGGTCATTCTGTCACCAACATTCAGAATTTTATTGACAATGTACTTATGATTACGACATCTGTGTGGAGTAATTTGGAAAATACAATTTAGAGTTTAAAAAATTCTTAGTGATGAAATACTGCGGAACGTGGGCATTTAAGAGTCTAGAAAATACGTCCGAACGGGACTCAAAAGTAAGCTCTTTACGCTTTATATTACCACGCAAATACTGCACTCTAGGAATTTAAAGCAGTTAAAAGACATCCTTTTATTTCAGATATTCCTACTGAATAATTATAAATTCAAAGTATTGAAATTATGCTCGTGTCAAGGATATATTTAGAAATTTTTGAAACAATTACAGTGGAACCTCGTTAAAGCGAGTACGGGCTATAGCGACACCCCCGCTATAACGAGAGATAGCCGATGCACTGTTAATTGACCCTATAATAAGCGTGTTAAAAAATTCGTTTTTACGAGACCCTTTCGGCGTTGGCTCTCGCCATAGCGAGGGTTTCACCGCCGGAAGACTTTCATCAAGACTCCTTAACCTCTGTAATTGCTAGCGATCTGTTAGAAATGAAGTTAATGGAGTGCTCAGTCTTAAATTTATGTGGTAAACTGTCGTTCGATAAATATAATGATTGACGAAACAATGCTTTGCACGATTTTTATTCAGTGCGGTGCTTATAAATTGTTTGAATAGTCAGTCGTTATTTGAGTAAGGAAATTTAGTGATGCAAAACAACATCCCCTTTCGTCTGGATTTATGCTTACGTTTATCGGATAGATGTTTATCTGTCGCCGCACCACTCCTGTTCCTGTATATCTGTTCGCAACAGGTATATTGGCTATTATTTGCTCCACCTCCGGTAAAGCGACAATTCGCTATAGCGAGTGTTTATTAGTGTACCGTGGGGTGTCGTTATATCGAGGTTGCACTGTACATTTTTGTGTGAATATGGATAAAAAGAATAGCTCCCTGAGGCATAAAGAAATAATTGGTATTGGTTTGCTCTATATTATCATTATTACGTCTTTAAAAAAAATTAATTGTGCCTTGATAGGCCACTTATTGCTTCGCTGTTGTCTCTTACAATGTTGCGTGGTTAATAAATACTATTTTGTAAGGGAAAATGCCAAAAACTAACCATTTTTTAGAGAAGGGTGAGCAAACTAATGGTGATTGTTTCTGTAAGAGGGGACTTATGCCCAATAAAAGTCTGTCAGTGGAAGTGTTCGCATATTAGAGGTGTGCTCCTTGCATGAATGCATATGCTTCTGCTGTGGGATTGAATACTGTCCTAAAGTCGGGTGTCTGTGGATAAGAGGTTTCACTGTGCTAGTCTTGCAATTCATTATTCATCTAAAGTGGAACGGTAAGATATTTGGGGTACAATGACTATTTGTGTCTCTCCAGTGAATGTGGATGATACATTTTGTCTGAGATGGGGTGTTTGATGAAGGATTATAAAACGATAAACTTTACAGTCCAGCCGGCGAGAGTTGTCTGATGGAAGTTCTAAAGTAGAACCCTGCGGCAGCACGGTTTGCAGCCAATTGCTGTCCCCTTTACACACCTCACCCCCCTTGCCTAATCATATAACATGCATATGAAGCACTGAAACAAGCCTGAGCCACCAAAACAAGCCCTTTCTTCGAATCACCAAATCAGGGTTCCTTTGGGTCCTTCACACTCATCGTCCCTTCCGGCTGCTTCCTTTGTAGAACCCTTTTGTTTACATGTGAGGTGGGCATTGCCCTTTCTTACCTGGCAACCTTACTCCCTACCCCGACTTAGACCCTTCTAAATTTCATCGGACAACTATCAGCGGCCGGACTGTAGTTGAAGACTTCAAGGGTGAAGGGGACAATAGTGCTCACACTCAGGGGTGCCGACTTATAAAAAATATTGGGGGGGCCCACATCGGAGGTCTTGCCCCAGGAAGAGGTTAAATTGAAAGTGTGTCGCAGCACCGAAACACTACCATGATTCACAACACTTGATTCAGTTAACCTCCTTAACCATATAATTATTTGTTTCAACACTCATTGTTGAATTTATTTTAAAAGGTAACTATCGTCAAGAATGTGAAATAAAAATCACCAATATATTTTTGTGATTTCACAAGGCATAATATAACTTAATTATTTTCTTGAATTGTTGAGGGGGCTCCGCGCCCCATGGAGTCAGCGCCACTGCCCACGCTTCATAATTGTTAATTTACTTAAGAGTGGTGTGATTGAAAAAAAATGGATTAAGTGCTGACCTCTCAAATTTTTTATAAAAAGTTTGTGTTTACATTACTAGAAATTTCCAAGTAGTAATAGATTTAGATTCTCCAGTCCAACGCCTAATATTGTCACCATGGTAAACCATTTGAAAGAAAATATATCACTAGGCACGTAAACTTAGCATAATATTTTAGTTGAAAAGGAATCAGGGTCATTCCATGCCAAATCATTACAGCTCCCAACCCGACCATCTCAGATTTGGTAGGAAGTTAAAGCACATGAAATTGTACTCTTACTCAAAATTTTAATCCCCGGCTATACACTGTATGCATACAGCAGGGTGACAAAGAATACAAAATTTTCCCTCGCATGCTCTACAAAAATAAATTATAACTTCGCTAATAATTGTGGTAGTATCTGCCCGTTGGTCTCGTTTTAAAGCTAAAGGAACATAGTTTCTGTAAAAAAATGTTAGGTTTTAAGATACCGATTTTTTTATTCCGAGGTCACACCGTGTGACCTTTGACCTTGAGTATCTACAAAACTACCTTAAATTTTATTGGGAAAAAATATGTTAAACAGTTAAATGCATTCTATCTTTGGTATACATTTCATTTTGGGATGGCTTTGAGAACAGGAGTAAAAAAAATATTGAATTATGAGTTAAATTAATATCCCCTATGAAAAATTTGTACACAAGTTCTAAAGAGGCTGTGTACAATGTACACATTTTACATACATTTATATGCAGTTGTATACAAAAGCATACATGTGTACAATGCACTCAATTTCCATTCAGGATGTGCATTCTATGTCCTCATAGCAATTGTGAATTCTCACTAAAATATGACCCCTCTATTACTTGCTAGTGATTGAAAATCTGCCATGCCTTACCTTGTGCATGTCAAGGCACAACTAACTTCGTCAAGTCTTTTACTCTTGTGTCCTGGCCAAAGAGAATTCCCAACCTCCTGCAGTTATCTCTTGTCAGGGATTTAGATGGCAAAGTATGGAAAAATAATCCATTTTTGTGCACGATGAAAGCATGTTGGTGTTGTTAGGAATCCTTCTCTCAGCTTTCATAGCACACTCATTTCACCCTAATTCTCTAGAAGGTGATTCTGAGCCGTAGAGGAATTTTTTTAAGGTAGCTGTTGTTAGCGATGAAGTGGTCATGATTTAATTAACCAGTAATTTGAGAGGGAGTTTCCTTGGTTGCATTTTGGCTCACTCACCTGAAATGACACGGAAAATGACTAAGCACATCATTAATGGTCATATTTTCTATTAAATACCTTATTATATATAATATTATCTCTTTGCTTTTCAGTAAAACCATTTCACTTATTTCAAATGATCATCAGGATGTAACAGGTTGTACTAAACACGTCTGAAAAAATCTGATCAAGAACTTCCTCCCACCTTTTCTTTCTCCTTGAAAGGGGGTTTCATCGCCTTTGCTTGAAGGCACACAATCCAGTTCAGGTGCTGACCTTTTGGTATCATCTTACTATCTGGAAGGTGGTTGGTGTGACCTAATCCGTGGTGCCAGATCTCTTAGTCAAAGCTCTCTTCGCAGTTAGGGTCACCACTGGTTCAGATGTTGGGGGCATACTTAGGAGGGCCCCCTTACCGCTTGATGATGCCTTCTCAAGTGGCTCTTCTTGTTCATACCAGTCTCTAAAAAACGGTGTACAGGTCATCCTATACTGCTATGGCACTTGAAATATCTTGGTTTTCATTAGTATTATCTAATTCGCAGAAACTCCCATTAAAAATAATGATTTTTATCCCTTCGTTCAATTGTATTAGGCTCAACTATGTTGAAGTTAATACTCGAAAATGAAAAGGAGACTTCGTTGATTTCCACAGATTTATTTCGTCCGTACGACATGTTTCGAACCATAGAGGTCATTATCAAGTACAGTGAAATTGAATGGTTAGCAAACATATATACTCCTTGAAGGGGATGGCCTTTCTTGTGCATCTGTCACACTGATATTTGATTGCCACTTGTATCCGTTGCCCGATACAAATACATACTTAAAATTCTATGTACATCCACCAAATTCATCCCTCTGTCTCATTATCACAGATTTGTTTCCTTTTGGCCACTTTCATTGTCCCTACAGCTGGCCTAAAGTTCTGCTACAACTCTGTTGGGCGTACAGTGAGCATTACAACCACTGTCTACACTCCTTCGATTTGGATTGCTACACTATCCATCCATACAAGACTCGTTCCCTTGCAAGTTTCTTGTCTTGACGGTTCATACCATTGCCCTGCATTTCACTCTCACAATGCCGCTTCCCAGTTTTACATTGTTCTCACACTCATCATTGTTCATTTGTACTCTAGTTTTACTGTTCTTGAATTTTGGCACATTTTTCTCGGATTCGCAGTTGCCAGGTTTGTTTACTCTCAAACTTATAGTTGCAGCTCCACGATAATGTGCACTTTCATTAGTTTTTGATGGATAGATATGGATTTTATTTGCTCTCGGATTGTCCTTTGGAGCACAAATGCGTGCACTCATCAGTTCGAGAAAATCTTGTGGGATTTTCCATGGGACATTGAATACATATTGTTATTAATTGTTGATAACAAAATATGTATCAACATGAATATCTGGAGAAATATTACACTTGTAAAGATCCACTTTCAATACATTGATATAGTCATCAACATTCATATTAAATAGAGGAAAACACAGTAATCAGAGAAAATTTCATAATAAGTAGGCAAAGTACAGTATGTATTTCATACGCAGAAAATACGATAACTTTAAGTATTTTAACATTAACATCAAATTTCATTAGAATAAAATAAGAATAATCTTTTTTTAAATTACATATAGCCGTGCAACACACTTTTCAGCTCGAGTTCGCAAGACACAATGACCGATCAGGCATTACCGAGTTTTTTTTATGGCTACGAAACAATGTATGGAATACGTCGCCAACCGCGTTAATACAGTCGCTTGAAGTTGCGACGCGTCGGTAGTCACGCCGAGATAAAATTCGCCACAAAGTTACCTACCTCAAAAAAAAGGTCAATGTAATCATCTCGGGGGACATGGTGAGACCCGCGGTATATCCGAAACCGCGGTAAAGTGAGGCGCGTAATAACCGGAATTTACTGTATCTACTGTCATGATGTCTTTCAGATGTTGAGGAAAGGAATTCCATTCATAACATGATTTAACGTGAAAGGAATTTTGATACATGGTGACACGGTATAATTAATTTATTTTTGCTCCTATTAGTCCTTGATTTTTTTGTCTAAATTGTTCAGATACGGTTGAAAAATATATGAAGGGGTTTCAGATTTTAAGATGTTATATGTAAATATATACACCCATTTGCCATTTTCTTTGCTGTTTAAGTTTTAGAATTTACGATTTTTGGTATTTTGGTCATAATATGCAATGTTGCAGGTATAACTTGTAGCACAATTTTGTATTTTTTGTTGTTTAGATAATTGTGATTTTGAAATATTTGGCGTAACCAAAGAGCAATTATCTTAATGAGGGATCAACAAAGTACATATTAGCTAGTTTAAGTCACAGTGATGTGGACATCAGGTTGCGAAAACTTTTTAGCTGTTAGAAGGCTTTACTGCTTTATTAGAAACGTTATGTGTTCATCCCAAACTAGGGTTCTGATTATAATTATGCCTAAGTTATTGATTCTATGTTAACAGATTTCAGAATCTTGGAGCTGCCTATAATGATGCCCTTTGTTATCTCTGGGTTTAAATTTAGTAAGTTATCCGATGCCCGTTCACATATGGAAGATATATCTTCGTTGATTCTTGTGACAGCAGTGGAGATTACTGCGTATATAGATTTGCAGGTCATCATCACAATGGTAGTTGCAATAGTGTGTATCTAATTGGAGAGATCTTGGACATAGATGACAAATGGCAATGTTCCAAGTATTGACCCTTGAGGGACACCACGTTTGATGAAAAGTGGTTCTGTGCGTAAATTATTTTGTCAATCACACACCACCTGCTGGCGTTGGCTAAGTTAAGAGCAGGGCCAATTTAAAATGAGTAGATAAATTAAATTTTGATAGTCGCCTGAAAAGTATGCTATGGTTGACATAGTCAAAAGCTTTACTGAAATGGAGAAGAATCAGAGTAATTTTCTGCTTTTCCATTGACATTCTTATATCTTCTGTGATTTTAATTAAAGCTGTTTTAGTACTGTAACCTTTTCAAAAACCAAATTGAATGTCATTTAGAAAATGATTTTTTGATAGATGTTCTATGGTGGAATTGTGCACAAATCTTTCGAGAGGTTTTGATAATGCACACAGTATTGCTATGGGTTGGTAATGGGACATTTCCACAGGGTTGGACTTCTTTTTGATGGGTGGAATGGGTTCATATTTCCTTAAGGAGGGGAAGTGCTAAATAATCTTTTTTATTTACCCAATACTAATTTCATCTGCTCCCATGGAAGTTGACTTCATCGTAGTTGATCATAGAAATATATCTTAGTAATAAGTTGGGGGTAAAATGTGGGAATTAGAAATTTTCATTGCTGAATTTGTTGTCACTTGTATCAAAGACGTTTGCATTTCCTTCCTCTTCCATACTGCTGGGCGATACAGAATTGATAAGGAAAAAATTATTTAGTTCATTAAGGGAGAAATTGATATTGGTGGGTTAATTACGGGAGTGTTAATGCACCTGGCTGACGAATCTCCCTCTTCTTCACAAGAATAGCACACAAGGCATTCTCTTGCAGGGTGCCCTATTTTATGACACTCAAAACACTTGAATTCGAACTAGAATTGTTGGATACAAACTTGGGATGCTATCTCTTGGCTAGGTTTATATCACTTAAATACTTGGTTAGCACGCTTATTTTCTCTGTTCAAGTTTATTCTAGCTTCCTCAGCATGGGCAAGGTATATTTCACAGAGTTTGGGCTCCCTGGTTAGCGTGCTCGCATACTCACTAAATTGCTCCAGTAGAATTATGAAAATGACCGAAGCCAAAGTTCAGTCGGAAAAATCAATAGTCCCTGCAATTGCTGAAAGTTTGCAATGAGTACTTATCATATTAATGTTCTCTGTCCCTGTAATTTTGTTGTCTTTCTCCATCCAAAGAAGTTCCTTCATCATAGCTAGCTGTTGGTATTCATCTCTCTCTCACAAAACTAGGTCTTTAAGATGCCCCGTGCCTCTCTTGCATTATCCAATATACTGCATGTGGGATTATACGATAGTTCTCTTATTAAATGCCAAGGCTGGCTTTTTTTTGTTTGATGAGTTCTTCAACTCTTCTTCGTCTGATCCTTCTTTAACAGCTCCGCACAAGTCACAATTATCAAGAAGATGCTTAGACTTGATACGACCAGGCATAGTATTTATTCGCACCCAGCTTGATGATTGTGTCCTCCTCCATTTCTGATTTTGAAGGTTACTCTCACACCTAAACTCTTTAATGTAACCACGGTCCAAAACCTGTGGTTAGTCCTGAAAAGAAGAACTCTGGAGATAACATAAAATGGTTTTCTCTTTATTGAACTTAAGTATGCTGTCTCCTTCTAAACTCAACAATGACATGAATTATGAAGGATACATGTGCTCTATAAAGAAAAACAAAAAAAATACCCAAAGATAGGCAAACTCAAAAATAATGAAGAACGCACAGGTTAGCCATATCAGTTTCCTGTGGCCCGTTGAACTAGACCCTGTAGTGACTCAGATGCCTTTTCCCCTTATCAAATGGCCATTCCTCTCGTAGATCAGGGGATTGGAATAGGGTCAGGAAATCTCATCTACAGCATGCAGGAAAATTTATAGTGTGTTAAAGGAAAGGAAATCTAAGGAACTGCCCACTGTGAGGTGTTGTATCATTACATGGAAAATACAATGTTGCCTTTAGATGTAGCACAAATTTGATGGAAAACGATTACACTTTGTTTTCTTTGGAAAACCAAGGTTCTGTGAGCATAGCATCACAAGCATTCTTATTACTGAAGTACTTGTTTTCTTGTCTCCAAAAATTCTAGAAGCTAATTCTGTTCCACTCTCAGTTTTACCACACATCTCTCGTTGTAACTTGGACCACAATGTGAGCTGCTCTGAATATCCCTTCTCTTTTTGTTGGTAGCGTTAGTTTGAATATGGCACAATATATTTAATTTTATCAGCCTGAAATTACATAAGCAAATCACTGTTCTCTGCGTACAATGTGAAAATATAAAATTTAAAAAGAATTTTGTATCCAATTGATACTCATCAAAAATGTTATGAATTGATCAAATGAAGAGAGTGGACGAGTCATGAATAATTATAACTATGGATAAAAGTGTTCACTTAAACTTATTTCCACAATTTTTTTCAAATAACAGTTAAAATAATACAGCCCGTCCAGTATATCAGACACCTTGACAGTAATTTGCTATTTTAAGACAATATTACAATGACATATCTATTAAAAATAATTTATTTTGCAACTTTTACAGGATATTCATTGAAATATTTTGGATGAAGCCCGATGTTGCAAATGAATTTTACTTTCCCTTTATGTCATGCACTATGTCTTTTGGTATTATTTAACTGCGGCCAATGGAATAGGCCATCAAATCTGACAGAGTTGATGGGAATAGGAGTACGTTGCCTTGGGTTGATGATTTTCCAAATTTTAGTCTAATCAAAGCAAGTAAACTTCGAAATTTCAAAAGTGACTGTTCTGTTCAGTTATTTTTTTATGAAGAAGCCATTTTACAACTGCAGCACTGAAAACTTTGGCAGCCACCATTTTTTCTGCCTTATTCTGGACCTATATGAAGCAATGAACTGGTCCATTTGATCAACCCCCTCTATCCCTTTGTTATCAGATGAGAAAACTGTGGGCTGAGGCACCAAACTCTTCCTTTTTTCTCTTTTGGCCATCTTTTTGTGGCACCAACAGAAAATTTTACATAGTTTGTTACCACAGTGACTACACCTGAAAAGTAAAGCACTATCACACCTTTTAAATTCATAATTACATCTTTGGTCCTTCTTCGTCAACTTTTTCTTGAGGGGACAATTTTCTACCCTATTCTCTGGTATTGTACCACTTGCACGGATCTTTAGAGAGGCAAAGTTTCTCTTGAGTATCATCGAAGTGAAGTCATTTTTTTTTAAACTTGTGTCCTCCATCTTTTGGTGCGTTAGTAGCAATTATAAGGGATACAACAGCATCTCCACCTTGGCCAAGGTTTATGGGTATTTTAACCTTCATGTAATAGAGTACCATGCTCTCATCAATCTATGTTTTCTTTCAGGCTGCTGTGAAATTTGAAGGCAGCTTTAAACATGAAAAATGGCCTGATTTTAAATAGGCAGTCACTTCAACCATTCAATGAGCTGTAATTCAGGTGTAAATGCCTTGGTATTGTTTCACATCATTCACAGATTGTAAATGGTTACAATGTATGTTTTCTGGTAAAAGTGTGGGCACATCATCCTCTTCGGTCCAAAACAAATGTTCAAGAGGATGTTTAGTGCTGCCAAACATTAGCATACCACTATCGTAAGTTCCTCATTCTCCAATGCTAGGTCGCTAGGTTTACATTTTTCTGGTGTACATACTTCATCTTTTACATCACTTTGTCTGATAATGTGATGTAACAGTTTATCTGATAAAATCAAAAAATATCCTGTGGACTCTCCCATTTTACTACCTATTGAAAAGGAAGAACTGGATTACAATTTAAATTAAACTGGAAAGCAGATACCTGTCCTCCATGGTTTGTGTGCTGTTACAAATGAGGGTTGTCATTCATCATTAGTCATCTCCAGAGGTGCCATTCGGTCTGCAAGTCGTTGTCTTTTGAAGCATTAGGTTGTATCTGACCTATTTGAAGACCAAGACCTTCAGGTGATATGATGTGTTCTTCCCCTTAATCACTCCCGCCAACTTGAACCTCACATGTTCTGAGAAAAATTCTTCTCCCTAGGTGTTTGAGGTCTGCAATGCGCTCTTCATATGAGTTGTCACTGTCCTCACGCATATCTACTTCTTCTGCTATTAGTTCAATGTATGTTAGCATATACTGTGGCGTTACCTGTTTAAATCTTGCATATTTGTAACGTAAGCCCCAGATGCAGGGAACTCCAATCGTCTGTCACTAGCTGGATGAGGGAAAGACCACAAAACAAGAATAATCAGCAGCCAGAGAAACAATGATGACAAAATTGCAAGTCATGTTCAATCAAAATGTATTTCAAGTGGAAATATTCAAAATCAAAATTATTACAAAAATCAATGATGATAACTAATAATCTCATAAGGAACATTACCAATACTTTGAAAAGCTAAGTACAAAGCTGTTTGCCTGCCAGCACCAATAATGATTTTTGAGAAATCACTCAGTCGACCGATGTGGTCGCAATGAAAGCCCATGAGTAAGAGAGCTGCTGGAGCTGGAACAGTGGCAGAGTGGAGGGAGAGAATTACTGCGATGTCTGAGTGAGCTGCATAGGTAAAAAACTCGGGCGGCCGTATTGACTGGAACCTCTGGAACACTTCTCATCATCCACTCAGGGGTTGGGGAGAACAGCTTAGCCCAGGGTTTTTTTTTCATATTCTGGGTTGGAGACATGGCCAAGTGGTACGATCGCTGGTTGAGGCAAGCCATTGGAATTCAAGGAGGGGAAGGACATAGTAGGATGAGGTCTTGGAGGGAGAGAGAGTTATGATAGGACAAAGTGGAGTTCTTCTCACTCAAAACTGCATTCTTATGCCTCAGTACCCACTTCCCCCAGATTGCCAGGTGTAGCTATTCCTCCGCCATACTAGCTATATAAGTCTCCAGGTGGGCTCCTTTGGAGACAAGAGTTCCGAGACTTTGAGTTGAAGGGCCTCGGCACGAAAAACCTTAAGGCGAAAAGTCCTTAACAGGAGAAGTTCTGTGGATAAGTTCGGAGGTATTTCTAGGGGAGTAGGGGGGGTTCACTAAAAAATGCCACAATACATCATCCTCTAGATCTTCCAGGATTTCATGCTCGACCGATAACATTAGTATTACATAAAGCAGCGAAAGGCCAATGAATATTTTTATGGGTAGTTGCTTATGATATGCTTGTATTCCACCATTAAATATAATTAATTTAATTGAACTATTCGGAATAATGTAATAATTTAAATATACGTAAATGAAAAAAATAATAGTAAAAATATAAGAGCAGCCATCATTACATTAGCAATGAAATCTGAACCCAGATCATTGCTTCCAATGTATTAGACGGTCAGTTTTCAGTGATGACAACACATACGTTATAGTAGTGCACAAAATCTTTACATGTGAATATCTCTCGAACCCAGGCCTATGTGGAAGAAAGCTGTGACACTTTTTCTACCCTACCCATGTAAGTACTACATAGTTTCAGAAAATAAAATCCGCATCCAGATCCTGAACATCACACTTGAAATGTCTCCTTGTGAGCTAAACAGTTTAAAACAGATCAGCACAGATACGCAATTGGGAAGCACCAAGTATTGAATCAAGTTACATTGAAGTTCAGCCCTGAAAGACTACGGTAATTCCTGATAACCTCAGTTTTTTTTTCGTGGATATCATAACAGGGAAAGTTTGGACTACATTCAGTGATCTGGAGAATATGGAAAGAATTGAAGAAAAGTAAATATTTTTCATTTAAACATTAGAAAAGGTTCAGCTACAAAAATTTCTCAGTCGTTGTTATGATCTAGTTGAACCTTGTCTCCCAAACTGTCAGGCTGTGCAACACTTTCCTTTCCCATACAACTCCTTTGCATTTGTAAGGGAGGAAGGTTGATCCATCATCTTACATCAGACTGTCTCCTTGATCTGAAATGTTGTAAGATGCTGATATAACCTTTGATAACTTAAGAACCTGTAGCTTTAAGGTATCTAAGACATTTGGACTAAACATTTTCATACAGATATTGTGGGATACTGTTGCTAATTTTGACTATGAAAAAGCAAAATATTAAATTAAGCTAATATTTATTCAAAACCAGGGCTTTGAAAAATTATGAAATCTTCAGCTCAATAAAATTGATTGAAATTGCCTATGATTTATTAAAAGCCTGAGTTGTGAACAGGAGTGGTCGACCGGTTGGCTCATGTCCCCTCACAATGGTCACATCTATTGTGAAGTGTATATGAAAGGTGTAATAAAGGAAGACTCAGATTACATTAACCAATTCACTATATCATGGTTAACAGAATCATAATGCATAATTAAATTCTATAAGCTGTGAAATTCTCACTTTTCATACAACATTATTATTTCCTATTAACTTTTATTTGGTTTTTAAGACCCAGAATAGTGTCAATAGCCATTTCGGGCATGCAATTTTCCAGGGGACAACCATTGCATCCCCTGGTAAGGGAGACCCAGCTGAGGGCCCCCAGACTGCCCCTTCTTGTGAATACATATACTTATTCAAGGATAATCATAAAATATCCTCTGCAATTGCAGAAAATCGAATAATGTTCCTTGGTACCATTTGGTTTGCAACAGATACAGGGAAAAAGAATGGAAGGGGGGTCCCTCAACCATTAACTGAATCTGTCCCCACTCCAAGTCAAAAAATGAGTTTCTCCAAAGTGGCCTTGGGTTGCAATCAGTAACTTGGCAACAAGCTTCAATAGTTTTGAAGTCACCTTGCGGTCAGTATGGCTAGTGGTTAACAGAAATGATAATGGGAAAGGAGGTACAAAAGTAACTGGCGGATACAAGGCAGTTACAAATGTCTCAAAACAGGAGATAAACATAATGAAAGGTGGGTTAGTAATGCGATTTTAAAAGCCAATAAAAATTTGGCTTGAATGATTTGATTTTAATGATTTGTTTTTAATGCTTTCTGCTAATAAATAAAAATACATGAACCACAAATTTGGCATCTTAATGGCATTTAACTCAAAATAGCACCACAATGAGCAATAGTTCAACATGTTAAAGCTAGATGTTGCACATCACCCATTAGAAGTATATAGTGGCTAGCTGAACACGCTGGTGCTTAATTGCTATTTCACCCGCAAGTTAGCACGCACAATACCAACTTCTTATTAAGGAAACAAGGCTGTAACTTTCACAATTTCCAATTCACACATGTATGAAGAACAGCACCTTCGCTCGGGGGTGTAACACAGCATAGTTTCTGAACAACATTAATCGCTTTATTTCTAGTCTTGAAGAATTAATGACCCCATACAACTTCATTCGGGCGTCTCTGATACTTTCTTTATCTGTAGCATCACTTTGATGACTCTATCCGATACAAAATAATTAGCAGCATCTGTGCGAAGGAAGAAACAATCACCAGTGCTATATACACTCAGAAGTCTAGCTGTGTCACCGTGAGTTTGCCGAGAGTAGAGTAATCTGCGATTATCAGTGGAAATGTCAAAAGTATACGTGTAATTACTTGCAAACTTCCTCGGGCCAAGGAATTGAACACAACCCGCAATCTGAGATCGTAGGTAACTAACAAGAAAATTTACACGAAACACTTGGTTGAAAGCAGATACAACCCAATTTTGGGTGAAGTGAACGCATGTATCTAGCTTCAGACGTAAAAGTTGATTCTCTCCATATACTACTATTTTCTTGTGAACCTCAATCATGTGTCCTAAAATATCAGGTTGAAATCCCTTCCACAAACAGTGGGACACAATGCATTTGTACGTACGATAGTGACAATTGGCTTCGTGTTCCCTTTTATTCTGCAAAAGGTACATACCCTTGCAGCCTGAGGCATGATTCCGGCAAGGGAAATACAACTTCTCGGCAACCTGCTCCATTGCCAAATTTCTAGTTTCGTTAAATCGCGAACGACAAGTAGGGCAATTATTTAATTGGGGCTTGCAAGTCGAGCAAACCAGATGCCCTCTTTTGCACTGATTTATAGGTGGAAAAACATATTCCAAACAAACTGGACACTCCAAAAGGCTTATAAGGCTCTGATTTAAGTCCATGTTAGGTAAATCTCCGTCTTCACTATGCGGTTCAATTTCTTTTTCCTGGGGTCGCCCCTCATCTGCTTTGTTGCTCACAGCAGAGCTAGTATCTCTGCCAGAGTCAATGCCAACTGGTTGATCCTTGGCAGAATTCGCACTATGGTCTACAACCTCCTCATTTTCATCGGCGCCAGTCACTGCCGTTGCATTTAAACCAGGTTGATCACTTGTTGACTTCCTTGTATCCGGTGAGAAGCGCTTGGACCGAGGACCAATGGAGGGTGAATCAACAACACTTCTGTTATTAATGGTTGTGAGCTTAGTGGATTCTGCATCCGCGAAAGACGTAGACGGTTCGTTAAAGAAAGATGGTTCATAACGACTCCTAATGTAAGGGCGTGTTGAACTACCCTCATTTTCCACATCCCATGTTCTATCACCAGAACTGTACAGATTTGTTCTGCCGTTAGGGGAATCAGTATTCGCATTGTTCTCACGGCCATCCACAGAAACTACCGAAGTACTACAGTTCACATTAACTTGAGAAAGGCGTATCTTCTTCGGTTGACCTCGGTAATTAGCAGAAAAATCTTGCCAGCAACTATCATCAGGATTATCATCCTCATCTCGGGAGCAAACCCGACCTTCTTGCGAACGATTCCGCATTTTAGAATCGTAGTACTGACTCAATCGGTAGTGCGAAATTGAACAGCTGGCGTTTGAGTCTGAAAAGTAGGAGTTAGTTGAAATAGGAATAGCATGGAATTAACATTCTATTTTTTAATCAAGATCAATATTAGCAGTCGGAATAATTATAATAACATTACCGTCGCTGCTCCACCCTGAGGACTCCGAATCACCAGCTGGTTCTATGATGCGCTTCCATTTATCCATCCTTCCTGAGACCAATTAAGCCATGAAATCCGAAAGTAAACGCCAGTGATTGAGTCAAAATATTCAACGAAGTAGAATAACTTATAAGTGTGAATATACCCCTTTATCCTCTAATACTACAATCCAATAAATACAGTGATACACAGCCACCGCTGCCAACACAGTCTCTCCCTTGCAAGTTGCGCCTCCCGTGTTTTGTCTAATGTAAACATATATTTCAGCTTTCATTTGTTATGTAGCGAAATTCGAAGAACGAATAACATGAATTGCATTCAACTCGTTGGTTGCCGTTTGACATGAGAAGACACCTCGAAGCACCTGTGTATTTCTTGGTTGACGCCTTAACAGATAATACAGGAGATATTGAAGTGTGGGATGTTAGTTCATGGTGACAAGACTCGGTTGGAATAGCCTTCGTCTGAATGTGGCTTGTCATGAGTGCATGGTTTCATTTCTTTGTACCTTAAGTACGAAAGGATACCATTGTCTAAGAAATGAACGCTCATTCCATTACCTGCCAGAAAGAATATATATTCATATAAATATCTGAAAATTTTTGATGCTCCTATTTTGCGTAAGTCTTTATGTTATTTGGTATGTCTTATTCTTTTTCAGCTGTCCCCAGTCGTTTCTTATTTAAATAATTTGTTTCCGTCTTGCACTGTAGGTAACTGCAGAGAATTCTTCTTGGTCCATTCTTAAGTCTTAAAGGATAATTAGAAGTGCCTCTCATTCCTTCCACATCTACGAATATGCAGCTGCTAATCATGAAAGGATTGGTGACACCTGTGAGTTTTTTAATTGGCATTGCAACTGTTTTAGTTCTCATTATTTTAATGGACAGTTTTTATATCCCACCTAAGTGGGAGCCACATATTAAGGGTCACAGTGCATCATTTTTACTAGATTTGCCTGGATTTGATTATTTGATAAATAATCAAATATGTAACGAGTCAAATAAGTCTGATATACGTGTCATAATGATAATAACTTCTCACGCTGGAAACGTGGCCACACGTCAGGCTCACAGGACTGCCTTACCGAAAGATTTATTGACAGTTGTTGGGGTCCGTAGAGTATTTTTATTAGCTGTAGCATCGACGGAGAGCAGTAGCCATCAGTACAGTTCGATAAAACAACAGCTTATCTATGAGGAAGATAATGTCAATGGCGATCTTATCCAGGGAAATTTTAATGAGGCTTATAGGAATTTAACATATAAGCACATGATGGGGCTACAGTGGGTATCCAAGTATTGTAGCTCGGTCAAGTATGTAATCAAAATGGACGATGATATTATTCTTGATATTTTCCAGCTTTTAAAGGCACTGCCGCAAATGGTCAATGATTCCAACCAGTTTCTTTTAGGCTATTTGCTAAAAGGTATGAAGCCAATTAGAGACCCTTTAAATAAGTGGTTTGTTTCTATGAAGGAATACCCCAAAACCTATTATCCTCCATTTCTTTCTGGTTGGATGTATGTGACCACGCCAGAAATAGTATCCAGAATAGTAAGGATTGCTCAAGAACATAGATCCCCGCCGACAGTAAAAGATTCGTACCTGTCTTTCTTTTGGATTGACGATGTGTTTGTGACAGGCATTCTATCAGGCCTGGTTGGTGCAAAGTTGATTGACTTCAGCCGATATTTTGGTGTACACCCTCAATATTTTCAGTGTTGTGTAGAGGCCAACGTAATTGGAAGGGCTCATAAATCAATATCTGATGAAGAATCTCTCTTGTGTGACTACGTTGTTGGGCCAAGTGGAGGGGATATGGATTTACTAATGAAATTCATGGAGGATGCCAAGAAGTGTTGGATTATGGGTGAGCTGTGTATAGGATCAACCAATTCCACTCACAGTACAAAAACATGTGTTGTTGGACGTGGTGGAGCGTATGATTGGGTTAGAAGGCCGTTTAAAAGTGGAGAAGCAATTCTGAAGACTATCAAGCTTTAATTCCTTTGTCACCTGTTCATGTCCTTTGTCCAACCACCTTTGTCACGTTCGGGAAACCTGACTGAAGCAGAAGAAGAAGTGGACAATTTTTAAAGTGCCTGTTAAATCATAAATATGTTTGTTTCTTAATAGAAACTGGTGCAGAAGGATGGGAAGAGAATATTTATTAGGCAGGGAATGCATTTTTACCTAAATATTTATTTTGTTGAAGCCTTCATTCCGCATGATCTACATTCTGTGAGACTCCTTGGTGTTGAAATGCTCACTTTGTGAATTCCTGTTGGTAGAATAATATAGATTCAGTATCAGAATTACAATCTTGATCTAACTGCATCGAAATGTAAATCAATAGAATTTTCTTTTTAAAAACTACTTCTTAAGTTTTTCAGGTGCTGTAAATCAAGAAAATCAGCACGAAAACACATTTAGTATATTTTTGTCTCTCCTATTTAAAATAAGTAAATAATGGCTGGGTAAAGTCCTCACATTCCAAACCAAAGGTTGTGGGTTGGTGTCCCACCCGGGTAGGTGGTCCCTATTCAGGGCATGGTTGTTTGTGTCCTTTAAATTGTTAAATGTTATGAAAACCCTAAAGTAAGGCCAAGTAGTGCTGTTTAGGGTCATGTTGCTGTAAATAAATACATAATGCTATTCAATACTAGGACTTCCTAATTAAATTTTATTCACTGAGAACTCTGAATAGTAATTGACATTACATTGCTGAAATAATGCTGATTATGTTAGGGTAACTCATCATACAATCCATGTGCCTGTAGGAAAATCAATTATTGTTGAATTATATTATTATTTATTCTTGCCAAATTTTGAAACTTGAAGAAAATTAATTCTCGGGTGTTTTATGCTCTGTAAATTAAGAAAATTGGCACAAAAACACATATAGAGTATCCCAAGAGTTATGAATCTGGTTATTTACTTTTCACATCCATCTTAACCATTACAAAGTACTTACTGGGGGTATCCCTCGATATAGCAATGAGGAAACTCCAGCGTTGGCTGTGATGCTGCAACTCGAAACACTTTTTTCGGACATTGCTTATAAGATGAAACCTAGTCACAAGATCCATGGAAAAATAACTGTAGCACAAGCACCAAAAATAGTATGAAAACTAGGCTGTGATAAATTCACTGGAAAGGTAATTTAACATAGGTACTTGAAAAGTCATGAGTTCATCTGTTTTCAAAAACCCATGAATTATTTAAATTTTCATGCCTTTTAAACACTGTTTGTCATGGATTAGGTAGTGCAAGGGAGTTGAGCTTCATTGCTCCCTTTTGGCAACTCAGAGGGTATTGTGTTAGGTCTGTGAAATTGTTGAACAGCAATGTTCATCTCAACCATTTTCCCTTCAAGTTTTCCTCTTTCACGTCCATTTAGCATTCTTCACATGAAAATGTGCTCATTAGAAACATAGCTTAAAATTCTTACGCATTTGATGCTTGATATAACTAAACAGGAAATTACATTAAATCATTGGCTGTGCCTCTGAAAAGCCTGTCGGCCACCAAATGTCTCGTCTATCCTCTAAAATTTTTAATTTCCCTCAAATGTAATTGTTTTAATGTATAAATCTGATTTTGCAATGCAGCGTCAAAACCTAGTTCATGTTCAATAAATCCATGTGGAATTATTTAGTTTCAGTGGAATGTTTCCAGTGAAAGGGGTAAAATATTATTGCATTTTAATTTGTAGCATTGAAAATTTAGATTTACCCAGCCTGAAGTTGGACTGTTTTTATGTATTTTAACCTGATGCAGACAGGTCACAAAGTTACTTGTGTTTAACTCACCTTCTGTTAAAGACGATTCACAAGTTAGCTTTTTTCTTCATTTCCATCGTTATATTCCACCTGCAACAATACATTGTAACTGCTTTGTCATTGTTTACATTAGCAGGCAATACATTGAACTGGATTGCCTTCGTATTTTCTTCAGTAATTAAGTTATTAAATCAGTTACAGTAAACTGCACCAATGCTATCTTTCTGGAAAATATATACATACGGCCACAGGGTTAAGTTTGAAAAAAAATCATACGGTTTTCAAAGTTTTAAGAAAGTACTTTGGAATTACAATTGTATTTTTGTATTTCATATACAATTTTCTTGAGTAACTCAAAAATATCCATTGAGTAATATATATTTGAAATACAATTTTTCGAAGTAATATGTATTTTGTATTTAAAATACAATTGAAATCTATTTTTCTCACCTCTGGTCCTAGCTTTACTGCTAAAATAAAAGTTGGAGTTAAAATAAAAGGAGAGAGAATGCAATGCTGATTGTCTTGTTGAGAAATATATTGTTGAATCTCCTTTTGGTAAAGTTTTTGCTGCCATAAGTGGGACACATTATTATACAATTGCACATTGTGATATAACAATAAGTTTCATACTTTTTGCATACATTTTTCACTTATGTTTTGTTAGCTTAATGCTTTTTTAATATCTTTTATAAATTTTAATCATGAATAGTCAAATATTAAGTTTAATATCAAATCATAATAAATTTAGTGGACACAAGACAAATTTGAACTTTTGGTACCATTTAGTATGCCATTTTTAAGTTTCTAACTCATTCCCATTCAGCATAATTTTACACTGTCAAAGTTTGCTCTTAACAATTTACACAATATTCATGGATTTTGTCTTAACTCACTTAAATAAATAGGTGGTTATGTTTTAACTATTGTTAAATCATGCAATTTATTCATTTGAATAAATTATAAAAGTATTATTTTTTTGTTTGAGACTTCGATTTTTTGTATTTTGACTTCATGTATGTTTACATCATGGTTTTTACTAATAAATTATAATGCAAATTTTGCAATTAATTTTACATTGCATTTAATCCATTACCCTCAGTCACGTAAGCTGTGAATGACACTTATGTATCATTCGTCACACAAATTTACGTGGTTAACTTCGATATATTCTGTCACTTCAGCTGACATATTCAGGAAAAAGTTGACAGTATAATAATGATAATACTGTATTTATTTCCGTACGGTCTTAGAGACATAGGGAGGCATCGAATTAAAAAATATCTCATAACAATCTCAAAAATCAATCGCCTGCTAAATTTTGTATCTTACAATATAGGTCCATCTATGCTGCATATAAAATTTGGATAAAACTATAAATTTATTTTTGGTCAAAGAATTGTACCTTTATCTCGATTACAAGGGGAGTTATGAATTTTTAATGGCCTAACCTCGTCAGGCTTTCCTTACTGGCCTGGGTCTGCGCTGAAAGCTCCCACATCGCAAGGAGACTGTTTTGCCATTAGATAGGTTGGCGAGGTGATGCTGTTCTTCTGACAATGAAGAGATTTTCCGTGAGGCTAGATTTTTTCGCTTCAGGAGACTAATTAAATCCTACTGATATTCATCGCTTCGTTGAATGATCAACATATCAAATGAAATTACTCAGAATTAAAACTCTCAATACCATTACCGCCTATGCCGTGAGCCCTCTAGAATATACTTACTCTATGATAATATGTACATATGCATGATAACTCCAATACAGAAGATTTAAATGCTACTGCGCTATAGGGTGACTGTTTTCAAATAAAAGAATGTCCAACTAATTAGGGCATACTACACTGGGAACTCTAACCCTGCATATTGTTAAGTTGAGGTCACAATATTAGTGGATTTGTTGTGCCACTGCATGAGAATTTATGTGAGTGGGATGACAAACAACATTACTTGGAGATTCAGATGATGAAGCAGGCAGCCCTCTTGATATCAGTGCGAGAAAATTGGAAATTAACTACTTGAGGACTGCATGATTGATAGACAAAAAAAAACGTTGCCTTGGGAAAGACTGTGGTCTGTAGCATGAAAATTTTAAAATAAAGATGAGAACATATCAAGAATGAAATTCTAGTCTGTTTGATTACATGTAAACTCATAATGGCTGGTACAGAATATAAAAAACTGCCAAATCGTGAAATCTAACGTACTAGTGGCATTACAAACCAATTTCAATTGCCATGGCAATAGCCTCTCTGTCACCACGCACAACTCAAGAGTTATGGAAAATTCCAGTGTATCATTCCATTGTTATTTGAAGAACTATGTTAAGTGTTTCTGTCGCTATTACATTCTTCATTCTAACTTCACTTCCACTTTTCTAGAATAAAACCTAATTTACATGTCCCCTTACATATTCTCAGTACTAATGTTCTGGGTGAATGCAACAGGAGGGTCTATTGATTTCCATAAATTAGATGTAGTAGAAAAGTATGTTTTAGACTGAAACTCAGCATTAAATCATTCTCTTCAGTTTTAACAGATGCTCCAATAGTATCAATAGAGTGGTAAAATAAATCTTTACTCCATGTTTTTCCTTTTCATTCCAATAGTTACTAACATTGAAACAGGGAGTTAAAGGTTTAAAGTTTTGCTATTTATTATCATTGAAAGATGTGTCTTGCATATCTCGAATATCTTACGTGGTCTTATGTATCATGAAATCTGTGGATTATTGCTAAGGAAGAAAATTCTATACGCCAGAAGGAATATATTTCATGTAAAGATGATGATGCACCTGATAAATAATATTGTAATTTCCTGAAGAAGTATACAAGGAGACATTCCATTAATATACATTAATCCTTAGTTTAGTTTTTGATAAATAATGTGATATTAGAAGCCTTGTAGCCAAGTTATCTAAATAGATATATTTATCAGGCTGCTTGATAGCAATTTTGCTGGCATCCAAAAGAATGTGCCTGTAAATTTTCCATTTTGTCGAGGATGTAAGTCAGTGGCTGTGCCCTTACAGTTATTTTAAGGCTCCCAGATACCTCGGACACTTTCGAGTTGTGGATCCTTCCCCCACCCCTCAAAAACTCAGCCTAGTGGCTAGTGAGTCTAGCCGACTAGCAAGTGGCCTTGGACTCGAGGGAGGGCGCATGGGGGGCAGTGTTTAGGGAAGGGAGGGGAGGCGATGTGGAGGGGATGGGGTTTATATGATTGAAATTTTGTGAACCCTCTCGCCAACTTGGGTTTGTGACTGTTGAACAGCCAGCTAGCCAAGTGTCACCGCGCATAGTCTCTCCGCCGCATGGAAGTAGGCTTATCTCAAGGCAACACAGATTGGGAAATGGGTATTATTTACGGAGGTGTAGAGCACAGAGATTAGTGAGATTTCGCCTCCAAAAACTTGAAAGTATTCAAATATTTAAAAAAAATTGATGTGGTTACTAATTAAAGCAATCTCATGTAGTAGCGAGATAATCTGGCAAGTAAGAATTGAAAGGTACAATTGAATTATTCCTTGACATTTTTGAGAATATCGTTTGTTCTTTATGGTGTTTTAACCCATCAAAATATCTTAGAGATTTCTTTTTCAATGAAAAACGTAACTCCCGATACATAAAAATATTAATTTCCTACTTTTTCCAATTTAAATATTTCTGGAAGAAGGTAAAATGTTTTTAACTTCTCCGCCATGAGGTTTTCCCATAAAGCCTTGTCCCTCTAATTTTTTTCGGAACAATGTACAATATAAGAAGAATAGTACAAAAGAAATTATACAATACCCTTTTCATGAAATATTCTGTTTCCCCTGGATTTCATAAAAACTTGTGATCTTCGCTTCAGATAAATATTTCCTTCCCGGATTTCACAGTAATCATCAAGTGGAGAATCCCAAGATTTCTTCTTGCAACTGGACGTTTGGGAAGATGATGACGCGTGTTATGGTATTTTAGGCACTTTTACAATTTTCATAAAAACAAAAATGTTAAACATTAATATATTATTACTGAAGTAACCCACCGATTAAGGTAGGTTTGTAAGAAGTATTTACGAAACATTCTGACAGTACGCCCTCCTTTCATGGATTTCCTCTTCAATTCACAATGAAATTCCTTTCCATCAAATCTCTTATTTCCTTCCTATCTCTCGTTTGCCCAACATTCTTTCCTGTACACAGTTTTCTCTCTTCCCCTACTATGTCCTACTCCTCGTCTCCGTCCACTTCACTTTCTCCGTTCTTGTCCACCTACTTTTATCTTGTGTCTCAATCATAGATCTTTACGAATCTCATAAATAAAAGATTAACCAATCTATTTTTATTTATCCGTGGAATCATCATAACAAGCACAGTTTTCAGTTCAAATAAATAAGGATAAAGTAGGAATCCCATTTAGGACTTGCCTGTAGGATACCTCAAGACAAATGACAATACGAATTGAAAAATTAGTAAACTGAGGCCAGATACGAAACATAATAAATGCTTGAAAAGATAGAAATTTTTTGTTAAATCTCAACCTGTCGTGCTAACAAAATATATTGAGCACTATTTGAACTATTGAAACTTTAAGCACTATTAACAAATTATTTTATTTAGATTTTCTACAATAAGTCACCATTTATTTAATCTTTTCAGAAAAAGATATTAAACTATTTGATCCTCTCATACTTTCTGACCATCAAGAAAATAATTTTGTCTTACATAGATAAATGAGCGTTTGAACGGTAAAATTTGGCTTTGGCAAAATATAAATTTTTTTACGTAGATCTTAAGTTCAATACATTGGTTTCAGGTTCTTCTTTAGGTTTATAACCACTTATGGGGTAGAAAATTTTGAATACTTTGAAAAGGTAATGATGACGAAAAGGGAAAACTGTAAATCTACAAATATAGCGAAGGACGGTTCAAATTATATTTTATAGCAATCAGTCTATTGCTTTTTGGAGAATCAGCATCCGATAGCTCAAATATTAATACCCCACCCCAGCAGGTTATCAAGTGGTTTAATTTTGATTGCACTAGCACATTATTAATAGTTTTAATAAATTGTGGGTAGCATTTATTGCAAAGGGAGTAAAACGTTGTGTGGATAAATTTAAATTTCCTGGAAATTTGGTTAACTTAATTCTGACTTTGGTCTTCTTGTGATTAATCCTCATGCCATATTCATCGCATCTCTTGTATAATGCATCCACTAGAGCCTGCAGCCCTCTCGATTACTGGCTGATCAATGCCTGATCGTCCGTGAACCTAACTGATTTTATATTATTCCTCCCACTTTTACTCCAGCTCCCTACTCATCCCACGCTTCTCTTACCATCACCTCATGTCAGCATATATGCTAGAAAGCAATGGAGATAGTGAACAGTATTGCCTTACTACTAGGCCAACGCTTGCCCTCCCAGTTTCTCCGTCCGCTACCTTCACTTGCGCTTCGTTCACCGTTGGGAGAATGCGCTAGTTTTTTCGTCATTCCTAAACCTCTGTTTTACTATGGTGTGGTCTTCCTGGTGTATCTCCGTATCCCTTGGACTTTCCTGGTGGACCTTCGCACTTAGGGATAATTGGACCAGGCCTTTGTGATGAATAACTTGTTTCTCCTGTAATATTTTACTGATTCCTCTCCCCGGTCGTTTCGCGTTCCTAATCCATAATCTCCTATTTCGTAGCCCTTCCTCCCTCCCCGACTGAGGCGTTATAGTTCCCCATCATTACTTGATTTTTTAACCAGGGATTTAACTTATTATTACCTCGTCTACTTCTTTCTCCATATGAATGTTAGCGGACTTGTGGACTTGAACTACTACTAAGTTGGTAGGCTGTGCCTCAAACTCTACAACCAGAATCCATATCGCTTACCATATTTATTAATACTGTTGTGTCAATCAGCTTCCCAGTTAATACTGAAGCTACTTTTGAAGTTAACTTTCTTCTCTACCACAACATATAGCCACCACAATATATGTGGGATGGGAGGTGGCATAAATTCTACCACCATTATATGGGCAATTTCTGCATCAGATTTTATTTGTTTTGTTGGTCTGCTGAGTATCTTCTAGATCTGTATTTGTAGCATCTCTGGAGTCACTATAAATATTATCAATTTGCTCATTACCATCACCATGTATCACAATGATGCTTGCTGTGAGATGGATAAAAATGTTGTGTTATCAGTGCCAGCAATAAAATAAGTATCGAAAGACGGTGCAATACCACTTCACCGATGTTTTCTTCATAAAAAAATATGCTTTCTCTTCTTTGCTTTTTACTTACATACATCCTATTTTTTCATCTGTTAATGCAATAGGCAGTACTATGTAAAGAAAATTTTTAAATCTCTTTTCAAATGCAATTCCCGAAGGCAGTCTTTCATGTAAAAACTAACGAAGCAGAACATATCTATCGCAAAAATTAATTTTATATTTTTTTACTATTTTCCTTTTATAAAATGCTACAGATTAATTAATCAATAGGTATCGATGCACGACGGACTCAATCATTTTGGCTATTTCCAGGCTGTATATCGTTGGTGGACGTTTTTGCCAATGTTAGAATGGGCGTGAATGTTTACATAAACTATGTACGCATAAAAAGTTAATTGTTAAAATTGTTAGTTTTTTTTTTATTTTAACAATTAAGTTTTTATGGTTTTAAGTTGGTGAATATGTTCCTTTGTTCTTCTGGAGACGATTACTTATTCTACCAAAGCTTTCAGTTTGAGATGTGAGTAAAAAAAATTTAGCGACATAAAAGATGCTTTTTGCAGCGTATTTACTACAAATATTGGCTTCGCAGGTAAATGGACGAAATTGTGTACGAGAAGGTGCACATGTTTTATTAATAATAAGAGCGTATAAATAAAATTCTTGAGTAAGGAAGGGCTGCCAGAGGTGGAAGACCAAGTGGCAGCATCAATTGACACATGAAAATCAAGTCAGTCTTCTGGTGCCTACGACCTAAGGCCCTCTGATGTGAACGAGCGGTTCAAGATACGCCCATAATTGCTACCCTGTTTTAGCACTTGCGTGATTTGAACTTGTATCGTCTCTGAGGAAGCATCCAGTGCAAGCATATATTCCAATGACTTCTATCCCAGATTAAAAAATTCTTTTGGCAATCCAAGGGAAATATAAGATTATTCCGATAAAAGAAATAAGCATTTGTCATTGTGATTTTATTCTAATTTAACCAGAAGTCCTTCACTCGATTCCCGGGAAAATGTAGCATTATTTGAAACTAATGCACATTTTTTCTGTTTATAAGGCTTAGTTGATAATGATGAAACTGTGAGCGAAATTGTAGTAAAAACCAAGGGTCTAAGGATAGACGAGAGACGAATAGGACAGTGGGAAGATGAGAATCAAATTATCGCATCTTTATGCAACAAAATATCAAAGCATGCGGTGTGGCAGAGATTGCGATGACGCGAGTGCGGAATCCTTTCCTCATTTGTGCATCCTGTTGCCTCTTTCAAAAATTATGGAGCCTTGAATCAATGACATTGTGTGCGATATGATATTATGTTCAAGTTTAAAATAATGAGAGACACAAAAGTAGTCCTAAAATACGTCATCTATTTTTAAGTTTCCAAAAAACGACACTCATTCCACTGAAAAATTAGACCATTACCTTGTATGTAGGAATTACGAATTCAATAATGCCGCCATATCTTTTGCATTATAACTTACTTATCTAAGTTTCCTTCTCAATTGTTCAAATAGCCAAAAAAGATGTCAGATGTAGAAAAATTCTATTTTAGGGACCGTAGAGTGCAAGTGTGCGTTGAAAGAGACCGATTTCCTAAATATTTTGGTGGCAATTGACAAATGCATGTACCTTGAATGTGCATCAGTTTTTTATGACTTAAGCAAACATATTGCCAATCATTATGCATAGTATAAGTTTTCCATGGGTTTTTGAATTGCAGGTTAGAAAACACTTCAATAACAAAAAATTGAAAATTTCGGTAATAGAACACGGATGTAAATCTGCACGCTGGTACACGATGCGTAATCTATGACGTGACACGAACTATCAAGAATTGCATTTTTTACATAATTTTAGGCATTGAAACTAATGAATTTCTTAAAAATTAACATTTGAGACTCATAAATCTAAAGCTAATCTTTCATTTTTAGCGGAATTAATGTGATCGATCTTATTTTTCGTATAAAATTATAGCAAGGAAGATTGCACCGATGAGAGGAAACTTTTACTCTCCAAATGAACTGATGTATCAGGGTAGAATGCTGTACTGAAGCGGATATAAACTTACCAGCTATTTCACCGGATTTTCTTCAATTATTTTCAGTCCATCTTTGGGAGTTCTCACGAGATAAGAAGATGAATTGTAATTGCTATCAGGGAGAAACCAAATATTCTGAGAAAATATCCCTTTGTATGGGACTGTAACAATAAAGATTTATAGCACCACTCATTAATTGTAACTTGATATATGCTTTCGGAAAAAAATACCGCATCAACTTCCGAGAAGCTCTGCTGCTCATATCGAGTTTCGCCAGAATGCTAAGTCTCCTTCGTATTTTGACATTTATTTCTTTGCGTAAAATGCTTAAATAAACTCAGAAATACATCGTGTTTGGTCTTATTCTTTTTGAAATTACGCGCACATTACTTATATTTCAATTCAATATAGGTGTAACATCAATTGACGAAAGTCATTCTTAGACACCTTTTGTGCTAATAGATGACTCATGCAGCGGTTGACCTCCACAGAAATGGGGAACTTCGAAGCTGGTAGGAAAAAAAAGGTCAGTGGGGGAGAAAAGGGAGGGCCCGAAACACGTTTCTATTGTTCTCGTGTAACTTGGTATTTTTTCGAAGCTAAGGTCTTCGTAATATGATCCCTGCGCGAGCTGTGACCTTTTTTTATTTCGAAGAAGAGGAAAACCTCAGAGGGGGGGGGGGGGGGCTAGTGCTGAATGGAGAGGGATACCGGATCTTGGGAAATGCGCTAATGTAAGTATCCCACGGTACTCACACAGCAGTTGACATCCAGAATTGGGGAACTTCGAAGCAGGTAGCCAGAAAAAGGTCAGTGGGTAAGAAAAGGGGGGAGGGCGTGAAACACGTTTTTATTGTTCTCGTAACTCGATATTTTTTTCGAAGCAGGGGTCTTCGTAATGCGATCCCTGCTTGAACTGGGAACTTTTGTTTGATTTCGGGGAAGAGGAAAGCGTCAGAGAGGGTGAGGCGAGTGCTGAATGGAGGGGGATAGCGGATCGTGGGAAATGCCATAAGGTTGCTATCCCACGGCACTGAGGTTCTCCTAGTGGGGGGAATCGGGGATTTTCGGATTTTTTCACCCGACCATTTTCGGTTCCCCTCGTCGAACTCTTTTCTCCGCTAAAATCCACGAATTTGATGTAATTCGTCAACTTGCGTAAAACGGCGCTGCGAGAACTAAATGACTACAGTTCTCTACATTTTTCCGAGTCAACTACCAACGACGTGCGTGCGACAGTGTATGACGCGAAATTCAAAGTATTCGAGGCGGTACTTTTCGCATAACTATTCGAAACCTCGAATATCGAATACTTTCTAATATTCGAGGTATTCGAGTATTCGCGGATACTATTCGCACATCTCTACTAAAAACGTAACTTCATTTTGTGTTTTTTCATAAAGTGCTACAAAATTCTTAAATTTACATTGGCACTTTTCGCTAGTACCACCAAATTACAGTGGCTCAAAGAGGGTTAAGAATGGACAGGAGAATGTTAAGAATTTAACTTCATTTAAGGATTCACTTTTCACTAAACATTTATTCTTTACAAGATTCTTCCAGTAGAAGTAATTCTATACAAATCAAATCAACATTAAATCTCATAGGTTATATTTCAACAAACAAACTTTAGTAAGAGATCCATTACAATTATGTGCATAAAATGGAGTAATTGCTCAAAAGGTAGGTAAAAATGCTTAGCATTTCCTGTGCGAAAGGGAAAAAAGGAATCAAACTTCAGCAATAGTGTGCTCTACGTTCTACTTTGAACTATGTTTCATTCTATTCAGAAAATTTCATCTTTTACAGATATAAAATTTAACATTGATAATAAAAATAATAATAATAATATGTATCAGACTGCAAAATATCTTGTATATGAATGTGCAACTCTTGAGGCTAGGAAAATCATTGAGTGGAAGGGAATTGCTCGTAAAGACATCAATGCCTCATTTCATATCTTAGTGACTAGGAAATGCTTTTATTGCTCCAAATGTTTTCATTTCATTCTGTTAAGTAAATAATAAAAGATACTGCTCCATGAACAAATAATAAGCACAGCCGTAAGCAGTACATTACATATTCAAAATACATTAGAAATGAGTAGGTGTATATCTCTATTCATTCATTCTTGCCAAATGTTTGGCTTGGAATGTTTTTTCACCATTACAATTATTACATCTTGATGATAACAAGTTACAACAACAAACTTTTTGTAACATAGATGATGGCAGTCATATTTGCATTCCAAAGTGATAGAAAAAATATATTCTCACTCAAAAAAGAAAATAATGCTTTAACAATCATAAATAATTGACACTGATTCAATTCAATTCCTTTTAGGATAACCTCCGTGGCTATCCTTGATCAGCCAAATTCGATCAATCACCTCACCTTCCTGAAAAGTAAATATATAAACAATAAACAGCAATTGTAACATTGAATATACCAGAGCAGATTATACGAGGTACAATGAAACGTTGTTATTTTGGCCATTGGATGGATTACGGGGGCAGCTTGCTTGAGATAAATGTCAGGAACAAAACCCACTTGAGGATTTAACTAGAGCTTTCTTTGATTAATTAAGACAAAAACACATTGAAACGAGCCACTTGATGGCGGTATGTATTCGTCCAAACTCACCAGAAGATATCAATTTTTCAAACATAGACACTTTATTTTCCACACTCTCCCTCTTCATTTAACTTATCTGCTTTCATAGCCGTTCTTACTCCTGATAAGCTGTCACATGACCAAGTGTGGAGGCTGGGAAACAATTTCAATTCAACCTCTGAACCTCTGAATCCCAGATAAATGGTTATAATTTCAGATTTTTTCATTATCACATTTCAAGTATGTAACAGATTAAAAAAAAACACAAAAATTAATTTTAATCCTCAAAAGAGTTTCCTTATGTAAATCTCAATGCCCATTTATGCATATTTATGGAATACTTCAGATAAATGGTGCAGTTGATTAGTCAGGGCAAAGTGTAACAGTACCTACTCCAATTAGCACAGCATTCCAATTAGCTCGGATCTACTGTATTAATTGATAGTTGGTTCAATGACAAATGTTTAAATAATTGAAAGATCAAAATTTCTAGAGCTGGACGAGAATAACATTTTCACAGGTGACCCTCATTAACTTTTCCCCCCTCGCATTAGTTACTTTCTTTTCTCCTTACTGATTCGAATTAAATTAGATACTGTTATTTCTGCTTTGAACAAAGTTTTTTGGTGCTACCGATAATAATTTGCAGGTTTGGAAAAATTTATTCGTCACTGCTTTCAAGAAATTTACTAATGACAATTTCCTGGACAGGTTGAGTTCCTTACATCAAAATGAAAACTGCATTACCACTATTTTTTATCACATAAGGTGCTTGCCTTTTTCTGTACGCATTATTTATGTAGCAACGAGTTCTCTAAATGAAAACTTCCATCAACTTTAAAACATAGAAAACAACCCTGATGTGCCATGTTCTGGCCATCTCTAAGAAAAAAGCTGTTTTATTTTGGAACATCTATTTCACATTTTTCGTAAAATAAAAATCAAAATATACCTGTCACTGCAATTAAATGGGTTGAGTGAACAATAGGCCGGCCCTTATTTTTCAGAATTGAGAAAAGTTATGTTTTCCTAGTCTCAAAATGATCCAAATGAAGTTCATATTCACATGTAAAAATTTGGTTTCTTTAAAATAACGGCAACCCGTGCCCCAAGGGCCCTAAGTACTGAGGACCCTCGATTGAGTTTTTTGGAGCAGAAAAAGTGCTATCCCTATGTAAAACGTAGAAGTAAAGTCCTTTAGGGCCGATTTTATGTTTGTTTCGACCTATCTCTAAGCGTTTACGAGACATCGTCCGTCGTAATGCAATCCACCCCCCCCAGGGCGCTACCCCGCACCGCGGCGCCGCTGAGGTACGGGCCGCACCACTTACTAGACACTTCCCCTCCACCCCCTCTCCTCCCTCAGCAAAGACTTTGCTCCCACTGGCAAGAATAAATGTGCTTACGTTAGAAAGAATTAAATTGCAATGAAAATATTTCCAATCCAATTGATCAATTTATTTTCACGCTAGTCATGAATTTCAGTAGATATAAACCAAAATAAAATACATTTTCCGAGTACTTCTAATCTTTCACTGACACCCCATATTTGGCAATTAAAGTGTCCTTGCGCACGCTAGGGGTTGTGCTACGATGAAAATTCGCACTTAGTAATAAATTTTGAAAGCTTTCTGCCTTAACTGACCTAAAACCTTGAATTTGTTTCACCCCTCTCTCTGCACATTCAATCAATTACCACTTATGGACCGCGAATAATTTGCAAATCGTTCTTGGTTGTTCATCCCATCCTCGCGTGCGCATCAAAGAATGGAGTGCATATTTACAATGTATTAAATAGCTTTCTTGAATTAGTAGTGACAAAATTTGATATAGATACCTTAGTCATGCCTTTATGTTTATAGAATGCCTTCTTCGGTGGATCATATTTTCCCTCACATGTCCTCATACGGTGTATCACGTTTTCCTTTTCATACCTAGAAAAGAATCCGTCAAAGAATGCAAGGCCTACAACTCCTCACTCAGGCACCACAAGTGGTTTGAAAACCTCTTTTGCACTGCTTTCGCTATGTCCAGGTTAACACTTTCGCAATCAACAAATCTTTTTAGGAACTGCGGGTCACTGTTGGGAGCAGATGCACCACAAAGAGCGGAGAACCACATCTTTTTCTTTCTTCTTGAATATATTGAAATATATTCCACTAATAACTGCATTTCGTGCTCCTCTTTGATTGCGTAAGAATTTTACTTCTTCAGCCCAAGCACATTTATCCGAGAGATTAATTGCACTTTCCTCCTCGTGTGTCAAAAACTCAATGGTACCGCTCCTTGCAATGTCAAACAAATCATCAAGTTTTGTTACGAAAGATTCTCTTCTCTTCATATCCACTGTAGTTCGCGCTTTCTTTTTATTTCGTCGCACGTTCATCCATTCTTTGCGTAATTTTTCTAGCTTTTCAATCGCTTTATTTTCCGTAATAATAGAAATTCTCGTTTTGTACGCATGGATGAAACGCATTTCTTACGGTTTTTCTCGCCTTAAGTCTCATGAATTTCGAACCCATTAGGTGATAGAGAAAACACACAGTACTTTACTCAATGTAGGTAACTTTCAGCCAAGTTTTTCTTCACTTTCTTTTCCAACCAGTTCAATGCCTGGATTTAGTCTTGATTTCATTCCTTTCCTTATTGGCTTATTCTTAAAATGAACTATTCATGATAAACTAGTTATTTCGCCATTATTCTCCTTACATCCTAAAAAACTTAGCACTTTCTATCCTTTGCACACTGTACACTAGAACTATCTCTCCACTGTTCGTGAACTGACTGCCTCGTTTCTTCTTCCTTGAATAATTCTATCTACTGTTGGAGCCTTGGAAGCCATGCTCATCTCCTTCATTCCTTTATAAAGGCCGTTTTACACGGCACACGGAATTGCGCAGTCTGACGTACGTGTGAAGGCGCAATCAAAATTGCGTCGTGTAAAGCGGTGAATTGCTAGAACACATGCGAGAATGCGTGGATGCGAGACGGCAAAATAGCCCCTGTTCTAATTTCGTTCATGCATTCGCGCAATTCCACGCCATTTTAGAAATTAATGCAGCTCTAACCTGCGCAATTCCGTGTATCGTGTAAAACGGCCTTAATTCACAGACACAATGCTTATAATATTTTGTGCATAAAGAGCATTTTGGAACTTGCTGGAATGGTTCGCGGCCGTATGGCGGCAACAAATTAAGGTTTAAGGGTTCGGTACCCAGTGCATAGGATGGCACTGAAGGGTTAAAATTGACAATGTAGGCTTAAACAACATTAACCATGACACAAGAGGAACAACCTGTTCAATTCTGTACCACTAGCATGTAAATATTGTCGTCAGCAGGAAAGTCTTTGCTGAGGGAGGAGAGGGGGTGGAGGGGAAGTGTCTAGTAAGTGGTGCGGCCCGTACCTCAGCGGCGCCGCGGTGCGGGGTAGCGCCCTGGGGGGGTGGATTGCATTACGACGGACGATGTCTCGTAAACACTTAGAGATAGGTCGAAACAAACATAAAATCGGCCCTAACCTAAAGGACTTTACTTCTACGTTTTACATAGGGATAGCACTTTTTCTGCTCCAAAAAACTCAATCGAGGGTCCTCAGTACTTAGGGCCCTTGGGGCACGGGTTGCCGTTATTTTAAAGAAACCAAATTTTTACATGTGAATATAAACTTCATTTGGATCATTTTGAGCCTAGGAAAACATAACTTTTCTCAATTCTGAAAAATAAGGGCCAGCCTAGTGAACAAGCATGTCAGAGGGCAAGGAATTGCTTTTACTGTGTAACGTAGTGGCCTGGCTACACGATAAATTAACTCACACAAGATAATGTCAAATGTATGGACACATGAATGACCACAAAAATGCATTGTGTAACCACACGACTAGTGCATTTGCATGAACAGAAAATAAAACTTGTTCTAATTCAATTCATGCAACTGTACATTTTCCGTTCTGGTCCACCCAGTTCCATCCATTTTGATATTAATTCATTCGGGTTAATGTATCACGTAACCAGACCTTAACACTGAGATGTTAATTTTTTCCATAATATGTAAAAAATGTGCATTAGTTTAAAAAAATGTCTTAAAATGCTGATTAAATAACTAACTCATGTTAAAAAGAAATTGACGGACTACATTTAAAAAATCGTTTCTCTTTAAAATTTCTCGAATTCAGATCGTTTTATTAACATTAGTATTCTTGGTAAAATTAACCAAACCAAACAAAATGAGGAGATGTATACCTCTGCTTTTAGAAGTTTCACATAATAATCAAGTACGCAGATTTTTTTTAAAGCGACATTAACTATAAAGTAAAAATTTGACTTGGTCAGGCGGCTCCCTCAATCAGGCAAAACAGAGGAAAGAAAATTATAAGGGGCAATTGTGGGTGATGGTTCACAGCTGAGATGACTTACTTTATCGTCGGAAACCTGCTCCATATAAAGATGGGTGGCATTAAATACTTGCAGTCTTGCGTAGCCATAGTCTGGACTGCGAATAGCAGACCATTCGGGTTGCATAGGCTTGAAAGGATCCCTTTCCTCCTGACAGCCCTGCAGAGTAAAAGCATCATTCATCAATTACTCTTCTTATTCATACCAAAGAACTTTCCAAAATATTAGGGTCAATTTTTAAACTCTATATCATCTTTCACAACCAAGTCTGGTACGTCAATGCTTACTGCTGATCCTGTAGTTATGTGTACTGGTGCGCCTGGGTTGCGATATGGCTCCTCCATACTTCCATTGTACACAGTGTAGTTATACAAGGGCCACATGCGTTCATAAGAATGCTCATGCGCCCAAATTTCTAAATCCACTCCATAATCATAAAAGAGATCCTCAAGGCCAAACCTGAAGCAAAGCAATGAGGGACATCAGTACAGAATGCAAATAATACAATTAAATTTTGAAATTCATAAAAGTTATTGGGCCTAAGGTATGTAGTTAGTAGTGTAACGTAGTATATCTGTGCCCTTTGATAATTCCTAGAAAGTTAGTTGTTATTCAGCAGTTGCAATTACAGTAATTCCACAAATGTAGCACTCCATAACTTGTCATGTCCATTCTTAAACAAAGCACCAGGTAAACTGACAAATAAGGAACTAGAAATCAATCTAGCCAAATTATAAAATATATAATTCAAACAAATGCGGAATACTTAGTGCATCATGCAGGGTGTGTCTTTTGAGTAATGAGATTAAATGCATTGAAAGTAATTTAGTAGAGAGTAGATCACTACAAAACTCCAGTTATCTGCCAAGTACGCTACTCAACATCAATACAGTTCTGCAGGCAAGGTTTCCTCCCTTGGCATGCTCCGTGGAAGTGAACAACCGTAACATACTTCAGAGCATGCATGCATGCAAGGCATTTCGACAGCATTCAAGATTCTTGGTTACCGAGCACTGGACAAAAAATGGCATCATAACAATTCCTCAGCCTTCCTTCAATTGCCCCAATCTTGCCCTAGCAGACCATTCTCTCTTCCCTAGAGTGAAAACTGCCCTCAAAGGATGCCACCACAGGGCCCTAGAGAGGATTTTGTTGTTATGTACCAAAGTGGCTTGCATGCAATGCTAATACTATGAGAGATATTTTGATTGTACACTTCCACAGAGAGTATGAAGCGTGGAAAGATTTCCTGAAGAAGTGAGTTTACACTGAAGGAGCATATTTTGGAGACTACTCGAATCCTCAGGGAATAAGCATCCTTACCATAACAACAGCCCACGTCACGTAACTATTTCAAGATCTATGTGCGAAGGTAGAGCAGTTGGGTTATGCAAATGTAACGACGATAGTTGTATTTTGAAGAGTACCACACTTCATTTGAGTCAATGTCAAGTTTATGTTAGTTAGACTTCACAAATAAATTAAGAGTTTAAATTCTAAAAATTAATAATGAATCTTGGCCTCTCCAAAAGTAAAATCCGACATCCTGTAAAATACTTCTCCAAAAGAAGCCAAGACAAGGTTGTGCAAAATCTTCGAGAAAGTTTATGGTGATTTAGAGGTGGGAGGGAAATCATCAAATGACAATTAAGTAAGAATATTGGTACCCCTATTTTTCACTTGTATAAAGGCTTTGGTATTGAGTAAGAATACATAAATGATAAGTATGAAAACTTCGCAAGCAAAAAAAATGAAATTCGAAGTATTGCAAGCTGAAAATTGAATTATAAAAGTGCCTCAAAACTGCAACCATCTTATGTATCTGCTGGTCATACTCAGCTGGAGAGTTGTGCAACTAATACAATTTATTAGGGAGTTTCTCGGCCAGATTTCATCCCTGGAATGCATGCAATTAATATCCCTCTATCCTCTCCTATCACTCATTCAAACAATACTTACCAATTCAGGAATGGGAGACCTACTCTCACCATAGTCGAATAATATGTGCAATCGTCATGGTTCCAATTTGAACAATACATTGGCCTGTGCCCATATGTAATGATCCAAGGCCTTAATTGTCTATTCTCAGGTTTATTAGCCTCCTGCAATGCATTTAAAATGTGAAAGACCTTGTTTTACTCACATAAATAACAATCATTGAATTCTAGCTGGGGCACTTCAATAGTGCCATACACATAATAAACACAGATTTGACATTTAAAGGGTTCCCAAATGTATAAATTTTTCCTTGAACATGCTTGAAAAAGTCACCTGTTTTGCCCAACATGAGAAAGTTAAATTATTTGCCATCCACCATTGTAAGCAAAACATGTCATCATTTGAGAAATTCATTGGGTTAATGGATTACAAGCATTTTCAGTTTTTGATAAAACAGAAAAGGAATGAAAGACTACTGAAATTACAGCATAGGCACCAATGACAGAATTCAGAGAAACTAAGTGATATTCAGTGTGAGGGTTAACACCAAAAAAAAATTACTTCAGACAAAAAATTTCATTGGGGAAGGACTTATTTTTTCATAATTATTTACAGAGCACTTGAAAAGAATTGAAACATCGAATGAAATACACACTCATCTAGAATATGTATTCCTCACCTTGAGATCTTCTTCTAACCAGTAATACTGCTTCACAACATCTTTAATTCCATAGTTGAGGAAATAGTAAAATTCTGTTGATATGGATATGAAATGGATAGGTCCCATGTTGAAACTATAAAACATACTATCAAACTCTCCAGGCATAGCAAATCGAGCTTTGTAGTTACTGAAGTTACTGTAAGTACAATCATAATTTAGAAAAATATTACCATCATTAAGTTATTATTCAAACTACACTGAAATAAGTTTGATGAGAAGCATTGGATTTATAAATCAAATTTACAAATAGAGAAAATTAAATACTCAACCCTCTCCTGCCGGTGCCTACAATTGGAAAACGTTTTCCGTGCTACGAGTAGCATGAGAATATTTTAAACCTCTCCGTACGGAGGTCGTTTTTGGGGGTGAGTTACCCTGGTATTTTCGTCCCTCAGATTTGGGGCCCAGCTCAACGGGGGCCGTATCTCAGCCACTGGACTGCACCCTCTTATCTAACCTTATCATAGCATGAATCCACGGTCTACTTATTGCGTTACCAGTGTTTTTTTCAACCAAACATAGTATTTGATTTACAATAATTTAAGAAAAGACTTAGCTGTTTCACAAAATATTATTTTGTGAAACAGCTAAGTCTTTTCTTAACCTTTGTGCATCATGAAGGAGTTTCACCATGTTACACCAACCACCATCGCATTTACAATAATTTATTCTTCTACAAGAAATACTGACATTTTTTAATTATAGTGGAATTTTAAACAGATTTCTAGTGTTAATAACAGCAAAGTTAGTATATAAAAGGTAATAGGAGGCTATAACTGTGGAAGTCCGTTATTTTTAATGCCAAAATTTCGTTAATGGAAAATAAAAATATAACACAAATTTAGGTGGAATCTGGATTTCTATAAATATGTACATACATACATATGATCGTGTGACATGAAGATGTCAGAATGTGATGAAACCTATGTTGTGTCCAATTATGTAGCATAGTGAACCCAACAGTATATCTGGCAGTCAAATGTTAAGCACATATGTATGATATCAGTTGCTATTTCATAACAGCATCTTCACAAAAATCTCAGTCTCTGAGAGAGGATTATTTCAAAATTCACTGCATTTTTTTTAGATTGATAGAAAGTACTGTGGAATTTATGTTCCGTACTTACTATGCTTCTTCATGATTACCGGGGCATGTCATGTACGGCATGTAGGCAGCTATGCTTTCTATTTGTCTCATGAATTCATCTCCAACTTCAGCATTTTCCTGAAATAATTCTAGAGATTAATGCATATTTCCTTGATAAAAACACAAATGGCAATTCCCACGCTATTTAATTTTACTTAACTTTTAATCATGGATATAGCAAACTTCCACAAAATCAAGCCTGAAATGATTTTATACATATTTCCTTTCCAGAATCATAAGCAAGCAAAAGCGAAATGGTTGAATAGAAAAAAATATGAGTGGGATACTGGTGCTTTCTAAAAACTGGCCTCTCTATAGTAGAAGACTCCACATTTCTTAAATTGAGTTGAAAGGCTAGTTATCATCCAGAGTAAAGCATAAATATGTTTTGGGCACCTTCCATGTACATGTGTTATGAATAGTTCTAAACACAAAAATCTAACCACTCAAGAGCCAAAAATTTCAATTTCATAAAAAAACCACGCCTTGGTGTCACTTTGGGACTTTCATAGGCAATTTTATGCTCCTAGGTGGCAAAGTTTTTGTGTCCGAGACTGTGCAGACATTAAAAATTTCAAATGATCAGCAGATCAATATCTTCCTATGGAATCCAATGTCAAAGGAAAGGCTAATTAAATGCACAGGCAATGCTCTCCGTTTAGAAGTAGATAGCCTCCACAGCACAAAGTTTTAATGCCAGGTTGACATATAAATTCTGTAGCATTAAGGAACATTCATTTGTCACCAAATGAGTAAATTCCACATTTCAAACCATTTCACTTTGGGGGTTAGTAGTGGTAGGGGGACAGCACTTGGCTGATTTTCAGCATGAGTTATCACTGCACTGCACTGACTACGGAGTGATGAGGGTGGCTGTAAGAATTTTATCATGCAAATAGTTCCCTCAGTACACAGAGAGATGCTGAGCAAAACCCCTAAGCCCCTTACGAAGAGATAGGTAAGGTGCTGGGCTGACAAAAAGATATAATGATGCCTAGAATTTGTCATTAATAGATACATGATGTAGCTCACCCACGAGAAATTTTCACTTTTCAATACCACCCACTCTCTTTAGGTACATGTTTGGACTAAAATAATTAGTTTACTGTACTCAATTACAAGTTACTCTCTGTAAAATATGGTAACAAATTACCGTGTTCATATCGTAAGCAAAGTCTCCAACGTGTAGAATGGCATCATACATGCCACGTTGCACTTCTTCCTGAAGTCGAGGAAGAGACTGTGCATTTATGTTTCCCATATCACCGTACACAGCAAGGAAAGGACTCCAGTCAACTCCATCTTTCATTGTAACAAAAGTGTACAGGCTGGACCATCCAAGGGGACTTCCACAATGGTATGCTGTAAAATGAGTTTAGTACTACTCATCAAATATCTTACCATTGCCTATGACTTTTTATTGATGGTTTACACTTACATGTATGCATCATTTTCATCAATATTAATTAGATACATACAGGTTAATTAGATATACCAAAAATAAATACATATTCAGCTTAACTGATTTTAGTTTTAACTTTCAATTAAAACATGAACAAATTTTTATACAGTATGCCATACATTGGATTTTCAATACCACCATTATCATTTTTAAAGCTATTTAATCATTATTATTAATTTGTTTCCAAAATAATTAATTAATGAAGTATGAACTCTGAGATTATTTCGGCATTTTTATGTACAAATTGTTCTTTCAACTCATCTTTCTTACCCTAAGGCAGTGGCGGCTCGTGAGTCAAATGCTAGGGGGGGCGCACTCCACCGGGGGGTCATAATTTTTTTATATTTCGTGTATTTTATTAAGTTTTTACGGCAATCTAGGAATTAAATTTTGTGATGCCATATGTTCCGTTTTTTCAACAAAAATACCTAGTTCTCCTAATAAAGCTTGAATAATAAATACTAAATGCAGTAGACTCTCGGTCATACGGATCGGCTTAGTCCGGACTCTCGATTATACTGATCAATGATCTTGAAGAATAAAAATATATTTGCTGCGATATTATGCAAATACAAACGAAAATACGTAACTTTAGGTTTTAGCGCCTACATTCTTTGTGCGGATATGCCCGCAATACACTTCTGTTTTCCCTTTGCAATAATAATGCGTTATTTGTCAAATCTATACAACATTTGCAATGATTTAGGTAGCAATGACACTTGTAACACCTGAGGAGGGAGGGGAGTGTCACAGACTTCCACTAGGCAACAAACACTACTAGAATGCGCGCGCTTTGCTATTGCAGATGTACACTTTGTTGGCGGTGTTCGCGTTGTTTCTTGAATACAGTATGATTTAAAATCAGTAATTAAACATTTCTCACACATTTTTAACAAAATCTGAAATACTCACATGCCTTTAGTTATATTGCAGAAGTCCATCCTTCTTTCCTTTTGTCCAGCAAAGTGATCAATTACAAGTTCGTTGAAATCAGCGCCGGACAACGATTTCTTTCCCATTGAACGCATGGCAAGGGCACTAGTCTATAAATAAACAAGGGACGACACAAAATAGGCCGACGAAAAATACGACCAAAAAGAACAAGGTGCCTGGACACAGAATTGGGACAATTTTTCCCTATATTTCCCTAAAAAAAACGAGCACTGTTGATTAATTCAAAATTGTCTTCTTGAATGTACACACAGCGCTAAGAAACTTCTTAATCGGCAATTACGCACAGTTAACTCCTCGAAAATGATGTCTGAACTCATTTCACTCCGTTCCTTCCGAGAGTCTTGCCGTTACTCAAGGGAGATGGAAGTCGTGGTCCACTAATGCTGATTCAGCTGACGGACGAATTTAAGGTCAGCAAAGGCATTCAAACAAACAAAGGACGTCACGGACCATCTCCTTGAGTCTAAGATTCATATGTGGCAAACACACGAGACGCCAACGGGTCGCATTTGGAATAACCATGTCTTCGAAATCATTGCCATGATATAATAGAATATAAATTCTAGATCGTAAAAGACGACGACTCTGAGCCACAGATAGGAGTTGTAAGGATCTCCGCACTGATATGAACTCTTGGAAGCCACTTAAATCAGACCGAAGTGGACATTTTCCGTCAGACAGCTACCGCTCTGCCGCTGAGGAATTAGGTGAACATGGCCTAAAAAAACAAGGACGGCTAGAAAAATGATGAACCTACACACAAAAGGTGCGTTGTACGCGGCACTTCTTGACATTCATTGAATGACTCTATTTAAAGTCACGTTTTACGGGTTAAATCATGTTTAATCCTTCACCCTATCACGCACGCGCCTATTTCTTAAATTATAAATCAGTGGGGAATGTTAACTGATTTTTCCTAATACTGCAGGTCTTTTGATAAATTTATCTGAAAAATAGGTACCGCATTTCTAAACATCGGGAAGATATGAATACATTGTTCAGGCCTAAACATTATAATATTAGTTTCCCCAAGGTTCTTGAAATCCGTAATCATAATAGAACTGTGGCAAATACTCGAGAATAGTTTTCCTACATCAATACGGCCTTTAACTGGTTGGATTTTATGTGTTCCGGAATTCAAACACCAAAAAACGCAATCATAATGGGATAATTTATTTTCTGTAGCAATACCTACCAGTAATTAAAAATTAAAATCGTATAACTACACCCAGTACAGTGACCATTCTGATTCCGTACGTCCCTTTTCTGTGGCAGCACCAAGTAGACGCCAGATTATACGCCCGCCGGCCTGCGCAGCGATGTCAACTCACACGTCGCTCTGCGCATTTTCGGACGACGTCCCAAGACTTCCATAAGACACAACGTTAGACGCGTCATAGCACCAGCGGCCCCCACCACTACCACTCTCCATATAACTGCATGGGGATGGATTGGGACGTTCTGGCCAGCGCCCCACGGCTACAAGTACGAACTTCTCGCGCTATTTCTTTTCGTGTTTTTCCAACACTTTCGATGTATGGGACTGAAAAAACACTTTGATTAATCAGATGTATAATTATAAATTAATAGATATTTATTATTTTTACTTTTTCAAATATTTGAGAGGGGCGGCGTCCGAGAGTCCTTATGGGCAAACCGCCACTGCCCTAAGGTAGGACTCTTATCATTAAAGAGAGTCTATCTATGAGTTATACTAAATTAGTACGTACTATATTTTGTTCCTGGCTGTAAATCTACCAGTTTAACCTTATGAATGTATTGCTTCCTTTTTAGTGAGCCTCCATCTACAAATGCAGTAGGTATATCAATAGCTCTTAAGATGAGTCCTCCAATACCATACTCAACCACGGACGCCTCAGTATCATTCATGGTCGACCATGTCACAAATATTTCTGATGGTTTGTCTGGAAAAGAAACAAGGGGCCAAATTAAGTATAATGTCTCATATTTCGAGAGGTTGGCAAAGTCTGATATTTTTCCAATTTAACATTATCAACAATAATAAGGCTAAGGTAAAATTGACTTCAATCGTCATCCATTGACTTAAAGAGGTAGTGATTACATAGTTCCATTCAGACTTATGGTAATTTCATCTGAGAAAGCTGATAGAGATAATGGAATTTGCATCGATGTTGTAACTCATTCATAGGTAGGACAACAGGATGCAACAAAAATCTTTTCTAGGATAAACTTCACTCGTTTCATTGTCCAGAAAATGTGATGGAAGTCAGGCATAAAGCTTAATGCAAAAATATGCCATTTTTTCTCTTGGCTCCAAGTCCAAGTATGTAGTTATTGCTTGCGATTTTGAAGCTGCAGTTTCCAGTTTATTTATGTAGCTGTCTACTGGGATTGTACACGGCTGTCTCTAAGTGAAAAAATCATATTTACCTGGGAGGATCCCTCATTTGAATGCAGCACTTACAATTACTGTGAAAGGGGCAGTAAATTTCCATGTTCTCAATTTATTAAATTACTATCTCCATTTATCATTTAAACATTTATTGCTTTGATCGTTCAAGAATACCGGATATTGTTGCATGATAGTAAAATGCATAAAATCGCTGCAAAATTCTTGTAAATGATGAAAAATGTTTATGAATAATGACTTCAAAGAAAAATATTAAAATCACGCAATGCACAAGGACTTGAAGGTACCATGACAAAGGGATTAAGTTGACTCAATGACATAAAAAAATTTGGCAACATAGTAGTTGACATCATTGTATCCACCAAAACTGGAAGATACCATTCAAAGATTCACCTGCTAACATTTTAAATTGCATGACATCAGTGGTAAAAAGCCCATGATCACATTAACACATTACTATAAATTTGTATCAAGTACATATTTCTGTATTATGTACTGTAGCAACTATGACCTACTCATAGGAAATGGCTGCAAGAAAAAGCTAGAGATATTTCATAGATAACGAAGTATGTATTACAAAATTCACCCATTTCACATGTATACCAGAGTAAAGAAATATGTAAATACTGACAGGAAAATATTCACCAGGTTTTGATGAAACACAAACGGTCTGAGGAATGCTAAACCT
The DNA here is from genome assembly GCF_921293095.1 of Ischnura elegans. Taxonomy (NCBI): domain Eukaryota; kingdom Metazoa; phylum Arthropoda; class Insecta; order Odonata; family Coenagrionidae; genus Ischnura; species Ischnura elegans. Next base: position 12,837,326 of record NC_060247.1, on the reverse strand, counting down.
GACTCAGTATCAACAAAAAATTTCTTCCATTTTTAAATTCTTTGGATTTCCAGCAGTTAGCCTCACTTTGAAACTTACACATCCATTTTTAGAAGCTGTTGGTATGTGAATTGCTATGAAATTTCTGAGGGCGTGGTTTATAATTTACTAAGAAGTTAAAGGATTCCATGATGGACAATCTAAAGGCTAATGCTCCAAAGTAATAGAAGCTTGGAGGGCACATAAAGTTTCAAGGCCTAAGAAATAAGTCATCCATTAAGTCATCTATCACAGCCTGTGAATGACTCTTTTGGCTCACCCAAATCGTCAATTAAGGATTTCTGTGGTGCAAATGCTATTTTCAATGAGAAGATTGGGTTCATATGTTCAGGGAAAAATTCCATTGACTGTAGTCCTCAAAATATAAAAATCCAAAATTCTTCAACATTTTCACTGCAGCAGCATGACCCACCAGTGGGTCACACTCTTGCCCGACTGGGTGGTACCATGTAAAATGGTCCATGACTTAAAATCAAAGAAATCCCGTCGGCATGCAATTTTTGTATGAAAGGATAGGCACACAGTGGCCTATATCGGAAAAAGCTGGTCGAAAGTCATTTTTTCAACTTTTTTGGAGGAATTTTTGAATGTACTATTCGTATTCTACACTATATTATCTATGATATAGGCTAGTACTACGACTGTTTCGTGGCTCATTGTAGTATGTAGAACTTGGCAAATATGAGTCCTCCGGGATAAAAATGCCTGACACGTAAAATCTCTTATTTTTAGCAAAGTTCACCTTCATAAAAAAATGTTTCAGAAAATTTATGAACTTGAAAAAAATACAGAACATAAATTGGTACCTGCTTGTACAAATACTGATGAGTCTGTTTTATTTCCATAGTTTTATAGTTTGAAAGAAAAATGTTTTATGGTATTTTTAATTGAATTTTTAAATACAAATAGCAATATCATTTTGGGCACCTCCCCCCGGATATTTTGACGTGCATTGAAAGCATATAGTCTATAGCAAAAGAAAAATCTTGTGATTATTTGCGAATTTGGCCTTAATATGATTTTATGTAGAATGGTGCAATGTTCTGCTGTGACCGCCGCCAGGCCGACCGGGTGGCGGTATTGCGAGTGCGAGGTGTATTCCGAGGAAAGGTTACAATGTCAGGTTTCTTTGATGTTACAGTTCCACTTGTTTTTCAATATGGGATCTACTTATAATAGATTTTTATTTTTTAGTGCATTTAGGGCTTTCCAGTAGCCCCAGTGTACGATATTCAGTGAGGCTTGATGTTCATCAGAAGTAATCTTTAGAACAGCAACAGTGGCGAATATAATCGAACTTATGACCTGTGCAACCTATGTTCCAAGAATTTCTGGATTTTTAACTTTCTCAATATCCAGACAACCCTTTCGTCATCATCCATTGGGAAAGCGGCCTCTTCAAATGTATTTCATTGCACGCTAATTCACTGGAAGCCGCCACACGGTCAGAAAGGAGTATTGCTGCCAAAAAAGGTACATAGTGCCCGGCCGCAGTTTTGTTGCTCTGCAACGAGGTATACCCGATCTCATATTTGTCCTTTAAGTTTATATTGTGCTAGGAATAAATTGCTCTCTGACCACCCTTAATGTCTCCGCACACAATCTTCTACCGATATAAATCAAAGCTCAGCAAACGTCGGTCATAATTCTTCAGCGCCACTCACAACAGCCATACATGGTTTGTAATTTGTTCCCTTACAATCACTATCATTTCCTTAACTTCACTGCGAGACTTACCTTTATCTTTATACACTCCGGATGCTTGAAATATACAAGCAATCAACCATACTGGATATCAGTTATTAAAACATGACATGATGCCTTTACTTTGTATGAATACAAGTTGTGTGCCTTTCTCTGGTTCTTGACAATCGTTAACAAGTTTCGAAAAAATCAAAACAAGCTTCGATAGCTTTGTTAACAATCACATTTGCAATAGTCACAGATTCAAGAGTGCGGACAACGTTTGCATTTGTGCAAGTCATTTTGAGATATCCTTCGTGGATACTTTGAGTGATATTGAGTTCAGCCAGAAATTAGTTGAACTATGTGATTGATGGAAGGGATAAAAGTGACGAACTTTACTCTACACGAAAAATTTATTGATCGTAAAGAAAACTCCATATCCTTCAAGAAGGAATATGTCACGGATTATTTAATCTACATGTTTAATTTGAACAAAGATGTGAAAGCCAAAAATACTATGGCCATTTTCACGAGAAAATATTTTTTCCCTAAATATTTTATGAAATGGGAACAGAGTCATATATCGTACCGCTGGTAACTCAAGAAGTGGAAAGCTAATTTATCCCATTTTTCAATCAAAAATTTCCATCTATAAGGTTTCATGAACTTAATAACATATAATGGATTTTTTTAGGATAGACCTAGAGACGGAAGCAAACAGGCGATGGAAATGAAGAAGAAATGAATTCAGGCCATATTTAGAACGAGAATGGGTCTCAACTTTGACTTCTCTAAATAAGGCTACGGAACAAGCAATGATGGAAATGCGGCAAGAAGTTTTTTTGACGATGCAAAGTTATCAGCTGAAATCACTGGTAAGCATTCCATTATGGCAATGCCGAAGTTTCTTTTTTTATGTCTGTCACTTTCATTAAGGGGTGAAGTTTCATGAGTAATGCTAAAAACTCCATGATATGTAGCAATTTATTTTATGATAGAATAACGATAGGATAAAACCGAACTGATATTTATATATTTCTATTAAAGGAATGAATCAGAATCTTATTCTTCGGTTTGCTGTGATTTTGAAAGTCTGGTTGGCCAGTGGTTTCCATATCAATGAGGCTCCATTCACAAAAGACTGCTCATACACAGCAAGCTTGTACGTGAAACTTTATGCATGGTATTACAAGCCACCGGTGGTTCACAAGCTACCGATTCATGGGGCAGCCATTGACAAGGAAGCCATTCTTCCCATTGGTATCCTGTTAAAAGGGGCGATGGAAGCCAGGAACTAAGATATTCGACGTTTTCGGGAGCAGCACACACAAAAATCCTCGAGAAAGGCAACTAATGAGGACCTTTTCAGAAGGCTGCTTCTAACGTCCGATCCCTTTCTTTCAAATATTTTAGGCATACAGAGAAAAAAATGAAGCCCTTGTCAGCAGAGGTACGAAGTATCCTCAACGTGGATGATTTACCAAGTGATACTGATGAACTCCCAGACGATGATTTTGAGAGCCTGTAACTGCTTATTTAATAATAGCTGATACAACCATAAATAACCTTATTTATTTGATACCCCACCCTCACCAAACAACTTGAAAGTCACTGATCCGAATTTAATGTATGCCTCGAGGGCATTGACCATATATTTGATGAGCATCAGTCAACACCTTGAATGAAAAATTGAATATAATGTTTATTTTTAACATTTAATTGTTTAAATAAATGGCCATATAAAAATGATAATATCAAAGTTACTACAAATATGACTCCAAATTTGGATTTAGTGGACAATAATCTTATAAAATGATACTTCATAGTGACTAATAATAAAAGCAGTAACAATTTTGACCTTTTTTCGATTTTGGATTACCTGAGTGTAGCTCCGAGGTAACTCCATCTGACACAGTCTAACGCTCAAGAAGTTAGTAGCCTATAATCCCATGCCTCATTCTTGAGGCGCTGCCTGGGCAGGGCCTCTCCTAAGCTTCAGTGGATGCAAACGGTGGTGTCACTTCTCTCTTCCCCTGTACCCGCTCCTATTGGCGAAAGGTCTCCAAGTGCGGTACCACCATGTTCTTCCATGTTACCATCTCTAGGCACTGGCTATTACGGGAGCCTAAGCGTGAGTCAAGGGTGGGTCACGCATAGGCTCTGCAGAGGACGTGTTAAAGAAATACCATTTGAACTAAGTACTTGAAACATTTTCAAAGCTCACATTGAGAATGGCAACGATAAACTGTCGTGAAAAGTCATTTTTTGCATCATTATTTTATACTGGCAATACTTATTTACCCACCGTAGTATATTAAAAAAGATGTGTAACATCAGGGGAAAACATAAAATTACAAGGCGATTCAATTCAACTGAGAAATAAGTATTCATCCTTTGATTTCAATATTACATTTTTTTGCTTTAGGTAAGAACTATACGTCTTCCATCAAGTCGTTTGTTTCGATTAAAAAGCAAAATAATGATTGAGTTCGCTCTATAGTATGAACCGAGTATATTGCATTTTTGAGACAGACAAATTATTTTTCATCGCTAAGTTCAATTGAAATGATCAGCATTGGATAATATTTGTAGTAAAATTTTCTTCCAGTGAAATCCTCTACCATGGCAGTGGAGGGACTGCTTCAACGATACGTCCCTTCGACATCCGTCTATCTGGTGTTTTTGTAGTATTTTGTACAACTCAAATCTTGGTTTTGAGAGTTTTCTGCAACACCTGATTGCATAGTGCAGTTCACTGCAGTCAATTCAAGTATTCAACTCATAAGGTGTGCTTGGGTTGTGCTACACTGGTTATTCGATAGGGAACAAATATAAAAATAACTAACGATTGTTAAACACGTTCAAAAAACAACTTTCTGCACAGCATTTTAATTATTAGGGGAATCTTTGAGCCTCTTGGAAATGGAAAATTGTTTTTTTAAATCAATTGGAGTTATTAAAAAGCTGTGTGGAATGTACAAAATAGTTTCTTTTGATGTGCTTAACGCACTGAAATTGCATGAAGTATTGCCTTCATCAACTAATTTAACTAACACCTGTATGTACATTCGCATTGGAAAAAGGGTGCTACACCTTGATTACTGCACCAATTGTGTCACAACTCTTGATACAAACCCCACGATTGACATCATAGATACTCTCCTAAACTGATCCTAAAGACTGAAGTTAATCATTCTCAAATTTTTATTTTTTAAGGACAATTTTAAGCCGTGTCCCAACTCGTTAGCCATTAGGCATCATGTATTTAGCCAGCCAGATTCTGGGCAGCCAACCACAAGGGAGCATGAATTGGGACATCCTTACGGAGGTGCTGCCATCTACTGGGCACTAGGCCAATGCAAAACACGAGATAATCGGAATGATTTGAACAAATGATGAACAAAACCCACCCTAAATTGCTAAAATGTGATTTTGAGTATTAGATATCGGAGAAGAGTATTTAATCATAATTTTAGTATCTTAGACAACCTTTTTGTAATAGTAAAGTAGGGGTATACTTTCAAATTCGTATTTTTAGTTCCGTATGGTTTTGTTAAAGAGGTTTTAGCTAAGTTTGTGGCGAAATGTTAACGTATAGCCCTTTTAAATGGTTTGTAATATTTAAATCGTCTCTCAACCAAGTACTTTTTTGAATTCCTTATATTTTAGCAATTTAATTTTTAGTTTTTTTTTATTAGAACAGGTCTATTTAGTCTATTCAAACGGTTACCGTCTGATTTGGGATTTATTTTCAAAATTTATTTAACGTATGGTTTACGTACATAAATCAGGTTTCGGTATCATCTTTTAATCACCATACATTTTAATTTTTGTTACTTATTCCGATTCCAATTTCGGGACTTTGTCCAATAACATATAATAATAATTGTTTATTCTTACGGGTGTTAACCTAATGTACAAAAAGTGTTAAATAAGAATTTAGACATAGTGTTACATAATTAAGAATATATTAGAAGCATATAAACATCGATAAGCATTATTTAACACGTTAGAAAAGTAAACGGTAGCAAAAGATAACATGTGATCGGTATAAAAAGTTATAAAATAACATATACATACACAAGAAGCATATAAACATTAATTAGCATTAAAATTAACGCCGCCTTCTCTTTAACTAATTTCTCCGTAATTCTTACACTTCCATTAACGCAATTTCATTATTATAAACAAATTAAAAATTAATAATTATTCGAACAAGTCTCAAAATATCAACACTACTTGCAAACAAGTACTATCCCTTGTTGACAGCCATGATGCCCTTTCTCCTGAAGACGCTTTGCACGCTTTGAATCATGGGAAAAGTGGGGCGAAGGATGCACTCCTCGATGCCTAAATCTGGCGGCCGCGTTAGCTGCCTAAATTCCCTCCCTTATGCTGGCTAACGAGTTGGGACATCCTTCCAAGATGGCGTCATGGCTAAATCCTGGAATTGGCATAGCCAAATGGCCAATTGGGACACGGCTTTAGTAATTTAACATTCAGCAGGGATTTACCATCAGTAGGGGAAAGAAAAAACTTAAGGACAGTCCACGAACTTTTAAATTTTTATCCAAGATTACGAACTTTGACTAGTAAACATAGTGCATCCCTCACAGGATTATCAACCAACCGCGGGCCACCCACACAGATGCAAACTTCTACTACAAGAGATGCTATGGTGGTATATGGGTTGCCTATCCTGGTTTTATTTATTTTTCAATTCGGGAAAAATCAGAAGACTATACAATTCATTAAATAAGATAATATTTCGTAATACTGAAATCCATCTTTGGTTTGTGCCGAAGGGACAGTCTACACATTCCACCTGCCCGAAGGCCTGGCTGTCACTCCAATCATGCACCTGTGTCTTTTCTTCATCTTCACCACAAAGATAATGATGATACTCTATGATTTTCATTCCTCACATTAAGGCATGGATTCTTTCTTAAATATATTACTAAATGTTATCCGGTTATAAAGAATGGATGTGTTTCTTCCACGTGAGTCGGTGGCATACATAAATACAGATAACTATATCGAAAAATGGAGTGTGAGAAGATAACTGCCACAAGACTAGTGGTCTGCTAAGCGGACGTATCGCGGGAAGTCTTGACAAGGAGAATACTTTAGGGAGGGCGGGGGGTTAAGCTCACAGACCCCTCCCCCTCCACCTTGGCGACGCGCCTGCCGGGGAGATAACAATGATTCGTGCACGATGTTCTCATTCCTGTGATCACAAATAGCGAGATAAAAGAGCAGAGGCAGCGCACCACCACGTGGGATTACGACCCACAAGACACGCGCCACATCGCAAGCACACATTGTGGCATTTTTTTATTTTTCTAAAAAAATTGTTTTCTTCCAACGACCGAACGTCCGAATGTATAGTCCCGGGCTGTTGGTCCTGTCAGACCATCCTACCGCCGACCGCCCTACCCCGATTACTGTGGCGTCGCAACGTCTGTGCCGTTATCGGCTATTTTTGCAATTAATTTGAGGCTTGATCTTGCCAAGAAACTCCATGAAACACACTTCGCCCGTCCTCAAATAATTTCGGGAATCATTTCCATCCAATTCTCGAAGTATATTCATGTGGGTGAAACTTCAAGAAGCCACTTCTTCGCCCATACTCTTCTCTTTTTTTCTGATGTTATCAATGAGAACCTAATTGGCTAAAGCTAAGCCCATTTTTTCATTTTTCGAAAATTACGGAGTCATTGACAGCAAAAGCCGAAACCAACTTCACTCCACGCGATCACGTTGTGTACTGAGGAGTATTTGGTAAATTGGTCGGGTCGGGTGGATTGGTTTGGACGTCTGTAGAGCTGACCCCGACAGGGGTAGTCAGTTGTGTCGGGTGATCGGGTCGGAACGTGTGTAGCGGCTTTGCCGAAAGTATTTGAGGTCCCGAATTGGCATAATGCCGCTGAACCACGCCTCCGCATCAGGAAACAGCAAATCCTCTGCGTTGGGTGGGCGGGACTTCTCTTCTGTGAGGTCAAAAAGGAGTATTTCGCTCATCGAGGAAGGCTATTTGACCAGCAAAGTAAAGTTTTATGATGAGTTGCGCACGAGTCTTGGCCTCGGAGCGAGCGTGAATTGTTCTTGAGCTACGAAGTATTCTGCTCATTCGAAGCATTTATCATCCGAGGAAAGTATTTTTACGCCCAATTCGCAGTTACAGTAACAAAATGGACGACAATGATATTTTTCATGTTTTTTTAATCAGTCTAATGTGACGCGTACAGTAAACGTTATGTTAGACGGTTAAATATATGACGTGTGGTCAGATAATAACGGGAATTTTGAAATTTCGCGTGTTTGGAGAGTTCGACTGTCAAAATTTTTTATTACCCAGGTATCCATTTTCCCGAAGTAAAATAAAATTTTAAGCAGTATTCATTGAGTTTAAAACAAATTCATTTGATGTAATGTCAATCCTGTGTATTGCGTCTGTGGCAGCCGCTAAGGTTAGACGTGTTTTTGTAAGCTCAGCAATTTTAAGCTCTCACTTCACTGCTTGATTGTGAATATTTGGGCAAAAACAATACTGTAACAATGCCCCGGCCTCCACATTTGCCAGAAAAAGCTCCGTACGTGACTTTTTCCTCTTTCCAAAAATTATGAAAACCATTAAGGGACGTCGTTTCACAAGCAGAGATGACATTTAAAAGAAATCGCTGTCAGAGCTAAAGGCTATCCCAAAAATAGAGTTTGAGAAGTGTTTCGAAGATTGAAAGAAGCGCTGACACAAGTGGCTCATAATATCCGATGAGGACTATTTTGAAAGCGAGAACATTAATGCTGTAGAATAAATAAATCTTTTTTCACTAAAATCCCGTTATTTTCGTACAAAAAAACTACAGCGAGGTAAACATTGAGGATTAATTTAAAACTTTTAGATTTTTTTTAGTTTTCCACGCAATTTTAAAGTATTAGTTTTTTCGTCATTTTTTATGCTTTATTTCCGATACCCTCGCAAAATTAGACTATTTTCGGCCAGCGGAATGCGATAAAACTTTATCGAAACCAACCCATCATTAAAAAAAAAACAATTCCACTTAATGTAATGTCAATCTTGTATGTTGTGGACAGTGCGCCGTATAAATATTTTAATAAAATCTTTTTAAAATTTTAATCCTCCTTACCATCTTAATCACTGGCCATTATCTACTATAGTTCGTTAATATCGCCGGATTAAAAAAAACAACAAGATAATCCAGTTATGAGCATTGTTTCATGAATTGCTGGCTCACAAAGATCCCGTGTTATCAGCGGAAAATTACAAAAGACCCATAAATCCACTTATGGTGGGCAATTAAAACTTATATGAAAGGCGATTATCCTAGTTTAGCCATGCGTTGGGCTAGGCGATGATGCTTGAGGCTGCATATTGGGAGAATCTACTCGTTCGCAACATAACGTCTACCTGAGGAATTCACTCTTGAAAGCAAACAGAAATATGCACAATTAGAATTTTGGTATATTAGCCAATTCACCATTATTGCAATAATTTCATTAAACATAGACCTTGCATATTTCACCAACAGTCAAAGAAGGAAAGAGAATGCGTGTTGTTTGATCTCACAAGGACTTCGGGGAAGCAAACAAAGCTTAATTTGGAGCTCTTTTTTTTTACTAGAGTTTAAAGAACACCCTCGGCTTCCGTGAAAATCCTATGAGATTCAATCTCCCTAATGCTAGTTTGGATAGGTGAGGGTACAGCTCCACAAACACAGCCACAGTGCATTAATTACACATTTTCAGTGTAAGAGAGCAGTACCTTTCCCTTGGCCACCTCGTACTATGAGGATTTTTAAGTTTTCGGGAGTACGAAGACTTTAACACGATATTTGAACCTGGGGCATCATTAGCAAAGCACAGTGATCACCGCTGACACGCTCCTCAAATAAAAAACAAAACATGACTAATAATACGGCGATGCCAATCACGATAATTTGCTCTGAATCAGTGGCGTAACGGCGTAACTATGGGGGATGAGGAGGGTAGATTCCCATCCCCAAGACCTCAGAGAAATAAAGTGGTGGGCAGCTGTGGCTCCTAATAAAGCGGCGCTGTTAAAGCGAAAAGTGGTGTATTACATTGCATTTTACTGCATCAACTGGCAACCAATAAGTGTTCCTACAGCACGATTAACAGCGCTATAGTTACTAAGAAACTCAGGTGTTTATCACCAAACGAACGCATCCGAAAAATACGTAATTTTGATGGGGGATATTAAAAAATACAGCAATTTTGATGAATTATCTTGATGTCGTGATGGTAATCCTTAGGCCGCTTATAAATAAGAATACAATCTTGAATTTAATACTTCCCAGCTCATTAATTTGTGGAGTAGTTTACTCCGTCACAAATTTTCTCTTAAATTATTGAAACTGCTCCATTAATTCGAGTAAACTTTGTTAGAAATATTTCCTTAAAACCTACACCATTTGCTCAAAACTAAGACATGGGTTGTGTTGAAAGTTACCTCCTCTTAAATTAAATTTTAGAAACTCCAATTATAAGAACGTCCAATGATAATAGAATCACAAATAATGGAATGTGTCCTGATAAAAACACAAATGGTAATTTCCACACTATTTAATTTAACACCCAATGGCCGACCATGGTTTCAACACTGTGTCATTTTCAAGGTGACAAGACAAAGACACTAAGTTTTGAAACCATGGTCGGTCGTTGAGTGTTAAATTAAATAGTGTGGAACTTACCATTTGTGTTTTTATCATGGATATAGCAAACTTCCACTAACTCAAGCCTGAAACGATTTATACGCATGGAATGTGTCGACCCATTGCTATCGTGCAGTGCCGTTCGTGAGACAGTGAACACTACGTCAGTAATCTACGACTCATTAATATGTATTTTTAGATACACCTTATGCAGTCGTATTTTTAATATACATATTACTGTGCCGTAGGGTGTTTGCAGAGAAGAGAAGATAGACGTGAAAGAACTGAAAATGGCTAAACAAAGCTGCCACTGACTGTTGCACTTCCCTGCGGATCTCATTGCTAGGTGGCGTTTGCATGGCTTCCGGCTCCCTGCCGCGTTCGTTGGCTTCACGGTACGACAGTTTTACGGTGGAATACTGACTTCCTGCAAACCTCAAGTGAAGTGTCGCTGAAACTTCCGCATAAACATCTAACTGTGGCGTCATGAACAGAGAGCGGTATTTATGAAGGCTAACACCATGACCATAGTCATGACTAATGTCACGGAATAATGCCATTGAAATGACATCATCTTGCATTTTCCTCGAATCCGATTTTAAGAATTATTTAAGATTGAGACTATGGAAATTAAAAATACAATATGTGTAAATAGAGCAAAAATTTAATACCCGGCACTAATAATACACAGGTATTTAAAATCCAGAGCAAAAACCGCTCGTAACTTGAATAACCATTACCAGAGTGGACTTTGTCCTGCAGCCACCCATACCCTGAATTAAATTGCATTGACACTAGCATAATGAGAATTCCATTCTTCGAGAGTCAACTATTGCGTGGCGATTCTCGGTAGGAAACTTCCGTACTTGCCGGAGTACTTAGAACATTTCTCGGCCACCTCGAAATGGTATTGCTCACGTCGTTCATAGATTTGAACTCCTTGATCCATCATCATCTGACTTGAACATCTTTCGGATCATGTATAAAAAGAAACAATACGGAGGCTCATCGATTTCAATCCGACCGCTGTATCTCCTACTTTCAAAAAAGGAGATATCCGTACTGAGCTGCGTAGAGACACGTGTTGCATAGATAAGAGACCTTCGGTTTCATCTAGAGAGGGGTATCCAATTTACAATAGATAAAATGGTAATTATATTCGGACCCCCACTGCTGCTGTGAGGCAATCCCCTCAAACTAGTCCCCCCCTCTGTCTCTACCCTAGATAATAGTGTGGTGTAATTTGATGAAAGCTTCCAAGGGCTTACCCACGATCAAAACTAGGGGGGGGGGGGAGCAAGCCATGGTTGTTGCGTAAGATTGAAGCATGGAAAAGGTGAATTAAATCAACGTTTTAAGGAAACTGTAACAGCTCTTTATTAGTTTTTAAAATCATTTGCTTGAAAAAATATTATTTTCCTGAAAGACATTTGCGAATTTTGCTTCTAGGGGGTGGGGGGGGGGGGGAAAGCTGCCCCTCGCTGGGTACGCCCATTAAAGTTTCAACATTTCCATGCCACCCCGCCCAATTATACTATATACCTGTATTACACTCAATTCCTCCAATAATTCGCGGTACTTATAGCGTATCGTAAAGGAAAGACAAATGGCAATATATACAACAGTTTACATAAGACTCTATTCCACCCGGGTTTCAATGACACTTCATGATCTTCAGGCGAAAAAAATGACGCGGATTCAATGAAAATTTATTTAAATATTTTGGTACTTACATAGCATACGGTATCTTTCCATTTAGACGCCAAACAGATATTTAAAAAAAATACCATATGATACGCTGAAATTTTTATACCATCAGTCGAGAAAATTAAGACTACGAAATCGAAATTAAACCACGCTGGCAGGGATTTCACACAAAATATGCCAAACATGATGACTTGCGAACATGTTGTCCATTGCTGGCGCTTATATTCCACCCAAAAGGAGGAATCTGAACGAAACAGAATATATTAGACGCACCATCCAGCAATCCTTAAAATAATTTCATCTCAATGCTTCAAATGGAAACGTAGGAACGCGTTCGACGATGAAGCAGTATCACCTGCACTCGGTGTTCCTGTCCCAACGAGATTGGTTTGGTTAGATGAGGGCAGATCTTACTTGGGGGTATCAATTAGCCCCACTTTGTTCACACTTATTGCATTTAGCACGACCTTCGCCACATGTGCCAATGTGGACTTGTTAATTCAACATCTTGTTTCGTAAAACCCATCCCGAAGTTCGCTCTGAGAAAATGGCTTGGTGGTGGAACTGGTTAACACGCCCGACCTGCCAGTGGCGGATACAGAAAAAACTCAAGGGGGGGGCGCAACATATCTTGAGTTGTCTTTACTTTTATCGTAATAAAAGATGATCAAGTCACAGGCAAAGTATATGAAAATTTTATTTAAAGTGGTTATAAACATGTAAAAGACAATGCCATCTTATGATATAAAAAAGTTACAATTGTGGTTTTGCAATTTTCGGCAATACAAGCGGACCCGCAAGGGGGGGGCGCGCGCCCCCTGCGCCCCCCATCTGTATCCGCCACTGCGACCTGCCCGTCTATCCGTCCTCACCGTCTGACCCGCCTGACCGTCAATCGGGAGATCCGGGTTCGAATCCCGGCTAAGCCAAATATTTTTTCAGTTTCCTTGTGTGTATTTAACTTTGCACCCGTGCGCGTGACTGTGTTCAAAGTCACTTGTTCCTGCAGTGCTTTGTCTTTAGAATAGGGTGGTTTTCTATTATTTTTTTATTGCCTAAATCGAAAGATTATTACTCCTGGAGTCCGAATTTCACACTTTTAGATTTTTAAATGACGATATCTATTTTTCGCGATTAAACGAAAAGTGAAAAATTTCAAGCGCGCGAAAACGCGACGGCTAAGTAGAAATGATGGGAAAAAGTCCGTGTGACGTATTTCTGGTTCCCCCGCCGCACAGTGGTCCCAAATCGAAAAAAGCTGGCCAAAAGTCGTTTTTTCGAAATTTTTCAAGGAATTTTTGGACCTTATATTCGGATTCTACAGGATATGGTCTAAAAATTACACTACTAAGTTAGTATTTTTGTTCATCAGAGCGGCTGCAGTGATCCGTCAAACATGGAGCATTCACCGTAAAAATCACAGTTGCGTGAAATCGGTCGATTTTGATGGAGTTCAGCGTCATGCAGGACAACCTTTACGCGATATATTTGGCCAAAAAACATTTTTAACTACAAATATAAACATTATTACATAGTGGGACATAAATTTTATTCGGATTTTACTATGTTTGCTATTTTATATATATTTAGTAACTTTTAGTGTTTTTTACCCGAATTTTCAAATAAAATGTACAATATCGTTTAGAGAGGCACGTGAATGCACGGTGTCTTTTGCACCAATACAAAGGGAAAAGTATATGCAACGCAGTAGTGAACAAAATTTTTGCTACTAGTTGCTACTCCGACGTCAGCATTGATTTAACTATAATGATGCAATGCGCTGACGCGGGCGGCAGCCTGGCTGGCGCGTGGTAGGGCTCGAGGAAATCCAGTATTTATGGGTGTTATTCAACATTGTTGGATATTTTATTTCTACAAAAAATATTTACCCTATGAATAAACATCTCTTGCCATACGTAGAACATTTTATCATTAATAGTTTCCCCTTGACCTTACCTTTTATTTACGCGTGCCCATGCTCTCATAAAAATTGCTTAAGGACTCGAGCGGAAGGATATATTTATGGAACGAAAGTTCGCAGCTATGCTTATAGTAATCCTCAAAAACTTGAATGCATTCAAAACAAAAAAGAATCCCTCAAATGCTACTCCACCCTTTCCTTCCATTAGACGGATTAGTTTTTGCCCTCACGCGGCACATTGTCCCTCTGTCGCCTCCTTAGCGGCCTCCTCAACCGCATGCAGGGCAAACGACTGCCGAAAAGGCCTAGGCTATTTATTGCGCCCATTGGGAAAACACAACCACCGCTCTCTGTACACTTCTTATGAATTGCACTTTGGCCACCGGGGATGAACGGAGTAAGCCTTTTCACCCTTTAAATGTGATATTTCCTAGAAAATGGAGACAATAGCATCGCGAACCTCACATTGTGGAACCCCCAAATTACTTCTAGACATCGCTTGCCCGAAATTTTCCCGCCAAAACTCTGTTTTAGTCAGATTTTGCCAAACGAAAGACGTGAAAGTTAGTTTCCTTAAGCGTGAAGATCGAGTCTAGAAAAAGTCGAGTATCCTCGAACTTTTTAAAGAAGACTTGTGGGGTTCAAGAAGAGTGCCCATAGTGTTTTAGTTCGATAACTCTGAAAATTTTCACGCGTCTTGAGATGCATGAAAAATTTATTGAAAGTGGAAAGGCTCCGTATCATTTATAAACCAATACTTATTGGATTGCTGCAGCAACAAATTAGAGTTAGATGAGGACGTTAATTCAAAGTTATCCTAAAAAAATTGCGGAGAAGTGTTTTTTCTCTCAAATTTTTCTCGCCGGTGGAAGGAAAGAAAAAGAAATGACAGGTTTTTTAGAAGAAAGTTCGCTGATTGCCGAAATGAGAAGTTGAAATTTCCTCCGCCTTTATTTAAACGTCAGCCCATTACATCCAGTAAGTATTTTATGTGGAATTTGTGATGAATTTAGAGTGATATTCATTGTACTTAATTCAATATGTTCGTCAAAATTGCTACTTTTGAAGGTTCATCAGGTTTATTGAAATTGATCGACCAAAAAAAATTTGAGAAGTCCAGTGAAAGGGCCTAGAGAAGGAAAACGGAGGATCTTAGAGCTAGCACATCGCCAGTTGCCAGCTAGCCATCCATGAGTTATCGAAGCAAAGGTGATGAGTTCGTGGCGAAAATAATAAATGAGGTGACAACAACCACTCTCTCAAGAGCGCGGAGAGTGTTATCAAAATGGAGAGCCAAGGATGTGAGGCAAAGTAAAATCTCCCACGAAGAAGCCCTTTCTATGATCGTTTCTGGTAATTTCACGAAACATCAGTACTTGCTCCTCCGACGGGCATCTAAAGAAGCTGCCCTTCCTATTGTCCACTTGTTCGAGGAGGCAATGGAGGCGAGGAATAAGGACATAAGAAGATTCTGGGAGCACCATGCAAGGAAATTTTCCTGGATAGCAACGAATGAAGACCTGTTTAAAAGATTACTCCTAACTTCAGATGCAATGATATCAAGTATTTCTAAGGCTCAAAGAAGGAAATTACTTCAATTACCAGTCGAGGTAAAGAGTTTATTAATCCTGGAAGAATTGAGTGGATGACGACTGTGATGAGGATTTGTCGGATAGTGATTATGAATGTATTTAAATTTTTTTCGTAACAATGACTGAGAAAGGTAAGGAGAAATGTTAACTTATTTTTTTGATAATTAAAAAAGCCCAAATTAATGGAAAATCTCATTTAATTTTTCGTACCAAATCATGTGCTCGTTAAATTGATGCCTCACTGCGTAAAGAGATTATTGCAAGCGTATCAATAAATTTGGCGTTTAACTTGAGTTATAGGAGTTATGAAATATTGTTTATAACATTTTAATGATTGTAATAATGCCTCCGTTGAAACTTGTTAAATACGGAACCCCGTTTAAAATTGCTTCCAAATCCATTGGCACGTTACAAGGAACTATAAAATTGTCTACTTAATTAGAATTAGATATTATAATTTTTAAACAATTAATGTAGTACAATAACACTAATAATATACTTATAATATAAATTTCCAATTAATATTAACTTATTTTTCGTATCAAATACGATCAAACATATGAGAAAGTAGAAAATGTTCTCTTGGTTCATTCAAAATCAGTTGTTCAAAATTTGTCCAAAAATAAACAATGCAGTCATTTTATATGCATTTATGTATGTTTTAAATAACTAATTCTGTTTTATGATATGTATAATTTTTATTTACTATCACCAGTATAATCTCAAATTCCAATGCTAAAAACATTAATTGTTTAAACAAAATGTGAAATAACAATAAAATTATTGCAAATACATAAAAAATAGTTATAAATTCAGAATAAGCGGGTCAAAAACAAAAAGAATAGACCTTTAGGTCAAATATATACATAATAACAATAGCGTAATTAATTTTGGCCAGCTTTTTTCGATTTGGGACCACTGTGCGCCGCCTTGTTAGGTGACCTTGGGGCGAGGCTTGAGCGCTGATACGACGCAGGCTGCTAGCAGGTAGCTTAGTACCCTGCTAGCTGGTAGCGCTTGGCTTAATAAAGGATTATTATTCCCCTATCAAACGAAGGAAACTTTCCGACTATATGCAATTTTAATAAGTGATTATTAAGAGATGTTTCCCTGAGCTCTGTGCCTCATGCATGCATTATTAATCTCAGACGATGTAAAACTCCTATCTACTCGTATAAAAACTAGGTCCCTGTGACGTCACGTGGAGTGGCATCGCATAGGCGCCAATCTGGCCTTTTTCAAATGAGCATAAAATTGACCGTTGCCATTCGCCTAAACTGGAATTGCTAAAACCAAATAATTTGTCTATTATGAATACACTAATGGTGGGTAAGGAATCGCAATCATTGCATTTCGTTTTCTTTGATGAAGGAAACTACCCTATTAAAAAGCATTATTTAACTTATTTCCGCATCACTCCCCGTTCTTATCCATGTCCCACCCTTCTGTCTATACATACCATCCTTCACCTTGAAAAACACACTTTCCGCCCCTTCCGCCGCTACTCCACTCCCGCACCCAAATGCCTAAAACGGATTTCGGAGCTTACAACCCGTCATTTGCACCATGATAATGCCTACGAGGTGGGTGAAACCTGGGTTGGTTGTTGAATATTGTGTGGATGTACTAAGTAACTCTTTCTTATCCATTCACTGAGAACGAACGACGAGATAAACCCTCAGAGGAAACATAAAAAAGATCGCTCATTATGGCCAAGTAACCAAAACCCGAGACCCACACTGAAAACCCAACTTACGTATTATAATGACAAATTTTCCAATTAAATACTTTCCATTTTCTTCTTTTGTTTACAACATGATACGTTTATTTCTCATTACTTTATCGGAGATAAAATTTCCGGGCGAAACAAGCAATATGTGAACAAAGTCGTAGAGAGAAAATAAGATCCATCGCGTGATCTAGGTTCTGGCCATTTCAATCTTGGCCACATGCGCAGAAGCCAACGAGTGACTTGGATATACATATTTCCTCTGAATATGAAAATCCCTTACGTGACGTCGGAATGAAAATTTCGTGCACAAAAAATCCTGATTTCGTTGCCAACCACACACTATCAACCACTCGTAATGATATCAGATCGCAATAATTCCAATCCCCCCCCCCCCCCCTCACGGCATGAAATGTTCTTGAAAAGTGATTGTAACGTTCGTCTTATCTACATTCCGCTGCGGAATGATTTCCAACGCTCATTGGAGGAGAGAGACCACGGTTACATACCGAAATTAATTTCGAGCCTCTCTCCACTTCTCCCTTCGACGACTTTGCTTAAGGTGACATCACCCGGGATTCGACCACGGGTCCTATAGATAAGAAGCCAAGCGCTCTGATCTGTTTCCAAGTTTTATAAGAGAATGAATTCATGCGAAAAATAAACACATAGCAACAGAGGAGCCTGCGATATGCAAGGGCGCGATTGTGAACAATCTCCGTATTCTATTATTTATCGGTCAAGAGTAGTGTGATGGCTATCGTCAAGGACGGGATTAACCGGGTAACTGGGCTTATATTCACTCCACGATAGCTCATCCCAGTTGTTTTCAGCGTTCAACTGTTGTTGTAAGCGATTTTATCTCAGGCGATTGTTTTCATTGACTCACCTGCCTATCGAAGGTGATTTACCTCAGCACGCTATCAAGAGTGTTAAAATGCATAACGCATTGCATGCGTTGATTTCGCAGGTTTTTCGCGTCAAAGATGAAGCAGCACAACTGGCCTTAAGCTCGCCAGAGCGTCTACAGCGATCGGCGAAGTAATTGAAATCAGAAAAACTGATGAGTGTTATGAAATAATGTTTTAAAATGTGCAAAGTTACTGCACGTCAACTTTTCTTACATTCATAACGTTTCCTTACACCAAATAATTCCATAATCATCGAATTAAATGGACTGATGAGAAAGAAGGCGATGATAATTGTTGTGCATGAAGGACTCTGTAATTTTACAAAACCACAGCATCAATTCAAATACCAAGGCGAAAGGTATGAGCGCTGCACTAATGTCATCAGGTGGATTTTTGACGATCCTTATCACATCAAGGCAAATACAATATAAAACTTCAGTACCAAATATATACTTCAATCCAATACAATTGTCTTTGATGAAAAGCAAATGGATAAGACAAAGATAATCAATCGGTGAAAACATTTGCCATAAGATATTGCCCGGCATTTAGTCACAAGGCGTAAATGCTTCCATCGAACCCTTCCCACCGGAAACGAAGAGAAAATGAGAAAGCGTAGCTGAGGGAATTAAACTGAAAAGCAATGGGGGAAGCTAGTTATGCTAAATGAGTCCATAGGGACAAAAGGCAAATACTACAACTCAAAATGGCAGTCGTGAAACTGACCTAGAGGAGTGGAAATTTTAATGACGAAGGAGAAGTATTGTGCCCCGACCGAATTAGTGATGGATACTAATTTAAATTTCATTTGAAAAATGGACATAAGTTCCTTAAATATTAAATATAATTAAGCGAGGTAACTGAAACTGCGCAGTGCGCAAAATCCGATTTTCAATGTAAAATCCTGCCTGGTTTAAACATAAAATACCAATAATAGGGCGGTTTCCCTTTATTTTTTTATTCGCTAAATCGAAAGATTATCACTCCCGGAGTACGTATTTCACGCTTTTAGAATTTTTAATGACCATATCTATTTTTCGCGATTAAATGAAAAGTGAAAATTTTCAAGCGCGCGAAAACGCAACGGCCAAGTATGAATGCTGGGAAAACCTCGTGTGATCTCATTCTGGTTCCCGCTGTGGCCGGGTGAGGTGCCTTGGGGCGAGGCTTTGAGCGCTGGTACGATGAAGGCTGCCAGCAGGTAGCAGAGTACCCTGCTAGCAGGTAGCGCTTGGTTTAAATAAGGATTATTAATACCCTATCAATCGAAGGGAACTGTATCACCTTAGGCTCTTTTAATAGGTGATTATTAAGAGATGTTTCCCTGAGCTCTGTGCCTCAGGCATGCATTGGTAATCTCAGACGATGTAAAACTCCTATCTACTCGTATAGAAACTATAGGTCCCTGTGACGTCACGTGGAGTGGCATCGCATGGGCGCCAATCTGGCCTTTTTCAAATGCAGTTAAAATTGACCATTGCCATTCGTGTAAACTTGTATTTCTAAAACCAAATAATTTGTATATTATTTATGAATACACTACTGGTGGGCAACGAATCGCAATCAATGCCTTTTTGCTTTCTTTGATGAAGGAAACTACCCTATTGTAAATAAATGAAAGGCGGTGGATTTTATCCTTAAAAAGCCATTGATTAAGAAAAAAACTAATCGTGAACGAAAATAGAATTGAATTTTGAAAAATATGGGCAAACTTCTCAAACAATGCTGATTTTGATCCGACATTTTTAAGTGAAAAATAATTTATTATAAATAAAGAACGTATCCCCACCGATATCAATGTCTAAATGGGAATAAAAATTAACATTTATAGCCATAAAATAATTCTGAATATTGCTCATAGCATAGCATTTCTTTCTAAATCCGCTTATGATCCACACCACGAATGTGTTCTCTGAAGTCCACGGTCCTATCGCAGTTAGGTTCACATCGGTTGGGCGCCGAACAATGACGGGTATGGATACAGCGTTGTAGTCTTTCTATCGCGCACTCGCTACTTCTAACTCATTAAAAAAGTAATACATGTGCCTAATAAGGTATTCATTTGAATATTTGCGACAAAATTAATGGAAAAAATGAATAGGGATGAGATGTGTAGAGTGAAAGCCATAGCGAGGAGTAGGCATAGGATTAAATCACTAGCAGGAGATAACTCTAGCTTGAGAGAAGGAGGCGTATGAAATGAAAGAAATGGTATATGTGAGAGGACTGCTTATCTCGGGACCTCGAAAAACAAACCAGCACATTGACAGCATTAAACATGCCCCCATTGAGTGAGCTTCTTAACGAAATAAAAACTTGTTATGGCCGTACTGGCAAAGATGACATGA
Source organism: Ischnura elegans (assembly GCF_921293095.1). Classification (NCBI taxonomy): domain Eukaryota; kingdom Metazoa; phylum Arthropoda; class Insecta; order Odonata; family Coenagrionidae; genus Ischnura; species Ischnura elegans. Next base: position 12,816,700 of record NC_060247.1, on the reverse strand, counting down.
TCCAGAATACAAGAGCGGAGAACAAGCAAATAATTATAGAATGCGGAGGAAAAGCATTTTGGAATACTGTTATTTTAAATACTGTACCCCTTAATCTCAATTTAAACTGTCACTGTGTTCACTCAACTAAATTCCCGGAACTTAATTCAGAACTAGTTCCGCGGGATTCAGCTAAAAAAACAGTTCAAGAAACAGAAAATGCTGTCCCGCGTTTAAATGGACGTCATCTGGTTGTGATGTTTTGTCATTTTATTCCGAGGCAGTATAGGAGAAACAGCGATCTTGGTTACAGCGTGTACTTCCGCAGTGATTTCAGAGACTCTTGAAAATCGTCGATGGTTAAAAATGAAATTTAAGCTAGACTTTGTACTACCGTCACAGGGAAATATCGCATTAAATTCGTACGAATTTGAGACTTTCTCCTGATGTAAAATTCGAGCTAAAAGAGTAATTGATTCAATGGAGCGCATATACATCCATATCTGCGGTGGACCAGTCCTGGGGCGAATTCCAGTGACTGCAGTTTAAAGGAATAGGGTAGTTTCCTTCATCAAAGAAAACGAAAGGCATTGATTGCGATTCGTTACCCGCCATTAGTGTTTTCATAATATACAAATTATTTAGTTTTAGAAATCCCAGTTCAGACGAATGGCAATGGTCAATTTTTACCGCATTTGAAAAAGGCCAGATTGGCGCCCATGCAGGGTCGCGGGTTTGAGTCCCGCCTGGGTAGGTTCCACGGACCAGGGCATGGTTATTGGTGTACGTGTAATTGCTACATTTGTTGAATACCCCGGTATAAAATGGCTAATTAGAGCTGTATCCTGCGGTTTGAGAAAAAAAAATCGTCATTTAAAAATCTAAAAGCGTGAATTACGTAACCCAGGAGTAATAATCTTTCGATTTAGGCAATAAAAAATAATAGGAAACCACCCTATTGCCATTAGAAATTAAGAATTGGTAGTGGCTTCATGGAAGTCACAGCCGGTTGAAAAAAATATTTTCGTTTTATTCCTTTCCAAAATAGCTGTTACACATTCAACAACGCACTACATTTTACTAATGTTTTCTTAAAGTAGGAAAAAATAAGACGCGTGCGGTGCATCGCAAGGGGATTAAGAAGTGATCGAAAATTGTGACGCAGTTGACGGGAGAGCGCTGCGAAGTCCTGTGCAAGCGATGAGCCTCGACTGGGATGGATCAGAAGTCCGCCGACCCACTCCCTGATTCTCGACGGCGTAAAATAATGGTGATGGTGACAAAGCAGCTCAAGATTTCACTTCACCGCCCGCATAACAACATACGTATGCTATTCGCGCGTGCGTTTTTATTTTTCGACTCTCCGAGACCGTTTACCCGAATCACCAGTTTGAATTGAGGCATTGCATAACCTCCGGGCGCCCAAGAAATATGGCGCCAGCCTTGATTAATAGAAATAGCGAAGGCGAACGAACATGTAGCTCCATTGAATATTCAATCATTTTCTTTCGATGATTCTGATCAGTGCGCACGACAATATATTTATCCCAATGGCCTTTCATTCCGATTGCTTGGCAACGCAATTTGTTGTTTGAGAATTTTCATTCCGACCCGCAAATTGAGTCGACAGAGCGAAAATTTTCAAAGAAATGCTGATCACATTTCAATCAATCAGAATCAACTCTTCGGAATTAAAACCTTTCGGAATAATTCTGATTAGGGTCGAGCACACCCCTCCCCCTAGTTTCCCACTGCGAGGATATGTAAAGATGAATCCAAACAATCCCATGTCTAAGGGAAGAAAAAAACCAGCATGAGAAAAAAATGCTTATCTGCTGACCCAAACTGCTGAAAAAAAAATGGAAGAGCCATAATCCCACCATTGAAGGCAGAAGACAAATCACATCACCTGCAACAAGCACTGAAATACGCTAAAAAATCCAAAAAGTAAAAAGTAGCAATATAAATGTATCCAACAGAGTATTACCTTATCTTATCAATCAAGGTTAATCATGATAATCAAGAAGACTGTTTGATATGATGCACAATCCAATATTTGCTCTTCATATAACCAAAAAATTCTTCTGGACAAAATCTGGGATCCCTGGGAGTATTTAATTTGAAACATGACACAACTTAAATTGCAACCTTAATGATCATTAAATTAAAAAAATGCTCCCAAAAATTAATTGCTAGTGATCTATCCTCAAACTTATGGCCTAGGGATCAACAAGTTGATGTTGAAGAGGAGAGTTAAAGATGGATTTTGATGGTATACGTACTGAAATGCTAATAGTGCCATTGTTCCTGTAATTTAAGTTTGCAACATACTTTTTAACAAAGGGAAGGTAGGGAGTAAAGAAATCGCCATAAGTAATGGTCAAGTAGTTCATGGGAGACCCCTGTGCAGTCCTTTAGAATTGTTAAACCTTTGCTTTCCGTCGTTGCCGAAAGCTGGAAATCTCGAGACCTGTTATAAAGTTTCCAGTCTTGTGCTTCCCACAAGACTGGAAATATGCATTGCTAGTCTAAAGCATGAAAATTTGGAATTGCATTTCTGTAACTCATAAGGGCAGCTCTAAAATTAGGCAGCTCACTATATCTTTCATTATTTCCAATCACTCACAAAATTGTCAGAGGATTGCAGACAGATGGGGGAGAGTAGCAACCTCCAAAACAAGCATATTTTGATACAGTGGCGCCGACTCCATGGGAACTGGTTGGGCCCGAGCCCCCTCAAAATTTGTTATGGGTGTGAGGAAAAAATGTGTCAGGCTTGTATATTTTCCCCGGAGTGTCCAGATATCGAAATTTAAGTTGTAAAGGTTCTTATGTTCATCATATACTCTTCGAAAATGCTTAAAAAACTTAAAACTCACTACTTATAAAATTTCCCGGGGCAAGGTCCCCAGTTTGGGCCCCCCAATATGTTTTGTAAGTCAGCACCCCTGTTTTGATATATTTCATTCCGAACTATGTGTGCAAAACAAGGTATTTCTCCTCACCCCTCCATTCAAATAACAGCAATAATCAAGGCTGAACAATTAGAATGTATTATGACATAGGTTTTAAATGATGCTATCAATTGCAACCCTTTCTTATTAAAACTCTTAATTTGTGCATCATATTCATTTTCATGAGATTGGGGGATTTTAATGTCTTTGGAGGGAGTGAAATAGGTGCTCATTCTCTAAGGCTTGGAACCTAACATAAATCCTGGGAACATTCAACATCTCCTAATGTAAATATGTGTTCCCAATTACTAGTTTATGAAAAGGTAATGGGCTTGTTCACCGATTTTTCTTTGCTTTCAATTATGATTGAGCTTGAAAAATAAAGAGACCTGCATTTCACTGTTTTTCCATCTGTCATCTACTTCTTAAGCAATTTGCAGTGAAAATTCAATCAGCTTACCCCTTTCTCTGATAAGTCCATGATGTCACTGACCCTGTTATTGTTTGTGCATTTTCTCCCAAAACTGTGGGTCTAAAGTCAGGGACATCAAGAACCAAGATGGGACCAAGAAAGGGATGCGAACCATGCATGCATGTGGGGAAGGGTGGGCTTCGTCAGGTGACCAGGAGCCTCTCTTGGTCCATTGTGCCAACTCCATATTTACTGTTTTTGCCACATGAATAGAAGAGTGCCATGGGTAAGGTAAGACTGGCAACTCATCCAACCCTAATCAAGGCCTAACATTGCTTAACTTTGGAGATGTTAAAGAAACTGGTGGGTCAATTTGGCTAGACACTTGTCCTTACATACAACAAGCACTCCCATCAATCATGAGGTACAAGCTCAATATACGACAGGGATTTAGCCACCCATCCCTTTATGGCTGCCGTGTTTTACATTTGATAACAAGCCAGGAAGTGAGGTATATTTTGCTTAGTTGTAATGATTTCAATGAGGGGAGGTTCTAAAATGTTGTTCCCAACTGGAGGTCAATTAGTTCCACTAGATAAACACAACTTCAGCAATTATTAATAATTTAGAAAAAACTGCGTTAAAACTTAAGAGACTATAATTAGGAGGAGGTATTTAAGATGTGTGCCCTTGGAGGAATAAGGATATGAATGACTCATTGTCAGCTGCCCGAGCAATAAAATATGGCACTGAAAGGTGTAAACGATTTAAAGGTAAGTTATTATGTCTGACGATAGTTTTATTACAGCCTTAACTACTCCTGGAAGGATACATGAAAGAGGGAAGTGCCAGAATACTTAGAAACTTACTGAAAACTTGATAGAAAAGTTTTATTTATTTAATTTCAGAAATATATAACGCAGAATATCAATGGATTTACCAATTAGGCCTTGCTATCACCTTTAATCCTCCACTAAAAGTACAAATATTTTTTTACTGAGGATGACTCACCACCGAAGGAGACGTGAATTTGTTCGGGTTGGTAATGAACGAGGGATGCAGCAAATGGGAGAATCGTCAAGAAAAATAACTTCTTCATTGTTGAAAACTGCATTTATGTAAAAACGAAAATACAAATAAATTGATTAAATCAGGAAAGCAGTTAAATCCATAAATATTGAGAGACCTAATGATTTACTTACATGAAATGCTTCGTCACGTCAATATCATGAAGCCGAGGAGTTGCCTCTAAAGTTTGAACGCAAAACTGGAATAAGGTACTGTGCTCTTCGATTATTGTTTCTCTCGTGAATAACAGTTACGACTGCGTACTACCAGTAATCGCCCGTGAATCCGCGTGAATCCTAGTCATTCGCACTTATATCATATCACGATCAAAACAAACTACAGTGCTGCCATCAAAATAAACGGGAAGCAGCAGCAACAATTTTAGTTAAGAACAATTGACAAACGCATCATGTCCGAGCTATCTGAAATGTCAGAAGATGGAGATGACAGAGAAGCAATTTGTGATTCTGTGGTAAATATGAGTTATTGTCCTCTTGAATTGAAATTATTTTGCATTTTTGTAGTTATCGAATGATTATACACTTGAAGAAATGGTTTTTGTGGGACATGATGGTCAGTATTTGAAAAGTTAATGCATCTTTAAAGAAGCAAATGAAAACAATTGAATGATGTCCAACGTAAACACAAGTTTTTAGTGAATATTTATTAAGGTTTATCAATGAATTGGGAGAAACTATGTATTAAATTTATCTTGCACACGGTTTTTAGCTATCGTGATGTACCTTTTCTTACATCTTTGGCTTTAATATTGTGATGTAATGTTCCAGGCCTCCTTGGTTGAAGGATGTAGGTTGCCGGTGAATATGCATAACGATGATTGGCGTGAGTGGAATTACTAAGTATTTCTGTTAATATTTTTAGGCCTCCGTGCGTTGAATTTTATAGTATGTATTAATATAGTTAATATGTACCCATTTCCTTTAGTGTAATATGCTTGTAACGTTCAATCAAACTTAGCTATTACAATTTTGGTTGTTTGCCCAACATTATTGTGTAATTTATCGCATTGAATGTCATTACTTATTGTTGATAAGTGCCTTGAAAATTTAATTGGTGCACATTCTTTCGCATTTCAGCACTAGCCGAGATCATCAGCATTAAGGAGACAAAAGGAGTCAAGTATTATTATGTACACTATGTGGACTGTGAGTATAAACTTTCATTATTCCCATACGTAGTAAATACCGACATTTCTGCAGAGTAAGCGAAGTTTTCTTTGGGTTGTGTTATAATTAATAACAGTATTAATCTTCTTTCTGTATCGACACGTTTGTGGTAATTACTGCTTATAAAGGTAAATACAATAACTCTAAGCTGAGTAAATGCATGCCTAATTACCAGCCATTTGTAAATGCTTATCCAGAAAAGCTTCAAAAATTCACTTTCGTTCTGATGTCTAATAGGTTTTTATTAAGGTATTCATTTTCTAAACTCTCTATAAGGTTGAATTTATGCTTAAAATACCTTAAAATTAAGACTTTTTTTGAAATCCATTTTTGCAAAAGTTGTAAATTATTCCTGTAAGTCTGATATTAGCTGCTGGGAGTATTAAATCTTATATAACTGTCTGCAATCAGATTTTTTGTAATAGGGGCCATTATGTTTAAGATCTACAGTTTATTATAGAAATATTTTTTTTTTGGAGATCTGAATGCAAAGCTGTACCATTAGGGTGCTCCTTAATTTAAATTTTTGGAATTTCTTTTGAGACATCCCCCAGATTTGTTCCATTTGGTGAGAAAATAAATAATATAAATTATTTTTGCAATCAGCTACCAGGAAACGTGCCACATCGCACTTAAAGTTGAGAAATTTTGGAATTCTTGGGTGTTTTTTTGGACATAACTGAAGATGATGTCACCCTCGGATTAATCTATCACTTTTCGGTTTTCCAACGACTTGCTAGACATTTGTAGTGTATCACCTCCAATTTCTGCCCTTTGGTTCCCGGGATATCGCACCAGGAATGAGCGCACGCCACTCCAGGCAGACACATTGGGTGGCACGCAGGTTGCATACGCTCAATATTTGTTCATCATTTCATTCTCACCCATCGCAAAACCATGTAATTCTTCATATAAACTTTACACTTCGCCAATGTAACCTTGGATGTTATATTTATCACTGTATATTGCCGAGACGGGATAGTAGTGATTTATTCTCCATAAGTGCTTCTATCTAAATTCAGCCTGAATGTTCGCAAAATCTTTAACTTTGGGGCCTGGGGGGCAGTGATTTATGTATAATATTTGATTTTGGATCTTTTCTTCTTGGACTGCTGGACGGTCACGCCTCTGGCCTCATTGGTTTTGGAGGTGCAAATTGATCCCCCAGGTTTTCCTCATCTCAGCCATAAGTTCCCGTACTTTTGGGTCAAATATTAGGTGTGCCACTAAGCTCCCACCGTTTTTTATTAGATGGCTTTAGCAGTGATTGCAGGTTGATTTCGACTCATTGGAAATGTCATGAACCAAACTTTGGCATTTGGTAAACAAACCTCTTCACGGCAATACGAAGAATCTCATGAATTGTTTTCTTACTTCTATGCTTGCGTTCTCAGCTGTAAGAAGATTCTTCTTTTGGTACAAAGTCCACTTCTCCTACGTTATTCTACTATTTCTTTCTTGCCTCACACATAGTTGGTAATTCGGTTTCCCAGTTAAAAAAAACTCTTTCATCTCTTCAAGCTTATGCTTCCCTAGGTTAATGTTTGTCATAACCTCCCCTCGTTTGCTGCATACTAATATCTTGGTCTTCTTTATATTGATTTTAAGCTGATATCTGGCCATTTTCCTTTCCATGTTTGCCAAAGTCTTCTTCAAATCCTCCTCTTTCTTGGGTATAAGTGCTTTGTCGACAGAAAATTGCAGCATACTAATTTCTTCTCCATGACATCTTAAGCCTTCTCCTTGATTTTATTGATGGCTTTCTCGATGTAAAAATAAAAAATTATGGGGAAAAATGCACACCCTTGTCTGACCCCTATTCCTATTCTTGCTTCTGCACAGTTGGGTCCACATTTTATCACAAGCACTTGGTGTTTTTAACAAACTTTGAACAATTCAACGATCATTGTAGAGCCATGCAATGTCTTCCAGAATACTAAGCATTAAATTCTGTTCCACATTATAAATTGCCTTCTCTAAATCGAAATTTCTCCAAATCAGATATTATAAATCACTGCCCCAGGGCCCGAGAGGTTAAAGATTTTGCGAACATTCAGGCTGAATTTAGATAGAAGCACTTATGGAGAATAAATCACTACTATCCCGTCTTGGCAATATACAGTGATAAATATAACATTCAAGGTTACATTGGCGAAGTGTAAAGTTTATCTGAAGAATTACATGGTTTTGCGATGGGTGAGAATGAAATGATGAACAAATATTGAGCGTAAGCAACCTGCGTGCCACCCAAAGTGTCTGCCTGGAGTGGCGTGCGCTCATTCCTGGTGTGATATCCCGGGAACCAAAGGGCAGAAATGGAAGAAATTGGAGGTGATGCACTACAAGGGTGACATCATCTTTAGTTATGCCCAAAAAAAGCCAATAAATTCCAAAATTTCTCAACCTTAAGTGCGATGTGACACGTTTTCCCGGTAGCTGATTGCAAAAATAGCTTGTATTATTTATTTTCCTACCAAATGGAACAAATCTGGGGGTGTGTCTCAAAAGAAATTCAAAAAATTTAAAAATAAGGACCACCCTAATGGTACAGCTTTGCATCCTATGGATATATGGATCTCCAGAATAAAATATTTCTATAATAAACACCCAAAAATTCCAAAATTTCTCAAAGTTAAGTGCGATGTAGCACATTTTCCCGGTAGCTGATTGCAAAATTAATTTGCACTATTTATTTTCTCACTAAATGGAACAAATCTGGGGGGAGTTAATCACTGAGTGATGATGATTCATAATCAGTGGATTTATTATTTGTTCTCCTGGCTTGCAGTTAACAAAAGGCTGGATGAGTGGGTTACAGAGGAACGTTTGGACACACGGAAGGTGTTTTTCCCGAGAAGAGATGGGAGCAGTGGGACGGGGGTCAGCACTCCAAAGAAACTCACCCTCGGAGCTGGTGGCGGAGCGTGCTCTACATCTCGGCCATCTTCACCTGTGCTGCCCAGCACGGAACTTCTTAATGGGAGTGCAGTGTTGGCAGCTGCTCTGCAGAAGAAGATGTCTAGGAAAAGGAAAGCACCCTCGGTGGAAGGAGAGGTCACCACTGTGGTGAGTAGAAGTGAATTTTCTCTCTTTGTTGCTGAAGAAAATGATATCAGGCTTTAGTTGTTGGTTCCAAAGCATTAGGATTTATTTATGTATGAGACTTGTATTTAGTAGTATGAAGTCCTCAATATTCAAGTTGAAATCATATTTTTAGCAGCGAAAATAAAATGCGTACTCGCGATCCAAATCTGTGACTTTTTTTTTGAGGATATGGTAGCATACATAATGCTTACAAGGAAACCAGCGCCTGTTAGTGACTTTAGGTGGTATCTTTCCCTGTTTGAAGCCCTTCCCCTTGAAGCCTTTCTGTACCAGGAGCTATACTGATGTTGCTGGTCATGAAAATTCATGGATGGAACTTATGGGACAAACCCAGTATGACAACAGTTTTTGGCATGAGTGTTAGTTGATTTTAAAATATTAGTGTTTTATTTCATTGTGGAAGTGGTTCAGTAGTGACACACTTTAAGTGAGTGCTTTTTTCTTGTACTTAAGTTATCATGTTTAGTAATCAAACTCAGCCATTAGATGGATCATTTACCACCAATTAGCCAATAGTCTATTGACCTCTGAGAAAAAGTAGTTGAGTCCTTCAGTCAATATTGAAAATCGCATTCCATTTTTGATGCTCTAAGTGAAACTGAATATGTTAATCTGCAAATGTTTAGCATCAAAGTTCTCTTATCATTTGTGGTGTCTCACTGTGCAGTACTCTCCCGATTACCCCAATGGGCTAATGATGGGCAGAGGCGGCACGCATAATCGGAAAACACAGATAATCCAAACTTTACTTTGATATTTTTTTATCATTTTCATATTTACCTTAATCAAACAATCTATTATTACTTACGCACATAATGATAAATACATGCCATAGGCATAATAAACTATTGATGAAAATCAGGAAATATTGTTGCCACATACGTATTCTATAAGTTCTCATCTTTCTCATTTCATTTTTTATTCATTATCGTTCCTGTCTTCTCTCTATATATGTATTTTTTTTGCTCTACAGAGTGGTGCTGGTGGAGGTGGTGGTGGTGGTGCTGGTGGCACCCTAGGGCTTGGGCCTGTGGATTTGCCCGAATCCTCCTCTCCAGGGCCTCGTATTACTGGTAGCTTAGTAGCTCATCATGACGATGTTGTCACACGAATGAAAAATGTGGAGATGATTGAGCTTGGAAAACACAGAATACGGCCTTGGTATTTCTCTCCGTATCCTCAGGTCGGTAATTTTGTTTCGGTAAATTATCCTCCTCTCCCTCAGTCCGGTATGTATTGAAAGTATGGCGTCCCTCCTGCATTTTTTTAATGGATCATCTTGTCTCTTTCAGGAATTAGTGCATTTACCATGCATCTACATTTGTGAATTTTGTTTGAAGTATAGAAAAAGTAGAAAGTGTTTGGAAAGGCACTTGGTCAGTATATTTTGTTTGTGAACCTCAAGAATTAATCATTTAGTGAAGAATTGTGTCTGCCTTATAAATATTTGAGTGCTAAGGGAAGATTCCATGTTTTGTTATTCATGCAGGCCAAGTGCAACCTGAGGCATCCTCCAGGAAATGAAATCTACCGAAAAGGAACCATTTCATTTTTTGAAATTGATGGCCGAAAGAACAAAGTTTATGCACAAAATTTATGTCTCTTAGCAAAATTATTTTTAGATCATAAAACTCTGTATTACGATACAGATCCATTTCTCTTTTATGTAATGACTGATTGTGACAGTCGTGGTTTCCATATAGTAGGCTATTTTTCTAAAGAAAAAGAATCCACAGAAGATTATAATGTAGCTTGTATCCTTACCATGCCACCGTACCAAAGGAAAGGCTATGGAAAATTATTGATTGAATTCAGTGAGTACAAAATTATTTACTGCTTTTCTAACTAAAGATAAATACATAGTTGTTGGCTACTCTTTAACTATTCCCCTTTATATATTTTCCCACTTTCTAGTTGAGTAAAGGCAAGTAGGTTCTCCACTGGTCATTCGTAACATTTAATTTGTTGAAGTCTATAAGTTGTTTTTTTACTATTAAACTGTAACAAAGAGTTAGAATTTATGTATTGTAAATTTTAATGCATGGAGAACATTGCCTTTCATAAATTTTTCATATTGTTGCTGTCATGTTGTTAGACATAGGGTGTTTCAAAGTTGATCATATTTTATATTATGTTCCAGGTTATGAGCTCTCTAAGTTCGAAGGGAAAACAGGATCTCCAGAAAAACCTTTATCAGATCTGGGATTATTATCTTACAGAAGCTATTGGGCTCAAACCATTTTGGATATATTAATCACCATTAAGCCAGTGGGTGAAAATGAGAAACCTCAGATTACAATCAAGTAAGGAAATTACTTGAGTTCTTCTTATCCTCATCTTCTTTCTCATGATCCCGAATATAAAATTATAATAACTGAGGTGAATCTGACCGACCTAAAAGAAAGATAATTTCCCAGCAAAATGTAGAAAATTGATTAACGCAGCTGCACAAGGAGATTAAACTTCAAAATGCACCTCAAATTAAATGCGTTTCTAAGTTATCCTAACCCAGTACGACAAAGAAGTGATGTGTATTGGCCTAGGTATATTAGCCTCCTCTGCTACACTGATGAATATGTAATGAATTCCACGAGGAATAATATCCAGAGTAGAGCCCTCATGCATCCTGCCATGCCATGACATAGGCAGCCGTACCCCAGTAAACTGGGCAAACTTCAACAATTTTGTTTGTCGCCATTAAACCATTCTCTGACGTATTCCCTCATCGAATGAAGGCACAGTTGGTGTCATATCGTAGCTGTAACACTGTAAAATCTTTCCAGTGGATAGTTTACCCATCCTAGCATTGAACCCGTGTGCAGTTGGCAAATGCATTTTCTCCCCTTTGGAATTGTTATTTTTCAAAATTTGAAGCTGGGGTGCAATTTCTGAACTTTGTTTGGTTGAGCCAAAAAATTAAAAAATTTGGTTATTTTGTAATCACAAAGTTTTTAAATGACAAGAGTTCATGTTTTCATAAATTTACTTTGGTTTTTTATTAATTGTTTAAAGTTATTAATTTATGATGATAATTAAAATAATCAGGTTCTATGTACCGTTTTCATTGATCATGTTATACTGCTGATGGAACTAGGTTATCCTCTAGTGGTTACTGTAAATTGGCTTAATTTTTATAAGCTTTATAACAAAATATAAATTAATTTAGATTTTAAGTATGTATGTTTTTTTATCGGTATTTCATGACTTTCTTGGCAATATTTTATTTCTTTATCAGTGAAGGTCTTGGATAATTCATTCTAATTATTGTAAAGGCTTGATATAATATTTTGATTTAAAAATTTATGCTAAGAAACTTAACATGTAAATTTTTGCTGCATTCAGGTTTGCAGTAGGGTAAATTCTTGGGTTCCATCGGCTTTGTCATTTTGATGGCGACATTTCACCTAATGTGCTTAGGGCATTCTAAGGCCCGGCTGAAGTGGGCTGTGTTTCAAGTGTGTCCGATATTTATACGGTAATGCCAGACTGAGAACGAACGCTCTTATGACTTCAAATGCTTTGCCTGCATTTGCCTTTGTCTTTGTCCTGCGAATTCGGCAACAGGGCAAACTTGTTGCCAATTGGAGCTCTTGCCTCAAAGTTCCTGTAGTTAAAAAAAGGTCCGTTTTTGACTTTATCATCGTCAGTAATTTTGTTTTCTACCAGCATCAGTTATCCAATATTAAAATTTCGTAGCATAATTTTTCCCCACCCGGTATAGTTATTCTCTTATAGAAAAAAGCTAATAATGAAATGCAACAATTTAAATTATTTAGCTAATCTTAAAACTACCTTTAAATTGAATGCTAAAATTTTGGTATAACAGATGTCATGTTTTGGATTTTGAAGGTCTTTTTATCATAGGCATGCATACTTTCTCTCAGATAGGTGTGCATTGTGTTAAGGCAGGGGCTATTTTGCCGTCTCGCATCCACGCATTCTCGCATGTGTTCTAGCAATTCACCGCTTTACATGACGCAATTTTGATTGTGCCTTCGCACGTACGTCAGATTGTGCAATTCCGTGTACCGTGTAAAACGGCCTGTACATACAATAGAGCCTATACATTAATTTGCTTGCTGAGCTTTTTCTTTTTTTTTCAGTGAAATTTGTGAAATGACCAGCATTAAGAAAGATGATGTGATATCAACTTTACAAAATTTAAATCTAATCAATTACTATAAAGGGCAGTATATAATTACAATCAATCAAGAGACTGTTTCAAGCCACCGAAAAGCAATGGAGAAAAGGAAAATACGAATTGACTCAAAATGCTTACATTGGACTCCTAAAGATTGGTCCAAGAGGGCTAAATGGTGAGATATTGTGTGTTGTATGAGCTTCTGTCGTGGTATCATAAAAACCATGATCTAAAAGAAGTTGACAGTTTAAGTGCAACATCTCGACGTTTAGTTACATGTTTGGAAGTAAGTTCCAGGTGCTCAAGTGAAAGTTTATTCAAAATATGTTGTATGTTCCCGTATTCTATGAACTTCATAATGCACAATGCAATTTAGAATCATGTGGAATGTTAACTCTGCCTTTGAATAAATCCTGACTGATTAAGATCATACGATCAAGTATCTTTTACATTAATTTAAATAAAGTGATCACTTTAAGTGTAATTTTTAATAAATGTTTTTAAAAACTTAAAATATTTTTCATTGGACCATTGAAAATTTAAAATTAGAGTTCATAGTAGCACATTCTTTTTAATATATATTATTAATAGCTTTACATCTATAAAACCCTATACATATTTTTTTAGATTAATAAGACAAAACCCTTCCTAGTGGTCAAGGTTAATGGTTTTCAATCCCCTCGTGCATCAACAGCACACTTTGAACAGCAATTAGTCGATCATGATTTAATGATCTCTTGGTGCAAGCGAGCCAAATGAATCTGTATGCAGGCTGATTCTTCCCTTGTTTTTCTCCCTTCTGCACTGTGGTGATTAAAGGTTTATATCTTGCTGTTAACGATGGCAAGTGATCAGTGCCATGTCCTTTCACCCAGTCCTGCATTCCGCTCACTTGCTCTGTGATCAAAAGGTGCTCACAGTGCAACTGAATGCACTGTCAGTGCAACTGAATGCACTGTGTGTAAAGATAAATTACCCCAATAATTCTTGGAGTAATGCTTGCATGAATTTGGAAAATAGAAAATCTCTTCCTACCATGGCTGTTAGTTTCAAAATTGGCTCTAAATAATGTTATGAAATTAGATTTATTTAGATGTTGCGATGGTTTTTTATGTCATTGAAATAAAACTTCGTATAAAAATTAAACACCAATGATAGAGATTGTTGTTAGTGCTAAGGGGCCAACATAATGGCAGAAATATGTAATTCCTTTTAAATATCACGTTATAGATGTGAATATGCTTGTTGGTGAAAAATGAGACCAAAGATGCTGGATAATCCTACATCTTATCCATATTTATATTGTTTTATGCATCTAACTACCAGCCTTGTCTTTTTTTATTAGTGTTGAAGTAACAGTGTGTTAGTTTTGTGTGGTAATATTGCTTTATTTTCCAGGGTATATCACATGGGAAATCTCCAGTATACCAATCATTACTAGTTCGCAATTATATATGCCTTAAAAATATTCTGTAGCTATAAAATGGTTGAAAGATCATCTCAAGTAAAATTTAGCTCCAAGAACTTGAGTTGACCTAATGCCTGAATCACACTGTCATTTTTCAGTACCTCATTGTCAGAGTTTTATCTCCTGCGATAACTTTTTGGGGATATAATAAGTGATTGCTTGACCCATCATACTCTGAATCTCACGGTCATTCAGCATCTCTTTTTCTATCGCTCATTCCGTCACTTTTCGAATATCCAAGTCGATACCTTCACAAAGTGCTCCACAATCACCCACCGAATCAAATCTTCTAATCTAAGAGCCCATCAATACGAATTTGCTCAGCTGGCAATAGCTGAATCACAAATGCTCGCCTCCGAAGCTTGGAGAATTGGAGGTGAGCGTTTATGCACCAACTATTGCCAGCTCAGCGAATAGTTTAGTTTCCTATTTTTTTTATTGCCTTAATCAAAATATTATGGCTCCTGAAGTATATATTTCCCACTGTTAGATTTTTAAATTGTGATATATATTTTTGCGATTAAATGAAAAGTGATGCAATGCACACACGTCGCGAGAATGAATTGGCGAGAAATAGGCGGTTAGGAGTGAAAAAATAACAAACAATAGGGTTGATTTCCAACAGTATAATACATTTAATAACCAAAGTAAGCTTTAGGAGCACAATACATAAAATACTAAATTGCCTGAGGTTAATGCACTCTTGCCATTGGGAAGATGCCTGGCACGAGAGGTTCCTTCCTTGTTCGAGGTCAGAAAGCAGAGAGAGCTGGCCGGCTCGCTTACAGGATAGCGACTGCGCTCGAAGCAGGCGTGAGAGGGGAGATGAAGGCAGAGGAGGGGAAAGGTTTCACACTGACGTTTCACCTTACGATTGGCGAGGTGGTGGCGGAGGGTAACGAGAGTTCACACATGGCATAAAGAGGCCGACACCGTTGATGAATTCACTATAAATTGTGAGCACTTTACAGGACGCGAGAATCTACGGCGCGTGGAATCTAGCTGGCACGACGTACTCTGGCGCTTCGCGAGAGTGGTACTCAGGTGCTCGCGAATCGTCTCCTCGTGATGAAGTCTCGGAGGGATTAAGTCTCGGAGGGATTGAGAAAGTGCCCATTATGGCACAGTGAAAATTTTGACATTAAGTATGAATGCTGGGAAAAGCCCATGTGAAGTCATTCTGGTTCCAGCTGCCACTCTGTGAGGTGATTATATAGAGATGTTTCCCTGAGATCTGTGCCTCATGCATGCATTGGTAATCTCAGGCGATGTAAAACTCCTGACTACTCATATAGCAACTGGGTCCCTGTAACGTCACGTGGAGTGGCATCGCATGGGCACCAATCTGGCCTTTTTCAACTGAGGTTAAAATTGACCATTACCATTCGTCTAAACTGGGATATCTGAAACCAAATAATTTGTTTATTATGAAGACACTAATGGTGGGTAACGAATTGCAATCAATGCGTTTTTTTCTTTGATGAAGGAAACTACCCTATTTGTATTGTCAGTCTCCTAGACGAGCAGATTTGATTCGGTGAGCGATTGTTGAGTACTTGTGCAGTGGAGGTATCGAATAGTCACTCCAATTAAAGGCAAATGTGCTGTTACAACAACTGTTTGTGTCCGTGCATTGTGATTGACTGAAAGACTATGGAAACAATAGTTGGTTAACAGAGAAAGGGATGAGCTGACTTATGGAAAAAGGAATTAGATTTCCATCCCCTTTTAAATCACTTGAAATTTCATCCCCATCATGGGAAATGATCTTGTGAAACAGTTTTTTTTTTTGGAGCTATTGCTCATAAGGGACAAAAAATGATTGTGTGGCTCAGGCTTAAGATACATTCATTGAAAGTTGGTAAATTTCACACGCAGAATGGATTTTGCATTTTTTTTTCCGAATATGAACTCTTAAATTTTGTGTGAACTCTTAAGGATTTGATATTTTCCTGATACATGTTCCTTAAAGCGTCATCTGAAGAAGTCTTCTTCTCCTCGTGGTTAGGCATTTTGCTTGATTTGCTATGAGGGGTGTGATGACTCGATTGAAAATAGCTAGTTTGCATTCACAAAACTGCCTGAAAGGTATGTAATGAAACCAAAGCAGTAGAGAAAGTTGGAAATGTGTATGCTGTTTGATTAATAGGTCTGTCAAGATCATTGCAGGAGGTTGGTGAGGATAAATAAAAGAGAACGTTATTATCATGTAATGTAATACAGTTTGTGACTATAATTCCTTTGAGCAACATGAAATAAAGAGAGACTAAATTGTTCAATATTTATGGACTTACAAAAGGCAAAAACATATGTAGGAGAAATACATGAATTGGTATAGGGAAGCCATTGCTAGCGTTGGAAAAATAGCTTTTTAATTAGTCATTTTTTTGGCAACTTAAAACAGTATTAACTTTTAGCCGCTGCACTAAAATGTACAGTCATCTTTTCAGTAAGGTTGTACATCAATTATGTTAGTCTGGAGTCATGGTAAAAATTGTTGTGAATCAATTTGTATAAAAGTTTAAGAACAGAATCATGTTGAGTCTTCACCTGTTACTTGTGTTGAGGCATGTGTCAGGAAAGCAGACGATTGCTTCCACACACAGTTGCTCTTGATGTCTTTGGACACTCAGTGGTCAGTGTTGAGGGAGCACCAGGGGCGCAGCTAGGAATTAGGCTGGTGGGGGTTTAGGTTCAACTAATACCAGGGTGTGCGGGGGTATGGAATACCCACCAGGATAAGCGGTAGGTGCAAGATTAATAAATTGCAGAATTTTAAGATAAATGGTTCAAAATGGAGAGTTTTACAGCTTTCTGAGGGATATTTTATTAATCCTTACACTATTCTATTAGTAATATCAATCCAATTAAGTAAAATGGATTAAACTTGAAAATTTCTCTGTGCTCTGGGGGGGGGGGGTTTATCCCCCAAAACCCCCCCTCGCTGCGCCTCTGGGGAGCACCACCAACGGTCTTAACTCATGCTCTCAGACAGTACTCTACTGAGAGCAACAACGACATGTTAATCTCTCTGCTCGTAAGTTCACGTCGACATGCCTAAAAAGATTGCAGAAATGACACGAAAGAGAAATGGGAGGAAGAAGTGTGGGTGAGCGTGTTTCCTTATTATTCTCATTATTTCCGTTTGTGAACCTCACGGAAGAACATACAGTATCATTTTCTTCTCCTTAATTCCTCCAAAGTTACTTTTGAACACCTCTATTTTTTCTCCTTTTAGCTAGCGTTTTCATGTTCAACGGCTTTCGAAATGACCTAGTCCACATGGAAATGCTAGACACTGAGTGCCGATTTTTGCTCCCATGCCTCTAAAAGTTGATCTCTTTTATATATTCTCCATTTTTACCTAATTAAGTTCTTCGAGCACCATTAAAAATCATGCTTGTACATTCGTTCAACTTGTAAAAAAATTTCTCTTATCATTCTGTGTGTCATCTTCTTTCAGTCCACTTGTGCGTACATAATGGGTTTAAATTATGTATTGTTCAAATTTAATTGTGCTCTAAATATTATTCATATGTGATTTAAATGAAAAATATCTTAGTTTAAAAACGTTATTGAATATTATTATTTTGGTATTGTAACAATATTTATTTTGTGTATTTGAAACTGTCGCTCACACTTTGAGTCATATACATCTTGACTCTCTCTTTTTCTGTTGGTACATATCTCCACTTTTGTCTCCTCCGGTAGAGAATTTGATTTTGTCCTGTTTACAATTAAAAATCACCAAGGCTCTGTGATGCAACCTTAAAAATATTGGAGAAGAAATACATGCTCTAAAGGCCTGGTTACACGGTACATTAACACGTACAAGTTAATGTACGTTTGTGTGAATGATTTTGGTGGACCGGAACAGAACATGTACGAATGCATGAACCAAATTAGAACAGGTTCTATTTTGCGTTCATGCATTCGCACAAGTTGGGTGGTTACACGGTGCATTTTGGCGTTCATTCTCACATTCATACATTTAGACATTAACCCATACATGTTAATGCATCATGTAACCAGGCCTTAAAGGGCTTTGGATATACTGAGGGAAAAACTACAAAAGTGGTAAGATTACTCCACATGAAGCTTTGCTTGTATGGAATCCCTTTGCTTCTCTTTGAAATTTCACTTCTATTTCTAAAGGGAATCCTACAATTAAGCAAAAATGTAATTGGTCATATAATCCGTAAATAACTCTAATTATGAAAAAAAAAGTCTTGGGCATAGAATAGAAACCTATGGATTTGAGGGGGGGGGATGTAGTATGCAGAGAATCCTCACCTAGCTACTTCCGAAGATAACGGTAGCATTTGTGTCGTAAATAAATATACCCATGTTGGAACTGAAATTCGTAAGTTTGTCCATTAATAGCATAAATGCTATGTGATGGCAATTTTACATAACGGCATTTTTAGTTTTGTTGCTTCGAGTATAATGAAATATTAAGGTAATTTATCGAGTCACATTTACGTGCATACACGTATCATATGCATATTGTCCGTGGTCACGTACTTACAAATTACCCGCGGCACATTTTCGCCAAGCGGGCGCATTTGCTCTGTCCATTTTTTGTAAATGGCGGAGGATTGTTCTACTCTGTTACTCTTCTTGCGAGCATAAACATATTAAAGAAATTGCCGGGAAAATATACATCCGAGCTCGGATTTATTACTTATATTTGTGTTTAGCGTAATATACATCAATTCAGAGTGAAGTTTAGTTATGTTTTTGACTAATATTTTGCTGAAAAAGGCAAAGAGCAAGTACGTCCCATCCTCTAGATAAATTGTTTGTATTTCGTTTGTATGTATCTATATGTGACATGAATTTTTATTTTCAGAGAAATCATGGTGTTAATGGAGAGTATGGTTAGTGGGCATAAATATGTCGCTGTGAGGGAAAGACTGGCAGAGAAACTGGAACTGATCCGATTTGATCCCTACAGTAAGTTTTTAGGATTTTCCATTTCTTGAGGATTCATTCGTTACTGACAGAAGTGATGCCAATAACATTTATTGTGTTTATTAACTTTTTAATCTTTCAGTTCGGAAAGATGCTGTATATAAGGAACGGAAAAAGATCAGAAGTCTATGAAGAGGTGATGTGAATTATTTGACCCCCCAACATTGTATATAAGCCGTTATCTTGTGTCTCTCGTCACTTTAATGTAATTTTTTGCAAATTAAATGTAGAAAGATATTCCAGATTCATTTGATTATGGTATATACCAACTTATTTGGAGGATAATACCCCACAGTTCTCTTATCTGCATCATCAGTGCCTTGAAACATTGCCTTATCGGAAGTGGGATAAAATTAACGTTTCGAGAGCAATGTGGCCATACTTTTGTATCCCCGTTGCAGTTAATAATTCACCTCACAAGTGTTGTTACATTTACTTTAAAGAGAAGTGCCGTGGTCAAAGTGGTATTGTCTTGAAACTAAGAATATGATTTGATCTCTAGAGATAAAGATATTTTACTCAAAAGTAATTTGAAAATTATAATGCCAAAAAGGGTAAATAATCAGTCATTAGTAATCAGTTCTTAGATGTGCAAACTCTAGTCATTGAAAACTATTATTACAATCGTATTGCTTGTCCTAAACTTAAGGCCATAGTACTTGATGCTCAAACTTCTTGTGTTCCTGTATATTTTTGTGAATGGTTTTGACTGAAGGGAACCTACACTAATACATGTGCCAAATTTGAACATTTTATTTTCCATCCATTCATTGATGTGAATAGGTTACTCAGTGAATTTTTGCATTAATTCTAAAGGCCTGGTTACACGATACATTAAAACGTACAAGTTAATGTATGGATACGAAAATGCACCATGTAACCACCCAATTTTGTGAACGGAAGGTAGAACCTGTTCTAATTTGCTTCATGCCATACTCCACAAAAATCATTCACACAAACAGATATTAACTTGTACATGTCAATGCTCCTTGTAACCAGATCATAAAGGGTTGTTTACAGGATATATCAACAAGTATGAGTGAATGTCTAACTGTATGAACGATTTTGGTGGAATGAAGCAGGTAAGTATAAACGCATGAATCAAGTTAGAACAGGTTCTATTTTCTGTTCATGCCTTCACACAAGTTAGATGGTTACATAGTATTCATTCAACATTTACTGAAGTACAAGCTAATGTGCTGTGTAAACTGGCCTTGTAGGTGTTCATGATCCCAGTGAGTTACTGGATGTTGAATATACCTTCATTGTTTGGCAGCATCGAATGACAGAACTGATAGTATTCCTAAACCATCGAAACAACTACAGAATTTTCAAGTCTGTCACTACTGCAACTAGGTGTTATATATTCTATGAAAGGTTGAAAAATAATAATACTTCAATCTACACATCGCCAACAAACCAAAATTGATAGCGATTTTTGGCACTAAAATCGCTATCAATAATCAGCCCTCTTAAAGTTAGCAGTCAATGCAGCAGCTGCCTTTGTTTTATTGCATTTACCATGGCAAATTCTAGACTTCGACTTATAGGTATTAAGGACTCTTTATCAACTAGATTATTTGTCTTCTATCCTCCATAGAACGCTCGATGACTAACATCTCAGTCTCAAGTTGTATCTCGGTTCTACAGCTTCTCTAACCACGGGTGTCACTTTTCGACCCTCTTTGGGAGCTTCGTCTTCCCTCCATGGTGGTTGAGGCTGCAACTTAATTTCCAGCAGGGGGGAAAGTCTGTCTTCAGAAAGTAAATTCCATTTCCTAGCCTCCATTTCCATTTGTCAACCTCAAAGGATCCAATCCATTTTGGAATAAGTCAACATAGGATTCCTGTGGCCGAGTTGGTGGTTCCTCCGCAGTAATAGCTGTCCAGGCTGCAAATCTTCTTCAGCATCTTGGTCTTCTTGTTCAGCTTCCTTTTTAAAGTGCTTGGTTGCAACTTCATGCGTCTGGTGAACCTTTCTCTGGTGACTCTCAACTCAGGCAGTATAGGGGATTATCGTCTTCTTCAGCAGCCTCGATTCTCTAGTCACCAGTGCATTAAATGGGTCTTCCTGGGAACAGCTCTGCCAAAGAGTAGCCAGTGACATGATGAACTTGCTGTCCAGTTGAAAAAAAGAGACTCATTCAGGTGCTGGTCCCTTCTGTTTTCTGCAGCTCGTTCTTTCTGTGAGGTTTGTCAGAGGATAATAAAGAGGCTTAGTCTGGACACTGGACAGTGTTCAATTCCCCATGCCTCTAATGGTTGAGCCCACTGTGTTGAAATGAACTGAGACCTGTTGCTAGTGAAAGTACATGTTTTTATAGGATAACCATACCAACTGAACTTCCGAAGATGAGCTGATTCTCATCCAATCTCACGTAGGGGGGTGGGGGTCCTGGGAAGTATCATGTTATTTTTTCGCAAGGAACAGTGTTTTCAAGAAAACTGGGTTGAATTGAGTGAAACATGTTTCTCTGTTAAAATTAATTACCCAAATTGTTTTTTTTTTATAAATCCTAAGCAATGTGGCATAGACTAACATATTTACACTGAGAACACACATTTTGAACAATCTCACATGAGACAAGAGGGCCAAGGGTGGAGCCTAATCTCATGATATCTCACTAAAGGGGTCGGAGGGAGTCCAAAAAATGCCAAAATCACTGCACGTAACTACGGGACACCCCCAAAGCTGAAAGCCCTAGAAACCCATTACCTTCCAAAAATAAGGCAGGCAGATGGGATTAGCAAAAATGGAAATAACATTAACAGGGAAGATAGCAAGCCCCTCCTAAGTGCATTGAAGCAAGTTTGCCATGGAATTCACGTTGCTTGAGCAGCTAATCATGGAAAATCAGACCCCTATGAATGTGTTTATTAATTGGCCAAAAAGCACTGCTTCACCACAACACTGGCCTGAAATAGCCAACTGCAAAACTGTTAACCTAAGAAATGATAATGCATGGAGTAAAACAGCAGAAACTGTTTCATTTAATGTCCAACAGTGAATAGATACATGTTAGGTTGACAAAAATAGTAATAAATTTCTCTCATGGCACAACTCTTTGATTTTTCAGGAATTATTTTAAAATTATTCAACAAGTCAAGGACTTTGAGCAATGATTTTGTGGATATCACTAGGTTGAAGAGGAGACCTCATGAGTCTCCTTTTGAGAAATGCAGCGTGGTGCATTTAGAAAACTATTCAAAGTAGTACTTGGGCAAATCCTTTCTTAGTGGAAAGCTACTCTGAGTTCCAGGTGTTGCCACAGATAAAGTGGCAAGGTTACAAGATCGTTTAATAACATCTTCCATAGTCAGGTTCTGGTGGTTGGCTAAGTAATAAGCCAAAGCTCCAATAAAAGCATCCCCAGCTCCCTGAAAATATGTAATGGGAGTCATGAAACAAAGCATGCATTATTGAAACTGATTGTTTCCACACATGCGGAAGGTGCCTTTAGTTAACCAATACTTCCTTTAAAACAATCATATTACTCTCTATTTATCTGAAAAATTCAGCGTAGAATTTGAAACAGTCATAATTATCTTGGGGTGAAAAGTGCAGTCATTCATTTGCTGTGAATGAAGATTACCAAGGAGTTTTTTTCACACCAACCACAAATGTTGGCAAATTTCACCTTTACCTGCACACATGGCTGTAATTTAATTTTCTTGTTTTTATTAATTTACGATACTTTGTCATTCATGAAAAATTGTAGGATGCACTTACCGTTGTGTCAACGGGTGTTACTTTATTTGCTGCAACGTGTTTGATTTCTTCATCTTCCTTATTAAATACAGCACCAGCAGCTCCCAATGTAATAATTATAGTCTTACATCCTAGTTCTTTAAATTTTTTTATTGCTTTTTCAGCTGATTTCACTGAATCAACTTTTATTCCTGTCATTATTTCAGCCTAAAAAAATATTTTGGTTAGTCTAAATAAACCACCATAAGCATAGTATTAAATTTTATGAAGGTCTTAAATTTTTTATGCTCAAAGTAACTCACTTCAGTTTCATTTACACAAAAGATATCAGCTGATGACAGCAACTCTGGGTCCACATCTGCAACGGCAGGTGCTGCATTCACAATAGATATTCCTTTTGGTAGATGAAATATCTTACTTAAATAAGGCATTTGATGCATTCATTGAATTCATAATTTAATATAAAATTACGATCATGTAAATATGATAAGTTTGAAATTCAGACACTGGATATAGTGGAATGATAACAAATATGTATTACCAATAGCAATTTCTCCTCCCCAGGTAGAGTTTAATTGAATGCTTATGACTTGTGGACTGAAGTCCTCTTTTGAGCTGGATAATTCCATTTGTGGGAACAGCTGCGTATGGAATTTTCATACAGTATTTTT
Source organism: Ischnura elegans (assembly GCF_921293095.1). Taxonomy (NCBI): domain Eukaryota; kingdom Metazoa; phylum Arthropoda; class Insecta; order Odonata; family Coenagrionidae; genus Ischnura; species Ischnura elegans. The sequence continues at coordinate 12,793,032 of NC_060247.1, read as the reverse complement.
CAAAGCACTCCCATAACCTCGCCCATTTACTTCAGGACATCAGTCTATATCAGTGTGCAATATCTGTATACAGTCCATATCAGTGTCAGACAATCAGTGTAGGTTTAATTGTTGAATGCTATGGAAACCCCGATGTAAAGGCTAAATACCACTGTTTTCGGTGGCTCAGCAATAAATGTACAAAACATTTGCTGTCAACCTCACAGCTTTTAATGAGAGAGGCAAACAAATGGCAAGCCCTTGCAAAATATTCAGTGACTCACCCTGGGTGGGCATCTCTTCCTAATGGCATTGGTACGACTATTCATTCCTTTCCGTACTTCTCTTTGCCCAGACTGACCAAATGCTCTCCTGTTCATGATTCCTCCCAACTTCCCTTCCACTCACAGCTCTTTTGTGCCTTTAAGTGTGCCTTTTTGAGGCTTCCCAGGAGATTCTACTGTTTCTGTTAGCAATACTACTTTATTCTAGATGAAATACTAACTCCATATTCTACCTCTTACAATGGTAAAATATTACAAATTTAGTTTGGTGATCAATAGAAATATGTACACACTTTCCTAAATTTCTTTTCTCGTCAGGCATTACCTGGAGACTGGATCTCCAAAAATTTTGGGGGCCTGCAACTCCTTCCCCTTGCTCACTGCAGTCTTGAAATTATCTATCAATAACATCTCAAAGATCATTTTTCAGTGGCAACTAACTTAGTACATAGTTCACTCTGAACTTCAGAGTGAAATTAGCATCACTCCAATAGCAAATCATAATATTTTTTTCTAAAAAATATTTTTTCTAATTTTATGAATTTAATTTATTTATCTACAAGGTACTACCCCGTAAGTAAAGCTATAACTTCACAAAAAGTAATTATTTTGCATAAAATAAACACATTTTTTGGTGTATTATGATTCGTGCATTGATGAGAAAATACATATTTGAAGTACTTAATGGTGTTCGGCGAGATGTTGTGGAACGTATTGCAATGAAAAATGAAAAACTTCGTTTAAGTCCACAGTATTTATTATCGTACGACGCGTTTCAGCGAATCACCATCTCTATCACCTGATGATGGATGATGATAGCTGAATGATTTTTCATTTATCATTATATACTTGAATCTTTATGGGCATAATCTTGAAAGTACAATGGTACCTTGATTATTTGTTGTTCGATTAAATCTTTCAAGGATTATCCACCTATTACTTCCCCAACCAGCCCTCCAAACTCTTCAATACTCTCTTTTATTCCCTCTTTCTCACCCTTCCCATCTTAAAATGACAAGTGTTTCAACAGATGTGTAACAAAGAAGGCTCGACACTAAGGTCAACGCAAAAATTATCATGAATGAATTATCAGCCTTTTTAGATCATGTTTGCAGGTCCCTCTATCAAATTAAATATAGAGGGCCCACTGTAAATAGAATGACAGAGGATTATGGCTCCACATATTCCCATAATAATATCAAACTTTCAAAAGGACATTTTGATATGGTACAGGTCATTTAAACATAGAACTCATTTAATGTGAATGATTACAATAAAATAAAAATTACAGAGAAATTAATTTAAGCCTCCTTAAGATTGATTTGGCCACTTCTACTGGCCATTTAATCACCCATGACTGGTGGTGATACGACTTTTAACATTTCCCTTACCAGTTCCTGCCTCTTTTTTCATCTGGAGAGCTGCAAGTGTAGTTTCAAGTGGCGTCTCAAACTGGCATACCAATACTGGGGCATTTTTAATGACATCTGCAGCTTCATTCACATCTTCAGGCGATAATTTGGTGTTTGCACCTGCTACAATTACTATTTGGTTTTCACCTAAAATAAGAGTACAAGGCTCCCAATACATATGTAAATCATTTAAATGGCACTGAAAAGTTATATACTTTTACTCCGATGAATATCTTGGGAAAATTTTCCTACGTTTAATTATTCACAGCTTTCACATGAGCAGTACCTATTTGGTATTTTTAAGGAGAATTCCTGGAGATTAACGTAAGTAGGGATTGAAAGTACTGTAGAATTCATGAGTAGCCATCATTCTTAGTTAACTATTGAGTGTTAAGAAAAAATAAATTTCAAAATCAGTAAAGAAAGAGAATTTGGCAGTTATTTTGTTAAGAGAGAGAAAAAAATAATCAAAAGAATGTAGGTGGCGAATATGCTACAGAAATTCAATCTTGAAATACACCCAAGTAGCAAAATCTTATGTAAAAATTATTTTAAAATATATTGCGAGAACATTTTAAAATGATTTTAACATCATTTTGAAAACATATTAGCTTTCTCTGTTTCAACGTTACAAATCTTTTTTTCACCATTTCAAAATGATTTTAACATAAGTTTAAAATATGTCCTACTCTTGTATAAGCTATGAAATATAGATTTTAAAATAGTTTTAAAATATGTTGTAACTAATTCAGCCTCTTTTAAAAATGATTAATTGCTATGTTAATATGATATAAGTAAACACATGTTTGAAATTTCGAACTGTGCCAGGAACAGTAAAAAAAAATTTCCCACCTAACAATTATCCTAGCGCCAACAGACATGAATGTTTTGAAGGAAATGGTACATGCATCGTGACAATTACAGAACCTCCTTCTCTGCGTGCTTTCACGGAAATCTCACCATTACCATACACACCTTGACATCTTGGAAATCAAATGTCAGAGTTTGGATTTGAAACAAATTCATTCTAGAAACATGTATACTCAGTCCTTATCCCTTTTTAGTATGCAATAAAGCACATATTGAGAGTGTTTTCAGGTGTTCCTTGATTGAATTCTCGGATCGTTCACTGTCCATTTTTTGATGATATGCCTTCATTTTGGGATATTTTTCCCAGAAATTCATTATTTTAAATTTCTAGAAATATTATGGAAAACTGCCAAAAAATACTGTTTTGTGGATTTCAAGATGGCGAAATTCAAACTCACTTTTGAAAAAAGGGATTCATTTTTGGTAGACAAAGTCTCCAAAATCATCTGTATTACTTGTTTCATGTAAAGCTACTTGCCAGTTACCACAATCACCTCCAAGGAATGAGAATGTTTATACTGGTTTATTTTATCACACTGGTATGACTAAGATTGAAATGACCTAATTATTTCAAAATTATGTTAAAATGATTTTAACATTATGTTAAAATGATTAGAAAATAATTATCAAATTATTTCAAAATTATTTTAAAATGTGTGTAAAATAATTTTGAAATTGTTTTAAAATAATGTTCACATAATTATTTTTCCGTGAAATTAAAAAACGAACGTTTTTGGCAAAAATAAGCCATTACTTCCTGCATATCCAAGAATATACTATCAACAAAATGAGATCAAATGGTACAAGACTTAAAAAGAGCAACGCCTAATACATTATTTTAAAATCTTGAAAAAGTCATGAATTTAGCCATCTTATGATATTTTGATTTTAAAATCATTTGAAATAATTTTAAAATCATTTTTCAATATTCTTTTGCTACTTGGGCATATCTATGAACTTTTCTATGAAATATATATCTTGTTACTTACCACTGTCTGCCACAATAATTGTGGCTATTCCACTCGAAATATCATCCGTTTTCTTAATAAATTTAGTATAAATCCCAGTTTCCTCTAAATATTTGATGTAATTAGTCCCAAAAAGATCATCTCCTACCTAAAGTAAAGGAATAACCATAGAAATTATCATAACAGCAAAGAGTGTAGCATCTTTTTAATTGTATGTAAACATGTTGGTCAGAAATTCTCAACCACAGATGTGTAAGCAACTACTCACATACGGGAAGAGATGACCTGTGAAAGGAATAGACTGAGGTAACTGGGTTTTGTTTTAAGTTTATGAGATCCTTCACTCTAATTAGGTAATTCGTCATCTAAATAATTTACAAACATCATACCCATCCATCAGCATAACTTTTTCTTCCTATCACAACTTCACCAAACTAAACGAATCAACAAAAAACACTGTGAGTAGTTGTTTAAAAGGCAAAATGCAGGTAATTTAAGAGTATCCTTTAATTATCTATCCTTCACCAGATTTTGTGAATACGAGCTGGCTTAACTGTAACAAACTTTTTTTCACTTTCTTTAGTTAATGATGCCATTGAAGAAAAAAATTTCTAGGTCCACTCAGAGAAAACTGAATTTCTCAAAGATTTCTAAGGGGAGAACTTGAGTATCTTGATCTCCAAATGGCTTTGGAATGCTAAGTCAACTTTGAAACAGAGTGGTACCAAATCAAAACAATTACATAGGTCTTTTCTAGTTGTGGCATAAATTTTTAAAATACACACAATAATGTATTTATCGAAGGAATCTGCACCACCACTAAATTCTTAAGGCCTAATTACACGACACATTATCCTACCCAAGTTAATGTCTAAAGCATGAACAATGTTGGTGGACCAGAACAGAACATGTAAGAATGCATGAGCAAAATTAGAAAAAGTTTTACCTTGTGTTCAAGCATTCATGCAAGTTGGGTTGTTACATGATGGATTTTAGCATTAATTATCACATTCATGCATGTACTTGCACTTGTTAATGTATTGTGTAACCAGGCCATAAGGATATACTGTATGTTATCATCCACCTATCATGACCTACTAATTGGTTTAAAAATTAAAATGACAAAGAGGTACCAGAATGTATATCTTCATTCAACGATGAAAGAGTGGGCATTGTGTTTCTACATGACTACTAGTGAGTCGTTTCAATAAAATCACCAGCAGTGTTAGGCCTGGACTTAATTTGGATGGAGTATTTGCACCTTAAACTAGGCGTACTTGTATCCTGTCTGCAAGTGGCAATCAGGTCAAGCATGGGGTTGGAGCAATGAATCAAGAAAGGTTCAAGTGCTTGTGTTCCCACCAAAGTCCTACCAACCTCTGAATCTCCCAATCACAAAATATGCAACACAATATATACCAACAGTAGTTTTCCTCATTTGATGGAATATGTCGAAAACTAAGAACAGAGCAACCTTGGCCTTTAGTCTATCTGGATTGAAACCCATACAATTATATCATGCCTGTAGACAAGGTAAAGGTCTTCTACCGGATCATTCTTAATAATATAAATAATTATCCTAACTCCCATCGTTTCTGATAATGAGACGATTTTTCCGATGCTGTCAACAGTAAGTACATATTAATAAAGAAGCAATCTGAGAACATTTCCCATCATTCCTGCCGTGAGCGCTTCTTTCAACCAGGGGCAACTCGAACTTAGAAAGCTTTTACTGGCATTTTTCATCATCGTCTACACTATATATTACTAATTGATAAAAGAAAGATAACCACGCAATGTTCTCTGCGTCTTTTTTCGTACAATTTCATCTGCATGATGTTAAGTTCATTTAGTACACAAAAGAGAGGTAAATAGGCTATCATAAGCATCTCTGTAACGTTAACATATTGGCGATTTTATTATGAAGAGAAATAAAAGCCCTAATCGCAATGAATTCCACAACTCGCGCTGAAGACGAAAACTAGAATGGCCTCACAGGTAATAAACTAATTATTAAGTTCCAAAATTAATGCTTACTACAGAAAGGGATTTTAAAGAAGCTATCAGCATAATTACTTACTCGAGCAATGAGCGTAGCTCGGGTACATAGCCGCGATGCAGCTATGCATTGATTTGCTCCTTTGCCACCAAAACCTTGAACGAATTTGTATCCATGTAGCGTTTCACCAGGTTTCGGGAGACGTGGCGCATAGCTTAAAGAAATAGACATTCAGAGATAAACGCCTGAGTTCTGCAATTACGAATTAAATGATTTACTAGCAATAGTACCTGCTAAAATCTATCATGCAAGACCCTAACACAACTACTTTCGAATCCATGTTGTGATTTCTCCAACGTCACGTTATCTAACGCAAGATAAAAATCCGTCGAAGGTCAATAGTAGATGGTGTGCGCGAAAAATATAAAAAAGCTGGAATCATATGGAATGTTTTACTCCTATCAACACGCTGAATTCGCTGAAATTTACTGAATATACAAAGATGTCGCAAAGGGCAATTTAAAATATCTGCCGGCGGTTTCCCATAGCAAATTGTGGGAGAACGGCAGAAAGACGGACTAACTTGACAAAAGAAAACCGTAATTCTCAGTGCCGTTTGCCTCTTGGCGTTGGAGCGTAGTCCGGTTAGTGAAATCGAGTTGATAAGTATTATTATATTTGGTTTATCGGTGGGACGGTGTTTGATAGACATCAGCACAGTTATCAAAGCTACTACAAGGAAAATTATTTGTTTAGACAGTTTTTGCTTTGCAATGAAGGTACAGGATGACTTGCTCTCCATCGTCAAGAATTTTGGTGTGTCACGAAGTCTTCGATGAAAGCAGCCTACCATCTGAAGAAGGTAAGTTAAATGTGTACCCTCTAATTGAACAACACTCAGCGAAGTATGCTTGCTTAGTTGCCTTCAATACGCTATTAACTTGTGTCTCGTTGAAAGGAGTTCGTAGTCACTCGTACCGTTTGTGTAATGTCGTATTTCCATTCGTGTAGTTTATATTCTCACTTAGAACTGCATATTTGTTTTCAATATGTATTTCCTTCAAATTTTCCCTCTATTTTCGTGGTAAGGACCGCAATTAATGAAAACTTTTGTTTAAGTCATGGCTACATTATGCAATCATGTTTTTTATTGCCGATAAAAGGAGTGACTAAATTTTCAGTGGATCTCCATGCTACAGCTGTTTGTCCTTTGAATGTACCTGTGAAGATTGACAGCCATAAATGCTGGTGAATCAATGACGCAAAAAGTTATTTGTCCAGCAAACAACTAATTTCATTATATGTTAAAATCTACAATAGGGATTTTCATGTCTATATCAGACTTTGAAACCAACTCAGCTGTTGAAGAGAGGCATCGAAGTGATACCAATTGAAGGACCAAGTTCTCAACTTGTTTCAGTTGTTACCGGAGTCAGCGAGACAGCGTGTGAATTTCACCCCTATCTACGTTGAATGTTAGCCCGCCTTTCACCGTCTTATGTATATAGCATCTATATCTATTTTTTTTCGCTATATGTGTTTCAATTTAAATTTGATTCCTCCTTCCCGTCAAGATGACGCATGAGCTCTCAAATTAGTCTGTTTGATTTCTCCCCTGCCTAACGGCCCCCGGTTCAAGTTATCCGTGTCCCGTGTCATATCGAAAAAATGATTTTCGGTTTTTCGATATGCAGTGTATTTTCCTCCCATTTTAAGTCATCTGGCATTTGCTTTCAGGTGGTATTCTTTTTTTAATATATGCAATATGCAAGGCAATGACAAATACGCGAGCATGAAGTTGTTAATACAGTTTAAATATGTCCCAGGAGAAATATTTCATCCCGCCAGGGATTTTATGACCAAATGGACCCCGAGTCTCCTTTACGTCATATTCTGTCACGTATTTAACTGGTTATATAGCAATGCAATGTCCTTTATGGGTGCTCTATTGTGTTTATCATGGTGTAAAAGAAGCCATCCAGTAATTTATTGCGCATTTTTTCTAGAGATACTTGTCGTTTTCGACAGGTTATACCATGGTTTGTCGGGCTGAATGTGTTTGCTGACCACATGAAACGTAATTGTTAAGTGGTGATTGTCAATTTTTTACTTGAGAAACGAGCTATTTAAATTTAACTTTGGACAAGGAAGTAAACAGAATGTTCAGTCGCTGAGAACTGCATGTAATTGTAGGAATATATTTGTTCTGGATTCTGGACTACGATTGGTGTCCCCGGTAGATGTATGCCATCGACAGCACGGGTGCGGCATCGTCGCAGGACGATGCAGTAAGATATCGTACAGTCTTTAAGGCTTTTTACTACAACCAGGAAGGTTATTTTTTCAGCATCAGCCATAGCGGGAATATTGAATGCATTTGACTGTGGGGGTTGCTGTTCTCCCTTCTTATTATCTTCCCAATCAATTTGTTTGAATCTTTATGCCATGCATGTGCTTCCGATCGAAGATCACAGACATTAGGCTCTTGAGAACATTATGGCTAAACATGACAGAAGTGTGATCATCTACTTGTTAGTAACCAATGACGATACTGTTGAGATTTACGAAATTCCCTTCCGGTTTCCCTTACCGACTTATTTGCGTTTATGATTACCTAAGACAGATCGCTACATTTATTCATTCGTCACTCCTTTTTTTGTTAGTAATAACAGTAGTGTAAATTTTACGCCAGAATTCCTATGTATTCATTGTCTTTTTTGTTTTCGTAGACTTAAAGCTCAGCATAATGTCCCTCCCCCCGGGAAGGGTTCATTCGGAACAAAAATTAAATCAAACCCTTACCGCGCTAATCAGAGTCTTCCAGTCGAAGTGGCCGGGAGGATTATAATATTATGCACCGGTTAACTTAGGTTTGCATGGAACATTTTGCGAATCATTGTGCTGCCTGTCCCCCATCTTTGAATTGAACTTCCTCCCTCTTCTATTTCCAGGAAAGGTTATTATCATTTCATTATCTTATTCCTTCCTCCTTCTTCCACGCTTACCTCAAATTTTCCCTCTAACATTGGTTTTCACATCCCCTCTCGGCTTAGTACTCGCTCCACCCGGTCCTTTTGTCTCCTCCACATCTCTCCTAAGAGTTTCCTCGCTCGCCATGTCGTGCACTTCGTCTTTTCTCTTTCTCCACTCCTCCTTCCCTATTATCTTCCAGACCCACGTCTGTAATGCGTCTGATCTTTTCCGCACCGTAAAGCGCCACTTTCCAGACCAGACCTTACATTATACTTTTATTGACGCTCATTCGTAACGATTAGCTCTTTCCTATTGATAAGCACCTCCTCGGCTTAAGCAATTCTCTTCCTGCTTCTCGCTCTGCAGCTACAGCTTCCTACCGTATTTCCTATCCTACAGTTGTGATAGGTGCAGGGTTGGAATACCTCGGTCTTATACGTATACCATAGGAAGCAGCTGGAAGGGATCCCGTCTCCCTCAATGGCCTTTTATGAGAAAGACCGCGAGTCTCCACCAGATTTCCCGAACGTCGGAAAACGGGATGGGATGATTAGTTTATGATGGATGGATTAGTTGTTTCGCTTTTAGGCATGGAATTGGCCGAACTAGCCCGTATCAGAGGCGAAACCCTCCGGTCACTAAATATCCGTCTACTAAAGAAAATTTACTTTGGATTACCACGTTGTTGTGTTATCTTCTGTTATCCTAGCCCGTTATGATTCCAGCACTTCTTTCCTGATATTAAGGTTCGGATGGAGAAAAAGAGAAAAACTTTCCCCCGCCCCGAATAATTTAGTTTCGTATTCGCATCACGATGTCGAGTGAACTGATGAAGTACTCCGTGCGCCCGATATTGCTTCTGGAGCTGTCCCAGATTCTGGTGACAATGAGAGTGCGCCCTCGCGCGGCAATCCGGGGGATTCTTATCCAGCCAGGCTGCGGTCGAAATGCCCTTGTTTTCGTGTGATTTATGCGGGGGCGGAGAGTGACACCCACTGGGACGGCTTTCTGCCTCCCCAAGCCTCCGATCTGATCGCTAGTTTAAAGAAGATAGAGGAGAGATGAGATTAAGCGAATGCTCGCCTCTCTCAACACTCACATTTTTCCCTTTACGAGACCTTAAAGTGTGATATAGTTCCCAAAAAAGCCCTCTTGGAATGCTAGTAGTCCAGTATGACTGTGATGTTAGTTACGGATGACTTTCAAGGCTACATAGACATTGCATCAACAAGAAATAATGTGAAGGAATCACGTTTGATTCTGGTAGTTACAGTTTTTTTCCAAGGTCGCATTGATATCGAGCCAATTTTAATGTCTTAGAAACAATTTATAACTTCCACTGGTTAACTGCGCCTATTACACGAATTGATTCTAATAGCATGGCTGCAGAGGAATATTCCAGTAATATCATTTTCTATTATAAATTGGAAAACTATCATATATTAATATTTGGTCCACCAAAATATTGGTACTTAAATGAAATTTTGTTGTCTTTTTCGAGGCACCATCACTTAGTTCACGATAGAAGGGAATGTTAGTTCCTGCAAGTTTTTGGGGGGCATTCGTGTATGTATTCGTTCAAGGATTGAGGCGTTAAAGATTTTCATGAAATAATTGTAATCCCTCAGACGTCTTCTTAGAATCGCTGTAGTTTTTAGGGAAAATAGTATATTTAGTTTAAAGCTGTGACCGTGTGCTATTTAAGGTTTATGTTTCTGAAGTAATGACCATAAGAATTATATAAAAAGTAAAAATATTTTGGTGTTTGTTTTGTTCATAAATTAGCAAATGAATTTCAATCCGGGGCGAAAGCAGGGCTATTGAAAATCAAGCGTGATATATTGTGGATGAATACCCTCTTTGTGTTGGTTCTTACTACGCGGAGGTATTGTGGGTGTGTTCCTATCTCCAGTTTGTTTTACAATTTTATAGGTTGGAGAATGTAAATAACGCTGCTCGTGTATATATGGATCAGAAGGTTGTTTATAAAACGTAAAAAGCTCTGGGCTTTTTTAGCCAAATCTCCCGTAGATTAGGAGTATTTAAGTAGGGATGTGAGTTCCGAAGTGTTGAAGATTTCCGAAGAATTGTTATCTAAATGTGGGGTATGGTTTTCTTAATACTTGGGTCTTGGCTTAAGAAAAATATTGCGTATGCTCTTTAGTTTTAATGAAAACCTGGTGGATTAACTTATTATTTTAATTTGAAAAAAATGATTGCCAATCTCATATTTAATGCAAACCTGTTAATGTTGCTCTTAGAAATTCTTTGATTACAATGTGTTGTCATTCATATACTTTCATGTGAGCCATCGCCGTACGTGCATGTACATATTGCCTGTGCCGGGAACGTGAGGCACCAAGTTGCTCTGTCATACGATCAAATTTTGATTATCTATTGACGCCGTGTGATCCACTACCGCGCGTTTCACGAATGTGATGCGTGAAGCATAAAAGCTAGGATGATAAATTCTGGGAAATCATTTGTGATGAGTTAATTGCATTTGAAGCTTACGCAGTTCCTGAAATACATTTCTACTTTCATCAAGTAATGTCTTAGTTAACCCAGTGGGAAACCTGAGGAGCCTTCCAAGAGGCTGTACGTCAGGAAAACACCCGAGACGACTGTAGTTGTCCCTGGTGGCTGCGAGTTACTTCTATCTTCTCCGAAGGAGAACATTTTACGGCGAATGCCTTGGTGAGGTGTTGGGATTAAAATGAGTCAAAATCGTGAGAGGATTTTGACTAGAGTATTGCTAAGTTGCGCAACCCGATGATTGGCTATAACGTGAGACTCAGATTAAATCCTTTGAAACAAATATTTGAGTGTCAAGTGTTATCCATCATGAGGATTTGATATTTCGGTGACTACGGTAAGTCACAGACATGTGGCTAATGCGATTCTCACTGGTTTGTGGTTGAAACTGCGAATTGGTTGTATATATTCTTTCCGAGTTTTCTCATCCGTTATCTTTTACGATCCAAATCTGCTTATTCGGTATGAGTCACTCATGCTTGAAATAAGGAATGCTAATGTGCACCAGCTATAGGAATGTCTAAGTTATTTTTATTGTGTGTGGGATCATCCTATGCTTAAAATCTATATTGGTGTACGTTGAAAATCATTTTTCGCATCTTTACTCAAGTTGCGTAGGTATCTCCCAAAATATGCAGAAAACCATCTTAGAGAGCTTTTATACCTTGCCATCGTAGTTTTGAACGTGCGGAATTTCGCGTGTGTAACAATATACCTTTGTGTTTGGGAAAATATTAAAATACATTTCGGATATTTACGGGACAAATAACTATCCGAATAACCGATTATAAAGGGAAAATCAATTTAGATACCTCATAGATTAGTACATTAATTTACATCCGTTTGATTCCGCCGTCGTGGTTTCATTTTCAGACTGGTAGAATTGATTGCGTAGAAAATTTCGTACCAGCACACCTATTTTAAGAGAAATAATTTTCTTCAACTCTGGCATTTAGTTTGCCATTTGGGAAAATGGCAACTTTTTCAAACCTTCTTCACCATTCCTGGATTATTTTTTGCCATAGAATATTTGTTACCGCGCTCAATGGTAATGAACATTGAGTTCTCCTTACATGCAACTTTGGAAGCTTATTCTGTTTTATTATTAAAGATTTTCATCGGAAGACAAATATTTCTCTGGTGGAGTTTTTATTTTGATTTTCTTTAGCGGAAGCAAATCCCAGAGTCTTAAATTTTGTGGTGACGGACTGAATGGGAAACGGCTACAGGTTGGTTTCGTTGTGCTTAGAATTTTAATTTCTTTTACCGAGCGAAAAAATCGAGCGTGGAATGAGTTCGATCACCCTCGGATGTAGAATTAGTTCAATTAAAACGGGGGAAAGAAGACAAGTGCTGCCCCTCGAACGCGTCATTCCACACCTTTCATTTTTCCTATTCACATTTCACCTTCCATTCTCCTGGACTCGAATCGCTCTTCAAAGTGTCCATTGTTCTCTCGCTCCTGACGGCATGACTTTATTAAAGGAAGAGTAATTGTAAAGGGAACATCCTGAAGTTTCTCGTGTTGTTTATCTGCTAATTAACCCTCTTGATTCACTAGTGGTGGTGAGTTTCGGAAGGTCTTTCTGCTTCTCCACCGGAAAATGTCTTTGAAATGGTATATTGTGCTTAATCGTCATTTAGTGCTTTCCGATGATAATCCTCAGCGGTTGATGTCGTTCAATTGCTCTATTTTCTCCAACGCTTTATTCCATAAGATTTATCCGCTTTCGTGCATTGTTTTATGTTCTCTTCGTGGTAAAAGTTTCGTGCCTCAATAGCCTAAATGGAATAATCGACAGTTTTCATGCTGATCTTATGAATATTTTTTTCGTATATTTATGGATTATTTACCGTTGTATAATCATACATGCCCCGTGATAAACTTGAGCATTCAGTTTGACGATTATGATAAGCGAAGAATGCCATTTTAAAGGCAGGAAAATATTCCTTTGTAAATCTAGTCCAGTGTTCGTGGATTCCTATGCGTAAGTGCGTTTTCGCTCCAAAGTTCGGACATTTGAAATTGGGATGAGTGTTCTGTGAAATTGTAATTACACCCACGTTTTTGTGACGGAGTTTTCTTTTCGTGAAATTTCTTTCGTGAGTTTTTTTTTTCATTACAAATGTGTGCTGGTGTACTTTACATTTTTACATTAATATTTAACACTATCCTCATTAAATGTCGCGAGTACTCTATTATTTGCCTTTCAATTGTGATTATTTGGACATCTTTTTGGTATTTGCTCCATCTTTTGGTGTGTGATTTTTATTCGAATTTCGCCGCTGGAGTGAGCTCTTTTTCGAATCAAATTATCCTCATGGACTCTTTTGAATTATTCCATTTACTCTATTTGGTATTAATTATTATTCGTGTTACTTTCCACGCATATCTTTTTCGAAGGGCTTCTTACTTTCAACGCCTAAACTTTCGGAAATGATTGCACGTGCGTGGCTCTCAGGATCTCTTCTTGACCCCTCGGGACTAAGCTTTTCCAGCCTGTTTCCCTTGCCCCTGGACGCCTCTTCCCATATTATATCCCGAGGGAGAGAAGTTTAGGAACTGATTTAGGGCCCAAAGCAAAGGTTTCTTCCCACACCTCACTGACTATTTGTGCCGCACGTAATGTTAACTGGGCGTTGAAGCTCCTTCTCCTTGGTCTCCGTCTATCTTTTGGGACAATATTGTGGCCGTTTTTTATTTTTTTATTGCCATATATCGCTCATCAGTTCAAGTGCATTAAACGAAACAGTCACTTTATTCATTATGTTATTACGTCGTTTTCTATCGAGTTAATTTAATGCATTATAGCCCTGGTTTATGAAGAGGTAATCTCTCCCGTTTCGTTCGAGAAATGGGTTGAATCGATACCTTTGTTCTTCTCGTTGATAATGATGAGGACAAAAGTTGTTGCCTATTTTTCAAGGATCTATAAATTTTGCGTGGATATTTTCAAGGAAAAACACAGCATATGCGGTCGATAGAGTCACACACTCACCCACATGGATCAGGATTCTGGTAGAGCCCGTCAAGGTATCGAGGTAAGGGCAGGGAGAAAAGAAAGGACCAAAGGATTAGCCGAGGAATACTTTGAAAGAGGATTACGAGCCAAAGCGGGAAACCTAAAAAAACATCAATGGAAATAAAAAGTGTGGGAATTCATGAGAGCATGGGAAAAGAAGAAGAGAGAAAAAGAGTTCGAATGTAGAATCCCAACCAACCGAAGATTTGTCTAATTTTCTTCCTTTTCCTTGCGGGAGCCGTATTTATCCCTCCGCAGTACTCTCTCGAAATGTTTGGCTCGTTTGGTGTGGTTATGTATTATGTCGCTTTATTTTGGTGTGTACATTGTCATGTACTGTGAAACCTGTCTTTAATGCCCATCCTGCTAATCGGTTGAAGAAAAGTATCCACTGAATAGAAGATATTGCTGTGAGAGATGTGATGTTTAAATGAATGAGTGATAATAAAATGAAGCTAATTTTCTATCTAAAATGGCATGCTTATCTCGCTAGGGTTTTAAAAGTTTTAATTACAAGTATGAAGGCCGCGAGGGGGAGGGGAGAGGGTCAAGTGGTTCAAATCATTGACGAAAGAGTGGGAAGAGTTTCCGGGTTTTCCATCGGGTGCGAGGGTTTCGACGTTTCGGGGGCGTGGTGGTCTGCCGTTGTCTTCTGGGTGATGGAGCAACTAGAAAAATTCTCCGGTTTATATGGAGAGGGTTCAAAGAGGTCATGTGTGCTCGCATTGGTCCGTTTCCCCGCAGCCTTGTTTCCTCTCCTTTTAAGTTTTTTTCATCGTTGGTCTCCTCGTGGTGCTCAGCTTATGTCTCATCTGGATTCCGATCTGATATCCGCGGCTCCTTCAACTTCTTGATCCTAGTGCCTGGACCTAGATCCTAGTAGATCCTTTGCAGGGAATGACCCTCTCTTACAAGTTGAGTCTGTACCCGAACTCAAGGCTGTGCTCGGCCACCGCAGACTTTTCATGTACTCGCTTGGAATAAACAGACGCATCTCTCATTGTCTTTCTATTTTACGACCAGTCTTCCTGACGTACTTGACTGAGATCCGTCGTCACCCCACCTATATTTAGGGTAGATCACAGTGTTAGACGTACCCCCTACAACTCCCCCTCCGAAATAAATTCCCCTCTTCAATATTCCCCGAAAAGTTTGTTCTGCTACGCCCTTATCGTGCAGAAACGCCATTGCCAGGCATGCGTGAGAAGCAGTGCTGGATCGAGGGAAGCCACGTGATTATTTAACAATCCAGCTCCATTTGGATGCTCTTTTTCATGCTGAGTTTCTGTCGTGGAAGAGATCAGTTCCTTAGCGATATTCCCTATAAGAGCGTGGAAGTTAAGATTGGGGCTTCAAGTATTTGCTCTTGACCGGAAAATTAGTCCTGGCCGTTGAAGGAGTCGGCCTCTGAAAATAGGTGTAATGGCCGATTGCTAATTGGGAAATACGTTTGTTTGGAGAGTGAATTGGCCGCTGAATAGAGGTGGTCGTTAGTGCAGGTTCCAGTGCGCATTTCTGTGTTCAAGCTTACTTGGCTCAAAAAGTATCATTTCCTAAAAAATGTTAGATAAGGTGGAAGGGAGGCGGCGTGTTTGAGACGCTTCCGTACTCAACATTCGCGAATAATCTTTTAATCATTACGGAGCTCTGTTCTCGTAAAAAAAAAACTTCCATTCGCCTCTTATTATTTCAGCTTCTTTTCACTTTCCTCTCATTTCAGTTTCGTGACTGATAACTCGAGAGCCAATAGTTTTCTCCTCGTTGTGTGTATGGTGAACGAAAATCTGGAAGGAAGAGAGAAATGTTTTTTTAATGAATGAATGATATCCTGCAAGCCCTCGGAAGGCTGAATGGCAGGCATATGCCTTCATAGTTAACCACACGTTGTTCATCATCACATCACATAAATCCCATTAAAGGCATCGCTTCGAGTACCTCAGCTGTGGTACGATGACAGCTCTAACTAGGGTATTCGTTGAATACCTCTGCGGTTGTAGTAAACAGAGCCACTGCGCAATCATTTAGGACAATATCGGTCCTTTAATCGGTCAATAAAGGACCTTTACGGACCATGATTTAGGAGATTGGTTCGGGAAACGTAGTAAGTGTTTGTGATTTTTAGGTAAATATCCGAGTGCACTCTTCTAATCGTGGTTCATCGATTGGCGGCCAATATAGAGTAAGCCGTTAGTGCTCTATTTTTTGGAAATTGCATTTGAAAATCCACATTTATATATATTCTGGGTCTTATGGCGATGGCAGTCTGAGAGAGTGAAAAATGTTAGAAAATGTACGTTATTTTGGTAAAAATTGAGTTGAATGTTCGTGTGCCTTATGGATCATGATGAAAATAAGGTTTAGGTTCGTCTCCGGATAATTTTATGAGTTATCTGCAAATAAATGCTGTAATTGAAGTCAAATCACGTTTGTCGTACGATAATGGTAGCTGTAAAAATGCTTGCTTTATTATTGCGAGTTTCGAATCATCCTCATTCTGTCCCCTTAATTTGCTTTTCGTTCCATTTGGATACCGTCTATTATAGCAAATTTTATTTGGTGCATATGCAAAAATTATATATTTTGAATCGCGCAGTGTGGAACCCTCCTTAAAGCCAGCGTGAAATGTTTTCATTCGCCTGCCATGTTTTCTCGGAATCCGTGCTCGTTACTCGTGTTCTCTGCGCTATTCTTCAACTGTACTCTATGCAAAACGTAGGCTTTGGTTGAAATTGATTCCCTCCGGCTATCTCTCTCCTTGATATTTCCCCATCCCTCGTTTTCACGTCCGTTCATCTGCGATAAAGCTCTTTTTAGCTTGTCCTTTTTTTGCAATGTAGCGACTTATGGCGGGATTCGTGTGAAGTGAGGACCAATAAAAGCTTGGGAGTGGTAATGTAGTCGTAAGAGATACTAAAATTATAATATTTTATTCAGTGGTGGCCACAACCCACCCTTGCAAATAAGAAATTTATTACCCAATCTAATTTTATTCTGAAGAAGTTAACGATTCCATTTATATAGTCGGTACATAAATTTCTTTAAACTACTCTGAATTTCAATGAAATTTATTGGCTTAGATTGATTATATAAACGGATAATATTTTAATTTATAACTAGACCTTAAATTTGTTAATTTAATAATTTTTATAGTATTTTCTCCTCCTTTAATAACTTAATCGGCGTACTTCAAGACCCTATATATTATGCAGTATATATTTTACCCTCTTCATAGGAATCATTTCACTTCTCGTTCGGTTCCATTTCGGTAAAAGCTGAATGGCACAAAATGAATTAAGATACTACCGCCGATATGGTGGAACTGCACCATGTTGTACTGTTGAATGACTCCAACTTAGAAATGTCACGCTGTCGGAACTATCTCCATATAAACTATTGTATCAATGAACCGGAAGTTGAATTGACGATGTATCAGCTGAATCTTAAATCCAAAATTAAATTAGAGGCTTGCACCTTGGCGTATTATTATTTACGGCCTTTTCAACCTTTATAACATGTATTGTTAAAAGATATTGACTTAAATTTAACGATTGTTCTCAGTGATTAAGGAGTAGATTACGCATAGGACGAATTACCTTTTTCTGAAGAAGTGATATCTAGAACAAATGCGAAAAAGTAACTTTTGCTGGTAATGAGATGAATTTATGATAACATATTAGTATTTATGTATTAATTATACCATTTAGGTTTGTAAAACTTTTTGCGTCAAATTACTAAGAGAAAGGTACTACTATCAAATTCAATTCTCTGGGAGAGGGGAGAAGATGATGCTAACTGGCAAATAAAAATATATGCAAAATGAGGTTGCATTTTTGGCAGGATATTATCTCTGTCGAATGTTTTGCTCGAAATGTATTCATTGCTTTCGCAGTTGAAGCTGATGTAATCTCAAAGGAATGCATATCTATATACGTACGTAGCCCATATCGATTTATGTCCACCACGTGTGGTGTCATACCCCACATAAGACTTCCGTTATGTCTTATGGCTCGCTTTTCTGGGACTCTCACTTCGACGTTTGGGTGATAAATCGACAGTTCCTGGTTGGAAACTCCTTCTACCCGACATTGCGTGCTGTACAAACCACCACGCTGCCGATGTGTGCTGCCTGTATCTCTTTCCTCTAAGCTACGAAAAAAATGACATGCAACGTATTTTCCGGCGACAGCGGATCTTGTCGCGAGCGAGCGAGCGGCCTTCTGCGAACGGATGTGGTAAAAAAGAAATGTCGGGGTAGTGGATTGATTTTTGTTGGGTTTCATTCGCGAGCGGAATAGAGCTATATTCCTCGATGATAAATTCCACGAGTTGTTGGTGCAGCTTCTATGGTGCTATTTTTTGTGGTTAACTTAGATGTATTTTACTTGCTATTCTTTTCCCTATTAAGAGGAATGGCATTGTCATGCTGACGAGAGATGGGCTCCTATCCCATGGGCCGAGGTTGAAATCCAGGTGAAGACGGAAATATTTCCAGCGATTGATTTTTGTTTTTTTTTCCAGACTTCTAAAGTAGAATTCCGTTCGCCAACTGTGCCATTAATGCGATATTCCCGTCGCGCCTTACATTAGCTGATATCGTCTACGTCAGGTATCCCGCCGAAAATTATGCCTTGATGCGCTGACAACTGTAATTGTTGGAATGTTGATCATCTCCCCAAAATCATCAAAAAAAGCGACTGAAGTTCAGAAAATTCCATGGTGCAACGAAACCGTGAATAATGATGTACGCATGTTTGCTGGTAGAGGTGAGGAGTGAGAATCTGATTCAGAGTGTGAAACCGAAACTTTCAGCTTTATTTCACGATAAATTTGTTCAATGATTCAACGGATGCAAATGTCCGTGGCGACGATTATTTCAACGAGCCAGTAAATGTGACTCCAATTAAGGGCTTAAAAGCATAACTTAGATTGAAAGTACAGCATCCTCGGTGGTGCTGAAGAGTTCGCGAGGCACCCTGTCAATTATGGGTGAATGCATGGAGTGCTTCGTGCATTTCTTTTTTTGCCCGTTGCCTGTGACCTCGATCCCTCACTCGAAAGGAGTTTGTGAAGAGCACTTGGACTGCGGTGCAGCGTCCGATGAATGAGGCGTTTAACGGCCACAGCCCCCCTTTCTCCAGATTACGCCGATACGTATGCTGAGCGCTCACTTCAACCATTCCGTAATAATTCTGGCCAAAGAAAAAGTAAAAGAACATCCCACTTCGTCGTGTATGTATCGAACTGCTTTAATTCTCTTTCTCGTGAGGAGAGCCAGCTTCTCTGTAGAGGAAATCGTGAAAAAAAAATGTTGGAGCGGGCTTTGGTTGTACTACTTGAACAGTCCACTTATCTGTTCTGTCATTGGTGTTTCTTAAAGGTTATTGTGATGATTCGGCGGACAAACGTACCTGATTGCTCATTTGTCTGCCAACGGTGGTGGTGGAGAGGGAGGAGGAAAAAAAGATGGCGATCCAGAGAAAACAACCAAGGAAGAAATAAGAGCCACTTTTGTTGTTGATGTGAACTGGGGGGAGAGGGTCTTGATGGATCGAGATACTTTTGTATCCGTTTTGCTGCCTTTTACATTGGGGTAGCACTTCATGTCAAAGCTTTCGATTAATATTTAAGTATAATACCAGCATAATTTGTGGCCGTAGCCTTTAACATGCATAAGTTTAGGACCAAAATTTGAATAATGATTACGAAATGAAAAAACTTTGTTTCATTCCACCAATTTATTTGACGGTGTTACTATTTTCGACGCAGCGGTGTAATCATCAGATACAAAGAGTCGAATTTGTATCGGATGATGACGCCGCTGCGATAAAAGTACTAGTCTGTGATAAGAAGCAAGTCACCCGACTTTTAGGCGCCCTGTGGTCTAAACGAAGAAATCAATTTCAGTAAAACAAAAAACACACGAAATGAGTTTATTTCTACGTTGTATAATTTACCATCGGCCTCGTAGTATTTCCTATACGTAATTTTTTCTCAAGAGGTAATTGAATCATGGTTTTCATCAGAAGGATGGAGTACAAACTTTCTTTTATTTTCGTCATAGTGTTCAAGTTCTTATGTCACCTCGCCGATAATCGAGTTGTACGAATGTGAATTCGGATGAAGTGCATTTTTATGCATTCATTCTACTTGATATTAGTTTAAAACTTGTTTTTTCTTACTTAAAAGAGATATTTTGGAATATTCTTTATAGTTACTGGGCGAAGGGAAAAATATTTGCTTCTTTTTTATTTTCTCTGCAATAAAATTTAAAAAAAAATGCTTTGGCGCTGGGACCATATCGCTGCGTCACATTTCAGCGATTTCCTTCCAGTTGAATATCCATTGAGATCGAAGAGTCATTTTTCGTATCGGTTATCTCTAAGGTCAAGCCTGCGCACGGCTTTGAGACTAAAGTGTGTCCTTTGAACATTTTTTACGTTTCCGTTTTCCTGTGGAGGCAGTTCCCAGAAAACTCTGTTAGACGCAAATATTGATTGTCATGAAAGCATGCAAAAGTACTTCGCTCTCTCCGCTCGGTCTTTTAAAAGCCCTCTAAGCATCCCGTGGAGTTCATTAATTCAAATCTACCTTAGTACATCAACTCATTCAGTTTTTGACTCAAATATTGCTTTTCTTTGTTAAATTAGAACTCTCCATGAGCTAACGAACCAGTTTCTACTTGCGATCATCACAATGATTTGGGTATCTTCGGTAACCGTTCGCGCGCGGCGTATAGATTGCAATTATTTGTGAAAATTACTTACTGGTGGTGACTTAGAAGAAGCTTGTGTGTAAGGCAAATTTTCATAATTCATGCAAGATGTTTGTGGAAACGTAATGCTCATAGCTATCAAATTTGAACTCCCAACTTCCTAAAAAAATTTCTTAAACTCAAGTTATTTTGTTATTCCCATGGTCACAATTCTTTTTTCCAATCTACCCAAGTTGTATGGCAGTGAAATTACAGCAAAGCTTAGCCAATTCTTATTTTCCGATTGGAATCAAAATAGAGAGCAATTATATTTATTTTTTAGTTTCCTTTCAATTCTGATATTCTACGCATGCGCATCACGACTCTCAACAATGGAATGGAAAAAGTCGTATTTGAAATTGTGATAGAGTGACTTATTGCAACGACTTGTGTATAACAGTTACTTCCAGGTAAATCCAGCCTAACGATCTACTGACTGGGCTACCACGCGACGCCTCATCAGCTGTGACAAAAATCTATGAAAGTGGTGTGAAGGAAAACGGGACGCCATTTGTTATGTTTTGCGGTCCACAATGCTGTCCATGTTCCTCCATTCTCGTCGCAAGAATCAAGCGTACTCCATTTTATTTCCTCATTTGTTCTTTCGAGGTTGAATTTATCGCATATGAGGGCTGTCCTTTTCAGCCGTCAGTTACCTAGCGTCGCCCTACCTTTCGCTGGAGATCATCCTTAGAAATGCCAATATTTTAAGACGTTTTTGCTTTTAAGGTACCTTTTCGGGTCAGACTTAAATTCGAACCCAATTTTTAGTGAAGAAGGCGTTTCAACACTCTAGAGAAACCTATTTTTCCGAATAAGCAGTGTTCTCAATGTCTTGGTACGATTGTATGTACGATAATATTGAGAGCTCTGTGACTTCACCGATTATGTTTAACACAGACTCCGTTTTTATTGTACTCTTTAGTGAATCTTCGGACTATGTGCCAATTTAAATTCCATTTCCAACCAGAAATGCCACCTTGGTACGTTTTTGCCTTCGCAGTTATCACGCTTCTCCACGAATTTTTTATCCTTAAAATTGGTGGTATTTTGCTTTCGGATTTCATGTGTAATACATGGTGGCATATTGACACGAAGTCCCCATTTGGCAAAGTTAGCTTTGTTCCTTGATTTTTTATGCATCTAGAATTCTTCAGTTGCCGCGACAGTGGTGGATTATTAATTGCCGAAAGTTAATTTAGTGTATGAGACTTGCATTCGTAATTTGTTTCAATCCATAGTAATGTGCGAGTTGAAAAGTATTGTCAATGCATATTTATTCTATTGTATTTTTGTATAGTCTTATCTAATCGCGCCTTTATAAAGAAATAATCTGCAAAGTTATGCACAATTTATTTGAGAATATGTATGCGAAGTTTCAACTTTCTAGCTCAAAAAAATCGTTTTTGGCCAGCTTTTTTCGATTTTAGCCCACTGTACGACGTTTCGATGTCCGACTCGGCCATAGTCCTCAGGGCTACGAGTGTCGTGAGGGAATTGTTGACCTGTTTATTTACATTCACTCCGGTGGTCATTCCTTGAGCCTCCGAAAGCTGTGCATCTTGTTAGTTACTGCCTGCCACTCGACCTTTGGCCCAAACTTAACTTTACGTTCCCCCAGCGACAGTTATCTGATTTTTCAATCAGTCCCTCCTTCCTCGTTTGCAATCCCTCTTGTCAATATCTTTGAAAGAGATATTACTAGCGATTAAATGTCGTGAGTAACTTGCTGAGAATGAAGCGTGTCGTGATCCACTCGTATGATTTGCAAAGATCTTTAAACTTCCTTCAGAGTACTTCTAGAGTATTCATGAAGTAACTTTTATTCCAATCTACTACAAGAGCGTTTCCCTGGTAACATTTGTATCCAACTGACCCGAATACTGCAATAATTTCGACGATTTTCCAGTCGGACCCTAATTTTTTGTCACCCTCAGCACATTTAATTGTGCTTGCAAAACTCGCCACTTACGTCGCTAACACGCAGAGCGATATATTGCACTCATTGCTGTGATGCGGAAATATTTTAAAACCGATTATAAATAATGCGGCCGACATGGCAATAGAAATGAAGCTCCTCACTGGTCGGACTCCACTATGTAATCTCCTTGCTAATTGAAATCTCCCTCACTCATGGTTTCTACGACAAGGGTTGATTTTGGTAGAACTCTCGTTGGTCGTATCAACTGTTTGGCTCGTGTGGTTTGGATCGCTTGTGATATGACGACTGGCAAGGTACTTAAAAACCGTTGGGGTGTGAAACTCATGCGTGGAGTTTCTTTCCATGGGCCACCTTCGTCTTGTGCCCACCTGCCTTTTCTGACTCACTCCGGCAATTTACGTCCACGAGGTAGCGTGCAAGCCACCGCTAGGGTGTGTGGCACGGGGTGATTCCACACCTGGCATGCAGCACTCATCCTGGCCTTAATCGGACACGCGCTCGCTTGCCGGAAACAGGCACACAGGGCAGCAAGATGCGGTCAGACGAGACTAGGAGAGAGCTAAGGACACGAACATGCTGCCATGCGAATGAAATTATTAGATTACAATAGAAAACGAAAAGTGGTTCATGCATGAGTTATAATATGCTAAGAAATGCATGCAGATTGACAGATATTCACTATTACATAACTTATTAACAATATATGCAGACTCTATTTTACTTTGTCCGAGTCAAACTATCCTAGACTTAAATTATAGCAGGTATGTGGTCCCTCATTGTAAGCGGAAAAACGACATCTTAAATTTATCGGCACTGTTGTCTAATTCGTGACGCTAGGAATTATAGGTAAGAAAATTTGGATTGGATTTAAATCTGACCCGAAGAAGTAACTTTAAAAGAAAAAAACGTCTAAAAACGCTTCCGTTTCTTACGGATGATCTCCAGCGAAAGGTATGGCGACGCTCGGTAACTGGCGGCTTAAAAGGACGGCTCTGGTATGCAATGAATTCATCCTCAAAAAGACCAAAGAAGGAAATAAAATGGAGTACGGATCAGACTAGGATATATTGCGAAAATTGTTTTTTTTTATGCCTGACCATTTTTTTCTTTGGGAACTTCCTCGCTTATCATTTGTAAGCGTGTTTTATTTTTCTGTATAATTTTAGAGGGGAGTTTTGCGGCCTAGTGCTTCGATTACTGATCTTAGGGTTCCAGGTTATAATCTCGAGTGAAGGTTTCGGCCACTCTTTAGAAAAGTTTCAAGCGAATTGGGAGGTGGTCTTTGGAAAGGAATGGAACTCCTTAACCTGGAGGTGGGTATGAGGTCCACACCCTGTGCCTTAAGACTGCGGTGAACTCTACGTTCACTTACCCTAAACCAACTTCTATTTCTTTAAATGAAACATTTATGGCCCAGTTTCGTTAGAATAAACAGACAGATGAATGACCCTGTACTTAGTATCTCAAGTTAATAGGATTGTGTGTTCCATTAATAAGTCGTTATTCAGTATATGAATTCGTCGCGTGCGAGTAAAAATAGATTTTCAGCTGCAAGAGTTTCTTCTAAATTCATCCACTCTCTCATACTTCCTAAGGAAACTCATAAAATTCAAGTCCACTCGATAATTTTGTCTCTCCTATAGAGATCTGATGCAGATCTCAATTTAATCGCTGGAAAGAGAGGAAAGGGAAAGGATTCCTTGGTCGATTAATCGGGATGAGTGATTTCAATGACGTCTAAGCATTCGGTAATTAGTATATATATTATATATATTAGTATATACCCTCGTATTTGTGCATTGCGGGTGACTCCGTAAAAAGTTATCACCGTGGCTAGTCCCGGTACACTTTAATAAGTATATAACCATGTTGCTACCCCAAATATAACATGAAAAATATCATAGCATGGAAAAATTGTGAAGCTATCAGAGTCGGCTGGCAAGTTTAAAAAAAATGGGTAATCGAACTTGAATTTGGTGTCGGAATATGGCATCGAAAGAACAGCGATAATAACCCGCATATTCGGCTTATTAAAAACACTTGTCTGTTTCCACACTCTTTTATTTTCACCGACCATAGTTTCGGCAACTTGTACCTTGAAGTTGCCGAATAACAATGGCACAAGTTGCCGAAACCATGGCCGGTGAAAATAAAAGAGTGTGGAAACAGAGAAGTGTTTTTAATAAGCTGAATATCAAAGATTTCCACCGTATCACGCCGGATACTGTACCTGTATCTTTTAACCCGCATAGTTTACCAAAGTTTAGGTATTTCGATAATGATTTCAACGCTCAGCAAAATACCCTTGTCCATCTAACAATGGACCGTCCATTGTTTCGGGACCGTGTGCCTTACTAAAATCTTTATACCAAGTTACGTGATTTTACGTGAAAGTATTTTGTAATTATTTACCAACATAATATGTGTAATCTTGGAAAATTATGTTATTTGACGCAATAACTAAAACATTATATAATCTTGAGTGGTGCAAAGCGTAATTGCATTACGCTGTAGTTAACAAGTTCCCTGTTGACGTTCATGCTTTATCTGTATTTTGTGTGAATGGATAGTGCGGTTTCTAATATTTTATTTAATCCTTTAAAAGTCGCGGTAAGCAGTCCTGTATTACGAACTCGATACTTTGGAATGATATCCTCTCCATTGGATGGATGGTGCGAAGCGTTTTAACGGCGAATGTGTATATCCTCACCATCTTCCCCTGCGGCGTTTCAGAGGGTAGCAAACGTTATGCGGCCATCGTTATATTTTATTTCATTTCGGACGCAGCACTGTTGATTCTGAACTTTTAAAATGGTGGGCGTGGGATTGATTTTTATTCTCGAAGGCTGTCCGGCGTTGGTCGATAATCGGACTAACCTTGACACTAAAAACCATGGAACTTCAAGCAGTGTGTTAAAAGTTTTGTATGTTTTCGAATTTTTTATACGGTCTATTGGGAAAATTAAAGTGTTTTTCCTCGTAAATAAGAAAATATATTTTACTGGGGCGGGATACCTACTTTACTTTGTCCCCATCAGTTTTCTATTTCATTCCCTTAAATGATGGAATAATTTTCCAAAATTCCTTCTGCCCCCCCCCCCTCCCCGACGTAAATCATATAATCGATAGGCGAAGTGTTTTACGTTTATTAACGTATATGAATTGTTGAACGGACTAAAACTATGATTTCACTCTCTGAGCATTAAACGACCATGAAGTCTTCTTCGTTAAAAGTATAAAATTTTTGATAATCGTCGGTACACAGTTATTGTGATTGCTGTTTTATTAAACATTTTCTATCAAATCTACTATTAAAAGTCTTTGCAAGCTTAACAACAATAAAACATGCAGATGATTTAGATGTCGAACTCCTTATGCTGGACCTCCATCTCCTGCATTTTTTCCGCTTTGGCTGACAACCTTAATAATTAATTTGTTAATAAGGTACAGGCACAATTATTATTTTCATTTCGTCTGTACCTTTGTCGTTTTTATCACATGGCAGCATGAGAGCTCAACATGCTGTGCGTATTTGTGCTTTCTTTTGAATGAAAATATCCTTCCTGTGATATCATATGTAGATTTATGTGATATTTTTGTAAAATGAGATACAACCTGAAGATAATAATATGCGTATCATTTTCCTCGCTTTCTATTGCGGTTTCTGTGATCGTTTCCCTGATATGAAGTAGCTTTCAATTAGAATGCAACACTGATATCAGTTATGAGCGTTTAGACATTTTTTGCTGAAACTTGCCACTGGATGAAAAAGATAAATGAAAAGTCTGTATAATGACTCCTTTTTTGTGTTATTCGTTATATTTATGGATCTAATCATCGCCATTATTTAATCATAATTCTCTCTCCACTATGTAAACATAGATAGCATCCCTTAGCATTGTTTTGATTGTTATTAATTATTTTAGGTTTTACTTCAATTGCCAAGAT
The DNA here is from genome assembly GCF_921293095.1 of Ischnura elegans. Taxonomy (NCBI): domain Eukaryota; kingdom Metazoa; phylum Arthropoda; class Insecta; order Odonata; family Coenagrionidae; genus Ischnura; species Ischnura elegans. The sequence goes on along the minus strand of NC_060247.1, from coordinate 12,766,348 downwards.
ACATCTTTGTGGATTTCTCTGCAAACTCATGACATTTCTGGTATCATTCTGACGAATGTTGAAAGAGGTGGAGATTTTAAATGAGAGTTTGCTTTAAAAACGTGTGTTTCGTCCGTGCTTCAATGTAATGGGATGAGCTTCTCCATACGGCTTCGTCGAGCGCAAATTTGCTTTTTTCCCGGCAATACCCCAAGGGTGCTTGATTGCTTTTGGGATATGTTCCTCTCCTTTTGAAGCGGCATTTTCGCTTCGTTTTTAGCTGCAGAAAAGGCAAAATGCTGTTAACGTGATAACTGTAGATATATATTCTCACTCTAACATCCTATTTTTTTCTAAGTGTCCATTTAAAAGTCGATTGAACAACCTTTAATTGTAGGAAAATAAGTGTCATTTGCGGGCACAAATAAGCAAACGGACATCTTTTTCAACAAGTATTATATTGCTTATTGCCATTAGTATTTATATTTTTCACTCTCTAGGATTTTTAGTAAAATATCTTTTCTCGTCAAATAAATCGTATTATTCGTACTTTAAAGATGATGTTCTGCTGTAATCAGGCAGTATCGTTTAAACTTGGCATCAAGTCTCTTTAATGAGTCATCAACCAAAACAAGTGTGCATACTACCATACTAGCATGGGTTTCAATGCTTCTCTTATTTATTTTCCTCCGATGGTTTTCCACCGTACGTAATTGTAATTATTAAAATCCTCTTATTTTTCCTTGTATTCACTGTCTACGTTCGTAACATTTTTTTTACGATTCGAAATTCTATAATCCTGACTCATTATGTTTTGAATTATCTGCTATTGTCTAGTCCTCAACTTCTCCAGTAATATGAAACACTTGTTTGTATTCTCCCATAAAAATTGTCATTTCTATTTAGGGAATTAAACGGGTATTTTTTAGAATATTTTATTGCTAAGCCATAAGTATCTCAAATTTGCACCACCTATCCTCAAAAGGATAGTTCGGGTTGGTTCGAGTGTTCCAAAAGTTATTCATTTTTCGGGGCCATTATTTAAAATAGTTCTAAATGATAGTATTAGAGATATGATTTTTTCTGTTCTGAGTGCCTTTCTTATCCTGATATATTGCGGAAAAGATAATGAGGAACCTTTATCGTAATTGTGTTAGAATTAGGAGATCAATGAAAATTAATGTGTCTTAAACAGTTCAATAAGCACAATTGAAATGAATATACCTCGAGTAGTATGTGTTCAATTCAATCAATATACGTATCCACACTTCTCAGAAGAGCCCTCAGTAAAGGCATTTTTACAGTTGTAATAAATATTATAAACGTGAATGAATAATGTAATATTTGATCCATTCAAATTCTCATGCATAACAAACAATTGTTCTACATGCTCAGGCTTTGAAGTCTTTATGTTACATTATTACTGCCTGCTGAAAATTGTCTTTCTCAACACACTAGTGTGGCTGGACGAGTTCTTTCTTGCCAAAGTTGCAAGATTTGGGAACCTTGGGAATTTTTGTTAAAGTTATATCAACGATTTTTATGGATCTTGAACCTTCATGAAATTTAAGTGGACAAAGCGAAGAAACTATAACTGTAGCTTTGTAGACCAAACATTTTTTTCTTTTTTTCTTACTTCGTTTAATCAACCAGAGCAACTCTTTTTTTGTTAATTCAAGAAGAAAACTAAAAGCAACATAGGAATCAATGAAAATTAACGTCGGACGTAAGTACAATTCAAAAAGGCTAAAATGTATCAGTTGCGACGTCAAATACCGCGAAAAACGGGCATTGTCCCCTAAAACGTAAAAGTTACATTTTTCCGTAGGAATCCAAACATTTTTACGTACTCTCTTGGCGTTTTAATAAAGAAAGTATGGTAGGATAATAAAGTATCGCGTATAAGAAAGTATGCGCGATGCAGCGGTCCACTCCGATTACGCCGTCAGGTCGGAAGACGGTCGACCGACGAAAAGGTATTCGGCGCCCACGTCGACTACTATAGTGGTTTGTTTACTGCTGCGTGTACATCAAGCTGAAAATCCTTGGCTAAGGCATTAAAACTACTTATCGACTTTAAAAACGCATTATTACATGAGTTTCATGTTAGCGCTTCCTGTCGGCTAATTTCTTAACTTAACTGACATCGCCAGCTCAGTAGCAGAAACTACTCGACTCGATTCGAATTTTCGAGTACTCGCACATCCCTGAATTGAGTGCCTCTATTTCTTTTAACTTTCGCTAACTGAAAATAGTTTGTCAATGACCAGTCATCTTCGTATATTTGAAATAAAATTTTCGATTAAATCTTGGGAAGGCTCGTGTGTACAATTCCTTCCGATCCCTCCCATTTCCGTGTTGGTGCTATCTTTTTTAAATGAGTATTTTCATGGCACATTACACTACGCGATTATTTTCGTAGGGTGTGTGGTATTATTGCGAAAAATAATTCGTAGGAATTTTATAGATACTCAAATTGTCGTTGCTGATAATTGGTGCGAAGTATGCGCACTGCGCAGTTTCTCACTACCAATGAGATCGTGATAGGAAGGAATATTCCAAGGGAGTTATGCAACTCGAGCACTTTAATGTCGTGGAGCCAGAGAACATCAGAGAATACTTTTAATATGTTCTTTGTATTTTTCGCACATTTCATTTCGCAAGCCTCGTACGGAATAGCGAAAAGCGTTGGATGGCGATGTATTACACGTCGATTCCGCCACTGTATGAATAGCTTTGATGTCATTACGTAATTAGGGTAATCAATATAACATCTTCAACAACGATGAAGAAAGAAAGACAAATGCCAGGCCGAAGGTAAGCCTTGAATGCTTCCGGTGATTCGACCCAAGTTTGGTTATGATTGTTGAGGGTAGAGCTCACCCCGGACTGATCCACAGGCATGTTAATCAGTGTATAGTCGGCCAGTTCCTTTCTCTAGGTCTCCTCGCATTTCTTTAATTTTGTGTGTGGATGTCCGAAGTTTTCTCTCGGGAATGGAACCCGGGACCATTCGATGAGTGGCTTAGCCCTCTACCCTTTGGGCCACCCTAAGGCGTAGTGAAGACCCTCATTTTCGCCATTCATCCGGTCCGAATGCGATCCGCGATAACACTTTGATCGTCGCCGTACCCTCGGTGAACCCCATTCATGTGCATGTGGGTACTTGCATACATACAAGCCATTGCCCCGTCAGCGTGTCATTTTCGATTGCGGGTCAGAAGTGAGTGCCGTAACCCCTCCATTGTTGACCCCTTCCCCCTCCCCCCCCTCCCTGCCCCCTCCTCTCCTCGCCCGCCCGCCCCTGGATGCTCGGGGCCACAGACTCCGGGCGAAAGCGGCTGGAGCGGGCGAGAGAGGATCAATAAACCAGGGGCACTTCCCCCCCCCCCTCCTTCACTCCACTCTCCCCAACATGCAACCCCTCTACATACCTCTCTCCATACTGACTTCAAGGGGTGGAAAAAAATTTCTTACGTTTCTTTAAGTATCTTCGTCACGATCGTTTTTCCTTCCTGAGAAGACATTCGTATTTTCGGTTAGTGTGTTGTGGTGGTGAGTTCGTCGTTTAAGTTGCTATTACCACCTTACTTCCCTAGCATCTTCCTTTACCACCCTACCGATGGGAGGAAATTCTTTTGCATTTAGTATTTTTATTAATTTTCACCTATCACGGCCTTTTTTCCTTCCTGGAAAGGCATACATGTTTTCGGTTAGTTTATTTTGCTGGTGAGTTCGTCGTTAACGTTGCTGTTATCATTTCATTTCCCTATTTACCTCCTCGAATCGAAGAAAAAAGATCTTTTACATATTTTTGGCCGCACATTTTATACTTCACCTCAATAATTTGTACTTACTAGGAAGGCATCTTTGTTTTCTGGTTGCGTGCTGTGTTGGTGGGCTCGCTGTTTACGTTGCTAATAGTTGCCAATTACTACCCTACCCTCCTTCTGGGAGAGAAATAAATCTTGTGCGTTTTTATTATTATTATTTTTTCTGCAGAACGATCCTTTTCCATTCTCAGGATGACGTTGATATTTTAGATGAGTGTGTTGTAGAGAGAATTCCATTGTCTACGTGCTAAGGCTACTTAACTACCCTACTCGCTGTGCAATACTCATCGAAGGAAAAGAAATCTTAAGCTTTGAAACAATTTAATTAATATTGAAATGAATGCTTTCAATTTTCCACGATTATAAAATTTATTACGAATTAGTTCAGTGGTATTAGGCTCAACTATGTGGAAGTTGATAGTCGAAAATGAAAAGAAGACTTCGTTGACTTCCACTGATTTATTTCCTTGGCACGACATGTTTCGATCCATAGAGGTCATTATCGAGTACCTATAATGACCTCTATGAATCGAAACATGTCATACCAAAGAAATAAATCAGTGGAAGTCAACGAAGTCTTCTTTTCATTTTCGATTATTAAGAATTAGTTTTCCGTGAAGATGATTTAATAACTTTGAAACTTAGGTCGCAATAAATTTGATAATCGAGGAAAATTGCAAGTATTTATTTCAATGCGGAAAAATTCCACTCCATCACGCTTGAATCTTCGGATTTTAATTTGATTCATCGTGGTGTCTTTGTTTTCCGACCGGGGAAGCATTTTGATGTTTTCGTTGTGGTGGTGGTGGAATCTGGTCGTCTGCGGTGTCCATTGCCCTCGCCTGACCCCTTTTGCAGTCGAAAAAGCCTCATTTCGCGTCAGTCAAGTGAGCTCGGGCATTTCTGTCAAGGGCAAACAACCTCTCCATCCTCTATCTCCGCGATCTCTTTTGTCTGGTCGGCTTCCTCCTTTACCCCTCCCGCGATGCCCCTAGAGAAACAAAGAGAGAGAGATATGTATCTTGCGCATGCTCTTGCTTCGTTTTTTTTCGCTTTTGTTTGTCATGTCTCCATTCGTCGGTTAATTACCTCCCAGCATCCGTTTGCTTCCCACATTTTCTTTTTATTATCATTATTTTTTTTTGCATCTCCCTCGACGAGTCCGCGAGACGGGTCTTTCTCATTCAGTCCCTTTTCATTTTGTGAAGCCTCCTTTTTGATTGTTTCCGATTCGCCGCTGGTGTGAGCACGGTCTGTGGTCCGACGCCTCTGTCGTGGGCACGGCTCGGGGTCGCTCCTCAAAGGAATGAAATGCTTGTTTTGATTGTATCGATGTGATCTCTCGATGATTTCCTTGCGTCTGCTCCGCGGTTCGTTCTCGAGGAATTGGAGCTATTGAAGACGAGGTGATCCTCATAATTTCACTTTTAGAATCTTCTAATAGCGTCGATTTTAATGCCACTTTTGTTGGTATTTAATAACATATATTAAACATTCTGATAATCGTCTATTGCGTGAAAGTTTTTACCGTTAAGCATAAAGAAAAGCGATTACTGCACAATAAGTCCGTACTAATAAGTCAATAATAATAATTGCATGCCATAAATTCGCACGGTTTATTGCACTATATGTTTAGCTGGAAGTGGTGTTTAATGAATTAGTTCGGTATGCGTCTCAATTAGGAAAGAATTTTAGAACAGTCATCCTACTTTAATTTGGTTTGGTTTCTGCAGAATCAAAGATTTTGAATTCCCTCATGCATTCAGGTTTTTAAGTCGTTTGCTTGAAATTATATGGATTACTAAAGAGATCTTTTATTAACTTCACCTTATTAAGTTCCAATTCGAAGTGAGTGACTGGTTATCTACTTTCTAAAAAATATGAAATCGCATGTTATCCTAAGATGACTCCACATGTATATTTCATGTATACCTCCTTCCTTCGTGTATTTGAGATATTCCTTTGCATGACGTATATCGCTCAAAATCAGAGCCGGAAAGGTACTTAAAGATTTTATGTTAAGCTAACTTTAAAAGCGCACTTTAAGCTTCGAAACAAAGGTCGGTATAATAAGGCGACTAGAAATATGACTCCATATTTCAAGAAAATCATCTTTCCAAAGTGTTCCTGGGTAATTTTGTCCCAGTTTCCCAAATATGTAGCAACCCTGTACGTAAATCGCGCAAGGCTGGAATGAGATATATCAAACTGGATAAAGTTCTTTCGGGTTCCGGGAGATTGGATCTTTCCCGAGGATCGTAACATTCTTCGTCCTAAGGAAATGAGCAGCAATTGAATTATCATTCCACGAGAGCGAGCAACTCCACCGACAGATGGCGATGGATTCTCTCGCTTGGTCGGAAATACAAGAAAAATTAAACCAGATAATTCGCTGGGATAACACCAGATCTTTCATCACATACGTAAAATGTCATTTTAAAAAATTCTGTATGACTTTTTATGTCAAATTTATTAACGCTTGGTTTCATATTTCGAAAGTACAAATGTCATTCCACCAGTGACGTAGCCAGGAATTTCGTTCCGGGGGGTCCAAAACCAGGGAGGAAAATTTTTGAAAAACAAGGTACTTAGTAAACGTTTTAAACTAATTTTAACACTTTTCATAATCGAAAAATTTTATTTTCCAAAGAAATATTTTGTAAATTCATGATTTTTCAATAGTTAGTTTTCTTTAATAATTGTGTTTTTATATAATATTTTGGGGGAGATCCGGACCTCCCGGAAGGCTCCCCTGGATACGCCAATGCATTCCATCTTATGATGGCTTTAGTTTACAACCGTGTCCCTTAAAGAGATATCCTTGCGGCTTTTGTTCCTGCAGGATGTTGAGTTATGGATCTAGACGATGCATGTTTTTTTTTCGCCCAACTAAAGCCTCGTCCAGTCCAGGGTTTTTCCTCGGTCAAAATCAATTCTTCGCTGTCATCCACTCGCTGCCGTCTTTTGTTCCCGGAGATGAGTGACTTATGCGCATTCGCTATTAGATTTTTATCAGCGCCGAAATGGAAAATCGGACTAGAAAGATCTTCTATGGACGAAAGCGGGCGAATTTTCAGAGTCTTTGCCCCAGGCGTCGTCTCGTGTCAAGGTAATCGCGTGACCTTGTCCCCGTGCAGACAGGCGACTCGCGTGTCTCATTCTGCCTCCGTCCAAGGGCGAGCGCGACTTGTCATTAGGATTTCGCTAAATGGCCGAGAAATTATGACTCGCAGCTGAAAGATTGAATTTTTACCGGTCATGTAACACAACCATTAATTCTTGCCTCTCTTGTCATAAGGGTATTAATCACGATCGCTTCACGTTTTTATTTTAACTTATTTTTCAACAGTGCAGTTGACTTCCGATTAGTTTTTTTCATGTTAATTGTTGACGACTTTGGAACCGATTCTATTTTATTTCACTTGTCTGATCGGACTTAGCGTCTCGGAGAATTGTTTGCGTAGATTTATTTTCCCATTGCCTAAGAAATAAATATGTGGACATAGTACATTCATTCATTTATTTTTTCTCGGTTTGTATTCTCAACGAGTACTTGTACTCCTCAAAAATATTAGTAGGTGCGCTCGCTTCACAATTAGTTGTATCCCTCTCGTGGAAAAATTATCGAATTATCAGTTATGAAGTAACCATAGCTACACATTATTAAAAAAAGAGGTATAATTTGTGACACCGAGACTGAAGGGCATAAAAACTAATACATCTGCCATGCTTGATGGGAAGTGATCCCTGTTGGAATCAAAATGGTTATGTATGCATGTATTCGATTGTAAAAATAAAATATTTTGATCGCATTACGCATAAATTAGTACCACGTTTATGTGAATATGTCGATTGTCGATCGGTGAAAATGACGCGTGAAATACCTGCTGAATGCTGATGCTACGGGTTAGTGATTGCCTCGTATCCCTCGTTGACCTATGACCTTTTCAATTTGTTCCTGACGAATCTCCGCCACCAATTTACCTTTCACAAATCCGGTCGATGGATCGTCTCGTTCATTTCATTGTTTTTTTTACGCACTGGGTGAAATACAATTGGTCTTAATTTTGTATGCTTTGCCGCTGAAACTGGTGCAGATTATATAGATTTACATGTGTGTGTACCTTCCAGAAAGGGCAATTTGGAATTTCTGTGCTAACAAATGCTCGATCAATGGAGCGCGTCCATATTAAATTCGCCTTTGATTGCCTTGATAGAGTAGTGTTCGTGAAACCTCGTGCAATACGAGTTATCTCCGCATCTTTTTTGCCATTTCTCATAATGTCGGTGGGAATTGGGAGAACTTTCATTTTTACCCGATCCTTTTCTGTGATATACTTATGGTTTACCATGGCTGACGCTTCTCTTAGATGTTGTCAATCAGTGTTTTCACTCATAGTGTCACCCAAGCAACCCTTTTGGAGGAGTTACGTCAATTTATATCAATCTCTTGTGATTTTAATTCATAGAAAAGACATTTTTACATTTCAAAAATAACGTTCATGGTTATCAAAGATGAAGGAACAATGCAGGTCCACATTGAAATGAAACTTTCATTCAGGCCAAGATTTCGGTACGTAAGAGCATTCGAGTGGTACTATCAGGTACGATGATGCTGCTTTCCAGCGCAAGCATGGGTTTGAATGAATGTTATATTGTTCATTGGATGTTGTACATATTTCCTGGTCTTTGATGGATCATCCTGGAGAAGTTCCTCATTGCTACGGCCGATGCTTTTCAATTCAATCGTTTTCGCATTTAAAAATGTTGAAAGGCTGGGATGGTATAATGAGTAAGGAGTTACGCCACTGATATAATGGTGTCTGTTTCAAATCTGGTGGAATTATGGAGAAAATTCAACAGAATCCCTCGTCGTGTGAGGGGACCCAAGGGTTAAAACTGCGTCAAATTGTAAAACTCTTTGTAATGAGAATAAAGGGGAATAAGCTGTTGTTGTGGGTTGATTTTCAGGGTGGATGGAAATTAATTAGTTACTTCAACCTTAAAAGAACATGTATTCTCCGTTTTAAAGACTCACAAACTTAACTCTGACATTAAATCAGCACCTGTAAGTCGCCAAGGCCCTCTCGTCGTCGTCGCTCGGGGATTGATCGGGAAAATCGCATTGAAAAAGGAAACAACTCATGTCGTCAACAATCACTCTTTAATCTTCCCTTGTTCGTGTACACTCGCCGACTGACTCGCGCGCTGTCATCCTCCCCCTCTGGTAAGCGTTTTTCTGTTATTCTCCGGTGCGGAGCAGGCTCACGTTCTTAAGAAAGATGTCTTACCTTACGTGGCCATGCGAGCACTTCCTGTCGGGGTTGGGTGGTGGGGAATCGTGGGAGCCGAAAGGAAAGGAGTTATCGCTGAGTTTGGATGGGAAAGGAAGTGAGGTAAGGAAGATGACAGCCGCCTCTTACACAACCAACAATGCATATTTAGCCCAGGAAATGAAGCACTTTGGCTTGCATTTTTTTCAAACTGGATGGATTTACTTGAAATTTTGACAGTAGGTAGGATATAGACCAAGGATCAGAATCTATATCATGCCGACGGGCTCTTTTACCCAGGGGGTGGTTCCCACCCCATGTAGGGGGTGGAAATTTTTTATTAAATTTTAACCATATAAATCGATGGGAAAACTAATTATAATCAGAAAATGTTCATTGCATTTTTTTCGTAACATTTAATATTTTTCGAGTTATTCGCGATTGAAATTTACAGTTTTTCATCGAAAAAATCAACGTTTTTGTTGTTTTTTCTCGAATAACTTGAAAAATATGCATTAATCAAGAAAACTATAACTTATAAAATTGTAGCTTACAAAACAACAAAGAAATTTCTTTTTTTTTGTTTCCTTGGCAACCAGTACGAATCGAGATACGGCTTGTTGGAATGTTGCAAAATAAAATTAGTACATATCTGAAGCATCAACATTCCTAAATTAAAACATTGTGACGAATAATTAATTTTTTGGTTAAATTATTTTTTTACATTAACCTCGAATGAGGGTTGATTTTTAAGGGTTGAAACATTCTGAAATTAATTCCAAAGCATAAAATACTCATTATTCGGCTAATCCAAACTAAATTTTACCCATATAAAACTTTTGAATGTAGTTTTTTAACTTTTGGCGTTTAGGGGTAGTTCTCACCCCTAAAAAAGCGCCCATCGGCATAATATAGATTTTGAATTAGAGGGTAGAATTAATCTAATCCCAAATATTTATACGAATCGATTCAGTTTAAAAAATTGCAAGGTTTATGAACTATATTTTCTGGACTAATTGTAGCTCTGAGAAATAAACATTGAAATTGCACTCACTAATACGCCAACATAAGCCGCTTCCCCCTTCCTTGAATGTATGTTATTGACACACCTGAGTCTTAGTCTGGGTTGAGCTCCATCCATACCCTTTCAATTTAAATTTCGGGTTGAAGCACTCGGGGAGCGAATCAAGTCCGTCGCTGGCTAAAATTATGTATAAAAATAACTTAGCTGAGCTGCCTCATTAAAAGCGGTCTGTACAATATAGTGATAAGTGTGGGGCAAATATGATGATTGACGTGGGAACTTACGATGCATTATCAAGGTTCGTCATTCGCTTTTACCTTCCGTGCTTAAGTTTATTATGTGGCAAGTAGTGGCATGAAAATACGCTTTCCATATGATTGTACGTAAACGAAGTGTTGGTTTCTCAAAAGCATACCAAGTGCCGAACGTGAAAAATATTAATATGTATTCGCAGAAATAAGGTGTATGTATACCACTGTATTGTACTTATTATACTTCAGCCAATTTTATTATTTGTTTCACTAGATGAGTGTAATGTGGTAGTATTATTACCTTACTGCTGTGTTTCTATACTTTTTTAAATAGTTCATTTGAGCTCTTCTCCTTTAATATGCATTATAACTTTCGTCGAAGTGATCAGCAGGCGAAATTTGGCCGCCATATTTTTGAAGGCTGTAGGACTGGTTCAGGTTCCCTGCACTAAGTAGAGAGCGTTTAGTTCCGAAAACGGCCATATGTAGTGCTCGTTATGGTGCATGTAGGGCGATATCGGTTTTTGTAGGGGATGATGACGTATCAAGGGTCGGTTGGCCCATAGAGTTAAATGGCTGGCCCTACAAGGTCGAGTGAGAATATGGTCCTCAGTCAAGAGGGTGACACTCATTTGGTATTGTAGTAATTTTCATGGTGATCTTAAGTCTCTGATGGGAAAGATATTATGGACGGCATATGCAGGATTTGGAAGGATGAATGAACTACAACTGTATGGAAGAAATAGTTTTTTTTAACGCCTCTTAAAATGTAAAAAAAATTATTGCGAAAACTGTGAGGCTGCGGAATGAATTGGTAAATAGATAGCTGAAAAGAGTTCCACGATCATAATCAATTAAACTCGAAGATAGTTTTGGATAGGTGAGGGTAGAGCTCACCCCTGACTTAGCCATAGGCGTTGAAGGCGTTGAATATCACTGGTTTAAGAGTTCGGTTTCTTTCCCTGGACCATAATGCACTTCGAGGATTTCATTTTGGGGTGACTAAAAGCATCACCCAGGATTCGAGCCCGGGGCTCTTCGATCAGCAGTCAAACGGTCTATCCACTCCTCTCCACACTCCTCCTTGCATGATCATGCTCTGTAATATTTTGCTCTATCAGTGAGTGTGGTGGCAGCATCGGGCCTAAAGGTCTAAGCCGCTTTCTCGTCCCGCGTAGAAATTCCTAATTCGACTAGATCAATTGTTATCGGAGATTAGACCTTTTCGAGTCATATAATGTCTAATTCAACTTCATCTGGTCTCATCATGAGTTAAATCAATTTTGATAAAAACTTGATAAGGTTTTATCTATTTAGATCATGAAATGAGCTAATTTCAAGCCCGATCATGGTCTAATTGGAAGTATCTTCAAGCATAAAATCTTTAATCTGATCCATTTTGATCAGACAACCTCATTTGGATTTTAACCCGGTTCTTTTCTTTATCTAATTTTTAGATAGTCGTTCTTGCTAAATCGTATTTTATCTTCTCACATTCATGTTCAGTTAATTGCCCTTTTTCCTTTTTTTAATTTGTTTATGGAAGTCCCCTGTGCGTAAGAAATTTCCGAAACAAGTTCCTCGCATTTTTTCCGGAAAACAACTCAGCTTATTCATTTTTAGAAGCGCTTCTCGTAATAAAAAACACTTATTCCTTTTTAATTTAAGTTACTCCTTTTATTTGCGACTTTTCGGCTTTTCTCTGCAAAATAATGTACCTTAGCTTGCAGAAATCCTTCGGTATTGTGTGTTCTAAGATTGATCATGAGGTTAGTCTTTGGGAAAACCTATACAACGGACATTGTGAGAAGAAACGAGTGAATAATTGTATGATGCTATAACTGATCTAATTGGAGTATACAGTTTGATAAAGTTCTGTCTCCTCCTTAATGTAGTCCACCGGTTTTGGAAGCTGTATCGGTCTTTGTGTTCATGACAAAGGGAGGGCTCCCCAAATGATGATTTTTTTGCGTTTAAGCTGTATGCCGCCTGTCGCTTTGAGATGTCGTGGTACTTCCTTGCTGTCTACCAGTGCTACCAAAATTCCATAATTTATTTAAGTGACCCGTTTTTTTTATTATCTTCTTCGTGTCCTCAGTTCTTCGTTGGCCCTCCCCTCCCACCCCGCAAAGGTAGGTATAATCTATATACGCTTCTGTTTCATGGTACTGAAGGATGTATCTCAAGATCTCCACTATTCAAGTAGCGTAACGCGTGATTCCGTCCGTTCCATTTAGAGGCGAGGGTTGGGGGGGAGGAGGAGGAGGAGGAGGAAAGGGACCATGCTGCAACCCGCATTGCTGGAATGTTTTGAGTGTTTTTTTTTTCTCTGGCAGTCAGGCGCATTGCGATGGCTAAATTCCCGTGAATGCCAACGAACGTGTTATTCTAATGTCATGGTCATCCGCGTGGAGCAGCAGCTTGCCAGATTATTATGCTCTCGTCAATTTTTTTTTATTTAGAAATTACTCTTCCCGACTGACGTGCTGTTTTATCCTAGTGAATATTTGAAGCCACGTGGACCCAACGTTAGTCTCCAACACAAACGGGACGTTCACTCTGACCCAAAATCGCGATTCATTAAAGAGATTCGGTACATTGACAAGTAAAGATTAGTTGCGACGAAGAAGAGACGTTCCCCATTATTGAGGCGCTTTCTCGTAAAGTCATGAAAGTTGCCGCCCGTGTTGTTTTTAGAAAACGATGACGTCATTGGAGTTCATTTGCTCGTTCTTGGAGATCCTCTTTTTGGGGAAGAAATCGCACGCTTAAGAGTGTGAACGTGGGAGAACCACGAGAGAATGTTGCACAAGGCAAAGAGGATACATACTGCAGTTGTCCACCATAAATGCGTTTTCACCCGCCGATAAGTTTTCAAAAGTGACCGCTCATGTCGCTGACGGGCCGAGAGATGCGAATGAATTTCGCGGATAAATAAGCTTTGAATAGGGTAGTTTCCTTCATCAAAGAAAACGAAATGTATTGATTGCGATTCGTTACCCACCGTTAGTGTATTCATAACATACAAGTTATTTTGTTTTAGAAATCTCAGTTTAGACGAATGGTCAATTTTAACCTCATTTGAAAAAGGCCAGATTGGCGCCCATGCGATGCCACTCCACGTGACGTCACAGGGACCTAGTTTCTATACGAGTAGATGGGAGTTTTACATTGTTTGAGATTACCAATGCATGCATGAGACACAGAGCTCAGGGAAACATCTCTTAATAATCACCTATTAAAACTGCCTAAGGTCGGAAAGTTTCCTTCGTTTGATAAAGTATTAATAATTCTTATTTAAGCCAAGCGCCAAGCGCTACCTGCTAGCCGGGTACTCGGCTACCTGCTAGCAGCCTGCATCGCAGCGGTACACATACCCTCGCCCCAAGGTCACCTCACACGGCGACAACTGGAACCACAATGACGTCACACGGACTTTTCCCAGAATTCCTACTTAGCCGTCGCGTTTTCGCGCGCTTGAAATTTTTCACTTTTCATTTAATCGCGAAAAATTGATATCGTCATTCAAAATCTAAGAGTGTGAAAGCGTACTCCAGGAGTAATTATCTTTCGATTTAGGCAATAAAAAAATAATAGGAAACCACCCTATTACGGCTAGTATTTGAAATTTATTTTCGTGATGATTTGATTGATCAAATTCACATCTTTTAAATTCTGTAATTCGCGATTGCAAGTACTCTGTCGTAGGGATGTGCGAGTAATCGGAAATTCGAGTCGAGTCGAGTAGCTGAAGGCAGGCGGCGAATATCATGAAACTCAAGTATTAATATTATATTTACAGTCTAAGTCGTTTCAATGCCTTGGATTGCGAGTTTCAGCTTGCTGTATACGTAGTACTTAACACTAAAGTAGTCGACGTGGGCGCCGAATACCATTTCATGAGCCGCGGCGGCCGACCGTCTTCCAACCCGCGGCTTATTGAGAGTAATTGGACTAGCCCGCTGCATCGCTTATACTTTTTTATGCGACATTTTTATACCCTAACCTTCTTTTTTTAATTCAAACGCCGAGAGAATAAGTAAAAAATTTAAGATTTCTATGAAAAAAAATGTAACTTCTAGGTTTTAGCGGACAACGCCGGTTTTCGAAGTTACAAGTAGTTCGATCTTCTAGCCTTTATGAGTACTACGTACCTCCGATGTTAATTTTATTTTATTCCTTTGTTTCGTTTAGTTTCCTTCTTGAAATTATAAAGCAAGATTTGCTAAGGTTGATTAAAGCAATTGAGAATTAAAGAAAAAATATTTGGTATACAAAGCTAAAACTAATTTCACCAGTTCGTTCGCTTCGTCCACTTAAATTCCATGAAGATTCGATATCCATGGAAATCGTTGATATAATTTTATATAATAATTCTCGAGGTTCCCAAATCTTGCAATTTTGGCAAGGAAATACTTATCGAGCCACACATGTCTGTAGCGAAAGGCAATTTTCAGCAGGTAGTAACATGAGACGTCAAAGCCTGAGCATGTCGAACAATTTTTTTTCTGCATGAGAATTTGAATGGATCAAATATTACATGATTCATTTACGTATATAATATTTATTACAATTACACAAATGCCTTTTCTGAGAGCTCTTCAGGGAAGTGTGAATACGTATATTAATTGAATTGAAGACACTTTACTAGAGGTAAATTCAGTTCAATTGTGCTTATGGAACTGTTTAAGAAACATTAATTTTCATTAATCTCATAGTTCTGACACGATTACCAGAAACGTTCCTCATTATATGTTCCTTTTTAGATCAAGCGAAGCATCCAGAACAGAAACTTCACGAGGGGATCGGGAGAATGAGAATGATATGTTGGATTGTGCATTGCTGGATTGCCTATTTTAGGAATTGCCATACTCGACTCGATACTCGCGAGTAGTTTTCAACTCGACTCGAGATTAAAAAGTGTTACTCGCACATCCCTACTCTTTCGAAAATATTGCGAATAAATGGACCGCTGGTCTGCATTCATCTCCGTACGTCCTGCGAACGTTTTTGAAAACTGATTGAAATGCGTAGAAAGCGGCAGCGCGAAAGGGAGCCGCCGCTACTGGACGGACTGCTTGGGCCTCCTCGAAAGAGATCTCTTTCTCATCATTCTCGTTGCACGAGGCCGAGGAGCAGCTGAGACAATCCATTCGGCAGGAGTGCGTGACGTCATCAACTCATCAGAGTGCAAAAAAGTGTTGGGGACGTCTATTTTTCGCCGCAAATAGCCCAAGAAGTGAAACGGAAACGCACGAGTCTCTCTATTTTTTTAGATTTTTTAATCTCAATTGACAATAAAAAACGAGTGTACCAACTTCTGAAATTTGTGATAAAACTATGTTGAATGGATGGAGGGGAATTATTTTTCTTGCTTTTCTGTAATTTTTTCCTATTTTCATTCAAAAAAGTATGCCATGTAAAATATGCAACAAAAACTTCATTCATTTTCTGAGAAACGCAGTTTTGTACCATTTCCTACAATCACCCTCTAATATGGATTCACTCTTTTCCAGCTACTTGTCGTATTGTGAAGCTACAACTTCCAAGTAGTTATGTCATTATTCCAAAAATCTTTGTAGTGTAGTTGATATTTATATTCTGCATGTTATTTTGGTGGCTAGGGTTCTCAAATGCAGCATATATTCCAGTCACCTATTTATGAGTGCACAGTAATAATTGGTGTGCATATATATGAGTGCATAGTAACAGGGGTGGATCCAGGATTTCTTTCTGGGGGGCGGGGGTACAAGCAAGGCTGTATGCAGGATTTTGTTCTGGGGGGGGGGGGCACAAGGATACCTCGTAATACAAAACGAACGCAATGATAATGGGACCGCATTGAAAATCTTGCATATTTTTAAGGGTCTGGGGGGGGCACATGCCCCCCCAACCCAAGATCCGCCTATGCATATTAATTCCAGCCCTAAGGAGTTGGGGTATGGTAATTAAAAAGAGAAATTTTGTCTATTTATGGAATGTAAGCAAATGCAGCTAAATGTTATGACCAGCAAAAATACTTGTTTAAATTCTCCATGTAGTCAGCCTGCTGTACTTGCAATAAGTTGGTTGCTTCAATACCCTAAAAGATACCCAATCTGTCATTTCTACCGTGTGATGCCAACTATTAAACATTGAATTTTTTTTTACAGAAATTAAGGACTATGCAATTAAGATCGGAATTGACCCAGAGACTGAGCCTCACCTCCTGCCCATTGCCTGCAAAGGACTCATGGAAGCTCTCCCTCCTGGCTGGAAACCTTGGTAATTTGTTTATTTTCTTCTCCTCCTTGTATTGTCAATATTGACCAGGAATGCCAGCTCATAAAAATGTTGGGGGTCTTGCCCTGGGAAATTTTATAAATAGTGAGTTTTAAAGTTTTTTCTTAGCATTTTAGAAGAGTCATATGATCAACATTAGAACCCTGGAAACTCGACTCTCGATAACTTGACACTCCGGGGAAAATCGACAAGCCTGACACATCTTTTCCTCCCCCCCCATAGCGAATTTGGAGGGGGCTCTGGCCCCCTCCGGCTGGCGCCTCAGATATTGACTCAAAAATCAGTGATGACATCACTTTTTGTTTTGTATAATTATGCTAAAAAATAAATTTGAATTCAGTAATTTAAGGTATGAAATACAGTTCCCTGTCTGAACAAAACTCCTTTGAAATTATGTATATGCCAGTGAAAGTTGTTCTGAATGTCAGTGCGATTACATTACATCAACAGTGTGCTAAAAGTCAACTTAAGTTCATGCTTGAGTTTGATTAGGGTTGCTTTACCCTAGTGCTCAGCTCGAGCAATGCTCAGGCTGCAGCAATTTTCCCAAGCATATTTCCACTGTGAATTTTTGGACTTAGCTTCTGCCATTCGTTTTGTGTGATCTGCTTCTACTTCCATATTGATTCCTTGCCAGAAAATTATGGATTACCCACCCTCCCATCATCTCTGGCATCAGAACCTTTCCAGTTGTTATTAAATGTAATATATAACGTAGAAATCAAACCCATGCACTAATTTATTATTTCTTCTTTGCACTAGTTATGATGAGGAATCACATGGATATTATTACTACAACACACGGACCGGTCTGTGTCAGTGGGAGCACCCTCTGGATGAGCACTTCAGGGATGCCGTGAAGAAGAGTCGATCTGAGTCAATTAGCTCTGCTGGTAAGAGTAGTACTGGCATTGTCCTCAATAGAAATAAGTAAGAAGGATTTCTAATTCATAATCATGTGCTGCAAATGTCACTTTTTTCCCCTTGCAGCGGATGAGGATTCAAAGACATCTGCTAAAGAAGATTTGAAGAGTTTTGAAGAAGCAGTTACGTCAGAGATTCTTCCAAAATCAATGGACTCAATCAAGCCTGGCCTTGTAAGTAAAGGCAAAGTTTCTTGCGGCAAGATAGTCTGTGAAAATTTGTTCCTATTTTATTTTATTGTTATTTTGGAGAATTTGTAGTCGTTGGGAAACGAAGGGGGCAGGCATGGATATAATTTGCCTAATCCAGTGCTTTTTATATGTACTTTATTATTTGAATTATTGCATCAGAATTATACCACATGATATTAATAATTATTGTAGTTTTATTTGTCCAATGATTAATGACAAGTAGTTACATGCTACAATTGATATAAGGCATGCCAAGCCAAAAATAAGAGAAAAAATACAGAATACAATCATATAATGCATAAAATATACCCATCAATTGAGTGAAACATCTTTGATTTCAAGTAGTTTAGTAATTCACCCTTAAATGAAGCCATATTTTTGTGAGTGTTAAGCTCAGTTGGGAGTTTGTTATCGAGCTGAATGCACTTCAAATGTGGCCCAGCACCTGCACTTCCCATGCATACATAGGAAATATGTGGCTAATCATTCTGCCTTGTTGAGTATTTATGAACATCATTGTTTCTAGTATAACCTGGTATGTTTCTTTGGTTATGCACTATAGGGTGGTGTGAAAAAACTCAAGTTAAAAATTTTGTGTGGCTATAGTGGGGAAAAGTTGTGATATGTTATTAGAAAAAAAAAAGAATCATTAAAACCAGATGTCATCTTCCGATCCCTCAAAGCACCGAAAAGAACGACAAAAATGAAAATAATACAAAATAATAGCGTTAAAAAATATGCATTTAATTTTCTTTTTTTATTACAGGAAAATAAAATTATTTTTGTCATTTTTTTAGGTGCTTTGCAGTATCAGAGGATGACGTCCGATTTTAATACATAATTCTTTTTTTGTGTTTCTTCTACTAATGTATCACAACTTTTCCGTGCTATAGCGACATGAAATTTGTAACTTGAGTTTTTTTGCACCACCCTATTGCGTATATAATATGCGTTCTAAAAATATGCAAAAGCCATTTTATTAATCTACAATAATGTTTGCTACGTATTGTGGAGGATGACTGTTGTAGACTTAGTAGTTTTTCCCTAGGTTGAGTTACAAAGTTCATTAAGTTGGCAAAACGGCTAATTTCATGGTGTGCGGAGTGATTTATTGCACTCGCGTGTTTGCATTTTTGAATTTTTCATAAAACAAAAAATAAATCAGAATTGAGAATAAAATTTCCTTAAAAATGACATATTATTCAATATTATAGTATTTAATGAAGTCCAGATATAAATTTGCAAATTACAGCGGCACATCATTATGACGCCGACAGTAGGAGATGGGCCGCTTTTCTCAATGGGACAAGGTTGGAAATGATCAGCAAAGTTGGAGGAAAATTGATAAAAGACTGATGTAGTCTTTCCTAATGCATTATTAACCCGAATTTGAGACAGAGACTGCTTTCTGAGTTTGTTTCTAGATGAACTCATAATTTTCCAGATTTTCCAAAATTTATTGTCAGTGCAAATGAACCTTTTATCACTGTGACAATATTTTGCTGACTTAAGCATTTAACGATAATGCTTTTCCTTTTCTATGAACATATTAATTCTTAGCTTTGCTATTAGTTTTGCTTTAGATGGCAAGGTTTTTTTTTGAATAAAATGAGACGTAATATTTATTTCATTAGTTAGCCAATGTTTACGCTTTGGAAACTTGGTCCCTTTCTGAAACTGTATGGAAAAGATTGATTATCCCATGGGTCAAGGATTTCTTACAAATTTTGCAAATTGTTTTCCTTTTATTACAAAATGAAAACTGCAAAGTCTTTTTGTGATGCCTGAAACAGTTTATAAGGTATTGTAATGCTGTAAAACTAAAGTATTATAAAAGCATCTTTGCATTAGTCGTTCTATCTTGGGAAATATGGAAGATAGAAAACTATGTGATGGCTCTGTGGTCTTAAAGAGAGAAAGATAATTTGTGGATTAGGTCATGAAATTTGAACTGCTTAATCGAGTTAATAACAAATTCAAAATTTCTTTGGATTTTGTGGAAGTCTGAAGTTGTGGCTACCCCAATGTTTTTCCTCATTTTTTGATGCTGTAATTACAACCCTACCCACTTGCCTTATCCTGCACCCATTTCATCATTTCTTTTGTGTTAAACAGCTATCCTTAAGGAGCATGCCTAAGCTTACATCTACTCTGTCGGCTTTGCCAGAAGAGAGACCTTCCTCTGCTCTGGTCAACGTGAAAAAGGAAAAGAATCTAATGAAGGTGCCTGAGAGACATCCAAAAGCTACAAAGAGGGCAGGGCTTGTCCTTAAAGGTACATGCTGCAGTTTTCCTGCTGGAGGGGATTCATCTTATACTGCACTTCCCTTATTTGTTGATCCAGAGTAAATGATTTTATTTATGTAAACCCCAAATTTAATAAATAGTATATGATGAAGATAAATTTTACTTATGGAATGGGTTTGATATATTCTCAACAAACTGCCTCATTTTGTTTAAATAGTGACCTTAGTTTCACCTGTGATGCAGTTGGCATTTTTTGGTGTACTGATTTTCTTTGGTGTGTGACCATGCCAGATTTCATGCACATTCATATAAGGCTGTGCATGGACTTAGTTTGTATTTATTAATTTTTTTCTCTGCTGCCCCCGTTTTGCTTACAACTGTACTTAATCATCCAACACCTCTCCCCTCCAATGTATCGTAGATGTATAGAAAGGAAGCTCCAAATATTTTTTATTAATTTTTTAGTTTTTATTTAGAGAGAATTTGGCAAATTGGGCAAAAGCAGCTCTACCGTGTACATATATTTTTAGAACTATCTATTCCAATCTGAATCAAAAATCTTTCTTTTTCAACCATCATCAAAAACCAGAAATTTTAATTGGTAAATTTCCAGC
This sequence comes from Ischnura elegans, assembly GCF_921293095.1. Classification (NCBI taxonomy): domain Eukaryota; kingdom Metazoa; phylum Arthropoda; class Insecta; order Odonata; family Coenagrionidae; genus Ischnura; species Ischnura elegans. The sequence goes on along the minus strand of NC_060247.1, from coordinate 12,745,730 downwards.
AAGGTTTTTGAGATGTGCCTTTGATCTTTTGACTATGCAAAAATATATTACCTTTTGTTTCGTTTTATGTACAAAGCTATTTGTCATTGAAGTACATTAGTATTGGAATTATTAAAAAAAAATATTTTGCGGTTAACACGAGGAAGTTTTTAACATCAATCTGAATTTTAATCTTTTAGTACTTTCCCCAGTCAGCACAAAAGATAGAATACCACATTTTTACCTATATTTTACACGTGCAGAATTATGATAAGAGATGGCAAACCTGTGTGTAAACATATAAACTATATATAAATTTAAGAGGTAAAATTGGAGAAATTTGGTGGTAAAATTTTGTCTTTTTCCTGGTAAAACCTCCCGATACGACATCAGAGCCATTTGTGGAGCTTGAAAAGAAACATGACGCGTCTGTCGGTGCTAATGTGAATTAACATTACATTGACTTATTGCGTTTTAGGAGTTATTACACGATAATGAACGAAATCGACATTGATATTGAAGAATAACTGTTTATTGAGCAATGAAAACTTACTAAATACACAAATACGACATCTATATGAGGAAATAACCACTTGGTGGAAGAGGAATACATAATTACAAAAATAAAACTTACCTTCAGGAGATGCTACATGAGACTCTTCGTGAAACCTACTCGTTGAAAGAGAAATGATTGAAACAAATGAAAGCTATGTTTTAAGTGGAATTGCCGATTTGATTTCTTTTAACATAGAAACAATGTTGGACTTGGAACTAATTTTCTTCCGTTGAGCACACGGTGGCAACATCTTCTACACCAAATGCCTTTGGGCATGATTATGAGGAAAAAAAAGTCACTCAAATGAGAATCAAATAAACAATGTGCTTTTCCAAATTTTTTTTCACCCCCAACGATGCAAACCAATGAAATCACTGTAAATATGTAAAGAGCTCTATACTTTAGCGGAGGATTATAGTTCCCAGGCTTGTTGTTTTTGCAGTTGGGTTTATGTTTCTCCTTCATTATTTATTTGTCCACTCGTAGCCAAAGTTATGGTCCACTTTTTGCGAATCACAATTGAGGATCCAATGTAGTTCATATAATTATTTTAGCAAAAATAGTTATTCTTATGAAAATTAGTATTCTTCTATATGTATTTAAGAAAATAATCCGGTAATTTTAAGTACTTTATTTCTGTTAATGACCTCAGCCTTTCATCGATAGCGTGTACATATATAATGTGACACTTTGTGAAATGAGATCGAAAATAATTTGAAAAATATCGCTACACTTTTTTTGTGGATATATTGAGCTTTATTTTTCTAATTTTAACTTTTCTTACGCACATACAATTGGGTAAATGCCTCATTATTATATTTTTTATACTTCCCTGCTGGCAATTCTGCATGTGAGTTATTAATAGGTAAAGGAAGGGTAAAATTGCCCAAAATTACTCTAATAATTTCCATCTGAATTATCTTTGTGCTGACTGGGTTTGATTGTTCAAAAAATTCATCCAATCTGACACAATATTGTAGTGATTTTTTAAAAAATCGTGAAATCTGTTTTACACTTCCCTTTCAATTTAAACCTCATTTCTTATTACGTATACATATAGTGCAAATATTGCGATATAACTTGAAATTCAAGAAAATTTACACACTCTAGCTTTCCTAATGTCCCAAGGGAAGACATTTTAAAATGTCCATTTTCCTCTTTTTTGCCAGAATGCCCACTCTCATTATTTTTACCATTTCTAATTGATATGGCTTTGTTTTCAGTAGGATTAATGTTTTCTCTTCTGTATCACAGCAACAGTGGGAGTATTGTCTGTAAATTTGGGAACACTCCCAGTAAAGGAAAACAATTGAGGAATGAATGTATATAGGTAATATGTACATGTATAAAATTCTTGTGTCGCACTTTTTTTGTTTTCAAATTCCTCCGAAATGGCTTAACCGATTTCTGTGAAATTTGGTGTGTATGTTCAGTAGGACTGAGAATATGTTGTTAACTATTTTTCATTTTTCTCCAGGGCCCATGAGGCCCTGGCCATGAGGCCCCTGAGGTCCCTGAGTTATTTCCATAAGAAATACATGTAAAGTTCGTTTATAATGCCTGCAGACCTTTTTCCTTTTGCATATTTAAATTAGTGATAATAGTCACAATAAGTTGAGACATATACCATTGGAAAGAGAAAAAAATGCGCATTTATATTCTTGCAATCGAATTTCGTTTTGCCCATCATTTACGGTGAATTTAGAAAAAAACGTCCAAAAAAAAGCTGAAATTTTAGCGTTTTTGGCTTACTGTCCCCTTGACGGCCATCAATGTCGTTTGAAATCTCTTTCTATCACCATAAATTATGAATGGCATGTTCCAACGAGATGTATCACTACCACGAATCCCTATATTATTCCGACAGGTTTGCCAATTGAATACAAACGGTTCAATTTCCAATTAGATTGGCATTCGCAATGACAAGTCTCAAGGCCAAACGATGTCTTTTTGTGGCTTAGAGGCACACTGTGTTCTTCATACGAATAATTGTGCGTAACATGTTCACGCGTGGGTTAACAATCCAGTTTGTTTGTTTTGGCTAATGATAGGTGTACTAAAAATATCCTACACTCCATTGAACTAATAGGCTGATAATATTTTCTTTTTAATAGTCATAATTTGTCATAGAGATGTAATTTGAAATTTATTGAGTATTAGCAGGTCACCCGGTGCTGCTCGGGAAGTATAGTAGGTGCCCAGAGAAGTGGGAAACTTGTAACTGGGAATTCATGGTCTCATGGCAGGATTTTTAGGTAAATGAACAAAGCAGGTCTGATGATGGTATACATATATAACTGCAAACAATGGAAACAATGATTTCTGAAGTTGCATGATGTGACGTAACTAATGGTAATGAAATAAGGACACAAAGGATGTGTCGGACAAAACCAATAGTAGCACTGCGTGATTTGGAAGCATAAGATTCACCTACGAACTGACTTTGGTTGACAAACACACATCGCCTTTTATATGTATGAAAGATAATAAAAGTACATCGAATTTAAAAAAAATATATGTTTACTGTTTTGTATAGGTCAATATAATTTACAGCATATTCCTCTTTCAGTCATATACCACATACCCACACACAATAAGTTAGTAATTTTTTATTTGACCACCAAAATATTCACTAGAAATAATTTATATGGCAAAACAACGTTTGCCAGATCAGCTAGTAACATTATATAGGACTTAGGAACAACTTAGAATAAAATGTAACCAGTGCTAGTTGTCAACAAGTAGTGAACAACTCCTTGGCTACTATTTTCTCAAACATGGATACCAATTGTTATAACTACTGAAAATCAACAAACCTGTTTGCAGAGACTTATCAAAATTTCTATGCCAACCTTTTTTCTAAACAATGAAACAGGTGGCATATCCCTGCAACTCTTCTGAGAATGCATTTGATATCCTTTACTCTTTTAGCAAATGTATTTTGTTAAACCTGGTACTTGTAGACTTATTTAATAAACAAATTGTATTTCATGATTTCACTCAAAAGATTCTCTTGTCATCAGTGAGGAAATGTGAGCTGACTATAATTTCATGAGACTTTACATGCATGGATTCCAGAGGTGGTGGCATTCTACTTATTTCAATAACTCTAATGAAATTCAGTTTTTTGTTTCTCTGGTCTTCTTTCTGCTGCAATATGTTTTGATACTTGATTTGCTGTTAATTTTTTTAGGTGGCGGCATGGATTTCCTTCGTAGGAGTCCATCCACTTCACCTCCAGAAGAGGGTGCCAAAGCTGTTGGGTTGACTCCGACTCCAACTGCGGCTCCAACTGCGACTCCAACTGCGACTCCGGTAACAGTGGTCGTCACTGGTCCTGCAACTGGAGAAGAAGAAAACTACCCGAAGAGTATACTACGGGATAAGTCACCCACTAAACCTTGGGATACGGAGCCTCGAGATTCTGGTAACCGTGAGGAAAACTTGTGTAGACAGTGGTGGCATATTTTTATTAAATATTAGTCAGCATGGTAATTATTAAGTTGCTCAGCTAATTCAAAGATTCTTCCGTGATGCCAACATTAAAGTAAATGTAATCCGAGTACTACAAGGCAGCTGTGCAGTGGCCAAAAGTATAGGTCAACATTGTAACTCCCAACTTCTTAATTATTTCATATCTATAAGGATAAATGGAAAAAAGTAAATAATGCCTTAAAATATAGATTCTTTTCAAATGGAGATACAGTAGATTCCGGTTAATTGGGACGTATCGGGACTTGTGCACTTTGTCCCAATTAACCGACTGCCCCAATTAGGTGAACTATCCTGTATATGGGCCTAAACAAATGTTAAAATGATAGAAAGAAGACTAAAGAATGTTTATAATGCAATATAATTTTATTAAACTATTAATTTTATCAATAAATTAGTGAGTTTTGTTGATTTATTATAATTTTAAAAAATTATAACAATTTAGTTAAAAATATTTTTCGCAGCCTCGGGCGACGCTGAACGAATGTCTTTTACTAAGTCCTATTAAAGAAAATTCCTATCCTCTTGCGGATAGTAAAACAACAAGAGCTTTCAAAATAGGGCAAGAATAGGAACATATGTGAAAAATAAGAGTAAATCAAAGGAGGAAAATATAAAAAATAGAATTTTGAAAACAAAAAATTTTGATTTCGTCGTAAGTATAGAGTCTATGTTGCCGACTCATGGCCCGATAAAGTGGCATGCTGTCCCAATTAAGCGGAGAATACTCTGGGATATTCCTCTATTGGGTTCTGTTCTTCCAAGATCAGCCCCAATGGGGTGTTCTCATAAAATTAAAAAGGTAATTTTTTCAACATGTCTTGTTAAGAAATTTAAAGCTACAGAGCTTCAAAGTTTGCAAAAATAGCTAAATTCTTTCGCGCTACAAAAATGTCCTGTGACGTCAGAATGTGAGTAAACAGATTCGTTCCATGGAAATAACAAAACAGTAACGATGATAACAAACATCTACGATGATACTGAATCATTAATTGAAGGATGTGTCTAAAACAGTTGTAAATAGTGAAAAGTTTTTATTGTGCGTGTATTGCGCAAAGGCTGACTCCAACTTCGTATAGACGCATTCTGTGAACATTCTGAAGGTAGATTAATTCAGGGTCAATTATTTCTTCTCCAATAATGAAGATTTCTCAGTGCGGAGTTGAGAAGCCACGAAATTGAAATGCAACATAAATTAAATCAACAATCTCATTCACTAGTAATCTATAGCTTGGTTTGTATTTCATTTAACTACTGTCATTTACTCGTTGCTTTTAATGTGTACTTGGTGCAATACTGGAATACGTGAAGTTAACGTTTTGGAGAAATACAATGGATCACATTTTACGCCGATATACCTAGCATTCCTAAGGTCTGAAAGAGGTGATGGAAGGTAAGGTGGAAGATATGGTGTTTCATCAGTTTGTTAGGTTCAAGTGTTAATAAATTTGAGCATTTGCACTTTTGGGGATAAGGTGACACCAGAACATAAAGTGAGAACAATAATCTTATACTGTGGAAATTGCCATAGATGAGGAGGATGAGAAAGTAATAAGCGCTATTTATCAAGACTGTGCTGCATCTTCCAGTATGCATACATTCTTTAAACCTATCAATTATTCAGGATATACATTTCACATGACTGATGGTGAAATTAACATATAATGCTAATAATGCATATATATATATATGCTATGAAAAAAATAAATTGTACTGAGATACATGGGTTTTTCTAAAACTGGTGCAAATAGTCTTCTGGCACCACGCAAACGTATTGTTTACTTGACTCTGACGTCACGCTCAGCCAACATGGCGATGGGCCGTTTGGAGGGCAAGATTCAAAGACAATTTTCAAATTCGAATTTTACAAATTTATAATACGCAGGTTAGAGAAGAACTGCTTTCACTTTAATTTTCAGCCCGAAGGATATTTTTTTATCGCATAATCATCTATTTTCAGTGGAATTCCCCATTAAGCGGCTGCCCCAAGTAACCGGTGGACCCATTAAACGGAATCAACTGTACCTTTCTTTGCAGTGTCAAATTTAATGGATGTAATTGTCAAATTCAAATTCGAAAAAAAAGTGTGTAGACTCACTGCTAAAGGTCAAACAATGCTGTTGTGAGAAACGCCCAGGTAGTGATCTTTCCAGATCACTGGGAGGGGATCCCACTGAGTGGTGTGTTTTCAATTTCAGTCTTGAGCACTGGAACAAGGAATCACTCCTTCTGGCCCTTACTATGGGGAACTGTAGAGCATTAGAGCTAGGATGGGGTTGAGTACCTTTTGATCACAAGGGAATAAGCCAACATAATATCGCATGACTATTATGGATTTCCAGGGTTCTCAAGAGTTATTTACTTTTTTACATCCACCATTGCTCCGGTATTCTCATTTGTGCATGGAGACTTGCAAATATTTGTGTAGTTGCCCATAGAAGGAGAATAGGAGGAGAAGAAGTAAGAACTGTTTCCTAGTGCTTATGTCATGTCGGTGTTAATGAATTGGCAATGGTGCTCCATTGTTGGAGGAGATAGCATTTTGTCAGCATTGGATGGAGGCCTAGGGGTGGGCCCTTGGAGGATACGACCACGAGGGCTGAGATCCAAACTCATTCGCCCAGTCATCAGTCATCCTAGGGAGGGGGGGAGAGGAAGGAGAAAAAAGGAACTGAGCCACTGAGTGAGTCCTGTAGAGCATTAGAGCTCTACAGGACTCACTCAGAGATGATGCCTCATGGGTCAAGGATAGGGAGGGGTTAAGATCAAAGAATCCTGCACTGACATTAGGGTGATGAGGGCTAACATTGCCTGAACCATAATTTGATGTACCTACCAACAGAAGGGATAGATTTTTCTAGGAGGAAGAAAAATCCTATGATACGAGGGTGACTTTTTGAATTTCCCTCCTAGTTATTATAAAAACAACAATTATTGCGTTAGTTACCATCTGTTAATAATAAACAGCAGTGAAATTTTGAGCTAGTACCATCATTTAGTTTGCATTTGACAGCCATTGAAAGCAGACAACCTTGTGAATTTTAACAATAACAGAAAAAATTGAATTTTACATTCTAACTAAACATTACTTTTTGAGTGAAAAAACTGTCAGTGAAACCAAGGAAAGACTTTGTAAATATGTACTAGGGAAACTCTGCACCATCAATTTCAATGGTGAAGAAGAGGTACACTGTATTCTGTTGTGGTCGAATCAGCACAGTTGATGTCGAACTTTCAAGATGCCCGAAAGAGGTTGTCATGCTAGAAATCGTGGATAAAATCCATGGAATGATACTGAGCGAATGAACAATGAGTTTTTGAGATGACTGATGATGTTGGCATTTTAAATGAATATTTGGATATGAAAAAACTATCTGCACGATGGGTGCCATGATTTCTTGCACTCGAGCATAAGCACAACCGTATGACTACTTCAAAGGAGTGTTTGGCGATTTTAAGTTGCAATCTGAGCAAGTTTTTGCACTGTTTCTTAACTATGGATGAAACATAGAACTATAACAACACGCCAGAACCAAAGAGCAATGAAGACCATTGGTTTCTGTGGGTGAACGTGCACCAAAGATGGCTAAGGTGGCCAGTCTGCCAAAAAGGACATGGTCATAGATTTCTGGGATGCACGCGGTGTCATTCTCATAGAATACCTTAAAAAGGGTAAAATGATCACCAGAGAATATTATTCTGAACTTTTGGGCAGATTCAATATCAATTTGAAGGAGAAACGACTGTATTTGAAGAAGGAAAAAGTTCTGCTTCATCAAGACAATACAAGAGTGCACACGGGTGTAATCATCGTGGCAAAAATGTATGAATTAGGCTATGAACTGCTACCTCACCCTGCATATTCTACAGATTTAGTTCCCTGTGACTACTTTCTGTTTCGAAATATGAAGAAATAGCTAAACAGTGAGAGATTTGGGTCGAACCAAGAGGTTATCACTGAAACGAATGCTTATTTTGAGTGCCTTGACAAAAGCTATTAATTAGGAGGAAAAAAATATTTGGAAAAACGTTAGACTAACTGTATCAAGCTAAAAGGAGGCTATGTAGAAATAAAACACTTTCTTGCTGAAAAAATATATTATATTCAAAAAGTAGCTGACTTCTTAAACTACCCTCGTACTACCATACAAAGCATTTTGTCGGCAATGAAAGTGGAGTATTGAATTCCCCCTTATTGCAAGGATAGCACTCACTCTATTTTGTAATGATTCTGCTGGAATTTAATGAAATGCAGGCCTCTTTTGAAGGTGTTTGGTCTTTGCCTTCAGTGATAAAATTGAACTAGTAAATTTTTTACTTCCTTTAACACATACATATTTGGACTTAAGTGTTACATATATATGTATACATACATATTTCCATTTTGGGAATGACTCTTTCATGATTATTATCTTTACTTGAGTAGAAAAATGGCAAAAGGCATCTGCATAGAACCTACAGTTGAAAATATATCCTCCTGTCATAAACTTTGGGTGGATGCTGAAGTTTTAGCAAGTTATCAAATATATTTACTTTTTTTGGCACGAGTCAAGGCAAGGGATGAAAGGTCGAAGTTAGTATCATAGTGGTTGAAAGATGAGGCCATTGACAACTTTAAATAATGCATACTTCTGTACTGGAATTCAATGTTTCCTACTTTCGTGGCAAGTGATAAGTTGCCAAATAAAATTCATCAATGGGTATCAATCACAAAATAATTTATTTGTAGAAATAAAATTTTTGGAAGCTAAGGACTGGTATAAAAAAGTGGAGCTGTCACATGAACCCATATCCATATAAAATGGTATCGTGTATGTACAACCTAACTCTCATATAATAAAATTTACCTGAAAGTGTGCTAATTAGCAAATTATGAAAACTATTCTTTGAGAAATGATGGCTATCTTGAGTATGTATTTGCTTGGAAATTTATCAATGAATTGTTATAAGTTATAGAATAAAGATTTTATCATTGGAGAAGTGAATTAAAATAATTATTTTCATTTTTGCTGTTTTGTATTTATGATGGAGTTGGCTCTTTAAGAAATATGGTTTTATGATAACTTTGCATTTTACAACAACACTTAAGCTAGTGGTGTTTTTTCTTTAACAGAAGAAGATAAAAGCCCATGGAGGAAGCATGAACTTGAGGAAGAGAGAAAAAGTGTGAGGTTTAAACTGGAAGAAGAGCTGTTGGTTAATTTCCACCAACCAAGCAATGTGAGTCATATATGCATGTGAATAATTGATATTCTACTGATAACATACATATACCTATCTGCATCTACAAGATACCATGCAAGCCAAGACCAGGGTGTGTGGCATGGGGTGACCATACAACAGGCATGCAATGCTCATCCTGACCTTAATCAGGCACATGCTCACTTGTCTTGCTTGTAATTAAAATTAAATACACCCATGTCTCGTATAGCGCAAGGGATGCGTTTCTTGGGGTCTTTGCGCTATACGAATTTGCGTTATACGAGAGCGTTTATACATTGGGAGGATAGGGATGCGTTCCTGGTAGCATAGGTCTTGGGTATTGAATTTCCTCTAAAACATCTATATTCCCATAAAAAGCCTTAGAAAACATTATTTATATAAATGTTTATAGTTTAAAACATCTTTAAAGATAGTATGCACGCATTCAAAGACTTTTATTCACGTTAAAAAAAATTCTTACGTGCTTTTGAAATACCCTCCTGTCGTGCGGGTGGGCTAACATCTGCTATCTCAGGGGATCGTAATGCGTTACCGGCAGTTGACGATTTTTCAAACTTATCTAAAAACAACTATTGTGTCACCCAGGCCCTTTTGTAGCTCATCGAAATGACAGGAAAATGCTACTTTGAATGCCATTTCATAGCTAGCGGAGTTAATGAATGATAAATCATTTTAATTTGAAGTCCTCCGAGTCATCAGCAGCTACGTGAAACAGTCTTTAAATGCCTTGAAACCTGACCCAGGTTTTCCTTCCCTGAAAATGAATGAACGAGATTGCATTCTTTTCCAAAACAATATCGTCTCGTCAACACTAAAAACTGGTTGAGGGGGAAAGGAGCCACTTTCAATCACAGCTTGGAGTTCATCAGGAAATGTTGTGGTTACTGCGCTATCAACACTTGCAGATTCACCTGATATCGCCGCACTGAAAATACCTGCTTGCCGTTTAAATTCTGGAACCAACCGGAGCTTTCACTAAATGTCTCGGAGCGATTACCACTCGTCTTTTTGTACTGATTCACTATGAACTTTCCGTATGTGTAGACCGCTTGGTTGAAGTTGGTGCGGATGAGGTCACTGATGTTTTAACTTCGTCTTTATTCAGAATAAGGCATCGTGCGTTTAAACTTCCGCGCAATATCTCTTTGACGCTCTCCATTTTCAAAGAAATTGACCTCTTTCAATTCCTCTTCTAGGTTTATAGTTTTTCTTGATAAATTCATGATTTTTCTACACGCATTCCTATTTTTTGCCATAATCTCTTGGTTTTTACTCTGTATGGCTCTATCGAAATCACCTTCCACTGCTGAACTGTATTCCTGAGATGCAGAAGGCCTAAGACTGCGGGGAGGGAACGAAGCCATTGTGTTTGAGACTCTATAGCGGACCCTTTTATGTGTTGATACTATTCATGCGCCACTCGGCCACCGCTCCATTTCTCCCCCGTGAATACCGATGACCTTGAAGGCTTTAGCGTAGACGGCGTGGACCCTCTACCTGGAAGTCAATCGCCCGATAACCTATGACGGCAAAAATACGTCTCAAACCGTATTGCTGAAAAAAAAATCATTTCCACTAGCCCCACGCTTAATTAACGATCTAAAAAATAGATTTCGATTAATATATAAACAAAAAAGAAGATTTGAGGCAAGCAATAATATTAATATGCGTAAAATGATAGAAATTTCGTGTGTACTTAGCGCAAGTTCACGTTTTATCACGAGAGCGTTTAAGATTTTTGATTAGGCTACACTGCGTTGCCATGTTTCCCCGAGGAACGAATTTGCGCTATATCGAAATTGCGCTAATCAAAATTGCGCTATACGAGACATGGGTGTATTAACTTGTTGCCGTTTGATGAAAATATAGACTTTAAAATATATTGTCACGACTGAGCCGTGAAAGTTGGCCACCACGGTGAGAGAATATGACTCTAACAACTACACCAATTGACCCATGTGATGGAGAGCGAGCTGTTTTGGAATTACATATGGCATGTTAAAGCACGCCATGCAAGTTAATTAATTATAGCCAAACTAAGGCCCTTTCAATAGAATCACTGGCAGTTCTGAGATGGGTTTGCCATTAAAAATATGGCATTTTAAAAGGCGTAGTAAGGTACCTGGTCTCCCCTCGTTAAATCTACCAGTTCTGCTGTCTATTTCCCCTATCTTATCCTTGTGGTAATTTCTACCACAGTAATTAGGCTCAGTAAAAATTTATGGGCATCAGGAAAAAGTACATACATATTCTACTTGAAATGTCTGCTAAAGAGTTAATCTAAATTCTCAATTAATTCAGTTACACTACTATGTTTAGCATAGCAATTTTTAGCAAACCTTGCCGCTCGCCTCTATATTCTATGTGCATATATTCAAAACCATTCCTTTTTCGTATGGGTCCTATACACTAGCGGCATACTCTAAATAGGGTCTAAGGAGAGAATAATAACATCTTTCTTGTACTATTTCATCGCATTTTCATAGAATTCTTTGAATAAATCCTTATTCACAATTTTTCCTGCCCACAAATTTCCTGAGTGTGGTTTCCCCAGAATAAGTCCTGGGGAAAAGTAACTCCAAAATACTTTACCAACTCTACAACTTTGTTTGATTAATTGACTATGTTTCATTGGGAAAGTCTTTCTTTTTCCAAAAATGTATTACTACACATTTGTGATGATGTTTTTCTGGGTTTCAGAATGATGATGCAGAAGATGTTGATGAAGCAGATGGAGCTGTGGGAATATCTTCTGACTGGAATTCCGATGATGAGATTCGAGAGGAAGAGGAAATGATAGCCAAAATGAAAGCACTGGGTAAATTTTGCAACTGATTTAATTTGCTTAATTTTAAAACATTCATCTTGGTTCTAAGGAGATGTTTGGGTTTTTATAAAATCCATTTGCAAGGTTTCCTAGGTTTTCCATTTGCTTTGGGCTCTTGCGATATGTTGTGTATGACGGATTGCATCCAATATTAATATGTATTTGGAAAACTGCAAAATGCTTATTCACTCACTCATCTACACAAAAAGTCTCGGTATTGTCTGGAAGGTTTAAGATTTTCAGAGGGTCTTAGTGTAAAGCCCATAAATTAGGAAGTAGGATATGTCAGGGAAAACACTTCCTCAGTACTTGTAAACCTTGGCTCTGTGGAATCTGACCTTTGAATGGATTTGAGGACTTTAAATGCAGAGGTGTACTTGAAGTGAATTGTTGGGCCTTGCCTGAGGGCAAGGTGCTAGGTTTAGAGACAAAATTGAGGGAAGATGAAAAAGTGCATGGAATTTTCATGAATAAATTTAGGTAAAATGCTTCAAATGAATTGAGCACTAGTAATCTAATGAGCTAGCGTGACTGGGTACACTCAGGGCAGGCAAGGTGTAGATAGTCTTTGACTTGCATGGTGAAAAGAGGAAGATAATGCATTGTGTTTGTATTCCCCTCGTCACAATTTTACAGTGATGTCATTAGAAAGGATGAAAGAAATGCTACTAAAATTTAGTGATTTCAGCTCCACAAATTTCTTTAGCATCGAACTGATGTATGATTTATAAAAACGTTAACCATAAGCATGTCCACTTAACCCATCAGCGGCCAACGTTTTTTTAAATCATACATCATTCATTTTTATCAAATGTGATACATATGACCAATGAAGAATGCTCCTAAATTTTTATAGCGAAATATTTTGTAGAACCATGCCGGTGCCATATGGTTCTAAGAAACATGGGCGTTAGCAGGATCTCTTCGCTGCTAAAGGCATTTTGGGAAGAACCAAACACCGTCAACTATGACAATATCTCTATTTTATTTATTTATTATAAGTTAGATTTTGAATCTAAAGTAGTAAACCATTCAACACAAAGACCAATGTTACATTTCTTACTCTCGTTCTTGTTTGAGACATGAAATAATCCCCGGCACATTTTGTCCTATTCCCCTTTTGAGCAGAAATAACAAGGTGGTTTATGCCATGGTGTAGTGTAATATTTGCTGCAAGGCATCCTCATCCGTTGTCCCTGATGTGAGTGAGTTCCGTACTTAACTAGGTACACTTGAACAACAAGCCTCCATACCTCTAGTTGCGATATGTCCACTCCTCCAAATCCAAGTGTTGTGTTCACAGACTCCCAAAAATCATATAAAAATTGGCCACTACCATTTCTCACGGTGCTTGCCCACTCTGTTTTTTCTGCATGTTTTTAATCTTTATAACTTAATTTTGCTTCTCCGTCTGGAAGCATATTCAAGAGATGGACACCTTCCACTCAATCTTATGCAGAAGCATCAGTATTCATTGTACCATTTTGTATTTTTTTTTATCTTGGGCAGAAGAAGATAGAATAGTTGGGCCTATGCTTGAGCCAGGAAGTTCTTCCAAATCCAGCACAGATTATATCCTCCAACCGAATTAATTTTTTTTGAGACAGGACCTGTGTTTAGCTGAACGGTGAAGGAAATATGAAACATTGTACCATAGGACACCTCTCCTCTCTGGCAAAGTTTGACTAAACACATGCTTTGATGAAGATGGTAGAATGTCTGCAAAATATTCAGATATTTCATGCCTCAGATTGTGGCAGACATTCACAGATTCAGATTTACTGGTACTGGTTCATACATGTGTGTTAGTGTTATTCATGAAGAAAGGGATTATGGAGGCAATTGATTATACACACATATTCGAGAATGAGATGAAAGGTACATCTTGTATTAACTTTTTAAACAGATACTCAGTTGACAATATGATCTGAATGGTAATACATCAACTGTACTTTTAACTACTCTTCTGTTTATCATATTTTCCTTTATTATTTTTTCCATAGCTGCAAAGGAAACCACCACTATTCAGGAAGAAAGTGAAGAAGAGGAGGAGGATGAAGACATTGCAGCTCCACCCAAACCAAAAACATTGGTTGTGAATCTCTCTGAAAAGGTGTGGTCTGATAGTGGAATAGAGGTTTCTCCGAAAGATCTAATTGAATCAAGTCAAGAAAAGGAAGCCAGTTTAACTGCTGAAGCAGTCAAAGATCTAGGCGATAAAGAGTCTTCACCATCTGAGGAAGAAGCTGATACATTGAATAAGGAGAAAGAGAAGTAATTTAATTGATATACAACATGCTTTTTCGCCTGTGAAAATGATATTTTATTAATATAATTTGTGAAATATTTGTATTTGATTATTCCAAAGTATAAAATTATTCTACTCTTAATTTTGTTTTCTTTTAAAAATAGATTGCAGCAGGAAATGAAGGATGCTATCAAGATTGAGACTGAAATTGCTAAGAAAGAGCACCAAGAAAGAATTAAGAAATTGAAAGAAGAACACGTAAGATCTCTTTCTCTTTTTTTGCACTCATTCATTTTCCAATAATGTTCATAAACTTAAGGTTACCCTTCAATGTTAAAGAGAAATTTGATTAAAATGTCTTGCAAGATTGTTTTTGAGTGGATGAGTCAGTGGGGATCATTTAGGAAATAGGATGAACAATACTGAGCAATACAGTGTAACCACTATTTTATACTCTTTTATTATATACTTTGAATAATTTTATGCACATTTTATCAGGTCTCCACAAATCTTTTATAGTGTATATATTCCTCTGTTTTATAGTTTCTAAGAATTGAGACATTTTTAGGGCTGACCCTTCAATAGTTTAAAATTGTACATGACAGCTGTTGAAAACCCATCCAAAGTCTTGAGAAAATACAATCAAATCTGCATGTTTTCTTTTTGCAGGCTTGCATTTCTCAGATCATAGGAGGAAATTAAAATAATTCAGGTGTGATTTCTGTTTCTCATTTTTTTAGGGGCGAATCTTGCAGAAAATCAAGCGTGAATTGCTGGAGGAGGAGGAGAATCATAAATTGACGCTCACTTTTGATATGAAAAAGAGATTAGATGCGTTTGAGCTGTCCATCAAAGAAGAGGAAGAGGAGAGAGAGAAGGAGATTCGCAACGCATTCAACAATTCGTTGAAGGAATTGGAGGAAGAGTTGGCCAATCAGAAGGCCGAGAATGCACAAAGACTAGGAGCAGAGAGGGACAGTCTGCAGAAATCCTTCTCTTTGGAAATGGAGGAAATGCTTGCGAAGGAAAGGGAATCCAACAAAAATCTCTTAAGTCAAAGACTGCAAAGCCTGAAGGAAGAAATGAGTGAACAAGCAAACAAGGAAGTAGAAGATTTGAAGGCACAGCTCTCAATTGAATCCAAGACACGTCTGAAAACAGTGGAGAATGAGTTTAAAAAGGTATCTTATTATTTGCTCTTTTTATAATTTTATTTTTCTGTGTTCATTTTCAATTTTTATTTTCCTCATATATTTTGATGCATTTTAGGATGAAGACTATTGCAAATTAAATATTTTTTTTTCATTATTAATCATTATTTTTATTTATCAATTTTGCAAATAACTCTGCCAGTTTTATCTCAGAAGCTATTCACATCTTCATGGATTATTTATGCATAGTATTATTTAATTAAATTTCAAATTATTGAAATAACTGAGCATTTCATATTCATGTACCTGTAATAAATTTACTGTGATATTTGCTGAATATTTCTACTGCAGTAGACCCTCGTTAATACAAACAATGTTTTTACGAAGCAATTTGTTGGTCACGACGAAAAGGCCAATCCAATTTATGGTAAAAGATACGATATTATGAAATTTTTGTTATTACAAAGTTATGAATGTCTGCCCCGGTCCTGGCAGTTAGAAAAAGAACTTTATTATGATGTTCCACGAATAAGCAACGGCATTTAGGAGGATATATATATATATATCGCCGGCCTCAGTGGCGGCGGGGTATAGTCCTCGCCTGCCAAACAAGAGGTCGCGGGTTCGAGTCCCGCCTGGGTAAGTTACCCCTATCCAGGGCATGGTTGTTTGTTACGTGCAATTGTTGACTTTGTTGAATACCACGATATAAAATGGCCTGTGAGAGCTGTATTCGGTGGATTGGGAATATATGCTACGCTACATTATAATCAGTGGACTACATTAAGTTCTCTTGTGCACTGTCCATAGACCATCAATTATGTGTCTTTCTTCAGTAGGAGATATGTACTTCAGTATGTACACAACATCATATAATAAGCTTCACTCCTGGGGAATCATGGTGACTCACTCATTACCTCTCATAAATAGGCTGTACAGTAAGTTCTCTTCTTACAAACATTCGATTGATGAACTTTCAAAGATGAAAGCATTCGAAAAATTCAAGAAATTTCGAATTTAGCACCTTGAGTTGAGTTGAGAGGAAGGAGTTGGCCAATGCGATGCGGGCTGGCACAGAAGGACTCACTCTTCAGACATAATCTGAACAAAGTTTGAAACAAATTCGTTGTGAAGTCAGGAACTGTTCAGCATTTCATCCGTTCTTCCCTCCCATGTTTAGTGATTATTTTTGCCTTCAGCTGCGTCACTCACTCGTCACCAATAGGGTAGTTACCTTCATCAAAAATAATGAAAGGCATTGATTGCGATTCATTGCCCACCATTAGTGTATTCATAATATACAAATAATGTAGTTGGTTTTAGAAATGTCAGTTTAGACGAATGGCAATGGTCAATTTTAACAGCATTTGAAAGAGGCCAGATTGGCGCCCATGCGATGCCACTCCACGTGACGTCACAGGAACCTAGTTTCTACACGAGAGGATAGCAGTTTTACATCGTCTGAGATTACCAATGTCACAATGCATGCATGAGGCACAAAGCTCAGGGAATCATGTCTCAATAACCACCTATTAAAACTGCCTAAGGTCGGAAAGTTTTCTTTGTTTGATAAAGTATTAATAATCCTTAATTTAAGCCAAGCGCTATCTGCTAGCAGGGTACTCTGCTACCTGCTAGCAGCCTGCATCGCCGTGCCGCACATATTCTCGCCCCAAGGTCACCTCACTTGCGGCAGCGGGAACCAGAATGACGTCACATGGGCTATTCCCATCATTCATACTTAGCCGTCGCGTTTTCGCGTGCTTGAAAATTTTCACTTTTCATTTAATTGCAAAAAATAAATATCGTCATTTAAAAATCTATAAGCGTGAAATACGTACTCCAAGAGTAATAATCTTTCGATTTAGGCAATAAAAAATAATAGGAAACCACTCTATTGTGAGTTAATGCACAAGTAATGCAGTGTTTCTTTCTGCAGGATAACCGTGCGTTTCAATTCCTTGCATAGGTTTATCAACTTACGAACAAGGTCTTGGAAAGCATCTTGCTCGTATACCGAGGACTTACTGTATTCGGGAAGATATCAACCCTTGAATGCGTCATGCAGCATTCTTCTATTGATAAAACCAAACCAATGTTCTTGTTTTTATATTAGAGATGTGCGAATAGTATCCGCGAATACTCGAATACCTCGAATAATAGAAAGTATTCGATATTCGAGATCTCGAATAGTTATGCCAAAGGTACCGTCTCGAATACCTCGAATACTATGAATTTCGCGTCATACACTATCGCTCGCACGTCGTTGGTAGTTGACTCGGAAAAATGAGAACTCTAGTCGTCTAGTGCATGCAGCGCCGTTTTAAGCAAGCTGACGAAATACATCAAATTCACGGGTTCGAGCGGTGAAAAGAGTTCGACGTGGGGAACCGAAATTGATCGGATGAAAAAAATCCGAAAATCCCAGGTGTCCCCTATCAGGAGAACCTCAGATCCGTGGGATAGCAACATTGGCGCATTTCCCACGATCCGCTATCCCCATCCATTCAGCGTTCGCCCCACCCCCTCAAACGATTTCCTCTTCCCCGAAAACAAAAAAAAAGGTCCCGGCTCGTGCAGGGATCGTATTACGAAGACCTCAGCTTTGAAAAAAATATCAAGTTACCGGAAAATAATAGAATCGTGTTTCACCCTTCCCTCTTTCTCCCCACTGACCATTTTCCCGCATCCATCTTTTGATAAAATGAGAGGAGGTGTTTGCCGTGTGTCCTTTGTGGCTAATAATGACAGGCACTTATTTTGAATCTTCCCCAGGAGATGAAACTACCATAGGGAGGAACTCACAATGTCAGTGCCGTGGGATAGTGACATTGGCGCATTTCCCACGATCTGCTATTCCCCTCCATTCAGCATTCGCCTCACCCACTCTTGACGATTTCCTCTTCTCCGAAATCAAAATAAAGATCCCAGCTCGCGCAGGGATTGTATTACAAAAACCTTAGCTTCAAAAAATATCAAGTTACGCGAGAAAAATAAAAACGTGTCTCGCACCCACCCCCTTTTCTCACCCACTGACCTTTTTCTACCTACCTGCTTCGAATTTCCCCCTTTCTCGAGGTCAACTGCTGCATGAGTCATCTACTAGCCCGAAAGGTGTCTAACAATGACTTTCGGCAATTGTTATTACACCTTTATTGGATTGAAATATTAGTAATGTGCGCGTAATTAAAAAAAGAATAAGACCAAACACGACATATTTCTGACTTTATTTAAGCATTTTGCGCAGGAAAATAAATACCGGGAAGAAGAAGATATACGACGGAGGCGTAATGCTCAAATAGGGTGGTTTCCTATTATTTTTTATTGCCTAAATCGAAATATTAATACTCCTGAAGTACGTATTTAACGCTTTTAGAGTTTTATAAGACGATATCTATTTTTCGCGATTAAATTAAAAGTGAAAATTTTCAAGCGCGCGAAAACGCGACGGGTAAGTATGAATGCCGGGAAAAACTCCGCGTGACGTCGTTCTGGTTCCCGCTGCCGCAAGTGAGGTGACCTTGGGGCGAGACTCTGAGCGCTATTACGACGCAGGATGCTAGCAAGTAGCCGAGTACCATGCTAGCTGGTAGCGCTTGGCTTAAATAAGGATTATTAATACCTTATCAAACAGACTGTGTGATTATTAAGACATGTCTCCCTGAGCTCTGTGCCTCATGCATGCATTGGTAACCTCAGACGATGTAAAACTCTGATCCTCTCGTGTAAAAACTAAGTCCCTGTGATGTCACGTGGAGTGGCATCGCATAGGCGCCAATCTGGCCTTTTTCAAATGAGGTAAAATTGAACATTGCCATTAGTCTAAACCGGTATTTCTAGAACGAAATAATTTGTATATTATGAATACACTAATGGTGGGTAACGAATCACAATCAATACCTTTCGTTTTCTTTAATGAAGGAAACTACCCTATTGTTTACATAAAATTAAAATATTCCATTAATCAGCTAAATTCCTGTTTGAATCCTTTAAAGGCAATCACAATTACTCGCCAAAACCTTGGGTTTCCTGCTGCATAGGCGACCTAGTCAAGCATTTTCACATTCATCGTTTAGTATTCGAGGTATTCGAAATTCGAGGTATTCGAATATTCGAGCAATGATTTAATATTCGAATTCGATATTCGAATTCGAGAAATCTACTATTCGACCCATCCCTATTTTATATATTTGCACATAATTTAATTATACACGCATATATATAATTGCACATAATTATATTATACACGTGACTCTGAAACTATTCCGCAGTGCGACTTTAAGTACAGGATATTGAAGAGACAAGAAATTTTGACAAAGTATGTTTTCCTTATGATGATTCCTAAAAGAAAGGTTCTTGGGAACCTCTGGTTTTTCAGTCTTGTGAACTTCGTAATAACAAATCTACTGTAATCTACTGAGATACATTCTTATAAAAAGATTTTTGAAGTTTTTAGTTGGAAATGTGTAATTGTTCAATGCAACTACGTTTTTATTGCATGATTTCCTCTTGTGCACGCATTCATTTATATGTGTGGTTAACATTGTCTGTGTTAAAAAACCTTTGGATAAATAGAAATGGTGGTCTTTATTATGGTGCTTTTTATGACAATGTAATCAACATGCTAAAGTTAAAATCATTCCATTAAGTAAAAATCATTCCAAAGTTAAAGTCATTAGTTCAAATTCATTAGCTGGCACATGCACAAATGTTGTGTTCTGCTCCATCCATCCAATAATGGCTGTCATTTGCTTGTAGAGAAAATGTTATGCATGTAGACCAACAGGGGTGGATCCAGGATTTTTTTTCTGGGGTAGCACAAGGGTCTGACAGGTCTACTCATATTTGAGATTAAAAAAATACAATAATTACTGTAGAAAACATTCTCTTTACTTTGATATGAAAGTTATTAATATTAGATTAAATGATTATGAGACTCAGTAATACAAAAAATAAAACAAACGTAATGATAACCATGTTAAAAATTTTGTCTATCTTTTAAGCATCAGGAGGGTGGGGGGTATGTTCCCCCCCATAGGTTTGCTATTGTCTTGCTTTTGTCCTGCTCCATCTTTTTTGCAACTTTTCTGTCTGTTGGTTCATACAAAAATTTGATGAGGCAAAAAGCTTTCTGAGATTTGACTCAATTTTTTTTTTTTTATCTTATTTGTGCTAAAGAATTCCGTTTTTAACAAAATCTCCGTTCTCTTATTTTTTGCAGGAAATTGAAGAGATAGAAAGGGAGAGAAAAAAGTATTTGGAAGAAAAGAGGAAGCTAGAATTATTGGAGCTGAATAAAGTGAAGGACAGTAACTCTGCCCTTGAAAGTTTGAAAAAAGAAATGGCTGAAAATTTAGAAAACCAAAAACAGAAGCTCAATGCTGAGCACGTTGCTGTTATCAATAAATTGCAAGAGGAACACAACAACAAAATGGAGATTCTTTTGATGGACTTCAAGCTAGAGGTATAGTATACGCACCTCATGTACATACTACTCTTTCTTTTGTTCATCGAAAGTATCCAGGTAAATATTCACATTTGAAAATATATTACATCATTCTTGGGTGCCAAATAGAGTTGCATCGGTTTTAAGTTATTGTTTTTTTGTGCTGATATGGTTTATTTATTTTTAACTTTATTTATTTCTGTTAATATTTTCCCCTATTAAAAGTTAAATGTGCATACTTAAACAAGTGATAGAAATTCAATAGGAATTTTAAAAACATGACTGCCAATCATGTATTCATGGTTTTTAAATTAAAGTCATGTATAAAGTTATAAATTTAAATACATTCAGCTAATCCAGCCTGCCAGGGCAGGGGCTGGGCTCGACAGCAATGCCACCTAGGCATCAGCTCTGGACTGACAATTTTTTTAAATCCAGGTTGTTAGTTTTTTAAATAGGACTGAACCTGTTTTGCACCATTATATTTTTCATACTTGACCATGAGTTTGGTAATTTCAGTTACAGTACACTCCCGATTATCCTAATGGCTAATGATGGGGAGAGACGGCACGAATAATCGGAGAACATGGATAACCCAAACTTTCACTTAAATGCAATGCAATGTTCATAATTTACTTGAAACAAACAATATATCATTATTTATGCAGTTATTCTGTCATTTTGGAGTGCTTCCCGGACTCATTGTGAGCTTTCTTCGCCAGTTCGCAATCTTTTTAGCGGCAATGACATGGTTTTACTCCAAGGTTCTTAGAGTAAAGGTTGCCTCATTCGCGACTCGGGCTCCCATTGGCTTGACGTCACTGTAGACCCAACTTCCAGCGCCATTTCAAATTCTAGCCTTTCCGCGGGCGTAACTGCTTACCGCAGCGAGTTCTTTAAGTTACCCTCTATCGAACATAATAAGCCGAATTTTAAATTGAATGCCGATTTATGAAAATAATGATGTTAAAATTTAAAAAAAAGTTAAATTCGTGTATTCAGACGCTATAATTTCCTGATGAAGTGATGAAATGGGAAGGTGTGCGAGTTAATTCCGTGTCCACATTTCCTTCCTGTAACTCTCAAAACACTTTTTTCCTTGGTACGTCCGCAATATAATTTAAACTTAGATTAATATGGCTGGGAGGAAAATACGTAAAAAACGAATTACTTGCTTAAAAAAATTACAGTTCCGCCACTTTTTAAATAGAAATTATGCTTGTTTTCATTCCTCGCCGGGATTTGAAAATATATAAGATTAAAAAAATCATGCAGGAGGACATTGAAATCCTTTACTTCAATGGGAAGAAAAAAATAAGCATATAGAGTGAAAAGAGTTGTAAATTTAAATGTTCAAATCATTCGTAATAGGAATTCAAAGTAATCATACGTTAAGCAAAAAACCATACAGATGAAACGGAACTAACTTAAATATTATGCTGAGAGAAATAAGAATAATTTCTAGAAATGGAAAATGAACCACCAACAATTGCCGTTATCAAAACAGCACCATAGTTGCCCGCTTGTGTGGAGAACAGCCTTCGAATCAAAGGACTCTTCTCTATCTTAAATCCCACAGAAAGTTTCCACTGTAGCCTTTGGTCATAAAACCTAAAAGAAAAATATTTCATGGCACCAAAAAGCACTGCAGGGAACAAATTCGATAATTTTCAGTGACAGTTGCTGTAACAAAAACTTAGACTAATACATATCAGCTATTTGGTCGATCATAGAAATTTAGCTCCACCGTCAAGGTTCATTTTGAAGAGGGTATAAATAATAAGACTCAAGAATTTATGTAAAAGGATTCACTGAACAATTTTTTTAACCTTTTTACTGGCACTACCAAAGTTGCTCTTCCTTGTAGCATTTTTTTTGTTCAAACATTTTATTCTTCTGAAGAAACTCTGCTTGGCGTAACATTTAATAATTGCTTTGTCCAAGTTGGAGACACAGCACAGAACATTGATAATTTGTCGAATTAGTCCTAATTAGAGGGTAGAGTCTACTTCATTACAGTTTGCAGGTAAATATAAACGTGAAAGAGTGCATAAAAATATTATATGGTTTGACTCAAGTCAACATTTATAAGTTTATAAAGGCTATTCTTAACCAATTTACTAGTTCGAGAGAAAATATTATGATTAAAATTAACGTTTCTTTTATGTGAACTACGATTTAACACTCGATTCCTGATAAATATTTTTATACGCACCAAAACTTTTCTTTCCCTAAATTAATAAACAATGTTGCACAACAGTGGCCTCGAAAATTTCTCAATAGCTCTCAAAGGCACACAAAAGGACTCAAATTTACAGACTTAGTACTAGAAATTTGTTTACCTGATATCTTACCATTGGCACATGATGTTACTCATAGCTTATACGAGGTAAACGATGAATTGGCAAAATAGTCCCTGCATGAATGAGTGCGCAAAATATTAAGTTCAATTTGCTTTAAAAGGGAAGAATTCCTGATTTTCCAATGCAATAAGCATTGCAGAATAATGCATCTAAGTTCTTGATTACGAAATCTTTAGCATATCCACTTAGTTTGTCTGACTGATTAACTTTCACCACTTTTTTCACATGTGTGGAGGGCGAGACACGGTCAATGATTCGATTAGTTAATTATTATTATAGTATTCTACCGATTAAGGTAGGTTTCCATGGAGTACTAAAGAGGTGATCTGGGAGCCTCCCTTTCCTTCCAGCACTGCCTTCTGTAATTCACTGTAAGGCCTACTCTCTTTCAATCTATCTAAAAATCCTATTCTTTTCCTTCCCCTCCCTCATTTCCCCAACATTCTACCCTCCAACACCATTTTCAACATCCCTTCACCGCTAAGCACTAACTCCATCCAAACCTTCTGTCTCCTGCGTATCTCATCTAAAAGCTGCCTCTCCTCGCCAACCATATCCAGCACTTCGTCGTTCCTTTTCCTCTCCGTCCATTTCACCCTCTCCATTCTTCTCCATACCCACATCTCGAATGCCTCCAATCTTCTCTCGTCTTCTTTCCTCAGTGTCCACGTTTCCGCACCGTAGAGAGCTACGCTCCAAATCAAACTCTTCACTAACCTTTTCTTTAAACTCTTACACAACGATCCTCTCAGAAGCTCCTTCCTGTTCATGAACGCCTCCTTCGCTAATGCTATTCTCTTCCTGATGTCCTTACTACTGTATCCGTTTTCCTCTAAGGTACTGCCTAAATAGTTGAATTGTTCAACCTGCTCAAGTTTTTCACCACCCACCTTTATCTTGAGTCTCACATTCCTCGCTCGTGATGCTTTACAAAACCGATTAGTTAATATATACAATAAAAAGATTTTTCAATGTAAGCATCCGCCTTTGATATGAGACATTCCGTCCAGCTTTCTTAGTTTTCGACAAGCTGTTGGAGCACGTTGCCGCAGTACAACGGGAGCCTGGCATATCCGACGATTAAAGGCGCCCTTCACCCACAAAAAGTTTGTCTTATGAGTTGTGGATTACAAAGACGATTTCCAGTGAAATTGCAGGAAATGTGTTCAGATTCGCGTTAAACACAAGACGGTGCAAGGTCTCAGGAACTTATTCTCTCTCAATTTCTAGCGTGCAAACAATGAAATGGCTAGGATCAGCTGGGATACAGGGTGTACAGTGACGTAACGGGACTTCTGCTGACGCATGCGCAGTTGCGAATGAGGCAACCTTACAGTCTAAGATCCTTGGTGTGCGTGCACTGTGGCATGAAACTATTGCAAGGAAGTGCAAAATCCACTTCACCACAACTAAAGCATTTGCAGGTGAAACACGAGCTAGTATGTGATGGGAAAGTGACAAAATTTGGGGAAACTTGCATGAGGAAAATTTGAATTCTGTCAAATAACTTGAAAGCTTATAAAAATGATTTTTAATCAGTTAAAATATTAAAATGTATATGAAAATCTAAATAGCATTCCTTTGATTGCATGTACCCAGAAGAAACTTGAATAATTGCTTGGTTTAGTAGCAGGCAATTAAAAATGCATTTGAATCCGAAAGTATCCAAAGATCCAACACCTGAAATCAATCATCCGATTGGGATCTAAAAAGAAATCCTAAATCTGTCCATCCCTACTTAGTACAGGGTGGAATTTGTATTTTATTATAATTTATAGCTTTAAATATACTGCAAAAGCATTTATTGAAGAATACTACCACAGATAACATCTATTAATGTTTTAAATGATTCCTCAAAGACAAATGACAAGAGAAAAACCAATATAAATTTCGGTGAGATTTATCAAATATTCTTTAAATTACCAAATCAATATTACGAAGTACAGAATTTTTCTGTCCCGATGACTTTGTATAATCAAGAGTTTATTGTTCGCCAATTGTGTTACTGAGATATCCAGGGAAACAATGAACTGAGTCTTTTGGTTTTATTGAAATGTTTTAGCCATTGGAACTCATTGCAAATCTTTCTGGACAATATTCTACCGTCATAAAAATCCACTTTTACGATGCATATTCACTCTTTTCCTGTTTGCCTTGCAGGAAGAAAACATGAGGCGTGAGCAGCAGGAGAACCTGGGCAAGTTGAAAGAGAAACTGAACAGTGATCATGAGGCCGAGGTGAAGAAACTCAGGGAAATCATTGAGCGAAGGAATAAGTACCTTGAGGAGCAAGAGAAGCAAGCCAAGCAGGAGATGGCCAAGATAGAGCAGGAGAACTCCAAGTGTGAACAGCTCCAGCGCCAAGTTGAACTGCTCTCCATGAAGCTGCGTGAGGGCAGGCGGATGCTGGAGGAGACGAGAGCGGCCAAGCCGGATGACAGGGTCTTCGAGGAATTGCGGTGCAAGAAGAGGATCCTGGAGGACAAGTACCGCACCCTGAAGGAGAAGTACGTGAAGCTGAAGAGTGAGGCCAAGGCTAACGCAGAGAAGAGGCCCACCAAGAAGGTTGCGGAAGGTGGCAAAGGAGGCACGGGAAGCGAGACGGACAGGTCGACGTCACAGCGAATGGCACAGAAGGGAGACAATTCGCTCGCTCCCACCTCGTTATCTCAGGAGGCAACCCCGAATGGTGTGGCGAAAACCGGCCCAAACAGCCGAAAGCAGGATGTGTGTATTGTTACTGTGGGACCGACTCCGACAAAGGAGAAAGTTTCGTTCCCCGTCCCTGTGGAGGCACCCGACGCAGGCAGTGACGTGGGGGAAGAGGTGTTGAGTGGCGCCACTGACAATGGTCTCCGCCCGCCAGCTACGCCCAAGGCCTTGCCCTCGAGTCCATTGAGTCCAGCTGGGCCGGGTGCGGGAGACTTAAGCAGTAGCATCACCTCACCACCAGAGGACTCCCATACAGGTGGAACAGCCTCGTCCAGTGGCACGGAAAGGCCTCCACGCCCAGCAGGGTTTGAGCCTAGGAAAAGGAAGCAGTTTAGACTGAAGTCGTCGTCCACTTCCAGGTTGTGCAAAGGCCGGGACATGTCTCCCGTGGAAAACTTGAGGAAGCAATTGAAGAAGTTGGAGGACTTAGAGGACCTTTTCCCTGTGACTACCCACACTGACATGTATTTGCGGTATCCCTTTACAGATTCAGGTGAGTGCATTGGGAGACTGCCTTGTACATTTGAGCATAATCTTTTGTTTTTACTGAGATAATTGCCATGAAAAGTGATTGGGTGGCTGTTGCTGATGGCAACCATATTTCAACTGGACCTTAGGCCCAGCGCACACGGTGTGACTGTTTTACAACTACTGTTGCGAACCAGTTGCGCGCGCAACTGTTTTGTGATCGACAATGTATTTGAGTGGGGATGCGCACACGATGCAACTGGTTTTTGACGATCTCAAAACAGTCTGAAACCAGTCACATGCAACCGTGGGCCCGCTATTGCAGTTGCGTTGCAGACTTTAGTTGCACGAGACCACGTGGTCCTTTGGTGGTATTTTGAC
The DNA here is from genome assembly GCF_921293095.1 of Ischnura elegans. Lineage (NCBI taxonomy): Eukaryota > Metazoa > Arthropoda > Insecta > Odonata > Coenagrionidae > Ischnura > Ischnura elegans. The sequence goes on along the minus strand of NC_060247.1, from coordinate 12,718,884 downwards.
GGCCGTATAGTGTAGATCTCAAAATGAATGATCAAGAAGTCAACATGAAGCTCGTTGGAGCAGTAGAGAAGCATGACGTCCTGAACAAATACAAACTATCTCATGTCTTTGGTATTGATAATAGTTCACAGCGTCCTCTTCGCTTGACTCAGTGATAGTAAGGGCTGACGGCCAAAGCAAGGGCTGAAAAACAACACGTACCGCACTAAATAAACACTTCACTGATTGCACAATAAATGATACTGATTTTCAACCAGCCCTTTGTCATTGCACCCGTGTGCGGACAGAAGTTTTGTTTCAGTTGCAAACTGGTTGCACACGCAACTGATTCCCAACTGTGGTCACAAAATAGTCGCTCCGTGTGCACTGGGCCTAAGTGTTTAAAACTACTCATTTACATAATGTTGTCATCAATGCATTTGGCCTTAACAATTACATAAGCTACGGAGTCCCATAAACTATTTAAAACTTGTATTGAAAGGGGAAAATAGGTCAATGAGTACATATTCCCAATGTTATAGCAAATTATATTCCACTCTCTTTCTTTGGCTTAATCATTTATGATTCAAGTAACCTGATCCCTAGTGATTCAGGAAGGTGTTCCTTATGGACATGGGATGTAAGTATTGAAATTTTATTTTAGCAAAATAGGGTCTTTATTCAGCCTGGGGCTTCATTCAGACTCATTGACTGAATGTGCATGTAGAGGAAATGTCAGAACATTCTTCTTTTTTTAAGAGGTTTAATGATTTTACAGTCAATTTCACTATCTATCAATTTTGACGTGGGGTAAGCATTATAATTTTCATTACAACGTATTGTTTAAGAAAATAGTTTGAATTAAAATACAGTGTTTAATGACTAATTCATAGCTCTTGAAAAATCTCATCTGCAATGCCATTATGTTTGAGTATTTTTGGTTTTTTAGAATTTGCTCATTAGCAAACATGGATTTACTGTCATTAGATTTCAAGCTTCTCGTTTATGTGAAAGATCGTATGCTATGTAGTTAGAATTTGATTTTTTAGGTATATAATCGGCAAAAATCACTGTACAATTGCTGTCCTGTGTGTGGTTGCAAAATAGCTAAACCTGTGTTTGTCTTACCCCTCAATTGCTTTAATATTTTATTTTCAGGTCAATTTGGGAGTTCAGAATTAGAATTCTTTCGCCATCGCATCCACATGGAGCGTGACTCTGTGAGGCGAGCAAAGGAATTCCTCCGTCAGCAGCGACAGTCATTCCAAAGACGTCAGAGGGAGTTGCGGCAAAAGCAGCACCAAGACCAAATTCAGCTCCATCAGCAAAACCCAAAAACTCAAATGGAAATGTTGCATAGTTCATTTGGAAAGGTTAGGAAATCAATTCTATGCATGCATATTGGGTGATGATCAGAAATTTGTATCATATTTTTGTATTTAAAATTTCATCCCAAAAAGTCACCTGTATTGGTTTTCAAGCTGAATATTTGATGTTTTGGGGCACTATGCGCCCCACTAATTGTAAGATTATCAGATTTCTTTTTTTCTTATAGCTTTCCCCTGCACTTTGCAGGTGCAAGGTGCCTTAAAAAGTGTTGACAGCTAAAAAGTGTAAAAAAAAATGTTGTAAATGGCAGAAAGTAACGTAATTGAAGGGAAGAAAATCTAGTAGGGTGAAACCTGATAGTTGTGAAAACTGAAAGTAGAATAATGGTGCCTTTCATTTTATATTTATCAATGATAACAATGCAAGGGAAATGAGAAATTCAATGAAGCCACCAATCTTTGCCTTTGAATTGCATGGCAGTCCTCTGCTTGGATGTCAATGCTAAAATGCCAGAAGTTGTCTTAAAAGGTTTTGATAAAGAATGCTGGTCTTGTAGGGTGCATGAAATTTGGAGAATCTATGTCATTACAGTCTATTCCTACTTTTTTGTCAGATTAGTTTCTTGAAAGCCATGGCTGAAACTGAAATGACAAAAAGCAGATCTCTATTCTCCACATACTATAACAAACAGAATTTTGAAGCAGTCCTTCATACGTAAAATTTTTTTTATTCCAATGAATACTATTTTGAATGGATGTTGAATGGAAGGAAACTCAATATGTAGTAGTTTCAACGGGCCACTTATTTTGTAATGACAGGAGGTAACAAAAACAAATGAGGTACAACTACTAGAATGATTGCTGCCAGTGAACTGATAGCGAAAGTTGACAACACCAAACTAACAAGCCAATGGAGATAACACAAAGATATGAAAATTTGTACCTAGAGGTACATACTAATAGAGCAATGTTATTGATACTTTAAGTTAGTGTAAATAAAATAATTATTTAAACTACATCAAAGTGAACAAGTATGAACTTAAATATTTATCTAACAGTTCATTTTTGTAGTTTAAATATAATAAAATCATCCGATTGTGTCCATTTTACTCAAATTATCTACAATGTCTATGAATCATCAAAATAAATAGAATAGAATAGAATAGATAGAATAGATATTTATTATGCTCTGGGAAAAAACCCTTGGAGCAAAAAACACAATTTACAAAAATAATGGCTCATCAAAGCAAAAAGTTCATGAAAAATGTCAAGTAAAGTTGTTTGATACGCACCTATAAAAAAGAAATAACACGTAACAAGGATTGAAATTTGACATCATAGGCAGACGGAATATAGTACATAATACATAATAATGATACATAATAGGCTGTATTTTCGTGGGAGTTTATTTTAGCTCTCCACTGAGTAAATCCATGTACAATTTAATTTTAAAAGCATGGATGGAGCCCCTCTGTCTAAGATCCTCAGGGAGAGAATTCCAGAATTTTGATCCCGTTATCAGAAATGATTTCTGGTAGATATTAGTACGTGGAGTAGGATAACATAAATAGTCATTTTTGCGAGATGACATATGGGTGGTTACTGATCTGTTCATAAAGATTTCCCGGAGATAATTAGGGATTCTCTCTCTGAAAATCTTAAAAAGAAGAGCACCGAGTAGATATTTCCTTCGATTACAAAGATTTAGCCAACCAAGGCTGATTCTGTACTGTGATACATGAACATCCTTTCTTAAATTGAATACATATCTTACACATGAATTAAGTAGCCTTTGTAACTTTTTATCCAGCTCTTTAGGCATGTCATTATAAACAAGACTACAATAGTCAAAGGAAGGGAATACCAGGGTAGAAATTAACATTTTTCGGGTGGATATAGGAAGTAAGTGCTTGTGCAGTTTTAGTTGATACAGTGTGATATTGACTTTATTACAGATTTCGTTCACATGTTGGTTCCAAGACAAATTTTTTGTGAGGGTTAGTCCAAGAGTGCGAACAGAGTCGCTGAACGGTATTTGATGGTCACCAACTACAACTGGAGGAAGGTGATTATAATCTATTTTGTTTAGGATCCTTGAGCTACCGATGATTATTGCTTTCGTCTTCAAACAGTTCAGTATGAGGTGGTTTTTACCCACCCATTTTGTGATTTCTCTCACGTCATGATTCACTAGATTAATACTATCAGCTATGTTTTTAATCGAAGTATGGATGTATATTTGAAGGTCATCTGCATATATCATATATTTACAATTTTTAATCGCAATTGAAATGTCATTGACAAATATAGAAAATAGCAGAGGTCCCAGGACAGATCCTTGAGGAACTCCGAAAGATACTGGAGCCCATGCGGATAAGTTATTTTCAGGTCCTAAGACTGCTTGAAATCTATTGCCTAGGTAGGAGCAGAACCAGTTTAAAGCTGAACAAGAGAAACCAAGCTTCACCATCTTATGGATTAGTAGATTATGATCAGCTCGATCGAATGCTTTACTGAAATCAAAAAGAACTAGTATTGTAACCATACGCTTATCAATATGAAGTCGAATGTCATCGGTTATCTTTAGTAGTGCCGTCTGCGTACTGTATCCATGCCGAAAACCTGATTGCATAGCGTCAAGTTTGTTATTGTTATTTAGGTACTCTGTAACTTGCTTGAAAACAATTCTCTCCAACATTTTCGACAGGGCGCACAGAATAGAGATTGGCCGGAAGTCAGAAGGTAATTTTGCATTTTTTGTCTTCTTTATCGGACGAATAAGTGCTTTTTTCCACTCCGATGGAAATACTGAATTATCGAGAGAATGGTTGAAAATTTCAAGGATGTAAGGTAATAGGGCATATTTGGCAAGTTGAATAATCTTTACTGGAATGTCGTCAACTCCAGTGGCATTTGACTTGGAGAACTCCAATACTTCGATCAGAGTCTCAGGAGTTACGTGCTTAAAGTAAAAGTTGTTGTCACTGAATGGTATAACTCGCTCAAGTCTGGAGTTAGCTGGGGCATCATTATGACTAATCGTAGTTGACAAAAAGTAGGAGTTTAGCTGATCATGCGGAGATTACTAAATAAGGAATAGGTTTTGTTTCATTTCTACATGGCATTTGATTCAGACTACAAAAAGTGAGACCAAATAAATTGGGACTGCCTGTATTTGTAGCCTATTTAGTTTGATAAAGAAACACAATTCTGTTATATGTAGGTCATGTCAATATCTTCACAGCATTGTTCAGAGAACATTGTTGTATTGGTTGCATGACTTAACAGCTTTTTCTGTAGCATTCCCTTAGAAAGCCTGAAATGTTTCCTCTGTATGAATTATCTTACTAAATTTAAGATTCGACTGCATAATTGAATTGAGGTTCCCTTTTCCACTTCAAATTTCTCTGAACTTTTAAGACCCCAGTGGTTGCAATTGGCTTAATCCAATTGTTCTATTCCTTAGAAACTTTTTTCTCATTCATTTGACATTTTGTTTGAAAATTACACCATCTAAACATAAGGTAAGGATTGAGTATTTGCTCTCATTTTGGCAAGTATTCAAATTTACAGATTGCGAAATGGAATTTTCCTTTCATATGCACTTATTCTCCTGGTAACTAATTTGAAGAGCAAATTGCTCATGGTAATAGCAGCCCAGTGAAACAAGCTGTAGGAATGAATGCCAAAAACTATTTCATCTCAAAAGACTTCTTCGAAAGTGAAACCTTACTTCCTTAAGTCTTTTATGTCTTATGTGCTCCCGTTTTGGCCAATACTTTCCCAGATTTAGTGGAAAATTCTATATTGATCTTAATAATTTTATCGTGTAAGAACTCATTTTTGTTGTTTTGTAGGAGGAGCGAGAGCTAACGGACATGGAAGTGAGCCTCCATAGGACGAGGAGTCTTTTGGGGGAAAAGATTATTCGCTTGCGCCACCTGGAGCAGTCTTTGCAGAGGGCCACCTTGGCATCGGCATATGCTGCCGCAGCGGCTGATGGCAATGCACAAGGTGCAGAAGAGCCTGCTGCCAAAAGAACGTCGGCCATTCCCCCCCACATTGAGAGGACGTCTGCGGGGGGGGCTGATGCCACACTCAGTGATCTGTCTTCACACAGCGGCAGCTCTGGTTTCAGCAGCACTGAGCTTGGAACAGAAACAACAGGTTATTATACTACTGGTCCATCATTTCAGGAGTACGGGGCCTTAATGTGTTTGCAATATGGTCTCAAGTTGGTCATTAGGCAGGCGACCCCCACAGCATGAAGGGCCTCTCTCTCCATATGAGTCATGTGGACTGGTCGAATATTGTTTATGAAGTTAAAGCCTACTAGTTTTTCCAAAATACTCACATTCTCCTCGCTTTCAAGATTAGCTGGAAGTAGTAATATTAAATTTAAGAGTTAAAATTCACATTCGCTTATTATATACCATTATGTATTCAAAGTGGCATTATATCTGATTGGGAGGATTTGATAATTACCGATACGTTTATGTTATTGGTTGTGAAAATGGCATGGGAATTGCAACAGGTGCAGGTTGAAAAATATGGGGGGGCCTAATATTGATTGTAAAAACGTGTTGCCATTTTCCTTCAATTTACAGGTGGTCTCATCAAAATTGCTTCTTTTTCGAATAATCTACCTTCGGGATTTACGGATGATGAACTTCTTCCAATGTTTAGAATCTTTTTTTTTAATCACGTCTTTAATAATAAATTTTATGAATTTGATTGATTTTTCCTCATTGCTTGACCCTTTTCTCAACAATGCCTCATTTCCCGTGATGCCAATGCACGTTCCAAAAAAATATTTAAAAATCTGTGTTATAGTGTTGCCTATATCCAGGTAATTGATCTATTCATCTGAAATATCGTTAATTGAAGATATCATTAATCTGAAATGCGTCTGGTCCCAAGCACCATTTTTCCTTCATTTTCAAAAGAAAAGAGTGGAACTGTCCCTTCATAAGAATGCCAATGCTGTTGTTTTCCATTTAATAACATATGTTATCTTGTGCCAATATATTTATGAATTATTTTTCTCCTAAATTCATAACCCTAATAATAAGGTGTGCATTATACATGAGGGTGCATGGTACATGAGAATATGTTGCATTTTGTTGTTTGATGTGCGACAATTATTGTGGAATTTTCGTGATAAACGCAAACTTAGCTCTAGTAGTATATATTACTGGCAAGAACCATTGTACGTATTAGTTTGTTATTTTCATGATTATCATAGTGTTAATCTGCATATGTGTATTGTTTTTCATATCTGTAGGTCTCTATCATCACATTCTATTTCCTCTTTTCCTTTTGCATGAGGGCCACCTCTTATTATCCTATTTGTAAATCCTGTTCCGTTCCTCATTGCTTGAGGCAAAATATGAAAAGCACATGGTTTAAATCTTCCTCAAGCGATGGAATTACAATCAGGGAAGCTCAGTGGCATAGGATTGTAAACTACGTTGCACATTTCCCAAAATCCCTCTCCCGTCAGCACTCGTCCCATCCCTCGGATGCTTTTCTCCTCTGTGAGACCACCCAATAATAATAATAATAATAATAATAATATTTATTTTCCCAGAGGACACAGTACATTATGATACAAACATAGTGTAAGTATATAGGGCATGTCAGAAAGAAAACTCTTTTACAAAAGATTACGTTACAATTCATTATAAATTTACTCTTTTACACCTTTAATAAGTACTCTGAAACTATCTTTTTTTTTAATATTTAAACTGTCTTATGTTTTTAATTGATGCTGGTAAGTTATAGTATAATTTTGTGCACATGAACTCAGGGCCTTAAGATGTCAGTGAAAGGTTTGATATTTTGACATGAATGTCATTACATCTCCTAGTTTCATGAGAATGGAACTCATTTTTTATAAAATTTGCCTTATACCTTTTTACATACATTACAACCTGATGTATATACAGTACATATACCTACACATGGTACAGCTAATAATTCCAGTCTTTAGACTATGAGCACGATATTTTAATTTGCACATACTTCTTACTACCTTCTTTTGTATAATGAACACATCATTAAGTAGGGAGGAAGAGCCCCAAATTACAATACCATATGACATTCTAGAGTATAATAGGCCATAGTATAGGGTATTCAGAACGTACTGACTTACACTATGCTTTAGCACAGATATTAGATAAAATACTGTATAAAGTTTTTTTACATAAGTGTGCTATACAGTGAGTCCTCGTTTAACGTCACTTACCGTTCCTGAAAAATGTGACGATAAACGAAATGACGTTAATCGAAGCATAATATCCCATAAGAAACAATGTAAAAAGTGAATATCGGCTCCTAGACCTCACAATTCCTACGCGAAAAAAATGTTAGCATATCATATCTGGGGCATTTTTTACGATGGGAATGCCAAACTATCGCATAAATACGAGTTTCTGTCTTCATCGACGACAATAGCAGCAGTGACGTAAATCCTTCTCCATTTTTGTGTCTTCCAGCATTTGCTTTTCGGCTTCGCTATGGTGGTCGCCCAGGCGAGCGTCGCCTGGGCATCATCATCGCTGAAACATCGTCGCAGTTACAGGAACCAAAATTATTGTGAACTCGGCGAAAAAAGTTACAACAAAAACTCCGAGATCTACTTGGAAAAATGCCTTGAAATCACTTTTCAGGTTCCTGAAAACCATTATGTCAAGTAAAACCTTGCGCACCTTATACGCAAGAATTCATTTTGCAGAAATTTTTGCCAAAACCGTAATCGCAATTATCAATAAACAACACCGTTTTACACTTTGTATAGACTGACTACATTACCGCCCACAAAACGAACAACCTGCAACGCCCGCCGCTTCGCCTTTTTTTTCGCGCGAAATTTAAAATACTTGACGTTATCACGAAATGATGTTAAACGGGGTGACGTAGAACGAGGACTCACTGTATGTGCATTCCACTTCAGATTACTATCAACATGAATTCCTAGATATTTTATACACTCCACAATATTAAGATTGTAAGTCGTCTTCGCCGACGGTAAAGGGGTTCGGGGGAAACAAAGCAGGGAACAAGTCCAAATTCTCTCACACAAGCAACTTCCTTTATTCAGTCCCAAGCCATACACCTTGTTTCGCTGCACAACACCAACTGCCGACCCTAGCGGCCACAAGCCCACGCCCTGGAGTCACCGAAAGGGATCGTTTTTTCAAGCGACCCTTCCGATGATAGCAGGAACGTGCTTAATGGCTGAGTCTCAGAGGAAGTCCGTTCGAGGCGACCCTCGTCGTCTCGCACCTTATAATAATCTAAATAAAACTGTGCTTACAAGATCATTGTTTCTGCACTGCAGCAGATCATCGTCCCTTTTGCTGTGCCGAGCAGAAAACAATATCACTTGGGTTTTATCATAATTTAACATTAGTTCATTGTCATGACACCATGTTTGCATGTGTTTCATTGTACATTGAGTGGTATCAATAGATGTTACCACATTTTTACTTTTTGACATGATGGTTATATCATCTGCATACAATTAGGCCCCAGACAGAGTTTTATTGTACAGAGACTGTAAATCATTATCTGCAAAGGAAAATATGTATCAAGTTACCCAAGAACAATGGAAATATGATTCTCCTTGATATCTTCCTCAGTATTACCTTGCATTCTCTGTAAATTTCAGTATCTCAGTTCAGTGAGTGCATTCATACTCTTTACCTCTTATATTTATCTAATATCCTAATTCCAAATCAACCAATCCTGAGATAGAATGCCTGACATCTACATACTATCCTGCAAGCCACCTAAAAGGTGTGTGGTAGGGGGTGTAAGGACACCAGCCATTTACACATGAAAAGGAAATGCTCCAACGAAATTACGACTAGCATTTATTAAAGTACTTGATGGTTCGGGGGAAAAACGAATTCCCATATCAATCCATTCGGCAAAACATCTCTCTTAATTTATCGCTTCTGTCGGACCTGGAGATATAGTGTGGCTCTAATATTATTTATATTAGAGCCCCGCTATATTCATGAACTTATATTTCAAAATCCTTTATTTTATTTATCATATGGACCACCCCTCAAAATGTACTTTCAAGTGAACCCTCCTAGAGATTTTCCTAGCATCAGCCTCATCCATGGCTCTAAACTTTCTTTCTGTATGCCCTCCTTGTCTAAAAATCATCTGATGCACAATTCCCAAATTTTTGAGAGAGCCTCCATGATGTTTACCAAATGGCATATGTGGCAGAATCTGAGGGCCTTGCTAGAGATATTATGATAGTAGGACTGTTCTTAAGTAGACTATAATAAAGGGGGTTTCATTCTAGATTCATCAAAAGACCTCTTAAATACATTATAAACTTGTGTAAGAGACACACCTTTTTTCCCAGAAATTGCTGCTGAAAATGGAGGTTCGTCTCTTCCACGAATTTATAATCTCCCCCCCCTTCCCCTGATTCAAGTCCAAAGGGGAACTGAGTTGCCTTGGTTTTCAGCATGAGTCAGTCATCTAAAAACCTAAGTCAAAAAACAAGTGGGAGGCTGGGGAGTTTCTCCCTTAGCCAGTGGCGCAGCGAGGGGGGGTTTTCGGGGATAAATCCCCCCCCAGAGCTCAGAGAAAATTTTAAGTTTAATCCATTTTACTTAATTAGATCAGTTTTACTTATAGAATAGTGTTAGGATTGATCAAATATCCCTCAGAAAGCCGTAAAACTCGCCATTTTGAACCATTATTCTTAAAATTTTTCTGGTGGAGGGCCCCCACAACTCCTGCTTACCCTAGCGGGTATGCAATACCCCCATACCCCCAAGTATTAGTTGCGCCTAAAACCCCCACTAGGCTTAATTCTTAGCTGTGCCCCTGCCCTTAGCAACGTATTTTTACTATGCTCCTGTTTGCGTTTCTTACTCGTTAGTATCGCGCCGTCATGTCAGTATCTCAAAGGTGACCATGGAAAAGATTGAGTGGAGTTTTTCGCTCCGGAGAGTGCACTAAATAAGGAACGAGAGAAGTCATTGTGCGCCAAATCATTGCATGCGAATATCTCTGGAACCCAGGCCTTAAGGGAAGAAAGCCTTGGTACCTTTTCTTCATTACCAGTATACATAGTTTCAGAAAGAGGAAATGTCATCGGCATTCAGATTCCGAACAATGACTCACAATGTCTTTTTGTCAGTCATTATATTGGTAAAAACAAAACAAATCATCTAGTTCTGACCAACTTGACAGCTTTTGCATTGGTAAAATTCATAAAATAATACCCCTAAGATCAAGATTAAAATTTTTCTGTGAACTTTCACTATTTTTTAAAATGTTACTTCTGTTATCCAGGGCTAAGATGAATCCATGAAACCAAGTATCATTAAAATCATTACAGCCATTCTCAAGGCGTAAATGGTGTAACTAACACAATTTTTTGTTTTTATGCATATGTAGATTTGGTTTTGTTTTATAGAAACTTTACTCTCTTCCAGGGAGAGCCAATATAAATGATGGGCAAGCAAGGAATTACCAGGAGTCCTCAGCTATTGTGCAAAGCCTTGAGATACTTAACTCGGAAATACGCAGCATTTGGGAGGTTTTAAGCAAGCAGCATGGTCTGGGTAATATAAAAATGGGTAAGCCACCATTTGTGGCCTCTGCCAGTGATTTCTTGCTTCGTACAAACTACATTGAGACATTGAGACCAAGTCCTTGGATGTTGAATAAACCAGGATCGAGAGATGAAGGTATTGTAGTTTTAACAATAGGAGTGAAGACATTCTCAGTGTTCAATGGGTGGGAGAGAGGGAACTTGGAGAGAGATTATATTGTTTTGGATAAATACCTATTTTTTAGTTAATATTCAGTGTGTATAATTTTTTTAGCATTATACTTTATTTTAATTTTTCGTCCTTTTGATTTTTTGAAATTGAATATCTTTCGCTTTTCTCCTCCTCATGGTTTAGGTGAGTAAGACATACTTCCTAGCAAACTCATTGGCAGTTTTTTCCAGGAAATTGCATTCTACTGGTCTCTTTTCTTAGAAAGGGGATCCATGCCGTTTGATCCATCTTATTGCTGTTACTTTGAGTTTCAGCATAGCTAATTCGGTCATCCATCCAGCTATAATTTTTTAGTGGTTGGAATCTATCCCTTACAGTTTCCTTCACTGCTCAAATTTGCATTCGACCAGACGATTTTAGCTCAGTTAACCCTTTGCCGTCCAACGTTGAACCTGGAAGGACAGGCCTAATGCTAAATGCCTAAATGCTAGATGTTCAACGATGAGTTAGCTCAGCATCACAAGGCATTAAGATTATACAAGGGAAATATTTGAAGAGATATCACTCATTGAAAATTTTCAAATAATAAACTCTTTGACTGAACATGTGTCATATATTGATCAGTGGAGTTTTAATTTTAACAATAGAATAAGGACATTTAAAAGGTCTACAATCTATTATCGATTTTTTCTTTTTCCCTAAAAATTAATTCGGAACAAAATACTTGAATTAAAAAAAAATTGGACCGCAATGGGTTAAGATGTGCTGGTATTCTACAAGACCTGGAATTTTTTTCAATGCATGTTTACCATTTTTATATTTTGATCCATCTCAATAGTGAGTTTTGGTTGTTTGATATCTAGCTTGGACTTAATGAAACTTCTCAAGGTCCAATCAGGGGTCCATTATAAATATATTTTGGTATGTTAGTGAAATTAAGTTTTAAGGAGGATATTTTGCTTGGGGAGAAGTCATGTCCTCCCTTGGAGAGAACTCTGACAAATGACCTGTCTAAACTTGAGGAGGTATGTACGTAAGTGCAAGTCTTGACAGTGCAAGTCATTATAAATATATTTTGATGTGTCAGTAAAATTAACTTTTATGATCATATAGGCAGTATCCGTTGAGGTCAGTAAGAAAAATTTGGGTCCTCACAGTGTGGATATTTCAATGGTTTAGTTTTTAAGATAACCCTTTTTCCTGCTATTAGAGCCACCCATTGGCACATTTTCGTGTAATTAATATGATTTGGCTTTAATTACATCATTAATTTCTCATTGCCTACAAAATACTGTACTTAAGTCTGGTGGCAAGTGTAGTTTTGTTTTTCAAAATGAGATATTTTTTCCAACATTTTTCAATGCCATTCGAAATCTTAACCGAACATGTACAGCCATAGGAGCCTGCCTATAAAAATGTGGATTTTCAGTTGTAATCTACAGAAGATGTTCTGTCAACATTGCATGGAATGCCTGTTTTTTGCTCTCAGTTGATGAATTTCAATTGGTGCATGCTTTGAAGTTTTCTGAGAGTTAAAAATGCTTCATTTGTTGGTGTAGCTTCCTTATAAAAACTTTTTCCTGGACTGATGGCATGAAATATTTATTAGTCAATATATTCATAGTTTTTGCAAGTGAAAACTTTTCAATGTATTTTTATTAGTTGCACAAGGGATATATTTCTGTGCACATATTTATTTCTCTTATGTGTGTAACAAATGATGAACTGAAATATATGTATTTTGAAATCTAATGAAAAGTAAGTGTTCAAATTTAAAGCAATTGCAGCTGGTTGTCTTAATGTTTCTATCAGTGCCATTGAAATTCTTCCAGCTTTACGGAATTATGTTTGTAGCTTTCAGATTGATAAGAAAAGCAATCATAAGAGTAAGAAATTTGAGCCTATGTGCCGAAAATTCAGATTATTTAAGTTCTATTTTCAAGACCAAATGTTGGATCCTAAACTTTTTTTTTGTGCCTCAGTTGCGAAAGAGGTGTAATGATTTTTGAGGGAATTTCAATCCAGTAAGCCTGTGGCTTCATTCTTGTTTACAGCCATTTCTGATTTGTTGAAAACTCAAATGGCAAGATTTGTAAAATTGGAGATTTTGGCATCAGTAAACATTATACAAATTGATAAGTCCAAATTTGATTGCCACAGTAGATCTAAATGTTGGATATGCAACCAAATGAGCTTTGAGAGATTGCAGTCACAAAGACAAGGGTATTCTTCTATTTAAAAATGAACGTATTACCTCACTAAAGACCTTGGTTGGGAAACTTAAAGAAAAATGACCTGTGGCATTTGAATGGACCAAGAGAATGTCATGCCTAAATCCTGCACTTGCTCTGCATGCTCCACAAACACTTCCCATATACTTTGGAGATGCCTGGTGAGAAAAACTGGAGATCCGGGGAGGCTGCAGAAGCTGTTGAACGAAAGTCCGAGGCTCTAATAAGTTCTGTCAGTGTCAAACAGACTTAAGTCAATAGTAAAAGTCTGAGTCTGAAAAGTCTGAATGCTTGGACAACTTTTGGTGTGAATTAATTTCAATTCATGGATAATGAATCGAGTTTTGATGATCTTATGGGGCTCATTAAAATTGTGTTGGTTCTGTCTCTTGGGATCTTGATAGAGGGTTTTCTATAAAGAAGATCGAGTCAAGTACCAACTATGTACTCGACTTGAATTTTTACTTTCACGGATCCTTTGAGATGAAGAATTACAAGCTGCCTTACGAGAAGAGGCGTGGAAAGAAGAGGAAGCAGTACAAGGACCCTTAGTAAAAAGATCATTGCCAATGTTTTTATCATTTAGCAATTATGAAAAACCCTAAGTTAAGACGTCCAGCCCTAACCATGGTGTTGGCGACATCACGAAAGAGCTGGGAAGAAAGTGGTCCTATGCCAATCCTGATACTAAGTCCTGGACGGTACCTATGAATGATCTTCAAGCAAATCAAACAATAATGAATCTGGGATTTGAATCAGATGCTGAGTGTTCACTTCCAGGTCAACAAGTATAAAACTTAGTCACGTTTCACTGTGCATCAGAAGGTGTACATATTGCGTCACGGAGTATTCACTTTCTGAACTCCTTCTTGGATGTCATCTCAGCAGGCATAGTGATAGAGTGACATCCTTTGGATAAGGTCTCATGGTTCACCCAGGAGAGTGGATAAAAGGATGCCAGAGAGAAGTTGATGAGACACATGAAATGGAGACAAGATGGCACTAAAACAGGCTGAAGGACTCAACATGCAAGAAACCATCTTTCAGCCAGGAGAACAAGTTTTGCAGTGCAAATGAGGAAGGCTGGATTTTGTTTTAGTAGGGAATTTTTTTGTTTTTAATGCTCTGTTTTCATTTTTCCTGTAGTTTTAATTAATTGAAGTATGGGAAATTTTAAATTAACATAGTTTTAAAGGGGAATGCAAGAAATTAAAAAAACGCATAGTGATTTTTGTGGTAAAGTAAATGGTGATTTTTTTTATTGTGGAATAAATTGTTGTGTGGTTTTTAAAAATTGATTTGATCCAAAAAATAAAAAAAGCACATAGTACAAAATAATGATAAAAAAATAATTCTACCGCTTTGATATGTTGGATGATGGTAAAACATTGTAGTTACTTATTTATTTTCATCATACTTAAGCATAATGGCTGAAAGCAGTTTTCCTTTGAGCCCTTCTTAATCGAATGATTAGCAAATTTCCCGTCTTCTACTCAAGACATGAAATCCTGAAATTAATTTGCAAAGCAAATCTAAAACGTGTGTAGTGACTAGAAGTAAGTGCCTTACTGAATGAGGGAGATGGTTTCACATCTGGTTGTTAACTCAAGAACTGGTGGAACTGAGAACCGATTAACCGAAAGGGCCCATCCCTGATAATTTAAATCTGAAAGGGTCCTGGTGATTGTGTCCCACACTCTGTGTCTACTGGTCATATATTTTTTATGCTCTTGAAAGTGAAAGGAATATTGTATTGCCATCCATCTTGTCATGGTTGTATCTATTCAACTCTATTTCCCCTGAACCCCCTCAAAGGAATATTGATATAATACGTGAAAGGAATATTTTATTGCCATCCATCTCGTCATGTATACATTCAACTCTATTTCCCCAGGACCCCCTCAGCTGGTGCTCAATCCGCCTCCGGTGGGCTGGCCCCCCATGCCAAACACCCAGACAATGAGGCCACCACTCTCGGAGCAGCTTCAGTCATTCAGGAATCAGCACCACCTAGCCATTGGACGAGGCAGCCCAAGTCGTCCCACTTCATTGGCTGAGCGAACGCAGAGCCTTCGCACGTGGCTGCGGCAAGCGAGAATGGATTCAACGACTACTCGTGCCAATGGAGGGCTTGGTAGTCTTTAAGCCATTTATTATTTTCCCATGAATTTTAAGCTTTTTGCATCACATCTCAATGATAGCTATGGTTGCATGTGATGCTTACGATGTGCCAACAAATCTAATGAAATACACATTGTAAAAGAGCATTCCATTGTTGGTAGGAAGGAAAAAAACATTTAGCTGAGCCATCCACTTGTATGTGATACTATTCTAGTCTCAAATTAATGTTGTATGGTACTATTAAAATATAACTTGCTGGTGAGTAGTACATATATGTACATTAAAAAGGTGTACCAAGTAAAAAAAGTCTAAAGGTTTATGTACAGTTTTGAAGGTAAAAATGGCAAGTTATTGTATTTACATATTTTTCATGACTACTTTCCTTTTGGGGTTTGAAATTTAATCTAAAAGTTTTGGTAAAATGTTAGGACTGTATTAAATATTGTGTCACCATCTCTACCTGACTTTTATGTGTATTTCAAAGCCCTGTATTGTGATTTAAAGTGCGTTGTCATTATTATATATGTAGGCATTTTTGTGATTGCATGTAACTTCATCTTTCTAAATTAATGTGCCATACGGTATGCGTATCTAGTCCAAAGTCATCTAAAGACTTACCCATTCATGAACTATGCCTACTTTTTGATTTAGAAATGTTATATTTGTTTATTTTTGTTATATTTTAGTTTTTTGTGATAACATCCTCCGTCCATTATTTTCATCTATGAAGTTGACTATCGGGCTTATTATAAACTTATTATTGGTGACATTCCTTCCACCATAGGTAGTCAACAATTTTTGTGATAAATGAAATCTTTACTTTCAAGTTTCATGGCATTGTCTTACAAATGTCCTTCCTTATAAAATTGAACTCTGTTTGATTTTTTAACGTGCTTCATTTCCACATGAATATTGACCTTATTTAAAATTGCTGTTCAATTGAATGCATGATACTCTCTCTCTCCTCCCTTACACAAGAACCCCTAAGAATAGGAAACAAAACTATATATGACTCTCATGTAGGTACCACAGGAGTCTTCTTTTTAATTGCTGATGGTACTGTAATGGTTCTTTCAATCCCACATAATTTGATGTTCAAATTTTGGTCTGTTGAATTGTGAAGGGACTGCTGTTTTCCTTAGATATTGATAATCAAACTAGACAATTCTCCTCTCTGGTTTTTTTTACTCTTGTATGTATGCAATTGAACAGTTTCCTGCTGATAAAATGGATTGACTTTTTTGTTAACTGACCAACAGCTGATAAATCCTCAGTTCCGTATCCTCCTGCTACATTGTCTTAAAGTCATGACAGTTTTAGTGCTATCCTTGTAATAGTTCTTTTTCATCCATGTGGTCCAAAAGAATGCTAATAATGAGTTATTTATTACACAGATTACATGTGCTAGTTCAAATGAATGTTTTAGAATGAAAGTATCAGCCCCAATTAACTCTTAGTGTGACACCAATAACAAATTGGGAATGCAAGTGACTATGTAATGGATTTACAACTCAACTCGTGCTCACATTTTATTTCATGCTGATATATTGCAAAATGGAATTGTTATCAGCAAAAGATGCAGTATTTTGAGGATCGCCACAAGACTGAAAAAGGGTGGATTGTCCCTGAAATGATAGGAATATATGACATTCTGTTCATTTTCACACCCTGTTGTAGCTCCCTTGGTGTGCAATGATTCCAAAGTTCTTCTTTTTTGAACTTAATATTAGTTTAAATCTTAAGGGAGAATGTGTTCAAAGACTTCTTTGTCTTCTCAAATAATTGGAGTGTTTTTGTACCATATTGGTATTTGTCATTCTTCTTGACAATGAAATACAGTAGCAACCTTAGCAATTCTTCATGAAGTACATCTAACTCTTGAAAAGTTTCTCTTCTTGGTGCCATCCCTAAAATTGAAAATGCAATAGATACTGATGTACGTTGTAGTGCTGATTATCTATGTTAACAAGAGGAAATCCAATGTAATGCATGCATGGTTGAAAAAGACCAAGGATCATTTTCCATCCCAGCAATTGTTTGGATCTTGAACTGTGCCCTCTTCTCTTTCTCTGTCTTTTGCGCCTGCCACCCGGAAATTATTTTTGTTGCTCTAGTCTTTTTGTAAGCCCATGTTGCTTAAATCAGTTTTGACTAGACATTCACCACTTAATAACATTTAAAGTAATGTGTGTCGATTACGTCCATTAGAGACAAATCAACAAATTTGCTGGACATCAAGCGGTAAACTTAATTTCAGATGTGCGGAGCAGTACCTTTTTCCAAGTAGCAAGCATTAATGATATTTGTGTTGCGGTAACAATAATAACCTTCACAGTTTATGCAGATAACTTGCACAGCTATAGTTACTGGAAAAATCTGTGTAGAGTGTTGGACTTAGTCTTCAGGTAGTTCGTTTTATGATTGCATTTGACTTGGTTTCATAAAAATGTAGAGTTGAGCAGAGGAATAGGGTACTTGCTGAGATGAGTGTAGTTGCAATAAATGAAGAATTATTGATTGAATGTGGGGTGAAAAAAAATTGATTGAATGTGGGGATTCAGGCTCAGCTTAGGAAAATGGTGAAAGAAAATTAATTGCCAACGGGGCATGTAAGTTGTCTACATACTGCCCGTAACTTAGAGCTATGGCAGTTCTTCCTTTCCATCTCCTAGTCGTATTGCTCTTTCTTAACCTAGCCTTACGTTGATCTTGGCTTCCTCTTTCTTCTCCAAAGATATACACGTCATTTTCAACTCTGGACTGAATATTTGATAACTTGTGTTTCATTGCACTTTGTTAACACACAAAAATTACATTCCATGCCTAAAGAGCTTAAAAATACTGAATGAAGAAATTGGGAAGGTTGCTACTCGATCTCTTTTAAGTTTCAAGTTATCCCAGACTTGCATCAATCTGTCATAACAGCACCTTAGCTTTCATGACTAATTTTTTTCACTCTTGTACTTATGTATTTAAATTTGCCACCCATCATTTGTTGTTCACTCTTGGAATTTTTAATCAGTATGTCTCAAATACCGTATGTATATAGCAAATATTCGTAGGTATCTATTCCCAATGGTCGTCTTATACCAAAATTTCACTTACTATGTTTTCCGGCTCCAATTTTTTCCATCGTTTCATACTGTTGTAATCCACATGTCTCTAGATTTGCTCAGTCAACTTATAAATTAAGCCTGCTTTGTCAGGACTGCATTGTAGTTTTGTTCTCTGATATCACACCACTGCTGCCAGAAATAATTTTTACCGTGATGATGTGATTCGTGTGAAACATGTACATATAGTGTTTATATTGGCTAGGTATTTATTGCTCAAAAATTTTGCATCATATTTATTTTTGCTCATCATTCTTTTCATTCGGATCTTCTGCACTTGTGTTCATGAAAAATTTAAGGAAATGGGAGATTAAGATGCCACAATGGTCAATGAAATTGGATGTGTCGTTAGATAGAATGATGGAACTCTATGAAGTGATGCAACCTTTAAGCAAGTGTTCCTTAATGGTTTTCATATTTTCAAGTTTGACTTTGCCATGACGTGAAGTTGGATTTTGTTCAGAAAGCTCTAAGTGGTTACGACTGTGAGCCATCGTCATATATGAATTAATATGATACACATTTCTATAATTCTATTAGAATCATATGACCTTAATTAATTGTGATAATATATATGTATTTCAGTGATGGGATCCATATCCATTATTGATTTTATTTTATTTTTGCTATCACTTTTTTCATTTATATCAATTTTTATTTTTACCATTGTTTTTACATATCCTCTATTTATTTAATCATGTACATATAAATTTATTTTAAAGCACTCTAGTCATTAATGAGAAGCTGAGGAATAAAAATAACTTAGTTTAGTTGTGTTCATTTTATATTTTTTAATTTATGAAGATATTTTCTTTGCCTTTACATATTCTCATGATCTCCAGTTAGTTTTTGCTCTTGCTCTTTTCATGAAATCTTTCATTGGAGATATTTAATGAAAATTGAGAATTCACTTGGAACATTTCGAACATTTTATTAGGGATGGTCGAATTGGATATCTTGGATCCAAATGTATGCAGATTTCGCCTTTTGCCAGATGCTTCGAATCCAAATTCACTGAAGGCATCAGATCTAGATCCAAAATTTTAAATCCCCCCGAATAGATCCCCGTGAATGCAGCGTCCCATGAGAGGGAGAGGAAAGAGCTATCCTTTCTTCCCATTCGCCATTTCATTGCAATGCCTGTTGTTAATTGTTAATTTTGTTGCAGATTGTGCAGTTGCAAGTTAATTCAATGATGTATTGATAAAAATGTCTTTCATTGAGTATAAACTTTTTCAATGACACAAAGAGAACCATGTGCGTGCACTGTGGCGTTAAATTTTTTGAGGAAGTGAAAAATACACCTCATCACAACAGAAGCATTGGAGGGTGATAAACAAGTATACGATGAGAAAGTGACAAAATTCGGGGAAACTTAAGTGAGGAAAATTAAAGTTCAGTAAATAGTTTATCCTAAGATTGAAACTTATTTTCATTTCCAAACGCAAGCGTAACAGTTTAGATTCTGAGTGATTGTATGTACCTAGAAGAAACTTGAATAATTACTTTGTTGTATAGCAGGCAATTGAAAATGCATTTGGATCCGTAAATATCCGAAGATCCGTCACCTGAAATCAAGTATCCAATCCGGATCCGGGTCCAAAAAAATCCTGGATCCATCCATCCCTATATTATATGCCTGTCAGGTTTTATCCAATAATGATTTATAATAGCGGGGAAAAATGCTGCAAAATATCAAGAGAAATGAGCTGTGTAAGTTACCCTTATCTCCACTGAGCATAAGTAATCATTAGAATCAGCATGCCTCATCACTTCCTCTTGTAGCATTGGGGTCAAATGTTATTTTGTTTTGACTAGGTTCATATTGATTCCATCTTCCATTCTTCTTTATACAAAAAATTGTCCTCCAATGCCCAACTCGTTCTTTAAAAAATAGGGAAGGACAGTTAATAGATATTAATACTCTCAAGTATTTTATACCTAAGGTGCTATCTAGTCCAAATTGTATTGAATGGCATACAGTCTTATAAATTTTACCCTCCAACCGACATGAATTGATGATCAATGCCACTGATGTGTTGTCATTCGTATTTTTTTATATCACCAACAACTTGTTTGACTAATTTATTTAATGTGTTAATAAATCCTAACTATTTACCAGTAGAGAACAGCCAAAGTTTGTCTATTTCAGAGGTTTTGGAATTATGTATTCTAAACATGGACAAGCTTAAAGTAGTGTTTCTACGAAATGACATTTGTATAAGTTATCTTAAAGCAATGCTTTGGATGCTCAGGCTAAATACCACAAGTATTTGTAAACATAATTTGTCTAGCCTGCAGAGCTACTATTTTTAGATTGATGACATGCTCATCTTTGAGAGTAATCATGTTCGCCTCTATCACAATTTCATCAGCATTAAGGGGTTTGGAATTGATAAATTTAATTTAACTCTCTACTTCGGGAAATTTAAGGAACTTTGTGAAAATTATTCTATATATAATACTGGTTTATGAAGTGCAATCCTTTTATATCTTTATGATTTTTCTTGTGGTAAAAGTTACTGTACGTTTTTAGTTTTTAAAACCAACATTGAGGAGACCTATTTTAATAATCTCTGAAAGTTCATTAAGTTATCATTTTTGTGAAAGGTTCTTCCTGCAAAAATTACTGGACTGCATTCACTGTACATATTCTATCATGAGCTGTGTTCTCTCAGTCAGTTAACTTCCAATTTCATTCTGGTCCTACATTTCCTGCTACATTTAATGTACTAGAAATGAAAATTGAAAATATTCAACCTTTGTATCCCAAAAATATATGTATCACCTTCATCTATGGTTTTCTCCTTTTTCCTTTCTCTAAAATAATTATTTTAGTTCAATCATGCATTGTTTCAACTCAAAACTTAATTCATTAGGGTGAGTACACATCATCCCAGACCAAGCTATTGGAATGAGTTTCACTCTTTTTAGGTTAGGGGAGGATGTTTATGAATCAGTGTCTCCTGTAACTAGTGCAAAATTTCTGTGAATTAGGGATTTTTACTTCAAGGAATTCAGTCACGCGTGTCGGAAAGCTTTGCCGGAATTTGCATCTAAAACGCTTCGGTTGTACCTTATCCATCGACACAAGTTATTGTTTTGAGTGCTTTATATTCTGTTATTGTCATATAAATCATTAGTATATAACTTAGTAAACATTGTGAGGTATTTTTCTGCTGTTTAAGATTTACTTTTTTCTCGTGTGAGATGTACAGAAAACTCGAAAATTGCAAGTTCAAAAGAAATATTGGTGCCTGGTGGAATATTTTGTAACATCAGAGATCCCAAGGGCTCATTTACTGGCACTTACAGTTAAGAAAGGAAGATGTATCATTTAATCATTTGTATGAAGGAATTTCTCTGGAATGGGGAATGAAAAATTAATTGTGAATGAAAGTCAATGCTCAATTTGCATTTGTGTTCCTTGTCTAGTTCATTCCACTTCTCAAATTCTTGAATTTTCCATGGTGTTATTCCTTTAATGTGTTGTCATGTTTATGAGTTTCATATTAAGCTGTCTTATCCATTGTACTCAGATACTTGGCTGGATAAAGATGTGTTACTAAGGCATTATGAGGCTGATAACAGCCTAGATTCTCACCATTAAATGTGATATTGTATTGGTAGATCATTTTTTCATGATTTCTATAGTGATACAGTTACTATTGAAAAATTATGCCAAGTATTCATTCCACTCTAAATTTTCATTGTTATAATTTTTACGTGTTAATATGACATATATAAATTGACCAGTATACTTGAATTATTGGTGGCATCAGTATTTTATGTACATATGTGAATGTTTTTAATACATGTAATGGTATCTGTTGACTTTAAGGCTGTACCTAATTGTGTTAACAGTGATTGACTGCTAGGCCTTCAGAACTCTCGGAGCAAAAAGAAATGGGTTATGACAACCCAATTTTGTCTTCGTGAATTTGATCTAGTCCATATGATTACCATTTGTGCTCCACTAATACTCATAATTATCTTAATGTGCACATTATTTGCTAAGTTCATCAAAAAGTATTCACCTAAGAAATTTTCCTCATTGTGCTGCAGCAGATCCGGACTAAAGCCTTGAAATTCAAAACTATACCATAGAACTTCAGTACCTATTAAATAGGGTTACCAGCATGCCAGAAAGATATGAGCATGTCCTACATTTAAGCATCCATCTGGTGAACGGGAAGAATTTCCAAAATATCCTTAATTTCCCCTTTTTTTTGCAATGATATTGTCCAATAGGTTTTCTTAAAAAACTTTTAAAGCTATGGATTTCATCGATTTCTACAATTAAATTTTAAAACAGGATTTAAATTTTGCTGGAATTCAGTTAAATTCCAACTCATGATTGATAAGTATTGTGCGTTTCTTTATAATGATTTTACTGTTAGGCTATCAACAATGCATTAAAACATAAATATTGACTTCTATCTTGGTTCCCATACTTTAAAGTAATTCTGTATGCTCTATAGTTTTGTTTAATTTTGTTAATTGAGAATAGTGTGTTCTAAAGTTTTTTCGTAAGGATTGTTGGTAACCCTGTATTCTTTAATAATGTATTTTGACTAGAGTTCTTTGATCAGCTGCCGAAGTGTGCACCTTCCTCGCATGGGTTAAGGGAGGTCACTGGGGCACTGTGGTCTCAACCCCTGCTCTCTGTGGTCTTTTATTATTCTCTCCATTGCATTAATTTCTGTTAAGAAAAAAGATGGTTGAATGGGCACAGAGAAATCCTAAATTCTTAAAGGTGTGTCCTAGTTGTATCCATTTGTCAAAAGTTTTACCAGAAATCCCTAGCTCCCAAGAAAATCTGCCCTACAACTGACGACCTCCAACTCTGCTCTTGCTGCCTCAAACGAAATCATATTTCAGAGCATATTGTGCTGCTAATTGTATGCTGTAGCAATGGGAATCTTGTTAAGGAAAAAGTGGTTGAAATTCCTGTGATTACTATTTACTCTACATCATAACAAAATGGTACTCAATGTTAATAATGCCTATAATTTTTTTTGGCCCCAAATTGAATACTATAAATGAATCTATGCATGTTCTTCTGGCATCACATGCAATGACTTACCTTTTCCCTTATTCACAGTATATTGGATTATTATAAAGTACCATGCTACTCAGATTGTCGTACACACTATGATTGTGTCATTTGCCAAACTTGGGTCTTCTAGTTCTATGATATGTGAATATGATGACTCATATCTTTATATTGGCTTGGCATAAGGCTGCCAACTGTTAATATCTGTGGTGAATCTGCAGATTCTGCTGTTTGTATTCAGGGGCTGAGAAAGGTCACTTTAAGTATAAATTATTTAAGGTTTTACCTTCTTGTTGTATTAGTTATCTCTTCTGTCATTATGTCGTAATTATTATTTGTTGTCGTACACATCTTTTTATTGGTAAAAATAAGGCTAATAAATTTCATTATTTGGTGTTTTCAGTATATATTTATAACATATGTCATGTGTTTTCGTCTAGTAAAGATAATGACAGACAGTATTTTTCCTACACTTAAATGTCAAATATATCCTGTTGTTATGTCAGACAAATTTTTATGCTTCTTTCTTCCCTTACTATTGATATAATTTTTATTGCAGCTTCATCAATGTTCTGTGGATTTTATGACCTAAGAATTGATGAAAGTCATTATTCTGAAAGTGTTCTTCAGTGGTACTATCGAACTGCTGCCCAAAACAAGTATGGAAATTCAAATGATCACTTATAAGTATCTTCAGTCATGCAGGTAAAATGCTTTATGATTGAATGAGAGATTTTTAATAAAGTTGTATAAAGGTTTATCAGTTGACTGATTAATAACCAATGTAACAAATTCTGTGAAAAAAAGGATAGTCTGAGAAGTTTGATTATGATGAGATTGATGCGTGAATTGATTTCTAAAATATAATAGTACACATGTATTCATATCTCCTCGAGGATATGTTGGATTCAAATGCCTGTATCCATGGATAACGCCCTGCACCGGATAGTCCTGCAAAATCCAATCCGAGTTTGCTGAAGAAATCAAATATGAATCCAAAATTTGAAATTAATGCTCCAGTGAACGCATCATCCCATCAGAGGGAGTGGAAAGAGTTCCTCTCCTCTCTTCGCATGTGCCAATACAATGCTATGGTTGTCCTACTAATGAAGCATTTTCTTTAAAATCCATTTTTTCCGGGGTTATGCAACAGAATTTTAGCCATGAAAAATTTTAAGACAAAATATGACAGGCACATAGTGTGAATCTTTCCAAAAGATTGAACAACCATCGAGAGAAGCTCAGCACCGTATGATAGTAACCATGCCGCAGATTTCAGAAAACCATTAACCCCCTCCCTCAGCCCATGCCTCTGGAATTTTTTTCCTCTCTTAGACATAGACCATAAATTATTAGCTTCAAAGGAAAATATCAAGTTAAACAAAAACATAGAAACATGTTTCATCCCATCCCAGTCTTACAAACTGTTTTTCGGCCTACCTGCTCCTTTGCTCCCCGTTTCTGAAGGCCAACTGCTAGGTAAGTCACCTGTTGGGCCTGAGGGTGCAAAGGGTAATGTTTCGTAGCATTTGGCAATAGGATGAAATGCACGAGATTCAAAAAAGGATGAGACCAAACACAACACAGTTGTCTTTATGGCAGTACTTTAGTTTATTTAAGCTCTTATAGATTAACACTAAGCTTTTTAGTTACAAAAAGGCTATACTAATTTTCAATATTGTCCTAACAGCACAATTTTCAAAGAAACAATCGTAGTGCGAGCACACTCAAACGAGGCTAGACTGTCTTCGCTTTGAAGGCAACAATGCCACAAAGTTTCAAGATCGGACGTGTTTGTCCCGTGACTCTCTTGTTCATGACCTCATTGATTGAAAGACAAAGGGAGCATGCCCCTTCCCATCCATCTCTCCTTTGCGCACTTCTGCTGCCCACCCCTTCCTCTTGCTGAACAGTCGTGTCATTCTGATATAGCTCACGCACCTTGCCACACGTGGTGTCAATATTCTTTTAAATATTGTTAGTTATGTTCTGGATTTTGCAGTTGCTATTCAGTTTAAATTTATGCTGATAAAAACGTGTATCATAGTGTGGAAACGTTTTTATTGCGATAGTATAATCCAATTTTTTGCCATGTGCAAGCATTGTGGCGTGAAAGTATAGCAAGGAAGTGCAAAATCCACCTCACCTCTGCTGAAGCATCTGCAAGTGAAATATAAGTCAGTATGCGATGAGAAAGTGACGAAATACGGGGCAAGGGCATGCGAGGAAAATTTGAATTCAGTCGATATTTACTCCAAAGATAGATGTCTACATTCCTTTTCTCTTGTAAGTTTAAAGTACGACAACTTAAAAAGTTGCTGCCCACTTTTCTTTTGTTAGGAATGCCATTAGAGTTCTGGTTTATCATCTAGGTGAAGTAGCACCTTTCCTTGATCGGACAAGTATTAAAACAACAGAAAACAACGTAAGGTCTATGCACAAGGCTAAGGAGTTGCTGAGAAGTGGTGCATTGCTCAGTAGAAGTGCAAGATATCAACTTTTCTGCGCTAGGGCATCAATGTTTCTTCACTAGTAACTGAAGGAGTTGGCGACATCAAAAAATGCTAGAAATATGATGTCTTTATTTTTTCATCTCTATCACACTTGACAGTAAAAAATTAATTTGGTGAATTAGGTCATCAGAGGTGATGAGGCCAGCTCCTATGTAATGAGGGCCAGCCCAACCTGCCATTCCAAGTGAATTTATTTTTCTTACTTTTTTTCCTCTTTCTAGTCAATATGCCATGAAATATTTGATCACTTTCTTCATACAGTGTGGCTGAGAAAGTTTCTATGCATGTATTAGAATTGTAATGGTTTTCTTCCCTTGTTTATCAGGGCAGCATATATGTCATATTCGAAGATCTCCTTTCCCATTATTTTACAGGGCCTCCTCAATGCCCTTTTTCTTAACATTTTCAAAGCCAAAGTTCACAACAAATTACAGTTTTAAGTTGATATGTAAACATATTGTGTGTTAGGACATAATTTGTGAGCCACAAGAAGAATCGGTGGTGAAAATGCTTTGAATAAAAATATGTATGATATCCTTTGTGTAAGAGAGGCTTAAAGTTGAGTATTGGACTGAAAAATATATCTAATTTTTCATTAGGGATGTGCTTGAATTTCCAATTAAACCTAGAATATGTATTATTCATAGAAGCTATCCCTGGGCAGCTGCCCCCTGCTGGGTATGCCCCCCCTAAAAGCACAAGTAAATTTTATTTCAAAATGAAAGTTTTGAACAAATTTTCTTTAAGTCCAAGAAAAGTGATATTAGTATGAAACATTTAATTAAAATGAATTTTTTTTCGAGCAAGTAATTATAAAAACTAATAAAGCACTGTTGCAATTTTCTTGACATTTTGGTTTCCTAAACCTTTTCTGTGTTACAACTTTAACGTTTACGGTTTGTGTTCCTCTAGTTTTGATCTTGGGTATGCCCTTGAAGCTATCATTAAATCCATGGTGAGCATTTCACCGTTGGGCTATGTCATCATTTAGAACGAGAATATGTAGCACACATACTCAAAGTTGAGCAGTCACTTATTGGTGCATTAAATCACTTCAAACCTCACAAGATGTGATTTTTGCTTCTTGACAGCATAGTAAAAAAATTATTTTAATTTCAAATGAAGTTTTTATTTCCTGGCATTCTTTGCCACGGAGAATATTAACCCATTAGACACTGATGTGCAGGGAATCATGTCATGGAAGTAATAATTAAGGGGAATTGCAGTACATATTTTGTTTACTCTTCTTGATTATACGTTAACATGTGCATCCAAAAATGCACTACTGTGTACTCAATTTTAAAGATTCCCAAATTCTTTAATGACATAGTTTCTCTTTTAGATTTTCATATGAGGGCTGGGTATATTATGAAGGGGATCTTTTGTACTTTTTTTCCTTTTTAGAAGGGCACATTAAAAGACTAGATCCCTCTTAATGTATCCAAAGTAAGGGGATAAAGCAAATTATACTAATTTTAAGTGCATGTTGTGTGTACTTATGTTTTGTTTATTCTGTCTTAATGTAACAAAAGTTTGATGTGGAGTAGAATTTTTATGAGGACCCCTTCAGTCATGGCCACTTAGTGGCTATTCCAATAGGGTAGTTTCCTTCATCAAAGAAAACGAAAGTCATTGATTGCGATTCGTTACCCACCATTAGTGTATTCATAATATACAAATTATTTCGTTTTAGAAATACCGGTTTAGACGAATGGCAATGGTCCATTTTTATCCTCATTTGGAAAGGGCCAGATTGGCGCCCATGCGATGCCACTCCACAGGGACCTAGTTTCTATACGAGAAGATAGGAGTTATGCGTCGTCTGAGGTTACCAATGCATGCATGAGGCGCAGAGCTCAGGGAAACATGTATTAATAATCACTTATTAAAACTGGCTAAGGTCGGAAAGTTTTCTTCATTTGATAAGGTATTAATAATCCTTATTTAAGCCAAGTGCTACCAGCCAGCAGGGTACTCAGCCACCAGCTAGCAGCCTGCGTCGTATCAGCGCTCAACTCGCCTCAAGGTCACCTCACAAGGCGGCAGCGGGAACCAGAAATACGTCACACGGAGAGATTTCCCGACATTCATACTTACGCGTCGCGTTTTCACGCGCTAGAAAATTTTCACTTTTCATTTAATTGCGAAAAATAGATGTCGTCATTTAAAAATCTAAAAGCGTGAAATATGTATTCCAGGAGTAATTATCTTTCGATTTAGGCAATAAAAATAATAGGAAACCACCCTATTGGTATTTTTGAAGCACCACCACAAGGAACTACTTCGTAGCTTGACTTGTGTGGTGGTCAATCTATATTGTACTGATTCTAAAAATGCTTAACTGTGAGTGGGGTGAGTCAGAAGTACCACCAAGCGGTTTTTTGTCAAGGCAAGAATCCCATGTGGATCATGGAATATTCAAAGCTGCCACAATACGGGTGGGCTTGAAAGTCCCATTAGGAAAAAACATGAGTTATTCAACTACATAGCAATTAATGTAATTTTTTAGAAAGCAGGCCAGTTTCACCATTTGTAGGTTCTTCACTACTGTCATATATGCCATTTTTCCATGCTGTCAAACTATCTCATTGCCTCGCACTAGACGTTGTGATTACGCTCAGTACCTCTGTGTGATGCAGTTAATTTTTCTTTCTTTGTAGATTGATTTGCTGATGTTTTCATATGCATTTTGCTCTGATGGAGCATTATTTCATATATCATTGATGTTTTCGTATCCTAAATGTTATTTTTTTTTTTTTTGCTTTGCAGCATGGTTTGATATATTTTTTTAATCCGTTTAATGAGTCAAAACAGCATGTAGTCATAGTGTGAAGACTTTTCTCTCTCTCTGATTTCCTCATTCATCTCCTCTCCCTCAATTTTGAAAATGAGTAGGGTTTCATTCACGTTGCTAGTCTTAGATTTTCTTCTTTCTAAAGTTGTAAGCTGTTGTTTAATGTTAATTTTTGTGCCATGGGAATGAAAAGGTCTGCAAGCTCTAAATACATATTTCTCATCATCATCTTCATCATAAGTCAGCAATCCTGAGATTGGTTTGACGCAGCTCTCCATTCCTCTCTCCTATCTGCTTACCTCTTCAAAGTAACGTATTTCTTATCTTTTACATCGTTTATGACCTATCTTACGTAACTCATTCGGGGCAGCGCTACAATTTTTCACATCAGGCCATCATGCCTCAAAATATGGCCAATTAATGAAGTCTTCACGGGAAATCAGCCGGGTCAAGATTGACATTGCTGTCAACGTTGCAATGGCCTTCTCTGCCATCGTCTTCAGGGCGAATGATGGACCTGGTTAGTGGCGGGCTTATATACCCATTTGGGGCTGTCAAATCATCTGTGATTGGTCAGTTTTTGGTTGTCTTCCTCCTCCTAGCTTACTAATTCTTTTGATCATGGGATTCCACGATTTGCTGAGGTTGAAACCCGCGTCCCTATTAATTTTATCATTTTTGATTATTTCAATGGCCTCTTTTGTAAGACGGTCCCAATATTCCTTTGCCTTGCAGAGGATTTTGGTTTCATTGAACTTGATGTTATGATTGTATTTAATGCAGTGGTCGGCTACATTGCACCGTTTGTGCTCTGATATCCTGTTTTCAATTGTTCTTCCTGTTTCCACAATGTAGCTACATATTCACACATGAGCATTCACATGGTATGTGGTAGATGCCAGAGGTCTTGAGTCCCATTTTGTCTTTAATCTTCACAAATTGGCTCAGTAGTTTTTCTGGTGGCTTGTGAATTGTCTCAATGTTGCATTTTCTGAGAATGCGAAACAATTTACCGGAGATGGTGGAGACTTATGGGAGCAGCCTTGGCAATGGGCTTAGCTTTGTCTTTATCTTCAGGGGCGAAAAACTCTTTGGTTACACGTTGATTTTAGAAGGTCCTCTTAAGGCCCATCATAATTTCTTTTTTCCCATAGCCGTTCTGTTGGAAGGTGGTTCGCAAGTGATTTATTTCTCGTGGCAGGCTCTCCTCATCTGCGATGCGTTTGGCTCGGTGAAAAAGTGAAGTCAACACTGCACTTCGTTGAGATGGGTGATGGTGGCTGAGTCCGTTAAGGTAAAGATCCGTATGCGTTGGCTTGCAGTATACCCTGTGACTTAGGCTTCCGTCTTCTTTTCTGCGGATTAGGATGTCGAGGAATGGGAGGCACCCATCCTTTTCCGTTTCCATAGTAAATTGAATGTTGGGATGGAGGTTATTCATGTGCTGTAGGAAAGCAGGCAGTGTCTCTTGTCTATGCGGCCACAGGATGAAAGTATCGTCAACATAGCAGAAGTAATATTTCGGTTTGAACTTGGCTGTTGATAGGGCCCTCTCCTCAAAATCTTCCATGAAAAAATTTGTGATGGCTGGTGACCCCATTGCAACACCGTCAGTCTGCTCGTAAAATTCACCACGAAACTTGAAGTACGTAGTTGTGAGGACATGTTGGAAAAGGTTGACAATGTTTGCATTGAAGCGAGCACTCAGGAGCTTAAGCGTTTCCTTCAGGGGTACTTTGGTGAATAGTGAGACAACATTGAAACTCACCATTATGTCACTTCGATCTAATCGGACATTTTGAAGGGTCTTGACGAAATCTGAAGAGTTTTTGATGTGATGTCTACAGGTTCCTACCAGGGGTGAGATGAAGCTGGTAAGATATTTTGCCAGGGTGTATGTTGGGGAATCGATGGCGCTTACGATGGGTCTCAGAGGAACTCCATCTTTATGGATTTTTGGCAGGCCGTATAATCTTGGTGGAACTGGAGCTTGTGGTACTAGTTTCTTCCATTCTCCCTCAGGTATTTTTGCCTCCTTGATGAGGGTCTTGGTTTTCCTGACTTTACTCTCCATCAAGTGCTTTTTAATGTTGGCAGCAATGTCAATCTTGACCCGGCTGATTTCCTGTAAAGACTTCATCAACAAGACTCGCCGGGAAAGTTCCAGATCCTTCATGGCCAATTAAGTTGTCCCGTTTTCTGCTCAAGGCTTTTAGGAGGCTTCTCTTTTCTCCCACTCTTCTTAGCACTTCCTTGTTACACAGTCAATCCATTTTATCTTCATCATCCTTTGGTATCACCACATTTCTAATGCTTCCATTCTTGACTTGTCTGCTGCTGTCAATGTACAAAGCTCGCTTCAATAGAGAAATATGCTCCATATTTAGCATCTGATGAATTTTTTCCTTACTTTTTGCTTGTATTCTCAGCTGTAAGAAGATTCTTCTTTTTGTAGAAGGCCCTCTTTGCCTGTGCTATTCTACTGACTATTTCCTTCTTGCTTCGCCCATCGTTGGTAATTCAGCTTCCCAGGTAAGAAAACTCTTTCACCCTTTCAAGCTTATGCTTTTCTAGGTTAATGTTTGTCTGATCCTCCTCTCTTTTGCTGCATACTCATACCTGTCTTGGTCTTCTTTAAATCCTTGTCTGCCTCAGCTATGAGTGGTATGTCATCAGCAAATTGCAGCATACTAATTTTTTCTCCTTGTATATTGACACCCAAAGTTTTCTCCTTGATGGCTTTCTCGATGTTAACATTAAATATTATGGGGGAAAGTGCACACCCTTGTCTCACCCCTTTTCTTATTCTTGCTTCTGCACCATTTCGTCCACATTTGATCACAGTTACTTGGTTTATTTACAAACTATGAACAATTCTATGATCATTGTAGAGCACTCAGATTTCTTTCAGAATTCTGAATTGAATTCCATTCCACATAATCAAACGACTTCTCTAAATCGCAAACGCTATGAAAGTTGGTTTATTTTTCTCCAATCTCTTCTCTATGAGCAGCCTAAGAGCCAATATTGCCTCTCTTGTGCCCCTGCTTTTCCTAAATCCGAATTGGTCCT
Source organism: Ischnura elegans (assembly GCF_921293095.1). Taxonomy (NCBI): domain Eukaryota; kingdom Metazoa; phylum Arthropoda; class Insecta; order Odonata; family Coenagrionidae; genus Ischnura; species Ischnura elegans. The sequence continues at coordinate 12,686,916 of NC_060247.1, read as the reverse complement.
CATCCAGGAATTCTTCTGCTCTTCGTTCTATTCTCTTGTAGATGATTCTTATCAGTATATTTGATGCATGTGTCGTCAGATTTACCATTCTAAAATCTTCGCACTTTTCTCCTGTATTTTTTTATTAGTTCTGCTGGAAATATAATCTATTCCTGGGGCCTTATTCTTTTGCAGGTCTCTTACTGCAGCATCAAATTCTAATGTAAAGATTCTGGCTCCCATGTCGTCCTTTTCTACCTCACTTTCACCTTCGATAATTTTTTTGCTGAGTTTGCTTCTGTTGGATAGCTCTTCCAGGTATTCTTTCTATTTCTCGGCTTTGTCTTTGTTCTCAATCAAAATACTTCCATTCTTATCCTGTATTATGTTAAATCTTGTACTCCATCGCTTGAAATGGTTCGTCACTATTCTATCTTCCACTTTCCCTTGTACTAGGTTATTTTTCATGTCCTCGCATATGTTCCTCATTCATGCTTCTTTGGCTTTCCTCGCTTAGCGGCAAATCTTGTTCTGTGTTCTCTTGTAGCAAGCCTGCCGTTCCTCAGTATTCGCATTTTTATACTTTCTCCGTTCTTCGATGATGTCTAGGACTTCATCCATGATCCATGGCTTTTTCTTGACAAATTTTCTCCTCCCTAGAACTTCTCTTGCGGCCTTCTGAAGTCCACTTTTGATATTTTTCCAGTTATTCTCCACTGATTTCTCACTCTGATCTAATCCTATCTTGCTCTCCACTAGTACTTCTTGAAAGGCCTGTTGATTTTTTGGCCCCTTTAGTTTCTCTAATTTCCATGAGTTTTTATACTGATTTCTTTAATTTCTTGAATTTCAGATGGCATTGCATCATTACTAGATTATGGTCACTGTCGACCTTGTACTTGTGCCCGGAGAGTTTTTGCAGTCCTTTATCTGGTTCCTAAACCTCTGTTTCACTTAAATATAGTCTAGTTGACTTATGCCTAGTTCAGTTAAATATCTCAAATTGACAGATATATGTATCAATCACTTTCATCAGGCTCATTGAAATGCCGCAAACCTTTCCAAATGTAAGGATACAGCTTTAACTGTTGGAATTTTGATTTGATGTCTCACTTGTGACTTTTTGGGAATGATTTACTAGAATTGGGGTCCATAATTTGCTCATGCATTGTAAGTCTGCTTTGTTTAATGCCTGGCTACTTACTCTTTATTTTGTTATATATTTTGTGAGTTCAACTCATAATTTTCAAGCTCTGGTATCACTCCCTCCAGCAACTAGTTCCATGAAGAATGTGCTGCAAAACTCTATGTCACTTGGTGGTTGTTATTATCTCCCAGGAAATACTGAATGGTGTCTAACTAGCCAAAGGTTGATATAACACTAACAGAATTTATTGGTAAATATCAGTGTATGTTACACATTTGGTGACCAAAAAATGAGTGCATCATCTTTATAAGCTTCAGATTTCTTGCTAATATTTTAGGATCACCCAATCTTTCTCAGCATGCTTCTTCGTGCAGTCTCTTAACGTTCCATCCCTCAAAGGAGTATGTCCCAAATATTTAATATTTTTTCTGTAGAGCTAATGTTATCTTCCTTTTCAGTTTCAAGTTGGCTTCTCTAAATCTTTTTAAAAGTTCTTCAAGATGTTTTTTTAAGTCCATAAAATATCTTACTGACCTCTTTTAAGATATACACACCATTCTGATTTTTTATTACGGTCCTCATTCTATCATCTTCATTAATTTCTCAGAGGTCCCTGGTGCATTTAATATCTAATGGTTTTGAGTTAAATTTCCAGAGGCCTGTACTTCACAAAAAGCCATTTTCCCTGTACCTTTTGCTTCATTTCTAAATGCAATAATTTGTATCTTGTGTCAAGAATTCTTAGGATCCAGCTAGGATGTCTTTGGAGGAGAGGACTGCTGTCCATGGCAATCTTGATGTTCATATTTCTGTAGTCCAGTCAAAATCTTGTAGTGCTAACATTATTGGGTTAACTACTTTTTCGCGGCTCCAGCGACATCCTCGGTTGAGAGGGAGACCTGGGGTTGGGTAATCATGGCGTGGAGTAAAGAAACGCCGAGATGGGAATTTAAAAACACCCGCGAGGTGCGTTTATTGGTTTCAGAAAGTTACAGTAAGTTAAAGTGAGGGGAAGCTCCGGGCTGGAGGGGGGAAGGTCACGTGGTGTGAGGGGAGCCCTGCGCCGGGGTGGGGAAGGTCACATGGTGCCGGGTTCTTCACTGGGGGTGCGTGTTTTAAAGTGAGTTTTGCCCATGTTATATTGCAGCACAACAACTTCCTTAAACTTGGGAAAAGCAACCACAGAACTTTTCTACTAGCTCTCAAAGTATAGAACTTCCTGTTGGGAGAAATGAGAAGAACCTCATGGTCCCCCTTATATTTCCCACCTCTTTTCTTCTCCAAAACTACCCAGTGTGTCCATGGATTATAAGAGGGTTAGCTGACAGCTTATTCATGTAAGGTTTACTGCCATTTTTTATATTGTGCTTCATTAGCTTTGTCAATCTTGGTCTACTGCCTTGTGGTCAAATTTGCATTTTAAATTTTGGGAGTAACAGTGAGTTCATCTAAATATGCAATGCTCGCTTGTGTTTTCATCGGGTTAATTCTCATTAAAGTGTTGACATAGGATTTCATCAGGTCTCCTGTGTTGTTCTCCAATGATTGCAGATGTATTTATCATTCTGATTGTATCCCTCGAAGTTGATTTTTTTTTGGTGGCATCTGTAGTTCTTACTCCTTGACCAATGTCTTTGGAAATACATTCAACATATTTGATGTCTCTCTGGTGTATTATTTATCAGTTTACTGCAGATGACACCACAATTGTTTGTATCCTCACCAAAATTTTTAACTTGTGCTGTCGGGTGTGGAGACTCAAATTCTTCATCAGCCACTTAAGAGCATCTTGAATTCAGGTCTTAAACTAAATCCAATTTTGGCATGACATGCATTTTCAAGATAGAATCCTCTAAATGTTCAGTCACAATCACTCACAATCACAGTGTTTTGTCGTGTAGCTTTTGAAAATGATCTGAGCATCCATATGTCCGCCTGTGCTAGGTTCATCACCTGTGGAAGTCTTAAGACCATTTGTCTTTGATCTGTCTTGATACATTTCTTCAAGGCCATGGCCTGACCTTCAATGAGTACAGTAGTACCCAGTAACATATATAAATTATATCGTGAGGGGCGATGGTCAATATAAGTTTTAGCTTCCGTTTGTGAATTAAGTAAGGTACTTAATTTTTTTCTTAATTTACCTTATTTTGTTGGAGGTAGGGAGCCCTTTTATATTCCATCTTGGCAGGGCTCAAGGCATTCGACTGCCTGTTTGCCAAGAGGGTGTTCAATTGACGCGCGATATCAGTTCGCCACTCAAATACTCTCTCCGGGACAAAGCTCCCCTCCCCTCCCTAGATATTTGGCTCCGAAACTTGTTCTTGAGCGCGGACCCTTCATAGTCATTCCACAGCCTCGTGCCATTCTCGGAGCGACTACGGACATGTCCGATCTCCCTTTATCTCTGTTGTCCCTCGTGGCAGAAGTATGAGATTATTCCTTCGACCGTGTCGGCTGGGGACTGGATTCGTCAACCATGCGGTAAGTTTTCAAACTAAGGTAGCCCGTTATATAAGCCCATGGGCTAGTTGTCCTCCTGAGTTTTCGAATGTGCTGAGCATGTAGATAACTCTCCTGCTCTGTATCTTTCACGCCCACCACGTAAGTTTCCGTTTACAGCCTTTCGATGTGATTGCTGGATGCCGAAAGATAAGCCATTGATATAAATTCATAGTCTTGTGGTGTCTTGCTATGTTTCTTACGTCTATTTAGCAGCTATCTGCTGTATACTTTTTGGAGATGTCACCGTACCTCATCTTCATTCCGCGTCACCGAGAACCCGTTGCTCTTCTGACATCGTACCCGTGTGCCTGGACCTAGGAGCGTATCCCCTCGGGCCCGCCCACGATTCCGTCGTCGTGTCCTTATGATCCACACCCTTGACCTGCTGCGCCTTACGAAGTCACTGTTGAAGTACAGCTTTTTTATCGTATGTTTCCAGGTCGTATTCAGCCTTGTCGTATTTCAAATCCGCCACTTGAAACCATATTTTGAAATGGTACTCGGACACTCAAAAGTAATTAGAAATACAGCCTGACATTACGAACAGTTTTCTTCTCTTCTTACGTCAGTTGTTGCTTTCCTGCGAGAAGCATCTCTTTTTATTGCTAAAAAGTGATGCTTCAAGTGCTATGCTATTTATATTCACACTGAATATTTTTGTACTTATGTCCCGAAGAGTCAAACATTGATATATTGAATAACACAGTATATTGAAGCTGTTCCGGTCGCTGTTGATTCTTCACCATTATCAACAATTCTAAACAACCCGTTGCTGTGAACCGAAGAAGTCTCCTTGTTGGTCAACCGCGCAATGTGATGGAATTTAGTTGGTAAATGCAACAATTTGCATATTGTTCAATGATTTGTGAAATATAGTGGATGTGAAGTTTGTACTGAGTTGTAAAATAGGAGTATTTTCTCTACGAAGGTGAGATTGGGTTAAATCCTCGGAATTTTAGGATGTGATGGCGGGGTCATAGCGATAAATAAGATTGGGAGGGAGAATAGAATAGAATAGATATTTATTATGCTCTGGGAAAAAACCCTTGGAGCAAAAAACACAATTTACAAAAGTAATGGCTCATCAAAGCAAAAAGTTCATGAAAAATGTCAAGTAAAGTTGTTTGATACGCACCTATAAAAAAGAAATAACACGTAACAAGGATTGAAATTTGACATCATAGGCAGACGGAATATAGTACATAATACAAAATAATGATACATAATAGGCTGTATTTTCGTGGGAGTTTATTTTAGCTCTCCACTGAGTAAATCCATGTACAATTTAATTTTAAAGGCATGGATGGAGCCCCTCTGTCTAAGATCCTCAGGGAGAGAATTCCAGGGAGGGGCTGTTTATGGGTGCATTTTAGGGGACTCGCTAAGAGGAGTATAGGTGCCTAAAGCATTTCAGGTGGTTTGAACTCCCGTTCCGACTTCACCTCTCCGGCTAGCTACGGTCAAAAATCTCGTTGGTTATCCAAATAATCATAGACTATGAATTTCGATTACCATTCGGCGTTACTACTGTCCCAACTGTTTTGTCAATTTTTAACTGCAATTCCTGTGTTGGGATAGTGTTGCTTTGGAATTTTGTATTATGGCAGTTAGCTCATTAAAGCAGGTTAATTAAAGGTGGACCGCGATGGTATTAGACAAATGTTTTCAATGAATAGAAATCTTCAAAGCGATGCGCGTTAAACGAGGGTAATAATGAGTATTTCCTGGGATACGTTAACGTGTTTTCGATAGCATTTATTGGAAAAACTCTGACTGTGATTATGATGCAGAGTTACGGTTGATATAGTCAGGGGTGGAAGCCTTAGATTTAATTTCAGCCCGAGTGGTCCGCACATTTACTGGTTGGAAACCATTGTTCTCGACCAATGTTCGAGGGTTGGATAGACGGGGATCATCTAATAGGCAATGCTTCCGGGAGGGTTTGGGGCCATAGGATAACTACCCCTGCGATATTTCATTTTGTCTTGCTTTGGGGGGATTATTGCCCTTTGGATCCTCCACAGCGCGAGTTTTAAGGATTGGGTAAGTAAAGATTGGTTTCAGCGCGAGATCCATTACAATAAAGCCTGTTTGACGCGAAGCACGAAACCACGAAACTGCACATCCATAAGCTGCACCTTTACCTCAATCGAGCGTGCAATAATTTTCTAATTGGAGTTGTGGCTATTTTGCCACCTCATGGTCATGGATTTGCGCAGGCGTTTTTTACGAGTCATGGATTTCTACGAAACATTTTGAATTGCGCGTTTGTACGTGCATTTGGTTTTGCAATTACATGTCTCGTGTAAAACGGGCGTAGAAATGAGTATCAGCCAACAAGGGCGCAGCTAGGAATTAAGGCTGGGGGGGGGGGGGGTTTAGGTGCGACTAATACGTGGGGGTATGGAATACCCGCCAGGATAAGCGGTAGTTGCGAGATTAATAAATTGCGGAATTTTAAAGATAATTGGTTCAAAATGGTTAGTTTTACGGCTTTTTGAGGGATGTTTTATTCACCCTTACACTATTCTATTAATAACATCAATCCAATTAAGTAAAATGGATTACAATTAAAAATTTCTCTGAGCTCTGGGGGGGGGGGTTCATCCCCCAAAACACCCCCTCGCTGCGCCACTGTCAGCCAAGTCCCGTGACCACCAAAACCCCTTGCTTAAAATTGATTCCACCGATAGGTAAGTGATTTTTGACGTAGATGTACATAAAATACCATCTTCGGGGTTTGCAAGTTCAATTTTTTATTACATTTAAAAAAAATTTAAAACAGGTCATCCCATGATATTTTCTATTTAAAATAAATGAGAAATTAAAAAAAAAGCTTTGCGATATTACTGGTAGATGGATAGTAAGTGCTACGACTTCTCAAATTCTTCGAAGACACAGCTTAAATGCTAAAACAATTTCCTCATTTCGGGGGGGGAGGGGGGGGGACGCCACTCACTCTCTCGCCCACAAATAAGACCCAGATATATATGGGAATGGTCCAGCTGCCGGTTAGCATATATGCCATCTCTTCAGCGGTTTTGATTGTGCGTATTTATGCGCACCAAGGGTACAAATAACACTACAACGTTTTGGGACCATTCAGCTTATTAAAAACACTTGTCTGTTTCCACACTTTTATTTGCACCGACCATGGTTTCGGTTACTTGTGCCATTATGAAGGTATCAACTTGTGCCATTATCACCTTGATAATGGCACAAGTTGCCGAAACCATGGTCGGTGAAAATAAAAGAGTGTGGAAACAGACGAGTGTTAATAAGCTGAATATCAAAGATTTCTACCGTATCACGCCGGACACTGTATCTTTTATTTTGGGACCATTATTACCTTTCCAGTGTAAGGGAAGGAGTAGTTGAAAGACAGGTAAGAACTAAAACTAACCGATATCTGGCACAGTGACAGATACATACCGGGGATGCGCGCGTCCCCCACCCCCCTAGGGGCCGCCCGCTAAGCCTAACACTGCATAACCACAATTTTAACTTTTTTATATCATAATATTGCATTGTCTTCTATATGCCTATTATCAGTTTAGATAAAACTTTCTTAAACTTTGCATGTGACATTATTATTTCTTATTACGGTAAAAGTAAAGGTAGCTCAAGATCTCTTTTGCGCCCCCTCCTTGGGTTTTTTTGTGTATCCGACCCTGATCTGACATCGGGAAAATATTCTCAATGAACAACAATAATTTTAACGTTCAATTATAATTTTTTTCCTTGATTTTTTTTGTGTAGCATATTTTTGTTTTTATAATACTTTATAATGTTTGCGTTAATTTTTTTATATTTTGCATATATTTTTTTCATTTTTTGCAACATTTCTCTTTTTTCTCAAACAATTGTATAATTTTTTTTAAATTGCTAGCAGTAGCTGATGGCCAACTGCATAAAGAAAACGCATAAGCATTGCCAAAAAACACAAACATTTTTAAAATCGAAGTTATAGAAAGAATTCGGGTTTATTTCCGAATAAATAGGTATTTATTTTGGGGGTCAGTATTTTTTTAAGCGTTGGAAATAAACTGGTTGACCCCATCATTTTTCTGTGAGTTTCGAGTAAGGGAGTTTTGAAAGCGCACAGCTTGCGTCTCAATAAACTCGTGTGTTGTGGGAACTTTGCGAGCGGGTGTGATTTCTTCGATTGGAATGAGTTTAACCCCCTCGGCACTGCCCCCCTTTTATACGCCCCCAGTTTCACTTGTGGCGCGATCCGAGTACAATAACGGTGACAAAGAAAAAAACGATTTTTTGATAGTTATAGAAGTGCGGGTTAATACTTTTGTGCAGTTTCATTATATATATGGTATATTGTAATAAACAAACCACTGAAAAACAGCCTAATCGCATAATATATTACTATAATGACATTTTATTACATATGACCGAAATTTTTACCTCAGAAACCTGAAAAACTCGTGGTCGCCCCAATAAAAAAAAAAAAACTAAAAACATCTTGTCAACCCACTGTGAACACACACAGATAGAAAGGAGTTTATATTGAATTTATCGAGAATGCGATATGTTTTCGATATTTCTTTATGGCAATATTATAAGTTATTTTTAAGATCTTCCCTGCAAATGCGAAAATTTTTACGAAGTGCTCATCACTTATTGGTTAATTACTTATTGGTTTAGAAGGGAGAGTGTGAAATTGGGTTTATTGACTCAATGTTCATTTGTTAGTTGTGTTATATTAGAATTAATGTATTTAATGGATTTTTTGAAATTGGTTTATTGGGAAATTGCTAAATTCTTGGTAGTATGAGATTAGAAATAATGTATCATTTTTTACCATGGATGTCTTTTCTGTTTCTAAACTTCGTATTAGCTAGGTACATTTGTTATTCATGCGTATACATCTAATGCTGCCACCGGGCAATAGTCTACTTGCAGCAATGTGTAATAATGATAATAATATTCCACAATCGATAGCACTCGAATGGCTTTTTCACCAGGCTTGATGTCGCGGCGGCGCAGCAAGGCGCTCATGTGTCAGCCGCGGGTCGTGTGGTCGAATAACTTCGTGTCGCATACTCACTCGTCAAATCAATTACATGCCTCTCAGGTTTAAATACAGTGGCAGCTATAATCGGAGAGTGTCCTCGACATCCTCAGCATACTAAGTTCATTCTGTCGAATTGAATGGGGCTCATTGAAGGTAAGGGGAGCTCGCCCACCACTTCCTCCTCCGAGTTCTTCGCGTTGGAATCCCTCACCTACTGCCCACTCGCGTAAGGTGAACGACTCCATCTTTTCGATTGACACGTGGACGAAAATTTTGCTACAACTGTCAAAATTCACCACACATCTTCACCATACTGTCTCCTTTTCGGGAGTGTTTGGAGGCTGGGAACACGAGTGGCGGATATACGTAAGGGGGCAGTGCTGCAGTTTGGAAAAAAAATTAGGCGGTACTCACCAAAAATTGCCAACAGCTGAACATGTATTATACGTCCGGCCGCGATTGAAATGTCAAACTCCAATTCTTACATTAGTTCCAAGTTGTGCCACGAGATAACTCTGAACAAGTAAACAATCATTTCCGATTTTTCTTTCCGAAATCCATTGGAAAATTTACAGTAGGGCAATTTTTTTTACAGATTTAAAAAGGTAGTTTAACTGGTACGCTTATAACGAGTTAGGATTTCAGGGGGTACGCCATACCGGCCCAACTACAGAACTGCAAGGGGGATGAAGGCAATGAGTCAAATGAAGGATAAATTATGTACCATAGTCTTAATCAATTGAATGAACAATGTTCGAAGGCATAGCCGCTTTATATTCCGTCGTTTTCCATAATAGGGTAGTTTCCTTCATCAAAGAAAACGAAAGACATTGATTGCAATTCGTTACCCACCATTAGTGTATTCATAAAGTACAAATAATTTGGTTTTAGAAATACCGGTTTAGACGAATGGCAATGGTCAATTTTAATCGCATTTGAAAAAGGCCAGATTGGCGCCCATGCGATGCCACTCCACGTGACGTCACAGGGATCCAGTTTCTATACGAGTAGATAGGAGTTTTACATCGTCTTAGATTACCAATGCATGCATGAGGCACATGGCTAAGGGAAACATGCCTTAATAATCACCTATTAAATCTGGCTAAGGTCGGAAAGTTTTCTCCGTTTGATAAGGAATTAATAATCCTTATTTAAGCCAAGCGCTACCAGGCAGCAGGGTACTCTGCTACCTGCTAGCATCCTGCGTCGTATCAGCGCTCGAAGCCTCGCCCCAAGGTCGCCTCACTTCCGGCAGCGGGAACCAGAACGTCGTCACACGGTGTTTTCCCAGCATTCACACTTAGCCGTGCTTGAAAATTTTCTTACTTATACTAGCCATGCCATCTGAAATTCAAGAAATTGAAGAAATCAGCAGAGAACACCTGGCAATTAGAGAAACTTAAGGAGCCAAAAAATCAACAGGCCTTTCAAGAAGTAGTGGAGCGCAAGATAGGACTAGATCAGTCTGAAAACTCAGTTGAGAATAACTGGAATACCATAAAAAGTGGATTTCAGGAAGCCGCTAGAGAAGTTCTAGGGATAAGAAAATGTGTTAAGAAAAAGCCATGGATCACGGATGAAATCCTAGACCTCACTGAAGAAAGGAGAAAGTATAAGAATACGAATACTGAGGAAGGACAGGCTTGCTACAAGAGAATAAGGAACGAGATTTGCCGCCAAGCGAGGAAAGCCAGAGAAGCGTGGATGAGGAACATATACATGTGAGGACGTACAAAATAACCTCGTAAAAGGGAAAGTGGAAGCGGCCTATAGAATAGTGAGGAACCATTTCAAGGAACGAAACACAAAATGTAATAGCATAAGGGACAGGAATGGAAACATTCTAATTGAAAACGAAGACAAAGCCGAGAGATGGAAGGAATACCTGGAGAAATTATACAACGGGAGCAAACTTAGCTCAAAAGTTCTCGAAGAGGAAAGTGAAGTTGAAAAGGATAACATTGGAGCAAGCATCTTAAGATCGGAATTTGATGCTGCAGTAAGAGACCTGCGAAAGAATAAGGCCCCAGGAATAGATGACATTCCAGCAGAGTTAATAAAAAATGCAGGAGAAAAGGTCTTAACTCAACTGTATAAAACTATCTGCGATATGTACTCAACAGGAGATTTACCTAGTGACTTCGAGAAGAACGTCATCATTCCCATACCCAAAAAGAAGAGAGCTGAGAAGTGCGAAGAATTTAGGACCATAAGCCTGACGACACATGCGTCGAACATTCTGACAAGAATCATTTACAGGAGAATTGAACGAAGAGCAGAAGAATTCCTGGATGAGGACCAATTCGGATTTAGGAAAAGCAGGGGCACAAGGGAAGCAATTTTGGCTCTTAGGATGATCATAGAGAAGAGAATGGAGAAAAACAAACCAACCTTCATAGCATTTGCGATTTAGAGAAGGCCTTTGATAACGTGGAATGGAATTCAATGCTTAGAATTTTGAAAGAAATCAGCGTACTCTACAATGATCGTAGAATTATTCATAGTTTGTATAAAAACCAAGTAGCTGTGATCAAATGTGGACCAAATGGTGCAGAAGCGAGAATAAGAAAAGGGGTGAGACAAGGTTGTGCGCTTTCCCTCTTAATTTTTAATGTTTACATAGAGTAAGCCATCAACGAAATCAAGCAGAAAGCTTCGGGTGTCAATATCCACGGAGAAAAAATTAGTATGCTGCGATTTGCTGACGACATAGCAGTCATAGCCGAGACAGAGAAGGATTTGAACAAGACGTTGACAAACATGGAAAGGACAATGGCCAGATATCAGCTGAAAATCAACAAAAAGAAGACTAAGATATTAGTTTGCAGCAAAAGAGAGGAGGCTAAAACAAACATCAACCTAGGACAGCATAAGCTTGAAGAGGTGAACGAGTTCTCTTACCTGGGAAGCCGAATTACCAGCGATGGACGGAACAAGAAAGAAATACACAGTAGAATAGCGCAGGCGAAGAGGGCTTTCTACAAAAAGAAGAATCTTCTTACAGCTGAAAATACCAGCATAGAAGTAAGGAAACAATTCATCAGATGCTACATATGGAGTATGTTTCTCTATGGAAGCGAGGCTTGGACGTTGACAGCAGCAGAGAAGCCAAGAGTGGAAGCATTCGGAATGTGGTGCTACCGAAGAATGATGAAGATAAAATGGATTGACCGTGTGAGTAACCAGGAAGTGCTAAGGAGAGTAGGAGAAAAGAGAAGCCTCCTAAAAACATTAGGCAGAAGAAGGGACAACTTAGTTGGCCACATTTTGAGGCACGATAGTCTGATGAAGACAATTGTTGAAGGACAAGTGGAAGGGAAAAAAGGCAAGGGACGGCCCCGAATGAGTTATATAGGACAGGTTATAAAGGATGTAAAAGAGAATAAATATGTAGCTATGAAGAGATTAGCGGATAGGAGAGAGAAATGGAGAGCTGCGTCAAACCAATCTTAGGATTGTTGACTAATGATGATGATACTAGCAGTACTTAGCTTGAAAATTTTCACTTTTCATTTAATTGCGAAAAATAGATATCTTCATTTAAAAATCTAAAAGCGTGAAATACTTACTCCAGGAGTAATGATCTTTCGATTTAGGCAACAAAAAATATAAGGAAACCACCCAATTATTTTTTATAATTTTTGTTTTCGTCTGTCATTCGTGTTTCATGATTATTAGTAGGTTTCCTTATTTAAATTACTTGATCCAACCTTAAGTTAATCTTGACCCCCTCCCCTAACCTTAAATTCTGTCATCGGCACTAAGAAAATTCATGTCAATAGCGTTCTTATGTTTTGAGAGACTAAATTCTTTTATATGCACACTCTACGCTTATATTTTACTACCGAACCACCTACTAATTGGTGAACTATAGAATAAGGCTGTTTCTTTAAATGAAATGACAACATAAACTACTATGGTCTTAATTATTCATTCTCTAATAATAGTTATCGATCATTGGTCGGTTACTGCCAAATGTGATCTATTCGACAGAATCCTGCTTGGATTCCAAAACCAGTCTCGAAGTCTATAATGCAAATGGAAATATAATCTAAATTTATTTAAAGAGTTGAATTATTTTATACACGAAATTCATTTGTGATGATTTTATACTTTGGAGCTAAATATTCACCATTAAGTGATTATCCTACCTTATATGCAACTCATAACTTTATCTCCAGATCTTGACTTATGTAATTTCAGTTTAGGATCAAAAGGTAGTAGGATTCAGGGGCGCAGCTAGGAATTAAGGCTAAGGGGGGTTTTAGGCGCAAAAAACTGTGGTGTCTGAGGGTGTGGAATACCCGCCAGGGTAAGCGGGAGGTGCGGGGGCCCTCCCCTCGAAAAATTTACGTATAAATGGTTCAAAATGGTGAGTTTTGCGGCCTTCTGAGGGATATTTTATTAAAGTTTACACTTTTCTATAAGTAATATTAATCCAATTAAGTGAAATGGATTAAAATAAAAAAATTTCTGAGCTCTGGGGGGTGGGGGGGTTATCCCCCAAAACTCCCCTCGCTGCGCCAATGGTAGGATTGAATTTCTGTTGCGCGAACGGAGCGATGGAAGGAGATGAAACAACCTGGGCGTGGTAGTAAGGAGCCTTCGAAAGAGTCAGGTATTTTTTTGAAATACCTCCGGCCCAGAGGAGAGTAAGCACCTCGATTTCCGTGAGCCTCTGTTAAGAAGTTCGGTCGCGATCCAAGATAGGGAAAAATCTCAAGCAGCACGCAACGTATTTCACTTTCTTTATGTTATCAGTAGTTCCCAGCCTATGGCTGTGTACTACTCGTTTCAATATTTATTTTTTCTGGCTAGATGTGAGTCATGGCAATTCCGTTAATGTATGAATTAGGGGGAAGGCATGTGGGATGGTAGGAAAGCGGTTTTGGGGAGTTTGTGTTTAGTTTTATCAGGAAGGTTGTAATCCCATAGATGAGCGATTAGTTCATTTTTTGTTAAGGGCAGTGATTTAGCGAATTTGTGAAGAGAGCTCTTTAGAGGGTGAAGCAATGGAGTGATCTGCAGGTCCTTTCGTAGGTTCCGGTTGCTGATGAACCGCGGAGCGCCGACTATTTTACGAATGATAACGTTTTCGGTGGTTTGTAGTCGTTTTAAGTGAGATGTAGCAGCGTGGAGCCAAACTGGAGATGCATAAGAGAGTAACGGCTTGATGGTGCCGGAGCAAAGTAGAAGTTTAGTTTTAGCGAAAGCGGTGAAGAAGCTTCTATGAGTGGTAGTAGGCTGATTCTTACTCCGCTACGCCATCAAATTCTGCGTCAAATTCGGGAAAAAAGCGACGGAGAGCGCCAGAATGACTAAGGACGAATACAGCAATGATGCCATGAGCCGTTCTACATTGTTGGATTGCAAGTAAAATTGGACATTGCAATATTTCCAATGAGTACTTATTTTACTTAAGTATATTAAGAACTTCCATCACATCGTACCTAACATCTTACATGATATTGTTGGATTGGCATAAGCTGTTCCGAGAGGGTTTGGTTCGTTGAGGGGAGATCGTTGAAGACCTGGTCGCCAGTCAGATTCAAGGGCCGAGCGTGGAGGTTTTCGGGGTTACTACCGCGTAGATTCATCTCGGCAGACGACAGTTTCGCCGGCATTGCAGTAGGCTTCTTCAGGTCAATGAAGAGGAGGTATGTGGTATCGCCCGTCTCCTATACACCCCGTCGGAGGCCGGTGTCTTCTCATTGGCTGGTTCAGGAGGCCCCTCATTGGTCCGCACCTCCTGGCTCTGTCCTGTCTCTCCGGGTTTACTCTAGAGGACTCTTCTCCATGTGTTAGGGAGCTGGTATCCGTCCTCCCTATTGATGTTGTCCAGTGTCTTCATTATCTCTATAGTTAGGCCATAGCTGAGCACATATGGAGTGGGCCGAATCACAATTCCGACTTTGACAATGCAAGATTCATTGCCAATGAAAAGAGATACTTCCCATGGATCATTATGGAAGCTATAGATTTTATGAAGACACCGAGCAACCTCAATAGCGATCTGAAACATTCGTCTGATAGTAGCTTAGCTAGGGATTTCGTACTATACCGTCCAAAATATTACTACCGAGGATTTGGTCACACGAATTGCGTATGTGTCTGGATAAGTCTTCTATGCCTAGGCGTATGTGTGGCTGTATATGTCTTCATAGTCAAGTTTATGTCACAGGTCCTGTGATGAACAAAGAGGGCATCGTGTGCAACCTTCCGAGGAAATTCGGAAATGTGTCCAAGAAACCCCGAATTTCTTTGGCAATATGATTACGGGTGACGAAACGTGGTGTTTTGAGTACGACCCGGAGACCAAACGCCAGAGTTCCCAGTGGCACACCTAATAGTTCCTGCATCAGAAGAAAACCAGAATGAGCAAGGCAAGGGTCAAATCCTTGCCAATCGTCGTTTTGGACCGTCGTGGTATGGTTCACATGGGGTTTGTAACCCCCAGACAGACTGTGAATGCCAGTTTTGAAGTGGACGTGCTTGAAAGACTGCGCAAACGCGTAGGTTAGCGTGCGGACAACAATCGGCGATTGTTGGAGGCTTCACCATGACATTCGCTGTGCCACACCGCGCAACTGATGAGGGAATTTCCGGCCAATCACCGGGTTACCACGTTGCCTTACCCCCTTAATATTCTAGATCTGGCTCCACCAGACTTCTTCCTCTTTCTTCGGCTCAAGGGAGACCTCTAGGGAAACCGATTAATCTCCAATGAAGACATCCATGGGGTCGTGACGTCATCTCTGAAGGCGATCCCGGAAAGCGAGTTGCAGAAGGCGCAGGGGCAGTGGAAATCTCGTTATGTGGGTTGTGCAGAAGCGCAAGGGTGGTATTTCGAGGACTACTCAGGATTTGCACCGATTAGTTGGATTAAAAAAATTAAATTATTTCTGTCCTACTACTTTTTGATTCTACCCTTTCTTAGTTAAGTCTCATGTTATTAAATATTTTATGCATGTAGATTGTGTGTAGTCATGCAGCTTGGTTCCATTAATCTTGTAGCGATTTACTGCGCTGAATAATACTTTTGTAACGATTGCTACGCTAAATAACACACTTGTGTCGTTTAGCAGTGGAGCGTTTATTACGACTTCGAAGTACAGACTGACTAATTGTTGGCCGAGATGGCTTGTTTAGGTAGTGACGGCGAACTCTCCCGAACGCCGCGCCGGAACTTCCTGGAACATTCTGGACCCTCTCTGAAAAGGTCGGCGCCGGGAATCGAACGCGGGCCGTCCGATCGGCAGTATAACAGTGTTGTGGCGGATAATGCGCTGCAATCTAAACATTAAACGAAAGCAATTACCATGCAATTTTTATGCTATAAGAGAACAGGTTGTGTAATGGCAGAATTCAACTCTTATTCTGTAAATCAAATACGAAATTCCGGGGTTTCGTGAATAAATACTGAAACACCCTCGCCGTACTCAGGAGTCCTCTGGCACAGAAGCTCAGAGATACTCTATTCCTGAGTAGTTATTCTCGGACGTTGTTGCCGGACCCAATCTACACTTGCCGAAAGTGTCCTGCCTAAATTTTCATTTTGATTCGATTTGCCCGATCTGTTTTACCGGAATATAATTTTGATATCTTAGAAGAATCTCTTGTAAACTCTAAATTTTACTTTGCGCTCGTCAACATCACTCGCCCAATTCTCAGCATGTTGATGGTGCATGTTAAGTCTCGTTCAATCTGACGCGGCTGCCGGAAATATGTTATTAGTGTTGCCGTCACTTAATATCGGCCCAAGAATTTATTCGAATACTTTTCTTCGCTACAGCGTTGATCTCCAATGAAAGCTTCACCTCGTGTTGCCCATCATCCACTATCCGAGTAGCATAGAGACTCATCCCTTCTTGAGTACGGTTTTGGAATATTTTGGATTTTCGATTCGATTTCTTTCGATTTATTTTGTTTTTCTTTGAGTATCTTTCAATCCTCCGTGATCAATTAATTACAACACTGCCAAATTCCGGATTCTCAAGCAGCGTCTGTTGTTTTTGATGGAGTACAGTTTCGAAAGCCATCCTGCTTTCATCTTCAGGTCGAAGGTCATTGAGTCAAATAAAAAAGAAATTAAGTGCCGTAATCTGAATCGATTGAAATTAAAATTTTTTGAGGGTATAGCCGCTATATGCAGGGATATTCCATCGCGAATCCAGGCCATGGTTTTCGCCAGGTTTTTTTTTTTGTCCGTCAGGGATATTCGGTTCCTTCAATCTGAAAACGAAAGCAGAATGGCTTTCGAAACTGACAGACGTGGCTCGAAAAACCGGGATTTGGCAGTCATCGTGAACAACGCCGCGAAAACCTACGCACGAATTTCAATTAAAATTTTTTAAAGAAATTTTAATAATAATAATAATATTTGCTCGATCCAATGATTTAATCCAATACAGTAGGTAGGGGGTATTAACGCATAAATAATATTTAAAAAACTTTTTTTTTCGAAATTAAAAAAATATTTACTAGACAATGCCACACAAAAATCATAACAACCTAAAATTAAAAATTAATTTAATTTCTCTCAGCAAAGCGTCATCCTCTGAATTATTCTGTTCCAAATGAATTAATTGAACTTGTAAATATTGCTTGAACGCGTGCGAAGTGAGTAATAATCTGGAAGAAGTGATCCGCGCCAGTGGCGGAGCGAGGGGGGCTTATAGGGGATAAACCTCCCACAGAGCTCAGAATGCTTTTTAAAGTTTGATCCATTTCACTTAATTGGATTGATAATACTAATAGAATAGTGTAAGCATTGATAAAATATCCATCAGAAAGCCGTAAAGCTCACCATTTTGAACCATTTATCTTAAAATTCCGTAATTTATTAATCTCGCACATACCGCTTATCCTGGTGGGTATTCCATACCCCCACACACCCCGGTATTATAGTCTGTTCACTTCATGTCTGCGGGTGAGCTTTCGTGAGAGCCCGGACACTCTCGAATGGCTTCGCTGATAGGGGAGGGGTAGTACCGAGAGAGAGAGAGAGGAGGAGCGAACATAGCGTTGCCAAATTTACACAGCAGCCCTACTTTGTCACTGAAAACGTGTGAGTCATAGGTGGATGCAGGTATTTTGGCCCCAGCGCCGAGACAATATACCTACTCATTTGGAAGGCATTGGGGATAATCCTTTCACAGAAACCCATGACATTGTCAGCTACGACGCTGAATGAGGCACCGTTGGTAGAAGGCATACTTAGTCACATTCAAGGAGAACGCGTGAGGTTTGGCCACACTGCTCCACGAGCAGATTCACGATGTTCATTCGGCGGAGGTCTGAGAGCGACTCACTGAGGCCACGCCTACTGTTTGCTGATTGGCAAAGGCAAAGTCATATGTCGAGAAACCTTCCCTCCCTTCATCTCCACTTGCTTTGGCCACACCAGCTCACCCGCAGAGATAAAATGCCCAGAGTATAGTTGCACCTAAACCCCCTCCAGCCTTAATTCCTAGCTGCGCCCCTGACCCCCGCCGCCCCTCGATAATCTCCTTGCTGGGACGTGCAACGCCTCTCCACCACAGCGCGAGGCTCTTCGTCAATCGAAATTTCTTGTAAGGGAGTCACTCACTCTCTTAGACCTTCAACTCTATGGATGGTTTGAATAGGTGAGGGTAGATCTCACCTAAAGTTATAGGGCGAGTGCATTTCAGACATTCTGGGTGGGTCCTTTCACACGCCACCTCGCAGTTCGAGTGATTTTTTTATTTCTTTGCTTGATAATAATTTTCGAAAATCTAAAAGCCACTTGTCTACGCATGTCAGACTTCAGATGTGTTTTTTTCCTGAGCGGTATTTGCATAGGTACCATCAAAGTGGCGCAGAAAGAAATCACCCCCCCCCCTAAAACTGCGACCTGAATCTGATTCTAATGTGGTGGATTTCAGGTATTATCTGGAAAAATAAGTGTGAGACATTAAGGGAATAAAGGACACTGTTACATATGAATTTGACCCCCTTTCTTACGGCTTTCCATTGTCGACCAGGCATAAATATTGTCTAGTGGGAAGTTCATTGAGACTCCTTCACACTTTTCAATCTTTTTTAATTATTTACAAGTGGATAATTTACCCGCGTCAGAAAAATATGTTAATTTGAGAAAAATTCCCTCTAACTTCAGAGGCATGGACGGAAGTTTCCTCGTCTGAGACAATTTTGATGCCGTGAATTTTCTGTGTTAATAGTGTCAGTCCTTAGTAGTTAATGAAAGCGTTGAAAGCTTTCACCACGTGTACCATGAAGGATCGTAGAATCTGCGAGTTTCAATATATGCGAGAACTGGGTCTTAAATGTGTCTTCCTCTTGACCTGACAATAAAAAAAAGCTTGAAAAATTATCGGTAAAACTGGACTTGGGGTCCAATCGTATCAAAAATATTATACATGTGCGCAGTATCCGTGGGATTTGCCACCGTAATAGGGTAGTTTCCTTCATGAAAGAAAACGAAAGGAATTGATTGCGATTCGTTATCCACCATTAGTGTATTCATAATTTTTTATTTTATTTTATTTTACCCTCAAACCACCGGATACAGCTCGTATAGGCCATTTTACACCGGGGTGTTTAACAAATGTAACAATTAAACGTACACAAACGACCATGCCCTGGATCGGGAAAATCTACCCAGGCGGGATTCGAACCCGCGACCTCTTGTTTGGCAGGCGAGAACGTTACCCCGCCGCCACCGATAATACACAAATTATTTGGTTTTTGAAATACCGGTTTAGACGAAGGGCAAGGGTCAAATTGTATCCTCATTTGAAAAAGGCCAGATTGGCGCTCATACGATTCCACTCCACGTGACGTCACAGGGACCTAGTTTCTACACGAGAGGATAGGAGTTATACAGCGTCTGAGGTTACCATTGCATGCATGAGGCACAGAGCTCAGGGAAACATGTCTTAATAATCACCTATTAAAACTGGCTAAGGTCGGAAAGTTTTCTTCGTTTGAAAAGATATTAATAAACCTTTTTTAAGCCAAGCGCTACCAGCCAGCAAGGTACTCAGCTACCCGCTAGCATCCTGCGTCCTATCAGCGCTCAGAGCCTCGATCAAGGTCACCTCACAAGGCGGGAGGGGGAACCAGAAATGCGTCGCACGGACTTTTTCCCATCATTCCTACTTACGCGTCGCGTTTTCGCGCGCTTGAAATTTTTCACTTTTCATTTAATCGCGAAAAATAGATATCGGCATTTAAAAATCTAAAAGCGTGAAATACGTACTCCAGGAGTAATAATCTTTCGATTTAGGCAATAAAAAAATAATTGGAAACCACCCTATTCACTACAGGTTGAGGAATTCCCGTTTTATTGACCGGGGACAATATTAGCAAGGAATTTGCTCTTGACCATGAATCTCAGGGCGAAAATTGAATGACCTCAATTCAGCCACAGATTAGACTAATAACTGCTGCAAAACCATCGGTGTGGCAATCTGATCGCTGTATTTAGGAGCAATGAAGGTTCGCATACCTTACCTACTCCTTGCAATTGTTTTTGGCTGAAAACTGTGATAGCGTTGTTCCTTCGGGTAGATGCTAACTTGGAATAATATTTTTTTAGATCCGAGCTACTGGCAGCCCAAGTATTTGGTGAGTCCTGTGGTAATCCATAGCTTTTAAAGCGACGTGAAACTTCGCAAATATCGTTACCCTTTCAATTCTACGTTGGTGTACGCAAGCCATCAAAACGTGTGTCTCAACCTGTTTGTTGCGAAGAAAGATTTGATGCTTTCCCGGCGAATGATGTGAGTAAACTTCTCTCGGGTTTCCCACCGGGTTAAAGGTTTCATAATGGCCGACGTTTCGAGCTCCGACTCGGCGCTCATCATCAGGGCTACTGGATGAGTAATACTTCTTCCTACTTCTTCCTGACTTATTGCTGGGATTGCTGACTTCCTACTTCTTCATCATCAGGGCTGCTGGAAGTAGGACTTCCAGTAGCCCTGATGATGAGCGCCGAGTCGGAGCTCGAAACGTCGGCCATTATGAAACCTTTAACCCGGTGGGAAACCCGAGAGAAGTTTACTCACTGTTTGTTGTGGTATGAACGGCTTTCATTTGAGCTATGAAATACAGATGTATTGCTTTGACACGTTACAATAAACAGTGAATTACGATTCAATGTTACTGAACCTTGTTCCTCTCCCAGTTCGATGGAAATGAATTATACCTAGCTACCAAATTTTAACCAACCCGCTGACGAAAGATGAAGAATAATACGTGCCATCGGCCAGAAAAATACAATTTTACTTCCTCCACAGCCGAACTGACTTCGTTGGAGGACCTCTCTCCCTTTGTAGGTCACTACAGGCATGACGCAAAAGTCACGCCCGTATCGATTTGAAATAAAAACTGGTGAAATAAGATCATGCGTGAAGAAGAGCTTAGCGGAAATCGCAAAGTATGTAAGGCCGAGCGAATCCACGTGTGTATTAACTCCACTTTGGATGAGAGGGGCACAAGATTTGCACGGCGGCATCGGCGCAGTTTAGATGGATGGAATATTCTTTTGAAACATGTTTTGTGTCAAACGTTGCCTGGGAAACCTTACCACCCCACTCGTGAGTTACGACCCCTAAGGTTGGTTTGAAGCGATGAGGGCTCCCGCCCATATGCAAAGCCACGCTAATCATGGGAAGCCTAGCAAACCTTGCAATACTGATGAATGATCTAAGGTTTTCCCGGCGAATCAGCTGCAGAAAAGTTTCTCGGGTTTTCCTCCGGTTGATTTTTTCCATGCCTCCCGACGTTTCGAGCAGCGGCTTGCTATTAATCCTCAGGGGATATTCCGAAGATTCCGATTCGGAATATCCCCTGAGGATTAATAGCAAGTCGCTGCTCGAAACGTCGGGAGACATGAAAAACATCAACCGGTGGAAAACCCGGGAAACTTTTCTTGCAATACTGCTCCATACCATTTCTGTGGCGCTTAACCTTCCGCCCGCACAACCATATGACGTCGCCAATGGCGAGTTTACCATCAATTCCACATCTGCTTTGTTTGGACAGTTTTTGTAGAGAAAAAAATGACTGACTATTGCGAATCGAACACTTCCGTCGCTTACCTGTAAATGCTGTAAATAATCTACATAAGGTTAGTAATCGTAAATAGCTCTGAGGCGAAATAAAAAAAAACACGAAGAATTATTCAGTACCATAAGATATTCATCCTTCTTCTTAGCAATGAGAACAGGCGTAAAAGACTTGTGTTGTACTTCGTGCGAACATAGGAGGAACACACTGTCCTCTCATGCCCGCGTTGACTCTAATTTCAGATTTCGTGGGTGGTTTTGAAGAGTGCTATAGTGCATCATTGCGTGGTTTTGAGAGCATGCAAATTCGTGCCTCCATTGCACCCTTACAACAGCTATTCCAGATAAAATGAGCCTTAATGATAAAAATGAAATTGAATTAATACCGTCCGTTTTAGCTCCTAGTATTCTTGTTATTGGTCACTATTAATTGGCAATATTGATAAGTGTGGGCTTTTGAAATAAATAAATAAGACATATTTTAACGTCCAAGCAAAATAAACGCATTTATTCTTTTTTATTCATTTTTTTAAAGCTTTGAAAGATGATGCATCTCTCAAGACGAGGAGGTAAATGAATATCGTTCCTATAGCACTACTGATAAAAACTTGTTTATTGGCTTAACTTGGTACATTTCTGCTACCAAGGTGTGACGTAAGCTCTAAATGAACCTCCCTACCACCTGGTTAGTCTGTGGCTTATGATCTATCATTGAGAAGTGACAAAGAATTAAGCGCTATTTGTATTCCCGCACGGAACCAAAAAACTAAAAATGTTATTATTTCTAATTTATCAAACCATGGAGACAACTGAAAATCACCACGCGTAAGGCATTTATCCATATTTTAAGCTTTATATATGGGCAGTATGCTGATGTGCCATGTATTTTTAGAAAAAAAAACGTGGATCCGTGCGGGGCAGTTACGTGCCAGATAGTTTTGCCTTAAAATTCTAAGCGAAATGTTCCTATCGATTGCTAATGTTGTTATCTAATTTGACCTTACAGAATCCATTGAAACGATATGAAATAATGCTAGACGTGCTGTATGTTGGGTGTAAGGGTTGAATGACGAAATTGGGGTTTGAACATGATGATTTCATTATTATTGGCAAATTTATTGAATTTCGTACACCTGAAACACACATAATGATTTTTTTCGCATGCATATATGTTAAAAACGGCCATTTCAAAATGCTATCTTTACTTTACGAAAAATTGTATAATTCAGTAATTTAAAGTAAATGCTGCAAATCATCAGTGGCTGTTTCAAGCCCACAATTCGCAAGTGATGTACACCCCACACGGAACCGAATATTTCTTCATAAATAGTGGTTGCTTTGCCAAAAAGACGTACTTTTAACTTAATTCGTCTAAATCTTTCAAGTTTAATATATTAATATTGAATGGAATATAAGAGATGTAATTTGAAAATTTGCAAAAATAACTCTGAGCTCTAATAAGTAACTTTACTCAAAATGCCTACGAATCACGTGTTCCATAAAAACACTAAATGCTGTTTAATGCAGTAACTTTTGCAGTAATATGAAAAAAATTAACTATAAAATGTTTGCTAAATATGTAATTTAAAGTCAGTTCCCATGTATAAAGTCTTAATTATAGTCATTCATATCCGCCACATGGTAACCATCACATATATTTATGATTTATGCAGGGAATGTTCTAAACATTTTTCTAGTGTAAGCGAACAACATCCCCTCAAAAATTCCCTCAAAAATCCCCCATCCCCTTCCCCTCAAAAATAACCTGAGAGGCCTCAGGGATTCTCTCAGGATACATTTTAAAATAAATAAAAACACTATAGGGATAAGGAGTACTTAAATATCAGGGTGAAATTAAAACGTGCTGCTCTTATATATTGAATGTGATATTTTAAGGTAGTTTGAGCGAAAAATCAATCATGATAGAATTCTGAGATTTTTATCTCATTGCAAAGAAAAAGTCTTGATCTTTCCAATGATATCATAATATACACCCCTTACCGGGCTTAATTCAGAGAAATTTGTGTGTAAAGAGAAGCTAATTTACATGGCATAGATAGGAGCCATGCGCTTTGGCAGCAGAATTATTTAAAAAGAAGTATTTCTCGTTCATAGAAATCGACGAAAAACTAACTGCGTGTGGTACACTTCATATATGAATTTTTGGTCATATTAAATTTACAGGTCACCGGTAGTATAATTAAAAAAAAAAAAAAACTTTTCGTCGAACAGGCATTTCCTGCAGACGACCGGATGCCAGAAGATTCTGTTTGGCAACGCCGCATAAGAATTAAATGTACGCAAACATGATCGCAGACGACAGCATACCAGAAATAAGCATAAATGGAGATAATTGATTGCGTGCGAGTTTAGTTTACTGATTTTCCATATTGTCGCAGTAAATTCCATGTACAAAAACTACTTCATGGTGGACATTTGGAAGTGAATCATGAGATTCGCGATTCCTGATACTATTTGGGTTGCTGTAAACTTCGAGTGAAGAGATTTCTTATGTGTATATAAATATGATTTGGTGGAAGGATGTAACCGATTTGACGCACACTTCAGTTTTCTGCGTATTTAATTGCCAAAGTACGATTCTCCATCCGCATTGCAACTTGCCATCTGTGACGAAAGCGAGTGGTTCAAACCATCTTATAGGTATGAGCCGTGCGGGAAACCTATTGAACACCGTGAGCAGGTAGTTATCTACAGGTAATTTTCATATATTTAAGCCAACGCAGTCCAAACCTTACATAAAAATGAACGGACATAATTATTAGCGAGATGCGAGTGTAGTCATGCGTATACACGCAAGTTAAACAACAGCACATTACGTATAACGTAAATTTTTTTGAATCATCTCCCCCAGCGCTCAGGCGTCCTCTTTTGATTGGCCCCATACGCGGGCGCGTACTTTGCTTACAGTTTAAACCGGCTCTGGATTTATAAAAACTAATTACTAATTCTAACATCCCCCTTACATTAAGAATTGCACGATTTTAAACATGTGTATTATTGTTCACAAGAGAATTATTCTTCCAATTATTATTATTGGAGGAAAATCGAAATGTTACAATTCGAATGTCACCAGATTTTTTAATTGTTCCACATCATCGAACCGCTACATTAAATAAATCCTTTTATGTTGTTGGGGCAAGGATTTGGAATAATTCTGCATAACTAATTAAAAACTCCAAATCATTGAAGTCTTTCAAAAATATACTTTTCAAAAAAATGATATTAAGTACAAGATAAAAATTAATTTTACCAATATGCTAGTATTTTCTGTTACCATTTTTATCCAATTTTTCTGTGTACTCGAGCTCTGATACTAATGTATACCTTTGTATGTTCTTAGTGGACCAAGAGTCCAAGGACAATAAACATTCCTTTATCTTTGTAAGTTGCATAGGAGGCCTGGTAAGAATGAGGGTCGTTTTGAAAATCCCGCGTCAATCATGCGTAATCGGTAGTAGCTCCGATAGACAGCGAGGCAAACACTCGCTCCGAAAACCTCCGAGGCGTACTCAGCACTTAATGTTAGCACTTCAATCCTGCCGAAAATCACTCATCCTGGAAAATGATAATTTCAGTGCATTTGGTTCTGCGATCGGGGATCATTCTTTAACTTATAAAACTATTTTCCGAAGGCAATCTCGATGATACACACTTGAAGTATTTCCTATTTTCAATGCTCTAATAAGTTTGTTCTTACATTAAACTTTTTCCTCACGAAACCTCGCTTCTAGCAAAGAAAATTAGCTTTCCTACGAAGAGTTCACACAGTCTACGAAGACTTCACAACCGGCGTCTTCAGGTCAACCTGAAGACGCCGGTTGGAATACCGGAGAAACTGTCGTCACAAAGAAAATCCACGCGGGGAAACCCAGAAACATGGAGACATCATGGAGGAAGTTACGTCTGTCCAAGAAAGTCATGATATTGCTAACGATGATATACTCAAGTATCTTGCCTATAATCGATGTTAATGAAATCGGACGGTAGTTGCCTGGGTCATGTCTGTTTCCCTTTTTGAATATGGGTGTAACGCTTGCAATTTTCCAGTCTAGCAGTAACTTCCCTTCGGAGAGTGACTTCTTGAATATGATCTCTAAGTAAGGTGCGATCTGTGGAGCTAACTCCTTGAGGACACGCGCGGGTATTCCCTCCGGACCCGGAGATTTACTATTCTTAATCGATTGTTGTTGTTGTAGATGGCGCGGGATGGTAAGGGGAGTTGAATTGTAATAGCTTTGGCGTGCGGATGTGTTTTTGCTCCCGAGTTTGTTTATACATTGTAATAACCAATATTTGTGAACCATTGAAGAGAAAATAAAAAAAACGTTACATAATAATATGTATTTGACTGCCAGTTTTCACGATAATCTATTTCTTTCACTCAGTGATTCAATCCGTGGGTTGCTTCCGATCGGTAAGGGTAGAGCTCACCCCTAGATTAATCTCAAGCGTGTGTAGTACACACACTCAGCGTAGGGTAGTGAGTTCACTTCCCTGGAAAGCCGATGAGGTTTTTTTTACGGCGGGGGGAGGGGGGGGGGGTGAGGAGGGTGCCCGAAGGCTTCAGTCGAGATTCAAACCTAGGACCCTTTGGCCCAAGGCTCTCTACACACAGGGCCACCGATTTCCCCAGGAATATATCTCTGAAATAAATTTTCCCGTCAACTGCGTTTAAAATAAAAGTCATGCACTCTGCTGTATCTTATTTTTTGTTATTGACTATGCATGTGCATATATTCTGATTCCGTGAATATGGCATATTATTATTTTTATTTTTTATTATTTTAAATATAATATACGAGGATACGAATGTTTATATTTATTTAGACTCGAACATTTGTGAATGGACAATACCGTTTGGACTTGACTTCGTAAAAGGAAATGCTTTAGGCTATCAAAATCCGTTCTGGAAACCCATTTTATTTATAAACGTCCAAGTTTTTTTGGGGAGTTTTATTTACTTGTTTTAGACTTTTCATATTCGTCGTTTAACCCGCAACATTCATACCAAAACTGTCAAATCTTTAGTGAACTTTGTTAAATGACTTTATCAACCGTTAAAATGCTTGCCAACAATCCCATGAGCGAGGCATTACCCCAAAAGGAAAGAAACCGCACAATGTGATTTGATTCATGGGTTTAATGCGAAAACTATAGAGATCGATGCTTTCGAAGAACACTCAAATGGGCCGTAAGATAATTCACGGCGTTAGTCACTGTGGTCGATAAGAGAGGCCATGTTGTATGAGCGTGGGCAACTCGAAAGGTCACTAAACGTACGTATGATTAATCCTCGGAGAAATTTTCCCGGAATCGGGAATTAAAATCCCCTGTGAGCGATCCACTCGGTAGACCTCACTTTATTTCTTGGAAACGCCCACCCGCAGCGCCACCGTCGGTACATCGACGCGGAGCTTTCTCTGCAGGCGTGAATGACGGCCTCGTGCGTGTATATTAACTCGACTCGATATACCTCTATCTATAACTCGACAGATATTACCGACAGGCTTGTCGATTTTCCCCGGAGTGTCCAGATATCGAGATTCGAGTTATTAGGGTTCTAATGTTGATCATATGACTCTTATAAAATGCTTAAAAAACTTAAAACTTACAACTTATGTTAGTATCCCGGGGCAAGATCCCCGGTTTGCCCCCCCCCCCCCAATGTGTTTTGTAAGTCAGCATCCATGTATATGCACCATATGAAAATACACTGTGGCGTGGCGTTCATGAGGCTGAGAATCGGTACTGGACGTGTACGATGGGGTTGGTTATATTAGGGGGAAGGAGGAGTGGGCAAAGGGGTTGAGAGGTGGTTTTCTGGGGAATGTCCTTATCTCTGTGGGTCGTTTCTCTCCAGAGTGAGTCATACGCCCAAGTGGCGAGGGAAAGGTGCGGGGGGTGAAAAATGCGATTAGCGAGAGAGGGCGGTGCGATGGAAGGGAGTGAGTGCATGTGGTCGTCTCATCGCGGGGATTTAACTCCTTCATGATGGCTCGAGTCGATCGAATGCGCGTTTGAGAAGCGAACGGCGAATTTCCGTCGACAATTTTGCGCACCGATACCTTCGTCCGGACATTTTTAAAGGGGCATCTACATAATAACCTGCGCGCCACCTATAGGGTGCTTGGCAGGGGGTGATCAATCACCAGCATGCAACACGCAATTGGAACATGCACACCACACAGTACAAAATGCGTCACGCATACTAACAAATTATACTACCATACGCTGTTAGAAATAATAATAAAATTAAGAACCATGCATTAAGTTTTACATAGGTTAGTAGGCTACACTACAAGTCATCTAATCTATTTATGAGTTTTATTGCTGCCGTTATAATCTATTATTGATCGTGGGAAAAAAGACATCCTGAATCTGTCTGTTCTACAATGTATCTCTCTTATTTTATTTATATGATATGATCTTCCGTAGTATGTTGGCGTCCGTAAGATACGGCTAACTTCGTTAGAAAAGGCACTGCTGTTGAATTTATCTATAAGGTTTAGTCTGTTTTTCAATCTACGGTCTGACAGAGATTCCCATCCGAGTTTATCTAAGAGGTCAGTTACACTAACAAGACTATCGTAACGACCTTTCACGTACCTGGCAGCTCTTCTTTGCACGCGTTCTAACTCTGTAAGGACTCAGTCTGTGGACGCATCACTTGAGCGGTCGTATTTTGTTTTTCTCGTGACGCAGGTATTGCTCGCTTAAAATTTGTCATTTTGGTATTTTTAAGGGTGTTTAAAGGAGACATAAGTGAATTGTATTTTCAAGAGAAGGAACGCGATGGCCTTATTTCACTTAGGGTGACCGCCTAAATGGAAAGAGTGTTAGAAAGACATTCTAGGAGAAGTAGACCGAGGAAAGAATGCGTGGAAGATATTATATCAGGGAGAAGACATAGGGGTTCTAAGATACTGGATTTATAAAGAAGGAATTTTAATTCCCATCTATCTTTGGGTTGAGGAGAAGAATAAAAATATAGACCTCTGTCAACATTCTCTTTACCAATAAATTGGCTCGATTTATTGGTTCATCTCTGAGAAATCATTCATTCTTCAGTCGACTAGTTGGCATATTTCGAAGAAAATCTGAGAAAATGACGAGAAAATTTTCAAATTTGAGGTGCAGGCAAAAGTTGAAAACACCCTGAGCATGTCAGGGTGGTGGCGCTAGTATTAAACTGAAAATACGTCGCGGGGGATGTTGAGTCGAGCAGAAGTGATCCAGAAGTCCTCTTACCCCTTCTAATTGGAAATTCCATTCACCCCACATGCCATAAAAAATTCGTTTTTATTTAAGTAAATTTTTTTGTATGGTAGGAAATGCTTTCGTAAAAGTTCCGTGGAAACGGTGAATAATCATGTTGTACATAGATGGTACAATTTTTCGGTGAAAAATAACGCATTTTTAAAATCTACTTCCATTATTTTGCTGAAGCTAAGAAATAAAACCCTTCTTTCACTTTCCGTAACCTAAGGAAGCGTGTCAGAAGATGCCTCATTTTAAATATTTGGTTCGCCATTAGACCTCGTCAAATGAATGTGAATGAAAGAGTTGCGTGGTATGGCCGTGGCTTGCGAGACTGTGTCGGAATATTGAGTCTAAAAGATATTTCTTGGCTCTATTTGGAATAGCATTAGAATTAGAATTAGAATAGAATTGAAAGAGATCTAGGATAAATAGTGACAATTTTAATTAAATTTAATGGTTTGGTAGGTATGGTATTTGGAGGAGGCGACCGACAGCTTAGGTCAGTTGCGTCATGAGGGAATGGTAGGTAAGGAAGGGTGGAGAGAAACCCGGTGTCGGCATTAGCCTGCTCGTAACGAAAGGCGCCACGGGGACCACGGCTTAACGTCCCATCCGACGGACGGAGTGTTGCGCTTGAAATGTCCTCCACACAACACGAAAGCAGGGATCGGGAAGTCTCTGAAGATCCTCTGCCACCGCCGGGATTTGAACCGGAGACCACGGGCACTCAAGCCAACACACCAGCCCGATCACCTTTAATGTTTTTTAAATAAAAAATTGAAGATGTGTAACTTATAGGTATTTGACTGATATTATTCCGGGAAGCGGTTATTCCATCTAAACAGAGATCAGTTGTTCATATTTCACTTATCATTTAATACAGGTTAATAGTGTGCTGTGTTCTTTAAATATTAATTTGCAACTGTAATTCCAACAGAGATTGCAACTGAATAAAATTAAACTCATAATTAGAGCATATTTTGGTAAAATAGTCAACGTAAAAAACTAAATAAACTTTTAGTAATGTCGTTTATCCGCTCTAAAATATTATTATTTATCCTCACTCGTAACGTTACACCTATTTTAAAGGTAGCCTAATTATGTTTCAGCGGATATCGGTCAATTTCAAAGTATTGCCGCTGATTCAACCAAATAATTCAAGGATTTGGTGAAACATGGACAGAAGAAGGAGAAATCCCTTAGTCCCGGGAAATCCATTACTTCTCATCAGATTGTGAATATGAATATTCAGCTAAATTTCATCTGAGGCAAAATGTAAGTCAAAATGGCTTTCGAAATTAATGGCTGAAATATATCCAAAGAGCATGTGATTGTCGTAAGTGTACTTCCCCTCAAAAAGTCTCCCTCTTGAAGAATCCGCGTCAGGCGTGCTCGGCCCCATCCAATTCTCGTCTCATTTAAGCGGAGATCCATGGAGACATTTTTCGCAACATCGTAGGCCAAGGATGCACCCATTCTAATGGTAGAAACCCTGGAACTCATTACTGAAGTCCACTTCACGAACGCACCATGGTTCTGGGAGATGAGTTGCATGATGCCCGTGGAAACTACGTCTGCACTTTTGGGCCATTAGAAGAGGGCTGGAAGCGAACTCAAGGGCTTCCATCCTTCGCGGGGGAAAGAACATATTCACTCGATTGAGATAAGGTGTGGAAGGGTGACTCAATTATTGCTGAAACAATCGAGGCTGATTGTTTGCGCATCTGCGAAAACTGGAATTTGTAGCAAAAAATGCGCAAATTTAGAAGTTGTTACATTTTAAACAACGCCATTAGGTTGCAAATTATTGAACATTTTTGAGCAGAGTTTTTTTTTCTATTAAATTCGCGAAAAAATGGAAACCTCGCGAGTATTTTTTTCTGATGTCGCATTAGAACCTTGACGATATCTGACAAAAAATTTGTGCCGAGGCTGCCAATAATTGATTCTTCTTGCACATTTTATTTAAACATTTTTTATAATATCCATAACTTAAGTTTACCGGCAAACGGTTATTCCAGGTTGATGAATAATTTATAATAACTAATTTATTATACAATACCTTTGTGCTTACACCATTTGACGGTGAATTTCTATCACTTCATCGCAGCGAATCGTTTAGCGGTGTCTAAGTTTCTGTTTTGCGATTGAGTTTAGCATTCATTTGAATTTGATTGTTGAATTTCGGGAAGAATGTTGTATTTACTACAAAAGCGACTTCCTTCATACACCATTTTTCACTTTTCTGGACTACGTACATGTATTCATGTCTGTGTATCTTGTTCAAAAAAGATTCTGGACTCACCGTGCACTGTATTAGGTTCAAAATTCACCGAGATCGCTAAAGGATTGTTTAAAAATATCCCCGTTAGTGGTTGATGGACTTCGTTTTTTAATCGCATGAAAAAATGTGTCACAGAAAACTCATTTAGTTGACTTTGCAGATGCGAATGTTTGAACGGTAAAAAACGGCTCTGCTCATACTCCATCCTTTAAACCTTCTCATGTTTACTGCAGAAAGTTCCAGTAATAGTGAAACAGTAACTTGAAAATTTCCACAATAATGTATTATTATTATGGAAAATTGCAAGTCACTGTTTCATTATAAATCAATTCCACTCCATCTCGCTTGATTCCTCGAATTTTAACCAGTAATAGGGTAGTCTCCTTCATCAAAAAAAAAGAAAGGCATCGATTGCGATTCTTTACCCACCATTAGTGTATCCATAATATACGCATTATTTGGTTTTATAAATCCCAGTTTAGACGAATGGCAATGGTCAATTTTAACCTCATGTGAAAAATACCAGATTGGCGCCCATGGGATGCCACTCCACGTTACGTCACAGGGACCTAGTTTCTATACGAGTAGATAGGAGATTTACATCGTCTGAGGTTACCAATGCATGCATGAGGCACAGAGCTCCGGGAAACATCTCTTCATAATCACCTATTAAAATTCCTTATGGTCGGAAAGTTTCCTTTCTTTGATAAGGTATTAATAATCCTTATTTAATCCAAGCACTACCTGCTAGTAGGGTACTCTGCTACATCCTAGTAGCTTGCATCACAGCGACGCACATACCCTCGCCCCAAGGCCACCTCACACGGCCGGGAACCAGAATGACGTAACACGGGGTTTTCCCAGCATTCATGCTTAGCCGTCGCGTTTTCGCGCGCTTGAAAATTTTCACTTTTCATTTAATCGCGGAAAACAGATAACGCCATTTAAAAATCTAAAAGCTTGAAATGCGTTCTCTAGGAGTAACAATCTTTCGATTTAGGCAATAAAAAAATAATAGGAAACCACCCTATTATAGGGACAAATTGGAAATTCAATTACATTGAGGATGCGTGTCTTTAAAGTTTGCTCCTTAGATACACGGGAATACCAGGCCAGGGTTTGACGAACTGACACCCCGATTTCCGGTTTCGACGCACGGGAGGCTTATGAAACTTGAATTGTTGCTTGTAGCACGCGTTTCGAAGTCTCGAAAGAGTTTGCCGTCTGGCGGCCAAACTGGTCCTTCAAACGGTCGTCCAAAGTCAGAATGGCAAAAGAGAATAAGAACCATCCCACAGCACGTGCTGAATTTTATGACCGTTTATGGTGATCATTCGAAACAGCCACGTTTACGGCGATGAAGGCAATAAAATTGGGTAGTTTCCTTCATCAAAGAAAACGAAAGGAATTGATTGCGATTCGTTACCCACCATTAGTGTATTCATAATATACAAATTATTTGGTTTTACAAATCCCATTTTAGACGAATGTAAATTGTAAATTTTAACCTCTTTTGAAAAAGGCCAGATTGGCGCCCATGCGATGCCACTCCACGTGACGTCTCAGGGACCTAGTTTCTACACGAGAAGATAGGAGTTATACATTGTCTGAGGTTACCAATGCATGCATGAGGCGCAGAGCTCAGGGAAACATGTCTTAATAATCACTTATTAAAACTGGCTAACGTCGGAAAGTTTTCTTCGTTTGATAAGGTATTAATAATCCTCATTTAAGCCAAGCACTACCTGCTAGCAGGGTACTCCGCTAACTGCTAGCAGTCTGCATCGTAGCGGCGCACATGGCCTCGCACCAAGGTGGCCTCACACAGCAGCAGCCGGACGTCAGACGGGCTTTTCCCAGCATTCATACTTATCCGTCGCGTTTTCGCACGCTTGAAAATTTTCACTTTTCATTTAATCGCGAAAAATAGATATCGTCATTAAAAAAGCTAAAAGCGTGAAATACGTACTCCAGGAGTAATAATCTTTCGATTTAGGCAATAAAAAAATTATAGGAAACCACCCTATTTTTCAGATTGTAATTCGAACCACAAGCCTTTAGCTATCCGGGCTAATACAGAGACCACTAAGAGTCGTAGTATCCTTAGTTTGCCCAGTATTTCTTCGGAATTTCCGGAGACTTTAATATTTTCACCCCGGCATTTTTTTGTAGGAGAGCAATAAAAAATAAATATCTAGGTGTAACTCAGTTGTCAATTCACGTTAATGCGTTTTTTTATATTTTTTATAGGACTGGTGTCCTAAAAATTCCTCCTTCCCCCTAAAGGCGGATTGCTGGCAAGCATGTAGATGTAGCTGAGTAAGACCACGAAGAAGTCAAAATTTACGACCACATTCTCTCTTATTTGTCTCACTTTCCAGTCGCCAGCGTGGTTCTGTTCCGACTTCAGTAATGGGGCAAATTCAGCCCAAAGCCTGTTGATATCCCTTTTTTCTAGAATTTAGGTTTGGAGAAGTTCTAATATACCGCTTCAATTCAGTAGGTATCACATTTTATTATCTGGGGTTAGTCTTGGATTAGCATTCGTCGCCATCGTAACCTAGGTTGCAATACTTTCCCCCAAAATCAAATTTTAGTCGATTAGCTACCTACTTGAATATCTATGTGACTGATCGATTCTAGTTTAAAATTACCTTAAAGTGAAATCAAGTTGGTTCTATAACTCACAGAGCAGAATAATTAGTTATCAGGAGCCTTCAATTTAATTTTCTTCGACCGATCCAAAGGAAATTACGTCATCACGTTATCGTAGGCGCTGGCTAAATAACTCATGCGTAAACTCGATTCATTTTCGGCTCTCAACTCACTTGAATCCGTCCTTCATATCAATACCATTCTACACTATTGAATGGAGATAATGCTGCATTATTATGAGAAAGGAGCTAATGCTCAAAGACCCTTCTGAGACATCTTTTCAAAGTAAGCTTTCGTAATGTTTTATACATTAACAACTAATTTAATTTCTATGGTTATAAAGCCTCCCTAATTTTTGTTTTTTTTTGTTGTTAATTATTGAACTTTATTTTCTTTCCTTTTATTATTATTTAAATTTTTTTCTTATTTGGTCACATACCTTTCCATTATAGTGGAATTGGTTACTATTTTGGTCTAAGGTTTTTGATACATATTATAATACGAGTATCGTCGTTATTTGGTCATATTTTATTTGTTCTACATTTTAATTTTCCTTTTTCTCTCCTCAAGCAGAGTAAGTAAGTATTTTTGGTAGCCATTTGTTGTATTTATATATCTCCAATCTTCTCATCAGTGGTGTGACCGTATTGATTCATAACATACAAATTATTTGGTTTTAGAAATCCCAGTTTAGACGAATGGCAATGGTCAATTTTAACCTCATGTGAAAAATACCAGATCGGCGCCCATGGGATGCCACTCCACGTTACGTCACAGGGACCTAGTTTCTATACGAGTAGATAGGAGTTTTACATCGTCTGAGATTACCAATGCATGCATGAGGCACAGATCTCAGGGAAATATACCTTAATAATTACTTATTAAAATTGCCCATGGTCGAAAAATTTCCTTCGTTTGATAGGGTATTAATAATCCTTATTTAAGCCAAGCGCTACCTGCTAGCAGGGTACTCTGCTACCTGCTAGCAATCTGCATCGTAGCGGCGCTCATGTCCTCGCACCAAGGTGGCCTCACACAGCAGCAGCCAGACGTCACACGGGGTTTTCCCAGCATTCATACTTAGCCGTCGCGTTTTCGCACGCTTGAAAATTTTCACTTTTCGTTTAATCGCGAAAAATAGATAACGTCATTTAAAAATCTAAAAGCGTAAAATACGTAATCCAGGAGTAAAAATCTTTCGATTTGGCAAAAAAAAATAATTGGAAACCACCCTATTCACTACAGGAAACCACCCTTTTGTGGGCTTATGGAATTATCGTGATGAATTTATTCTTCTCCTTCTATCTATACTGGAGACTGTGTGGCTTCCAAAGTACATATTCTATCTCACCCACTCCGATGTAATCCTGTAGGGACCAAAATTTTTAAAATGTATAAGTACCTACCGCTTGTGGCTTGGTTATCGAATCCCTCTATACATAATTAAACACTGTCTACAAAACGAGTAGCCGAGAAAATCTGGAACAACTACGATCGAAAAATTATTTCAACTCTGATCACAAATCTCTCCTAAGATCTCCATTCCATCGCTGCTGACTTAAAGTGTTGGGCTACAAGAGTACTGACCACTTCATTTCCCTCTTTAGTGGCTATAAGGGTAATTCATGGAAAAATTGGCAAATAAATGCATAAAATTATTTCCGCTGCGTGCTATTTTCGTAAAAACTTTCCGTTACAAATGGAGATAAAAATTATATTAATTATCACAGAGAGAAGAATGTTCTAATTGACTCAAATCTGGAACTGGAATCTGGAATGTGTTCAATGAAGTAGATTTTCTCCATGCTCTAAATATGAATATTGCCTAACTATGTTTACTAACTAAATGTTTACCCCAAAACTATCGTTATTTTTTATGACACATGTAGATGCCTGTAATTGGAGGCGTTCGAAATGTGGGTGTGAAGGAGACTGGAGAAGGTGGAAAGGAGAAGAAAAGGAACAAATGAAAGCTAGAACAAGGTGCGCAAGGAGAAGAGAGCTTCTGGAAGGTACGGAGGGGATGGACGATTTGAAATGGAGCGGGAAGTATTGAGCGGGGAGGGGATGTGCTGAAAAACGGGGAAGTAGGATGAATAGAGGAAGATTTAAAGTTTCAAAAAATTAAAGCGACTAAGCCTCATTGTGAATTGAAGGGGGAGCTTCAATATGGTCAGGGAGAGTGTATTCACAATATGCTCACCGTAAAACTGGTAAACTTATGTACTAAATGGGGTAGTTGAAGTTAGGTTGCGGTAAATGAATACATGGATTGAATGATGTGTACACGGGGAAGTACTATCTCCTCCTTATACACAATATTTTTAACCTTAAACTGTATTAGAACATCTTATTGTCACTCAATGTCAAATGAAATGTTGTGACTACAGAAAAAATGAAAATCGCTACCTTAATTTTTCAAATCAAATCAGAATCGGCAGAAAAAGGAATTTGATATGGGCTCAACACTATGGAATACCCTTCGCACACATTCATGTGCGGCTCGGAACTTAAAAGAGTCGTATTCAGATTTTCTCTATTTATTGTGTTAACAAGAGGCCCTGCGATCTTACGCTCATTTGTAAGTACTTACTAACCCAGTATCACCACACTGATATCAACGATCCGATTGATCATAATTTTATTTTCCCATTTACATTCGGGGAGTATCTATTTTTCCGATTTCAATCAGTCAATCAATCAATCAGAACGTTTTATTTGATGGATACAGTTTTTATCTACAAATTCGAACGGAAAAATATCGTCATTGGGATCACAAGTGCCTACTGTGGGCATCTAAAATGCCGTAGCTTATATTTACCACGTGAGGCAATATCGAGGGCTATTGGAATCTCTCTCCGTGATTATCATCAGCGAACGCCGCGAGCTATCCACGCTCCACTTGTGTTTTCTTACAATTTTCCCAACGAAATGGGCGACGATATTATATAGTCTAACCAAGAGGAATCTGTACAACATCATGAGTGTTCTCAATATTTTGCGTACCATTGATCACTTCGTCGTGTATATTTTTTTCTAATCTTAGACTAATTAAGTAGATGTAGTGGGTACATGCCAATATTTTAATAGACAGCATTATAGAATTACACTCAATGGAGGCATTAATGGAGGATTTGCCATTTAAACTCTTTCTGATCATGGATTAAGGTCAATGACGTGTGAAATACAATTATTGTCATGTACAGTTTACTATTATTAAGTGAATCGCAGCTACGGAAGAAAGAGCCGAATAAACCATACTTGATGGATTTAGAATTACTAAATACCTCATATCCTTGAATAGCCCAAGTATAAAAACACGTAATATATGTTTTTCTTTTATGATGTTTCCAAGGAGATCAAATGTTTAACTACGGTAATGCCTTATGAATTTTATGTCTCCCTTTCGTTACGACACGCAATAAACTAAGCAATAAGAAAAGAATTATTGCGTGACAATGCATTCTTGATACTAGATGCTGATTCTTCATTGGCATGCAAATTCAAGCGCCTCGTAAGCCTAGAGCTTCCATAGCAGAAACATTACTCCATCATTCCCTCAAACTCTGCGGGCAGAACATTTTAAGAGAAGGAGCCAATTTATTTTATGGCACCATGCATTATGCGTCTCTCTCTTGCGGAGGGTACGAGAAAAATATCTTAAGCTGAGACTGCTAGTAGGATATATTCCGCACCCTATTCTCTTCTTGACCCGTTTGCTTCGGTTTTACTTCAAGCTGTTGGGATAATCATCGCACGAAACCATATTTTCCATTTCGTTATTGTTTCTAACAGTATTTACAGACGCATAAACATCAAATTAAAAAAAAAGAACGGCAGTTTGTGTCCTAGTACGTAATTATATGCCTTAAACATTTAGATCCTCAACCCGAGGTTTTGTTGGGAAATACCTATCTTGTATGATGTTGGGCACGATATGGTGGAAGTTCTTAATGTTATTAAAATTAGACATTGGTAATATTCCCACTGAGTTTTATTCTGACACAACACGTTTCGTCGTCACAAAGAACATTATGAACACTTGATAATGTTGTTTGTAACGACGAAACGCGTTGTGCCATAATAAAACTCAGTGGGAATATTACCAATGTCTAATTTTGATAATATTTGTTGGGAAAGGTGGTTCGACATTTCAAATTAGAATCTGGGAATACTTAGCCCGAATTAACCCATTCTAACCCAGATCTGCTTCTGGGAGAAAGTAAACCTCAAGACTTCTCATTTTAAAAAAAAGTGAAAATTTTCTACTAAATCATAATTATTGCGGCAGCTGCATATTTCGCCATTAAAATTTACAGCACAAAATAACATATAGTTTAAAATTTTCATGAATGGAGCTGAAAATGTATATATTTTTGATGTTACTTGGAGGTAAAATTGGGTTCTAACGGGTAAATCAAAGGGCGTGTGGATTTTTCGCGTTCAGGGTAAGGGGAAAGGAGCACTTCCGTGTTCCCTAGCCCCCGCGATAGGAATTTTGTTCGGCATCGCCCTAAAACACCTTGTCCACAACAACTCTACTTGTTTAACTAGCGCTGAGACTACAAAAGGACGACTGTTTTGCGCAAAAAAATAGGGTGGTTTCCTATTATTTTTTTATTGCCTAAATCGAAAGATTATTACTCCTGGAGAAAGCATTTCACGCTTTTAGATTTCTAATTGACGATATCTATTTTTCGCGATTAAATGAAAAGTGAAAATTTTCAAGCGCGCGAAAACGCGACGGATAAGTATTAATGCTGGGAAAAGCCCGTCTGACGTCTGGCTGCTGCTGTGTGAGGCCACCTTAGTGCGAGGCTATGAGCGCCGCTACGATGCACACTGCTAGCAGTTAGCAGAGTACCCTGCTAGCAGGTAGCGCTTGGCTTAAATAAGGATTGTTAATACCCTATCAAATGAAGGAAACTTTCCGACCATAGGCAATTTTAATGAGTGACTCTCGAGTGGCTCTAAAGGTGCGCGAACTATGGTGACGCTTCCCTTCCATTATGTGTGTGACTAAATGGATTTAGCGGTACAACAGGAAGTACTAAAACTTACGGAAAATGCAAATAGGCCAAAAGTAGAGTTTTGCTGAAGTACAAAACTCAAGCACTTTTGAAAGAACATTTGAAATTATGTGATATTTCTGTGTGTAAGTGCAAGTAGGAGCATAAGGTGCCCCCCAATGAAGAAGTATGTTGAGAGTCCAGCGGACGAAACTAAAGATGATGGCTGCTGGATTGAGTCCTAAAGAAACTCGACAACTGAGGATAAAAAAGGGAATCGTCGGAGAGCGTTGGGTCGACCTCGTCCATTCTTGTGTGGGAAAACAGTATCAAAAATGTTCTTCATCAATTCATCCGAAGAAAATTAAACTGAAGAGAAATCATCCGATTTTTATCTCTACGTTCCTCATCAAATAAAAATTCAGGACTAAACTCAAACTGGAACTTCTGCGTGGAAAATGCGTCTGCCAAATGTGATTGAGGTATATGCAAGAACAAAGAAACAGCAATGATCGTCCCCGCAACTTTAGTTGACGCAAAAATCATAACTTCGTAAGAAACATCCAAGGTAGTTTGCAAGTATTACTTTCGCAGACAGAAAAAGGTGCTAATTATTGTGAATACGAAACGAGAGGTATCAAAGGGTATCATAAAAGGGCTACCTTTTTTTGGAGTGAAAGACTATACTTTTGTCTGATGAAAAAAGGCAAGAGCACTTATCAATCCAAGTTTAGAGGGGAATGTGTGATGTTAGTTGAAGAAACAGGGTCCCACTTTTGGGTTTGCCTTCCTCGTCGGAGGATTAGCAGAAGTTATGAAATCTGCGATTCTATATTCCTTTCCGAGTGAAAATTAGATACACAAAAACAAAAAGGATTTGAATGCGATGGTGAATACCGCCCAAAAAGGAGGCATCATCCCTATGCTACAAGCATAATTCCAACATCCCT
Organism: Ischnura elegans; assembly: GCF_921293095.1. Lineage (NCBI taxonomy): Eukaryota > Metazoa > Arthropoda > Insecta > Odonata > Coenagrionidae > Ischnura > Ischnura elegans. Next base: position 12,647,025 of record NC_060247.1, on the reverse strand, counting down.
TGCTATGTGAGTAAACTCTTCTCGGGATTCCCACCGGGTTAATTTTTCCAAAATGGCAAAAGTTTCAAGCTCCGACTCGGGGCTCATCATCAGGGATAAATTTCGTTGAATCCCGAAAAGAGTTTACCCACATCATTCGCCGGGAAAGCATCAAATCATATTTCATCCCTTTCAGAGGTCTATTTGCTAATTGCACTAAGTTGACTTAGATTTGCGACATAAACATTGGGAGGGCAATCTAAGGACCGAATTTGCGTTGTTGCAAGTATGCGTTTGGTGGCCGATCCGAGATTTTTTAAAGTGCTGGATTTTAATATCAACTTTAAGGACCACTCGCTGATGACATATTGGAGAGAGACCACAGTACCTCCGGCTACATCTGACCATAGTGCTGTGGATTTTTAAAAATCTATTGATGAACGTTCAAATTTGAAGTTAAATATTTCTTTTTATTATACATACGGACGAGAGATTCGTGAAGAAATTCACCAAAACTTTGTTGACAACAGCGAAAGACGAGGAATGACACTGACATAAGAAATACAGACTGGAAAGCAGGTAATTGAAAAATTCTTTCGTGATTGTTCCTCCACAGACGATACTGAAGCATTAAATATATAGACTAACGAAGTAAGACGCACTTGGTGTGAATTTTGGTGCATTTGGCGCGTGGGAGAGGCTTGCGGGGAGGGGACGCGAGCGGCTTTTGCCCAAAATCCATTTAATCACATCTGTCGGACAAAGCCGAAATCGCAGCGCATATCCGAAGTAAGCACACCTTTATAGCCACTCGAGAGGCCTTTTCATGGACCGTAGGCTCTTTTCCTGCGTTCTCGGATCTAAAACTATTTCATCACTTCTCTAAAAGTTGGTAACATCGATTTGTTTAACCCCGAGGAGGCCCCTAATAAGGGACAAGTCGTCTCACTAAGCTTCCTTTATTACCTTCTACCATCTTCCGATTTATATCATCAAAGATAAACGACCTCCTAGCAGCATACGCGGGATGAATTTTGCTGTATTGGAGGCGTGGGAGGGGTAGAAGCGAGCGGGGAGGGGAGGGGATCGGCCTGCGGCTCTTGTATCCGCGACGCTGCGTGGGCGTTGGAATATTTTCTTCGCGGACGCGGGCTCAAATTAGGCAATTTGTGGCTAAACGGTGGCAGATACGTCAAAATGCATGGAATTTTTGTCCTAATGGGCAGTAACTCGGCAAAATCTATAGGAAATGACCATAAAATACTATATTTTTCGAATTTCGACCTTCCCCCCCTAAATTGCATTTGAGCGAGGGTCAGGGGTTCACCTACAGGTCTCAAAATTTTCAGGCCTTATTTTTGATCGGTCCCCCAACTTTTTTTCATTGGGCCAGATGGATTTGAAAAAAATCGATTTTTCCGATCCGCCCTAATATTCACTCCTTATTCCTCAATTGGACCAGCACTTGCCCCAAGTTCGGGAGATTAGGGTTCGAATTCTATTCTAGGTATCCTTTTTCCTTCGCACTAGTAAGTAAGGTAAGTGTTCTCAATCAAGAGACTCAATCGCAAGTCCTCTAGAATAGTGTGATAAATATAGCGTGTGCATAAATCTAAATACTGTGTACTGTGATTGAAGGAATTCGCCAATAATATGTATACAGAATGTTAAAAAATTGTCACGAAATTGTAATCCTGGATAGCTGATGTCAGAGACATCAGGACTCCTAGGTGGGTCCTCTGAAGGATGCAAAACACCGGGGCCGGGAACCAAGTCAGAGACTTACACGCCCGCGCTCCCGGGGAGGGTTTTGGAAGGGAGGGAACAAGGAAAGAGGAGCCGCCAGATAGATTTGGAAGGGAAGGGAGGGGGTAAAACACCTTACCGCTATAGAAGCGGAAAGGCCCCACTGCCTACCGAAACCCGGCATCAGCCATTAATGTGCCAACGATTTTGGAGGATTTTCCTATGAAAGAGCCAGCAATCAAATCGTTGGATGGATAGCTGATGAAAATGAAATGAGGGCCCAGGGGAGCTCTGCGAGGACACAACGCACCGGGGCCGGGACCCGGCCCCGACCACCCCGATCACCCGGGGAGGGGGTTGGAAAGGAAGGAGCAAGGAAAGAGGCGCCGCCGCGATAGGAACCCGACGACTCTTGTGGGATATGGATAGGGTTGGAAGGGATGGGACGGGGAAAAACACATTAACGCTATAGAAGCGAAAAGGGCCCAACTAAATGGCGAAACCAGGCAAAGCCATTACTGTGCCAGCGATTTTAGAGGATTATCCAATGAGGAAGAATAATCCAACGATCAAATCGCTAGATTTAGCTGATGACAGTATGAACCAAAATTACCAATGATGTTTAGGTCGAAATCTCACCATTTATAAATTACAGAAACTTTGATCCAAGCGCTCCGATTGGCCGCGAGTTGGCCCTGTTGTCCAATGCTCTGGACCACCCATGATTTCGAAAGCTTTGCCTGATTTTAATCGGAGCGCTTGGCTCAAAATTTTTTGTGGTTTAAAAATGGTGCGTTTTCGAAATAACCATCATTGGTAATTTTGGATCCCTTTTGGCATCAGCTATCCAGGATTACAATTTGGTGACATAATTTTTCTCCACCCTCATTATGGCTTTCAGTTTGGGCTCCTTGATTTTCGCAAATGAAAATTACCTTGCTCTCATTACTCCTCCCTGTTTTTTAAAAGTGGAAGTGTCGTCCGAATGGCAACTAAAATCGTGAAAAAAATTCCGCAAATGCTAATAATAGAATGCAGAAAGTCAAAGCATACGAAACCACGAACAAATTTATTGGCGAAAATCAAGGAGCCCTTCTTAAAGGCAATACGTGAAGTAGCTAACTTCTTGTTAACGGGGCTTAAGGCTTCACTTGTACCTGTACCAAGGAACCTGCGGTCAGTAGCCGTGAGCTCCACCCAATGAGGCCATCGCAATCTTCAGTCTCTGGCTAATCAACTGGCTCTGCTTTAGAATATTTGCATATATTTATGTGGGCTGTCGCACACGTTTCGTAACTGTATCCAAGAAATTAGACAAAACTGAGCCAAAAACTGTTGATATTTTCACGTTCTCTTCATTTATGCTGTACTTCTGTTCAGGGGCGCAGCTAGGAATTAAGGCTGGAGGGGGTTTTGGTGCAACTAATACCGAGGTGTGTGGGGGTATGGAATACCCACCAGGATAAGCGGTAGGTGCGAGATTAATAAATTGCGAAATTTTAAGATAAATGGTTCAAAATGGAGAGTTTTACGACTTTCTGAGGGATATTTTATTAATAATTACACTATTCTATTAGTAATATCAATCCAATTAAGTAAAATGGATTAAACTTAAAAAAAATTCTGAGCTCTGGGGGGGGTTTTATCCCCCAAACCCCCCCCCCCCCCACTCCCCCCTTCGCTGCGCCACAGCTCCTGTTGATCCCTTCTGTCTCATCTTCCCTTTCTTGTGAATGGAATATGTGCCCCGGAGAGGCAAAGATGACAGCAACCGTCTTCGCACAACGGTTTGGAGTGAATCTCACTCGCGCGCTGCAAGGAAAGGAAGGGGTTCCATCGTCTCAGAAAGCGATCGGTTCTTTTCCTCATACATATTCCCGAAAGAAAATATTAAAAATTCTCTCGGGTAAACACTTCTGAATTGGAAATTGAATCATCATCATCATTAATTATAGATAAGGATGTATGCCAATTTTTTTGTCGCAGTTATAAAATAAAAATATATTTATTTTTTTATAACATTAATCCAAAAAAATTGGCCAAATTCAAGTTTCCTGTTTTTTTTTTAATGGCGAGCAGAGCTTAATTTAACCGGAACGGCGTTCGGACACCTCTCAGGGAAAATAGGGTCACATCAAATAGATTTCATCATTTTTTATATTTGGTAAAATATGATTCCCTATTGTAAATTTTCTCACATCATCATCATTATCATCATCATGGGTCAGCAATCCTAGGATTGGTTTGACGCAGCTCTCCACTCAGTTCTCCTATCAGATAATCTTTTCACAAATACGTCTATCTTCTCTTTCACATCCTTCTTTACCTGTTCTGTTAATCTTGTTCGAAGTCTTCCTCTTCCGTTCTTGCCATCCACTTGTCCTTCGACGATTTCCTTCATCAGGACATCATTTTTCAAAATGTGGCCCAAAAGGCTGTTCCGTCTTCTTGTCAAGGTTTACACGTGGCTCTTTTCTCCTGCTCTTCTTAAGATTTCCTCATTACTGACTTGGTCGATCCATTTGATCCTCACCATCCTTCTCTAGCACCATCAAAAATTTATGGCAAATGAGAAATAAATCGGAAGTTTTAGGAGGGTGTAGTTTATATCTGAAAATTGGATTAAACGTGTTGGTATGCGCTCCGGTACCTAAAATTTTAGAAATTAAGCACTGATTGTGAGGATAATGTGATTTTTCTTTCAGAAACCGCAAGGAATAGCCTGCATGTATAATATACTCAGTCAATCGGTCACCATAACACTGCGCCAGTCCGAGAAGGGGTCATTTCGGCCTATGGTCGAATATTCTCTGACATGTTCACATGTAACCATTCTACCAAGAATTTGCAATAGTAATTATTAAATTTCTGTATTTTAATAATGTTAGACATTATATGGAAATGCATAAATGAACAGCAACTATATATGAGACGCCATTAATTTTTACTTTCAATTAAGAAGGTGGGGCCACTGAAAATGTAATATTTTTTTAATTTATCATTCATAAATGCTATATTTCTTCACTATGTTTCACCAAATATGGATCCTGCGCATTTTGCATGAATTTGATGTGTTTTGTTGATTATACTCGATCCATGTCCACGAAATTAGTAATTAGCATGCTTTACTGTAAAAATTTGTCAACGATACCGAGCCACTGCAACCAATTACTTCTGGCTGGGGTTAAACTGCTGTAAAAAAAGCAATTTCGCCAATGGTAAAAACTTGAAACCTTAGTCCTAGGCAACTATAGATGTCGTCTAGCGGCGAAAATAGCCGTGCATTCAAATTTTATTGGTTTTTCCTGAAAAATATTATAAATTTGACTTTTTATTTTATGTGGAAATATGAAAAGTCACTTCGACCAAAATGAAGCAATTTTACGAAGCAAAGGCACGAATTGTTCGTTTTCCAAGTCATACTCTCTGCTTGTACTATCTATCGTGGATTGAGGGTCTTAGATGGTTGAGATGGAGTGATGAGGGTCATCTTCTAAGCCACACCCTTTTGAAGCACCGGTCAGGATAGGTTTGCCCTGGAGAGCCGCGATTTTTGTGATGGCTTTAAAGTCCATGTCATTTTTTCGGTGATTCGCTCTATAATTCAGAAACAATCCTCTTGCCTTAATTTTCCGCAGATATCGTGTAGTTGGTTCCGGTCATGATTCGGAGGTTGATATCCGAATTCGAAGGACAACTCTACTAAATCTGTAACTAAACTCTACTAAAGTGAGGACTGTGGTTTGTGTTATGTTGGCCAGACCGGTAGAAGATTTAAAGACAGAGAGAAGGAACACAGAGGAAGTTTTATATGTAATGACGGAAAATCTTGTTTTGCAAATCATTTATGCCTGAACAACCATTTCAGCAATTTTGACATAGACATTTTAAATGTTATTGACAACGGGCTTAAATTAGATTTTATGGAAAAATTTGAAATTGCCAACAGTCCGGATGGACTTTGTGATGATGTTTTATTTTGTACGGACTCACCTTTGTTAAAGTTAAGCTTCCCCATGACGTCAAAACCCTGACCTTCACGCTCCTCTTGTTGTATGTCTTCTGGTTTCGGCCTTCACTCATTTGTTCACCTAAACTGTTTCCCCCTCCCACTCCCCTCACTCCAATTCCATATGCCCCCCCACCTCCTACCTTGGCCTGAGTATATATACCGAGAGAGTGTTTTGTTGGATTACCTCGAAAATGACACCAAGTGTCGAAACCATGGTCGGTTAAGTGATAAATAAAATGGTGTGGATATTCCCAATTGTGCTTTGATCATGGATCTACTAAATCTCCTATTGTTATCGAAACCATATGAGGGCAGTCCTCTTTCATTGCATTGGCTAATTGATTATCGAACGGGAATGTATATATCTCTCTGCCGCCCTTGCGATTACTCGACGAATAATTAATTAATTTAAGTTTATTTTATCTCTGGAGCACCAGATATGGCGCACGCTGCGGATCGATGCTCTTGGGTCACGTAGTGAAGGGGAGGAGGGGGTTTAATTGACTCGTGTGACCTTACGTGAATGAGCACTTTCACAGTACGCGTGTGTGAACTGCCCAAGCCTACCTAGTGAATCACCAGGGCACGGAGGTATCGCTTGAACTATGGCGATGCATGGAGGAGATGGATTATATGATTACTTAAGGATAATGCAGCCATAAAAATAGAAATAATCATTCGAATCGCCATATAATACACTCTACAGGGGCGCAGCCAAGAATTAAGGCTAGGGGGGGTTTTAGGCGCAACTAATACTTAGGGGTGTTGGGGTATTCCATACCCGCCAGGTTAAATAGGAGTTGCGGGGGCCCTCCACCAGAATTTTTTTAAAGATTAATGGTTCAAAATGGCGAGTTTTACGGCTTTCTGAGGGATATTGATTAATTTTAACACTATTCAATAAGTAATTCCAATCCATTAAGTAAAATGGATTTAACTTAAAAATTCTCTGAGCTCTGGTTATCCCCCAAAACCCCCCCTCGCTGCGGCACTGATACTCTACATATGATATGAATTCGCACAGTACGTACGTATTTGAAATGAAACACTTTACTATTCCACATTTATTTCTATGTGTCTTTATTCTTCTAGCTTCCTCCAGCTACGATAGTATTCATTGAGAATATCATTAATTTCCTTAAAGTGAAGGTAGCGTTAATCCGGTGTCCATCTGAAGTTGAAAATATCATATGAGGCGATGTGTCTCCGATGTTATAAATCCAGCTTCCCTTTTCTGTTCTTACCCTTGCTACTTCCACTGCGTTGTCTCTGATAAGTGGAGCTTTTCGATAAATTTTCACATCACATGTCCTTCAAATTTGAGCACGAAATTTAAGATTATAATCAACTACAACAACATTACGTTTCCCGTTGGAATATTTGTACTGGCCGTATCAACACACAGACTAATTACCCTCACACCTCTCAATACCGCTTCTTATTCCTCTCCTCTCTCTCTCGTAGTAGCCACCCTGGGACCTGTTACCAGTGAATGAGCCTGGGAATTTTTTGATACCTGGAAGTGTTCCTGATCAAGCCATAACTTGGCGAAACCAGTTTATTTATTTATTTAATGCAGCCCAAAAACAGCACGAGGCCAATCACAAAGGACTCACAATAACAAAGAAAACAATTAAAAAACGATGAGCAAAATGTAAACAACAATGAAAAAAGTAATATTCAATATTATGATAAAATGAATAACAATGAATGGTAGTATTCATAGGGTGCGAGGTGAAGGGAGAAAATTGCGATGGGAATGGTGCGAGATGGACGAGGGATGAAAAAAAAAAGATTAAAATTTGGAACACATTAGGAATAGGAGTTAATAGGAGAAGGGAGTCTGAATAGAATCGTTTAGAGACGAAAGGCGAGAGGGGATGGGATGGAACAATGAAATAGGTCACTCTCAACAAATAGTTGCACGCTCAATAACAAAATACTGTCCCATGGAATGCATAATTGATTTCTTTAAAGATATTGCTTACAATCATGCACCAAGTAATGGGTGAAGCCATAAATGACGTTTAGAGAGGATTCTGGACCCCAACTACCTATTATTTTTACAATTACCGTGAAGTCAATGGTACTAAAACGGTTGAATGAGCGCGTTGGGCATCTGGAACAGCAGATCGGATTGGATAAAGGCTGGGTAGCCACAATTAATGGTGGAATCAGTTTTGATTCATAGGGCATTTGTAGCCTTGAATTAATTTAATATTTTTTCGATATGTCTCACGACTTAGGCGTTATTCACACAAAAAATCAAAACATGCGATAACCATGTTAAATGTAGACGATTTTGCGGCTCAGAATGGAGCCGAAAATTTCTCTTGATACAATTTGTAGGAAAATAAGTCGGTGAAATGAAAAATACTAGAATAAGAATGTCCATTTAAATTGTTGATGCTGGCTTCCAGTGCAAATTTCAATTGAGTCTTACAATTTTCAAAGCAAAATGAATGAAGTTTAAATTATAAAATTTATTGCAAGAATGGGTATGAGTAACGCCAACACTCTAAAAACAATTATCAGTCGGTAAGTTTAAAGATTCTGTCAATGTTTTACAAATGCTTTAATTTCACTTCACATCAATTTTCAATACATTTTGATAGCCTTCAAATATTCAGGAAGATAAGATTATCCAAATGCATTGAAATACGTCGTACAGTGGCATTAAAGCATTTGTGGAAAATGTCCAGTAACTTTTAATTTACCAATTAGAATTATATTAGAATTGGTATTAGAATTTCACCAGATTAAGCCTTATATAACTCCCAACAACTAACATTTATTTTTATCCAAATTAGTCTTAAATTGGATTTTTCATGGTTGCTTGGATTCGGTTATGATTTCGTCGAATTGTGGGGTTTAGTGACTTTAGAGATTTGCCATTGAAATGCGGAATAGAAATCTCGTATATCGTAATGATTGTTATGTATTGTCACCGCATATGAGATGCAGCCTTTCTTAACGCAGTAAATGACTGTGTAAAGGTTTACGTATATATTTGGAAGTTCAAAAGTTCACGTTCCCCCTTTATAGCTTAGTTGAATGACTACGCTTCTCGGGGAGGTGGTCATATATAAATAGTTGAAAGGAGAATGGCTTTCCTAGATCCGACGTTTTTGTATGGCCTTGGAAGGAACGCTGAAAAAGTGGACTTCAAGACTATAAACCGTACTTTGGCCCACAACTTTTCATTCACTCCTTAAAAAAGCATATTTGGTATGGTTACAGTCAATGCCGCCGTCGCGTCGCGCCGAGGAGAAAAAGGTGAAAAGAACCATCAATTTTCCGCAATAATTTTCAATTTATCCTTCATCTATGATAACAGTGGGTTTGTGTTGAAAATCGGTTTCGTGTTCTGCGGAACCAGAAACTTTAGGAGTGGAAAGTCGTGTGCATCTTCAAGGCTGGGATAAGAATTAAACCCCTGTTCCCCATTGCAAGATAATTTGGTTACATTTCTTATCAATTCCTCGTCTTCGATGCGACGCAATATTTTAAATTTTATTTACCATTTCAGAACATCAGAGGCTTATATCTATCAGACATGTCTTCTTTCCTGAATGAAGGCTATACTCCGCAAATGAAGAGCGTTGTCATAACAAAAGAGTTACGAGGAGCACTAGGTTTGCGATATTGAAAATCCAACTGAACTGTCATTTCATCGCAAAAACGCTATTTTCAATTGACGCAATTCTAAACCAGTGTATTCATCCGAAACTCTACCTCGACTTGGTGCTAAAAAATATTAGAATTCATGAAAATTATTTGCAATTGATTCTTATTTTGCATGTAGATTTCTGGTTATTTTTTATTTGTTTTTATTTATCATGTATCTAGTAAGTGGACATTTGATTAGATTTTTTTGCCATTGATGATGGATATGCCCATGAACCCTACATAAGGACGGTAATGTCCTATCTGAAATATGTTATCAATGGGATATGCCTCTGAAGCTGTCTCTGAGAAGAGTTAGTGGTATTTGCAACTAATAACTACAATAAATAACTCATTTCAGTATCGAAAATATTGTTATTATTGATTTAAAAATATATTTTACGGTATTAGCAAGGCGGTTTTTGATCGTGATAGGTATTAAAACTTGCGTCATGGATCAGTTATGTTGTCACCTGATAATTCACCATTCCCTGACACAATTTTTTTGGCTTTAATACTATTCTAAAACCAATATTCATCATTTTATAAGCTGTAGTTGTTTTTATGGCGAGCCTTTTCATTCCTTATGCTGTTGAAGCCTGCTTAGAACGAGAATTACTACCAGTGCCACTTTCAAAAGTTGGCGCTACATTGCTGCCGGCAAGTAGTTATCGTTCCGCTCAACAGATGTCGCTACTTGAAAACAAAAGCCCGTTACAGTAATTCTTGCTACATCGAAACCTTGACGACAAAATTTGCATCTTCGGAGAAATTGTGTTGTGAGAGCTGCAAATAATTACGCAACCACTTATATGTTTTTATTAGCATTTTCCGATGCATTATTTACATAATCAACTTCGACTCTCGAACCGAACAATATATATTTTAGTTTTGACAACAGTTAACCTTACATTGTTCGTCATTCGCTCCTTGATTAATGAATTTAGCTAATAAAACACGTTTACTCGCCGTTATCAAACCTCACATCGAATATAAATTCAATCATTTTAAATGCACACTAAACATTTTTGTGCCAGCCAATGAAAAGACTAACATTTTAAACTTCAAAACATAGTTTTAAGAAAGGGACCAAATTTTGACTGTTACCATGGAAGACAAGAAGCGACCATGCACATTTCGCTTGAGCGTGTGATTTGAATAACCTTGAGACATAAAAAGAAATGTAACTATGACCGACGAAACAAAGCTATGGTGAGTAAGATATTTATTAACAACTTTCTACCTGCTCTGCAGTCAATCCCTTGAATGAAAATACGTATAATTATGATATAACAAAAACGAGGCAATACATATGGTAATGCACACGCATAAATATTCCATTTAATCGTTTTAAGTCTCCTATGTTACCTGGTTATCTGTTCAGACAACGCTGTTTCAAGTTGAAAATTAAGATACGTCTTATGTTTTTTTTAATTGGATATGATGCGCCTTACGTGATGTCACTCGAACAAAAACACCAATAAGAGATGAGAAGACAAAAGACTTAGGTATCGTCTGGGAGACATCGGTTACATCAATCAACGCCACTGTTTTGCAGGAAGCCACGCCTCGTATAGTCAATAACTTTTGAATTTTGACTACAGAAGATGTTGCAGTTAAGTTTTTAGTCTGTTTTTGTGTATGAAGAAACGCCAGTTCACACAACACTTTGCTGCGAGGAGTTAAATGTCAAACTCTCCGCTAGAGTCGCTCCGGTCCTCGGCAGCGCTGGTAGCGAGTGAAATCGTTGCCTGAATCACGACCACGCCAGTGTGTAGTGTGCAGCGTCTGCCATGTTTGAAGGTATCTGTGTGGTGGGGCGTGCTTCTTGGTTTTCCGTTCCTGTTTGCTATGATTGAATGATGTGGGTCTCACATTTATCATCATAAGGATGTGCCAAGACTAGCGAATCATGTTATATGGATACCCCCGGTGTTACTGTCTTTGTGTAGAAGAAACAGTGCCATACATGCGAGGAAAAAATATCGGATTTGTACCTCTGGTGTCGTCCATCGGAAGAGAAGAAAAATCGTGGTGTTTTTATTGTTTATCCCTGCGATTTGACTGCAAGTGTTTAGCTTGTGAGTGATGACATGATGTGTGATCAATTTTAACCTTTTAACGTGTAGCATTTTCGTGTCTTTGCGTTCAGTCTCCCATTATTTTGGCCCCGTGCTTTTGACCCGAGTGGGCGAGTCCATTTAGTCCCCGTCTCGGGGGGGTGTGCGCATATCAGATGTGTTGAGGATCGAGGACGGCAGAACCGTTAATCGTTTTACCTTGAAGTTGCTGTTTGTTGTTGCAGAGGGAAATCATAATCAATGCGTATTTTATGATTAATATGTGCATGTTATTCGGATCGTTATTCAAAATATCATTTAAAATCAAACAGAAGAGGATGTGTTGTGAAGAAGGCGTTTTCTGATCCCATTCCGAAATATCATCCGTGTTTTCAGTCGGTCATTGAGCGATCGGGTGACGCCGTTGTGTTTGTTTCGTGGCTGAATACTCTGCACCGATCTGAGCTCATTAATCGTGAGCACGTGATACCTTATGGCTTGTAGAAATTAAATAAAATATTCAGTTCTACTTTTGTGCTACATAAATAGTGGAAGAAAATGACAGAACCATTCAAGGTTTCCATTACGCTCTGATATATATATGAATAAATATGTACCAGATCGTGTCTATGTGATTTTATAAAGTGATAAGAGGTGAAACACTCTCGGTGAACTTCGATTTAATTATTGACGGCGGTTTTAGAACTAATTTTTTTAGAAGAGTTTTTTTTAACGGTTGCTTAATGCATGTGTGTTACGATCGCGAGTGCTCTTAAAGTTTTACCACAAGTCAATTTTAACCACTGATATATAGTATATATTTCTTCAAGAAAACCCAAATTCAATTGTAATTCTGGAGCCGAACGCGCAGTTCGGTAGTTCTCCTCATGGTTCGATGGTGCTCCTGAATGCGGGGGTGTCGCCGGTGGCGATGGACAGCTCCGTGGTGGTTCAGGCCAAACGTCCCGACGCTTGGCACAAACATGAACAATTAATGCTCATGGAGAAGCAGAAGCCTAAATGTAAGTACACACGATTCCCTACATAAATCTCCTCATTCCATTGGTGGTTGTTGTCTTCTCACTTGATCAAATCTTATGATGGTAACATAAACACCTTATTTAAAGTAATATTTTGAATAGTGGAGCTACACTTTTGGCTGTGAGAAGACACAGAACCATACTTGGTTATATTTCTGTTCCTTAAATGCAAATCATGAGGATCTTGAAATGCCTCAATTTTAATATTGATAATGCTTCCTTGCAATCATTAGTCAAAGAAATCAAAACAAATCTGTGTTGTTACGCACCTTTTTAGCTGTGTGAAGCGTGCCTATGGATTTTATGTTTTAAAATGATGGAATAACATTTGTTTTGGTTCCATGTAAACACTCTGTTACACTCCTCTATGAAGTATTTTGTTTAGTTCTCAGCCTCCTTACACTACACAATCAAGGGATCAGTTTCTATGCAACATATGATGCTATTTACAATAGTTACTTACATGCCTACAACAATTCTCCCCTCCTCTACTGAATTTTTTTTGGGCATTGTTATGTCCTCATGTCATTCCCATTACCTGTGTTGCCGAGTTACCACTTGGATTCTCTTGTGGTCGTTGTTGCTATGCGATTGAAATCGTTACGATGACCGTTTTTCCGACAATCTTCATTACATTCTGTTCGTATTTATCAATATCGTTTATTTGTCATTTGTTATGCTGAATATTTCCCTTAAGATTTTCATATTTCATAGACAATACCTATTACCGTCCCTACTTTCAAAGGTATTTTCTTTTCTAATTTCTGTACTTGTTTCTGATTTTGAGACTATTTTGAACCCAATAATTGAATTATTTTATCTAGTATTAGTAAGAATACATTTGTCGGCTCTCATTTGCGAAGTGAGCATGTGATTTGGCGATGCAAGGTTTATTTGAACGGAAATGTAATTATTATGAGTAGGCGGAGACGAAGGAGAGAAATCACTTGGCATTTCATCACGTAACCTATATTTTGTTTCTGCAATATTCTCGGTGTATTGTGGGTTATTTTGCGCATTTGGCCGCTATTGCCCGTATTTGTTTTCATTTAGCGTGACCCATATTTCCTCGATATTTAGACATAATATTGTGCTTTTTGATGGGTTGTCGCGCTATTGTAACGGCGACTATGAAGTAGATTCACATGGCTTCTTTCGAGGAGGATTATTTTGTGACCAAAGTGTGTGAGGAATGTGCTGTTAATTGTGTTTTGCCAGTGCCCGTCACTCGGTTAAAAAAAAAACAGAAGGCATTTGTGTTTGTATGTCTGCTGATGCTATCAGATGCTATCACGAATAAGTCTCTAACTATTTCTTTGCAAATATTGAATGTTTGTCTCTCTGCCATTAGTTATTTTCACCGGAAGTAGGCTGTAAAGGGTAGTACAAGATCACCGTTTTACGGGAATGCAATTCAGTTTTATTTCCTGATGTTGGGTCCTCTTCTCTGGTTTAAGTATGCATTAGAGGGCAATTGTGAGTTAAGAACGTTTTCATTGAATTGTCATAGTACTGCGCAAATCTTTCTTAGATCGGAGCTTCGATATTTCAGTTACATCGTAACCAGGGCCAGGGTTTTTCAGCATAATTTGGGTTTATAATTGTTTTTTTTTTCAATGATGCTTTTTTGTGCCAATGGTTATTGGATCATTGTTGAGTGCGGCTATCGCATCAGTTTATTATCTAATTAAATATTATTATAGTTCCTGTTGCCGTTTGAATTAATCTAAGTTCTAAGTAGTAGTTGAATGGTTTCATCGTGGCAATTATTAGTTGCTCAAATTCAGTAGCATTTATTTCGCATTTGTTATGAAAAGAAAGATAAGTCTTTAGGGGAGGATTGAAGTCAAATATTTATACACTTTCATCTGTATTTTGACCATGTACATCATAGTGCCTTTTGCGTCTCAGCACTGTTTGAGACTGTGTATATTCGCACTTTAGTTTATTATTACGGTATCAATGTGCGAATTGGTCAAGGTGGCGTGTCTGTTTCCCAGTTGAAAGGTTGTGGCATAAATTCTTAATCCTCTCTTCCTATAAATTTGTGTTTGGCGAGGGAACAGTTTTGGCTGTTAGCGGATGTTGTCCGTGCCTTTTATCTCCGCGTTCTCGTGATGCAACGATCGGTCTATTATATATAGAATATTTGTAATGACAAAGTCGCACTTAGTGTCGTTCATTTTGAACAAATTATTCATAAAGCGTCAAAGTTTCCATTCCAAAATATAAATTCTTTTTCTCCTTTCGGCCATTCATCTCCAATCCACACACATTTTCATTTGTTTGTTGTTTATGAATAGTATTTACTTTTGGGGTGCTGGGGGTACCTTGATCTCGGCGGTACATTTTCTAGTCATAATTATTATTTCTCTTACACTCCACTTACTTGATGAGGTCAAGTCATCCGGCCTTTCTGTGTACTACTATCTTATGTAGTGAAAAACACTTTATTGGAGTCTTTTGTGAAAATGTGTCGGATTCCGACTGAATTTATTTCTTTTGACCCACTTCATTTTCCTCTTCATCACGAACCCCTCTTCCCTATTTTTCATTTACTTTTTATATTTTTGTTTTCGTGGATTTAAGTGAATGTTTTTTTTTCTTGTCGTAGCAGGATTGAGGAACACGTTGAAACAGCGGTCGTTAAGGATAGTACGTTGCCAATTCATGGTTTCGTGTCCAAGCGACAATCGTATTATTGTTGCAGCAAAAGGAAATAATGAAATATGGGCCGTTTTGGTGGGATAAAATATTCCCTGATTTTTTGTCTCATATTTACTTTCCTTCGCTATGTATATATTTTTATTTTTTTATTGCGCGCGTGTGAGCATGAGGAAAAAAAGGGTCGTATCCTAGGGTACGGATGGCACCGCCGCTCAGCAAATTCATTTGAACCCCTCCCCCCCCTCCCAACCCCTCCCTTGCTCCTTTCCACCCCCGTATTTTTCTCCCTCCTCCCTCCCTGTCTTTATATCTCTCCGCGTACTCCCCCTTTCGGCGTAGCAACCCTTCCTTCTTTCCTCGCCTCCCCTACCCTCGTTTGCCTTTAATCGAGCAATGCCGCAGTTGCCGGCGCCCCTTGTTTACGGCCGACTTGAGACGTCGCTGACCGCCAGGTGAGCCGCCTTCCAGGAAATATTGTCGTTTGCAGCTCTCGCGACCACCGAAACCCCCTACTCTCCCCCCCCCAATTTCTTTCTTCTTCTGTCTCCGTGTGTTTAGTATGTACTCAACTTCTATCTTGTGACTTAGTGCATCGTTTATGCTGAATCAGTGATCGAAGAATACAGCGGGGTAATATTGGTGATGGTGCGTGTTGCATTCCTTACCTCTTTTGAAGTGGATTGGCCTCTTATATTATCTGTACCGTGAGAAACTCGTTCTCTACGTTCGTGTGCTTCAATTGAAGATTTTCGTGTGTTTTTCCGTTCTATACCAAGTGTTCAAGATAGAATAACTTTTGTCGGAGGTCTTCTTCTTCAAAATTGTTCCCAAACAAGGTTGGTTTTAATTATTTCTCCTCGCATTACATATGGGGCGATAAGGTGTTTTATTATTCTGCTTATAATTTTATAATTTAGAGCTATTTAAGGCATGGCTGTATTTTCGTGGTCTGAGCTGTTTTTGTTTTCCTTCATGTTTATTTCATTTCTCCAGTGCTGGTTGGTAGCCTTTCCCTCCGTTGTTTTCGTTTGAATTTTTCTCAAATCTCTCCCTCTCTCCTTTGCATTATGAATTTGCTCAAATTTATAAAAATATTTATACTAGTAGGGATTGTATGCCGGACCATTAGCGAGGTTTTCTTTCTATTCGTGAGCGCTGTTACCCCACAGAAAATAATTTTCTCCCTGCGTGTGAATGAAGCCGAAGAGAGGTTGTGGAAAATATTGGGGATACTTTTTCTGACGCTTCATGTAGGTGGTATTTTATTTTTGATGGTCTTGAGTCGCCATGGATATCGTTCTTCGTGAACACTGGGCCGTCACAGGTTATGGTCACTTCCTATCCGTTCAATAATCTTGCTTTTGATTGTGAGACTGACCGAGTTTTCAATTTGTCCTTTATCTCGATACTTATCTCCGTCTCTTTGATTGTGCCTTCACGTTTTACTCATGTAATGAATTTTTAAGCAACGTGATCACATCTTGATCCCATTCGTAAAAGTATTCATGAGAATCGAGAACTCATTATTTCTCCGCGCCGAAGACGCGTCTATTGCGCTGTCCCGGTGAGCCAAACTCACCCTAACAAGCCAGTTTACAATATAATAGATTTTTTGCGCCATTGTGTGTGTTGTGTGTGTAGTGTATTGTTTGTGATAGCAGAAACTTAAGGCTAAAATAGAATTTTCAGTAAGACTAATACATTCATTTTTAATTAATAATTGTTTTTACATATATAAATTTTTTAAAGTTGATTTTTCCGTTTTATTAATATATTTTTTTCATTTTTGCATTATATATCTTTTTTTTACAAAATATTTTTTATTGTTATATCTTTTTTTATTTAATGCAAGTAGAAAAATTTTTTTTGTTAAAGTAAAATAACAATTTAATTAAAACCTTAAATACATGGCAAATTTTTCTAATCCTACAAGAAAGATAGACATAGGAAAGACTCATAGACGAGTTATTTGGTAAGGCAGTTTATATGTGGTTGGAATTGATGGATCGTAATTAAAAATGTCTGTTAGTAAGGAGTTTTTGGTTGCCCCGAGCCTGGACTTAAAATTATTAACTAATTTGGAAATAAATTGCTTGGCTGTGGGGAGTTTGTGAGCAGCTAAAACGTCCGACATTCGGGTAAGGCGGGGAAGGTTGAGGAGGAAGCGGATTGATTTATTTTGGAAACAATAATCAATCCGTTCTTTAAATAATTATAGCAACTGACGCCATTACCACTTGTCAGGTTGTGAGTTAACTCTCCTGTTGATTTTCTTCGTGTCACTATGGAGATATAGCATATACATTGTTTCCTTCATTGTTGATATCGACTGAATTTAGTGTTCGTTGGAGTTGCACGTTTCTTCTATCATTCATAGGACTCAGCATTGTTTTTCGGGGTTCTTCGGATTTCTCTCTCTTGAGAAATGTCATATCCTCTCTTTATCATGTTTTTATCGTTTTCCTCGGTAAATAAATTAGTGTGCCTGTTATGCTAGTATTATCCTCCTTACTTCTAATATCGGATTAGATATTTCGCGGTAAAATGCTGAAAATATTGGTAAAATATTCTCTTATCAGGGAAATCATATATCTCTTCGTCTCTTCCCATTCCATAAGGAGACTAAAAATATCTTAAATCATCGGTTAAGGGACATTTCTGTTAATAATTCCCTTTCAGTAGTGTGCAATGTTTTTTGGGAGGAGAAATCGATTCTTTTCAAGTGTAAGTACATTCTCATGAATACCTTTCATGCACAGATATTGTGTTTTTTGTTGCAATTACCGCCTGGCAATGTTTTTTGGCCTGTGGTTGTATCTAATTTTAGGACTTGTGTTTTCCTTCTTTTGATGTTTGGCAGGCGTAGCGAACGGGTATCGGTAATCAGTTTCTCCTCATTTAATGGTTGGTATTCCTTCTGTCATTTATATTTTTAATCGTTTAATTGGAAATTCGTCTGATTCGTCATTGTGCTCGATCAATATTGTTTTAATCTCAATTTGCCTGTATCCTTTCCTGTCGATCAAGGATTATTACTGTTGGTCCATATAGATTTTAAGCTTTCAGAAAATGATGCCGTGTTTCCTTTTTTTTGTAGTCTCATTTGTGCGACTGATTGTTTTGCTAATTTGCTGAATTTAATGGCAGTGGGAAGTTTGTGCTATAAAATGAATTTTTATTTGCCTAGATTTTTCCATGGACCACCAATTTCCTTTTTCGTAGATGATACATCGTTTTAAAATTCTCCTATTAATAATCTTGTTCTTCTGCCATCGTTGGTTTTGCGAGGCAATTTTTGGTTATTATCAGATTTATTTCCTATTCACCACAGCCGTGAACGGAAAGTATGACTGAGAGTGTGAATATTAAAATAAATGTCTTATGTTTGACACATTTTTCGATCTCCTTGAATTTAAGCTTTTGTTTGTGCCTTTGCGATGAAGAATGGGCGATTACAATTTACTTCAGGCGTGCGAAAGTGTTAATTTGCATGTATACCATCGTTGCAATGTAGTTGATTTCTCAGATGTATTCGGAACATTTCTTTCAAATTCCGGTTTTTCAATCATCAAAACTAAAATTGTATTTTAACTTCCATGGTCATGCGTTATTTGCCTTGGGGGAAAATCGTTTGTTGCACCGGTGGTGGTAAGTGACAAGTCTACCTTCCTTATCATTTGATATTTTGACTTGTCCTTGCTAGATTAATTAAGTTCTTCATACTCTGGGCATGTTTAATCCCTGAATGTTAATGACTAATTAAGTTTCGTTTCCAACGCGACTACTTTGCAGGTGAGAATGCATCTATCAGACGATAGACGATATTGCTCAATCTATGCACCTCTCCTTTCATTAATTTTACATTGCTAATGATTTTTACGGTGGTATTAGTGGCTAGGGCTTCATTCATATCATAACATGGTCAAGCATGTTGCTGAGAATTCATGCCAAATATTATCGTTTGATAAATAATTGGCAATTTGGTTTGAGTTAATGAGAGCTTGAGAAACAAACCCTACTCAGAAAAAAGTACTATTTGAACCAAGTGACTGTTGTAAACGTTAATAAAGCATTTCATACTATTGGTACTTACAAATATTGAAGATTATTATTTGTTAGTTCGTGTGAATCCTGTTCCCAAGCTTCTTCTTCCCTGTAGAGCTTCTATCCGTACCAATCACTTAAATAGCTGTTCATTTTTTTCTTAATATATATGTTTTGTTCATTTAGAAGTTCATCGGATGTCCTCTATTTTTATACTCCACATCGGAAGTAAGTATACAGTGTACGCCGTGTCAATCATTAAGGTAGAAATAATATATGGACGTCACGTTTCACTTGACTTCCTTGCTAATTACTCATTAGTGCACTTTCTCATTAGGGGGCAGAAACGAGTAGTATTTATAATCCATTGGAGCGTTTTGATACGCTACGTATAGTTACTTACAATTAGTTTGTGTTCGTGAATGAATCGCTGGGCCATATCCTCGTAATGGCTAAGTTTTTACACATTTATTTTGTCCCCTGTCGGTGCTATCCGGCATATTTATGCGGAGACCTTTCTTCATAATAAAAAAAGAATGTCTGCTACAGTTTTTTATAACGTGTGACTGAAGTGTTTTGCATTGTAATTCCAAGGTTTCGACAATATTCACTAATTTCATCATGTAAAATGCTATCCTTCTTTTGCCCGTAAGTTCGTCCAAGGAAGAAAAACCCTTCCGTTGGACAATATTCTCGAAAGGCGTCAGTCTATTTGTCTGTCTGTCTGCGTTGAAAGTAGTCTTCATTTTTTTTAGTTCCGCGCACATAATCGCAGTCAGTGTTATATGCGTACGTAGGTGAGGTGAGTGGTTGGGTTGGGCGCATCGAACGAACGTGATCGCGTCGGGATGCTGTTTCCACGCCGCTCTTCGCCGCATATCCGGTGTCCCGCCATGAGTAATCTCCTCCCCGTTGCCAAGGAGATGCAGAGCGCGTTTAATTATGCAGCGCCGTCGCTAGGGGAAGGGGAGGAGGGGGGGGGGGGGTAAAGGGGACCTTTTTCCTCATCGGGCACCAGTCGTCGCGCCCTTCCGAGGTGGTCCTCTGACCCCTCTCAAACTAACCCCCCCCCCCCTCCTTCCTTCACCACTCGTGGTTTTACCCCTCCCTTTCCTTCCTACTCCACCTTCTCTCCCTCGCGACGAAAGTATGATAACAGAATAATCTGTCTCGCGAGGTCCCCTCCTCCCTTCGGTAATTCGATATACTTCCCCATTTTTTATTCGGTCTTTTCTCGCCTTCGAAATAAATAATATTTATTTTTTTTTATTCTCGTGTTGCTTATCCGTAACATGTAGTGCTAGTCTTCTTTTCGAGTTTCGCAACTGGGGATTTTTATAAATTTATTTATTTTTTCGCGTCAATATTTTTTTTCAGTTGGCCTGAAACGAGCGCTTTAGGTATTTTTTCCCCTCCTTATGGTGCAAATGGTTGAAAAATTATCTGCTTTAGAACGATTTCAGTTCAAGGAAGATATTTTCCGCTTTGGTAAGCCTAGTTTTTACATGCTATCTCAATGTGAATTCGTAACCTTATAGTCATAACGAAAAATGTTGTATGTGTAATTTAGATTTGTTTAGTTTTCGTTATATTCATGGAGTCGTGGGTGTATTGAGGATTAAAAATTTCCCCCTTTATTTCTGTTTTTTTTTTTCAATTTTAAAATGTAAAATTTTTTGGGGACTATTTAATAACAGATATTTTTAGAACTTTGTAACGTCTGTTGTGGCTGTTAATGTTTGAAATTACAAATCTTGAATTTAAACTCCTGAACAACACGCTCCTAAATGCGGAATATGAATTAACCGAGGATCTGAAATGGTTGAATCCTTTGTGTTCTCTCTGATAATTACGTTACGTGGTTTCAGTTTGATGTAGATTCAGTCCTTCTGCCTTCGGACTCGTCTTGTCTTCGAAGGAAATTTGTGTTTTACGGTTTTCCTTTGCTTCTTTCTCTCTTTTCAAATCCGATCATGTTGCTATCGTAGCCGGAGCAAACCGAAAAATTTATTTTAATGCTCACGAAAAATTGACTACATAGAATAGCTTTTGGAGTCGAAGTTTTGAGGCTCTTGAAGGGTAACGCTATTGAGTAAATAACATTTTTTTCTCGTAGGTCAGGTTTTTGGATAGGTGGTAAGTGGCGCATTTTAAAACGTCGCGTCATTTTTGGCCTAAAACTGAACTTAGAAATTTTCCACAGTGTGGTCACTTGAGCTTCTGTTCCTTCCAATTTTAAAAGAAATAAAAATCTGTCAGGGCTAAGGGTCTTTGAAAATCGGTTTTGATATGTTCGTAGGAGAACTGAGTGGAGAGCTGCGTCAAACCAATCCTAGGATTGTTGACCAGTGATGATGATGATGAAGTTCGTAGGATCGTTTGAAGGTAGCCTATGTTCCACACTGATAGGATGAGATTTCGACTATTTCAGTATAAATTAGACAACGGTGAGATTGATCGCGTGAAAACTGCGGAATTGCGCTTCATTCAATGCAATGTATCCAATTCAATGATGTAAAAACCTCCGCTGAATTATTGATCGATGTGCAATAAATCCTTGCTTGTCATAGTTTCGGACTCAAGCTTGGTGGCGTTGACTTATTAAATGCTTGTTTGTGTTTACTGTTATAATTTGGCCTCTGCGACTTTATCTCGAGCTAACCGCTGAAATAATTATTCGATCTCTTTCGAAATAATTATTCGAACTCGTTATTTCAGCATCCATTTATAGTTGCGTTCCAAGGTTTGATTACTACAGTCCGCGTATTTCTCAGTTTCCCATTGCTAGATGCATTAGTTACCTGCTATTCGTACTTGTCTTCGTCTTATAAAAATATCTATTTTTTGGGAGTTTTCTTTCGATTTCGTCTCAAAAAGTTACCTTAATTTTTATGTGCGTGTGACTCTGACTGTATACTACGGATTAATTCTATCGAGTTGGGCAGTATATGGTGGAACTACATGATGTATTGAAGTAAAGAAAGCTTATTTTGTACCGCCCACAAAGCGAAAATTAGTTACACGACAACGCGTTTTGGTGGATTACATCATCATCGGGCCAAGTAAATGCATGGGTTAGTGATATTTAATGCATGGATTGGAGAACTTACAAATGCAGACTGATGGTGACGCTGCGTGTTGAAAATCGTTGTTACCAAGGCATTTTCGCCAATGAACAGAGTTAATCGTACAAAAATTTTTAGCGTACACACTTCAATGTTCAAATACTACGGGATATGCTACGGGTGGGTGTTTCTGTAGAAGTTCTCCTTCGTCATTTCATAGAACTTTCGATATAATTGATGGTCTTTGACTTGATTTCATGGAGCCTGTTCATCGTGTAAATCCCTGGTGATACTTCGTTGAGGATTTACCGGAAGAACCCGGATCTTTTCGATAGAATCTTTTTCGTCCAATAACAAAGTCAGTTTTAATATTTCCATGGCAGCACTTTAGCGTACTGGTCTCGGAATGTTCTCCGCTATAAGTTGTCGTCGTGCGGGTGCCCTGCCGCTACATGCGTTGGGATGAAGTGGAAGGCAGATGGAAGGAAGAACCGTCCACGCGCTCTCTGCAAAGGACTTCTCAAGCGACGAACGGACGAACCGCCTGCCGCTGCGCTGGTACATGGCGGGTCATGGAACTGCGGTGTTGTCCTTCAGACGTCACCAGCCGCCTGCCTGCCCAGCCCGGCATGCTAACAGCAGCAGAGGGGAGGGAGGGGCTGAGTCTGGTTTGAGAGTCGCGAGGGGCGGGCGGTCGGAGGGAGGGGAAGGGGTCCCCCCTCCCCTCTTCTCCCCCCCTCCGAGCCTCCGTGCCTCCCAATCGATATTACGAGCGGGCAAAGAATCACTGCATACTGGCGGGAAACAAGCGATGTGATGGCTGCTTGCTACCTACCTACCTCACCATCTATACTCCTTCTATTTCACCAAATTTGCACAATTGAAGGGGGCAATAACAGGGAGAGAGAGATAGCAACAAAATGTGCATGCATTCTATTCTTCAAACCCCTTGTGCCTTCCTCTTGTGCCTAGCAGTAGGTGTTTCCATCGACACAAGTTCTGTTTTCCATGCTGGCTTCATGAATGCATGTTCTTGCTCAACTTTTTGAACGCATGGATGTTTAAGGCTCAGCTGGTAAACTGTTACGTCGGTTGTCTTAAATGTTTTGGACCAGGTCAGAATGACTTTTTTTCTTCTTTTTTGAGAGCGGTTTGTTTTTGTGTGGTCGAGATATCGATTTAAAAAAATATCATTCCGTTGTTGTTGCACCCTCCATTTTTGTCAAATTATTCACTTCTCCGATTCTTTTTACGGTTTGTTCTTTCTTGCCTGGTGAAGTCATGGACAAATCCCGTTTCAAATTACATTCATCCATCCAATGGTGCTTCCTGCTACTAATTCGTGCTCATGGTAAATTTGAAAGTGGAAGATAGCTCTATCGAATTATGGGAAATTGATAATGGTTGTGGTAATAACACGGCATCCTTAGTGGTGTCCCATCAGTCCCACGAAGACTCCCTGGTTACAACCCAAGGTTACCTCAGCGAGGTCTCTACAGCCCAGCAAAGGTTTCATTCGGGTGGTGTGTCTCCAGTTGTGGCAGTCCCTGGCATAAAAGTATTACTTCTCTCTCTCTTTTTGGATAGCTCTATCGTTTGCCGTAGATTTTGTTACATTAGTCCGTGAATGATGGAAGATAACGATTAGGAATTAAAAGTACACAGCTTAGGAGCAGTTCAACTTAAATTTAATTCCAAATGTCCAGCTGTTGTGTCTCAGAAGAGTGATTGTTGCAGTTTAGTATTTTTAATTAATGCAATTATTTCCGACTGAAGGATTGCCATGTACCTACTCACCTATACGCCAAAGTTTGTTGGTGTTATCTATTTGCTGCTAGAATCCAGAAAGAATAAACGGTTACAATATATGTTAATGCCTATAGTTTAACTTTCTAGGCTGCGGGAGTTTCACCAAATCCCACGCGTTTGATATGTGCATCTGGTTCAAATTAATCCCTGGCGTATTATCGGTTGCCTTTGTGACTCACGGCCTTCTTAGGCTCAACGGTAAGCCTTCGGCTTGGAGATCATGCAAATTTATTCCGGTGTTTACCAAGAATCAACTGGAGGATATCGCTAAAATTTCACTTCGCCGTCTATTAAATCTTGATTTTTTAAACGATTGTGGTTTATTTGATAAATAATCGTGGGATAAACTAGCTGTCTCGCGTATCTGGACACGCTAGTTAAATTAAGCTGCTTTTATTCACAGTATTGTTGGAAATTTGTTTGATAGAATACTCGTGTAACACAAATTCGTTTTTGGAACATCTGGTAAACAAGCTTAGACAGTCGCCGGCCAACACTTGTGTTTGAAAAGTGGAAAGTCATAGTTTTGACGACAACATTACTGTTTGGAATGTGAAATCACTTTCAGACCTTTATCAAAACTGAACTTGTGACCTCTCCATTAGTGTACCTACTTTCGTTGGATCTGCTAAACTTCGAAACTTGCTCCATCGCTTTCCTCAGCAAGCTCTAGCTGGTGCCATTCTAGGTCTAATTAAGTTTGCAAGTGTTATTGAGCTATTTGCTATTGAACCTTGTCGAACGTGAGCAGAACTTTACCATATGTCAGGTAAACCAGGCACTACTTCTCTGTATTTGCTCCCATGTTCCTTTGCCATACGAATTCCGAATTTGACATCGTGATGCCTTTTTAGAGGATAAACCTCTATCGATAATTAATACCAACCTTACACTTATGCTTGACTCATTATTGATTGCATATTGTGCTTACCATACATTAGATTGTTCTTAAGAGAACTCATCTATCGAGCCCTAATGTAAATATGGTCACATTCCTGTCTTCATGTCATAAAATCGTATGATTTTCGTTGCATTGTGGGGCTTTCACCCGTTTGCCTTATCTCGTATTATATACAAAGACTGACGTATACTAATGGTCGTTTCTCGCACTTGGCGTTCTAACATATAACTTGAGGCTTGCAGTATAACATTTCCGAGGCATGCATCCGTGACTGCGGTCGCTTGAATCTCGGTCATACTAATAATTGATTTTATTATTGGTAGACAGCAGTTCTCCTAGCATTTGTTAATACTTTATCCTAAAGTAATCATTCATGTTTCTTCGGGAACTGGAAGTTATATCGCGGATTGTTTACTAATTATGTCAGAAGCGATGACGCGATCTGGGTCTGAACTCTGCACGTGTTGGGTGCGACAAATCATGTCAAAGTCCGTCGAAGCAAGATGCGCGTGCCACGTTAAAAGCGTCCACTGTGTATGTGTGTATTTATGTGCTTGTGCATGAGCACAGCAGCGGGGCGTCGTATTTATGGAGTTCCGGGTGATCCCCTTGTCCGCCTGCGAAGCGATCGCGTGTTACCTCCAGCCAGCCACGGTCTCCGCTGACGAAAAGGGATTTCCCGAAATATTTCGATCTTTTTCGGACCCTCCCGAAAAGTGGTATCAGATAGGACCAATTTCGCGACTGAAACTTCACGAACCCTCGCACTAATCCTCCCTCCAATAGATTATACAAATTGTGTAACACGAGCGTGCTGCGCCCGCTCCCAGCGGGCTTCCCCCGCTCTTTTCAATGCAGGTCCACAGAGGTATAGGCGCGTTTATAATTTTAAAATGTAGAAAATAAGGCAGGGTCTTATGTACAAATTTAATTGGAATGTTCATGTACAAATTGAGGCCAGAGGACCTCTTTAAACACGCCATTGGAAGTAATTACACTATCCTCTGTTAAACGCACATGATGACTCATACTTATCGTATCAACAGGAGACTTGAATGTGGAATCAGCCGCATTTTGATAAAAGTTATTTAAAGAATGCGAGATATTGTTGCAAATGAACAAATGTATCAGTTTGTGCGCCGTTAGCGTCAGGAATATTAAGTTTTTTTTACATTATTTATAAACCAATTTTAGAACACAATAGCAATATTTAGGAAGTAAGATATGTCGTCGCATGTTCTCTGATGAATACTGTGCATTTTGGCACCTCATTTGTAGAGTTTGGTTGCGTATATGTTGAGAAAAAGGTATCTATACAGTGGAAATAATATAGAAGATCATATTATAAAAAAATATTTTTTTATTTTAATGCCCTTTCTAGCATCTTATTTTCCCTTTTCGCATCGCATAGATTTTAGTCGTATTTTTCTCGAATTTCTTTACCGTATGTTGCTATGTTGGTATTTCTGCAGTTGATGACCTATTGCTATTTCTATCTGTGTGTAATGGCTGACTCCACTCACCTCGGGCGATAATTCCATTGAACTGGCTCGATAATCAATGATTTATTTTGTGTATCGCTGATTCCTGTTTGGTAGTGCGGTGAGGTGATAATTATAATTCCAAGGAGGCTTATGGAATAGGCTTGCATGTTAATTCGTCGTAGAATTTGATCAAAGTGGTAATATTTTTTTGTATCAAAAATCATGTCATGTTATTCTTGTGACCACTACTAAGTATTTGTTTTATTTGTACGATTATGAGTACAGGTAATGGATGAGCGTCGTTCAATATACTTAACGTCTCGTTTGTTGTGGTATTTGTTTGACTTGTTTCTAGGTTAATAATTATTTCATGAATTCACTTTGGAGTTGATGGTAGTGTTCTTAAGCGAACTTTACTAAACGATGCCTAAGTGCCGTAATAGTTTGTTCAATATTATTTTACGCAATAGTCGTGAGTTGATTTTTATTTTCCTTGCCTAGTTAAAGTTTTCGTGCTTGATTTCTATAGAATATATTTAATTAATTCATCTGGTGTTTTTCTTTCCCAAGATGGCATGCCGGTGGTATCTTTTCCGTGGGCGGTGTGCATAAATATTTTTATTGTTCTTTGATCGAGGGAAAGCGGTTAATACTCTGTGACCAGATGTACCGGGGTCAAGTTTCATGTTTTCCTCGTCCACTGCTGAGGCAATGGCGATTAAATAACATTATCGGCGAGTAAGTGATAAAAACGAGGAAGCGCGCAAAATGTTTGTCCACTAGCGGTTTTCCTTCAACTCACAGTTAAATTTTTATTCCGTCTTCGAATGTGGGTTAAACTCTTCCACCATCCAAATGTAAGTGCTACTGTAACTCATGTTTCTGGCCTCGAAGGATAAAAGAGTTAATAAAAGGACGCCGATGACGAAGAAATCACCAGTATTTATCTATCATGTTGTCATTCATTATGTTTAGCTGTGCTAAATTTCATTTTCATCATATATTCATTCATAAATAAATGTATTTTTCATTCTTGAAAATCGTTCTTACATTCTTGAATGTGTAGGTGACATATTTCACCCCTGAATAAATTTTATTTTTATTGAAATAGTTTGAATGTATCAATCTGAGATGCAATCAATATTTGCGTTATTTTCTGTTTTGGGCCAAGAATGTATCTGGACATTATCGTGTACTTCAGAGTCACCAATTCTCTCGTATTTCATTAATATTTCGAATTTCTTTTCTGCTCGGTGAAATTTTGGCCTCATAAAATATAAAGCCGTAAGGTTTTCTTTTGTGGTGTAAGATTTAATAAAGTATTCTTAAAAAAAGTAGTGTTCATAAAATGGCGTCGTATCTCTTCTTGTGTTTCGTTCCGCCTTGCACTGACAAATGATTTATCTTTTGGGCGAATACCCGAAGTCTAGTGACCTCACTTCTTGTCTGTGGGCGGTAATGGATACCTGCAGGTTCGCAGTCTACTTCGATGATTTCCTTGCACCGTCCGTAGGGATTTTTTATTGGTCTGAAATAAGCGCGATTTTCCGCCGCGTTGGCTCTTTACATTAATCTGACGGTTCCTCTCTCTGCAGGACTGGAAAGGGCTCTCTCTCTTTGCACGCCAAGTATTCGTTGAAAAGAGAGTGACCGTGAACCAGGTCTGCCGATTCCCTTCATCGATGCCATTCGTGTCCGCGTGCATTGAGGCGTTCAGCATTCAGCCAAAATATTATTTCTCGATTTCTCGGATCGCATTCGTCCTGGACCAAAACGGGGAAGGAAATATTTTACAAAAAAATGAACAAGATCCGTCGATACAACGCATGGGATGTTCTCTGGGAGATACATTCAAGAAAATGAATTTCCTTTCATAATGTATTATTTTTTTCGCTGCGCCGTCATCTCCGTGTAGCTGCAGCCGATAAGGAATCGGTCGCAACCCGTTTCGCCTCTTTTTTCTTTTCGATCATTTTTTCCTATATACCTATAACATCTCTACCATCCCGCTAGGTAGGTATCTGTTTTCTTTCCCTTTTGTTGCGAATTCTTGGTCGGAATTATCAGAAGGATTCCCAGCATGGGAGTTTTCCTTGCCGCTCGCTGGACCGTGAGAGTTCCCAATCAGAGCAGGAGGAATGGGATTGGGGGGTTGAGGATTGATTTTGCCGGTCCGTTTCTACGCTGCCTCCATCCACATGGACGCATCGGCTCGCGCTGCCGTTTTGTCGTGTGTGGGGGAGGTCGGAGAAACGCGGTGTCCGACCATAATACCCTTTTTATCGTCGTTGTGACCCCCCGGCCTCCCTCCTTTTCTGGACCAGGCGGTTCCTCCTTTCTTCGTCGTCGTCTGCCGCTTTCCAGTTTCCGACCAAGTCCCGCCTCTTTGTGTTGAGGAGGTCTTTTTCAAAGGGCTTGCACCACCCGTCTGGGAAACTAGAAGAAAATAGAGGGCGAGTATTCTCTTAAGTGCGGTTGTTACCTTTCTGGGGTTTCATATCGTTAAGTACATATTCCGAGAAAGTTATCTTCTGTGGGTGAGAATATGTTCGTGGCTTAGGCTAAATTAGGTAGTTATAGCAGTTCTCATTCGAGCATATGCCGACTTGCTGCCAAATTTTTGTCATCTTTAAAGATGCGATGTTATCTTCAATAAATTGACTTTCTTATTGCCTGATTCAGGGAAATGTTAATTTCAATATGAAATTTAGGCCATTTTTCGAAATTTCAAACTATGTATAAGACCCGTTCTGGTGGCGGTAACGATTTGACTACCGTCGGCCTTTTTATAGAAAAAACTGTCTACAACGATCTGTCCTTTTGTGACACTCGCTCATACGGTTAATTGCTAATTTTCCCAAATTCTCATTTTACTCGCATTGATAAGAGCTTAATCGTTACAGCACTGATGGTATTCCTCCCTTTAATCTTCGTTCAGCGCGGAATTTCAGTGACTGTATTAGGTCCTCGAGGCAATTGGCGAAGATATTATTGTGCATTAGACCGGAAGGCATATAGGGTCAATACATCCTCGCCATTGTGTTCCCTGCTTTCAGTTAATTTTTTCGTAAATTTACTTTCATCGCCATTATGTATGTGCACTTTTTTGTGCTCGAGAGATGTGGTCGCATTATTTCGTACAGTGTTTTTATGGCTGCTGTTCGGCGAAAGAGCGTCTTAGGTACTAATTTGACGAGTTGAAGTTTGAGTGAGGGAAGGAATAAATATTTGCTTCAATATCTTCTCTATATTAATCTATTTTAAATATTGTAATGAACTTTTTAATCGGGAAAATCTTAAGTAAGTTGTTAAATTTGGAGATGTTGGCATACAGTGGTTTGTCTCAAATCTTAGCTGAATATGGTAGTGGTGTTTTTAAATCCTCCGCTTCAAATCGTTTCAGATACGCTCTCATAATTTCATAACCAGTACTTAGATCCTCTTATTTATATTACATTACTCAATAGTAACCATCGCCATAATCTCCACCTAATATTCTCTCTCGGAAATGAATTCATTCTTCGTTGTCAGACCCCCTCCTCCGTCCTCCACTGGAGCGCAGTAGCGAGTTAGAGCATACGCAAAAAAAAGAAAATAAAAACAAACGCGCGGCTTCCGTGGCCATTGAGGAATGAAGAGAAAGGGGCGAGCATGTAGTGCATCGTTTGAAGAGAGAAGACATTTGTGTTTTTCTTTTCGTTCCTGGTCGTCCATTGTGCCCACGCCCATGTGCGGGGGAGCGAGGAAGGTCTGGTGGAAAGGTCTTCTTGTCCATCATGATCCGTCCCAAGGAATTTTCCCCTTTCTCTGCCTTTAATCCATCCCGCGCGGCGGAGGAGAGACCGCGGGGGTCCCTCCGTCCTCTGCACCTTGTTCCCCTGGGGTCGTCTTTCACTCTCCCTCCCCCCCTCCCTGGACCTAATCTCTCTCTCTCTCTCCTGCTCATCCCATCCGCCGCCTTATTTTCCACCCTTTCCTCTCATCCCTCCCTCTCCTGCATCCTGGATTTCATTCCGCGCCCTCTTTCTACCTATATGCTCGCGCCCCATTATTTGGGATTAGTTTTATTTCTCTTCTACCGCGTTTTTTTATTACTTCTATGCTTGTTTTTTTTAAATATTTTTGAAATGTTTTTCTTGATTTTTATGCCCTTTCATTTCCACTTTCCCATTTCGTCGGGTTTCTCTTATCGTCGCCTGTTTTCCTTCTTAATTTATTTTTGTTATCGTAATTTTTTTTCATTCCATCGTCTTTTTCTTAATGCGTTCACGGTTCTTCCTCTTGAAATCACCTAAATATTCCCCTGCTTCGCCTTGTGAGGTTTTCTCCTTCTGTATTTTTTTATATTTTGGCATGTAGGTGCACATTAATGCTTGTCGGATTCTGGAGTCGTGATGGTTCTGTTGCCCAAACTTATTCGAATCGTTTTTTTCTTTTTGTGTTTAGATCTATACATTTTTCGAGCCTCGATATTTCTATCACGCCAACCCTTCGCTTTGATACTGACGAGTAATTTGAATATCGTATGCATAATGAGAGGCTTTTTCTTCATTCGTCGTGTTAGATATATCTTGGTATGGGCCGCCTGCTCTTCCGGCCAGCACGTGTTTGGGTGAGCGTTTAACGCAAAACTCCTCTGAAGCTTATCCGTATATCGAGTTTCACTTCATTTTTAGCATGCTGGTGTTGGAAATGGAATAAATGCGAGGAAAAAAATCTTATTGTTGCTTCTCCTTTCGCTTTCTTAACTTGAAGTAGGTTTTGAAAGAGATACTAGCTGATTAGGGATGAATTGCATTGCGATTGATTAGTTGGTAATACTTGGTCATATTAGTTTTTCTGTGAGGAATGAGAAATATAAAAAAGGTATATCACGGATTGGCGTTGGTCTTGGTAGGCATCGAAATATCGTCAGTTTAATGTCAATGGATGAGATACTGTACCTGGGGCTACGTTCATTGTGATAACTCTTCAAATAAGCCTTTTGGAGTGTATTGTTAATGATAGAAGAACGCCTTCAAAGTGTCCTCCCCGATTCGTTTTCTCTATTGCCTATTTAAAAGGTATGGATAGAATCGCCAATGCAAATCTTGATATGGATGTGTAGTTAACCGTTGTAGTTAATTTTATACGAGTGGATACCTGTCGTTTATCTCGTACTTGTTCTATCCTTATGTATGATCTTCGTGTATCATGTGCTTTTTGCGGTCAAAAACGTATCCAGGAGCGTCGGAAGAGAGATGTAACCACCACGACCGTAACCATGTAAACGGAGGAGCAATTAAATTTCAGGGGTTCATATAAATTTCGAAAATGTTTAAGTGCATATTAAAGTTAGGTTTACAAGTTGTTCTGGGTCTTGAAATTTCCTGATGAATTGCATGCGTTGAAACGAGGTTTCTGAAAAGTTTAAAGTTTTATTTTTAAAAACTTCGACAATACTTAATTTTTACTCTTCTTATCAGATTTTGAACTTTTTATTTTTTAATCAGATTTTTAAATAAATAGATTCAGTTTTCACTTGGTGGAAATTCATGATGATTGAAAATATGCAACCTCTGTAAATTTCCACTGAATTATAAAAATCTGTGGAATGCTACAAAGGTTATATTTATCTTTATTCATCAGATTTTTACATCTGTGGGGTTTGCAATTCCCCAATGTTTAAACCCCCTGGACACGCCTATGTCTAGCATCCAAATACCCTGCACAATATATTCGCGCACCATTGGAAGGGCGCCTCCCTCCCTCCCACCCATCCCATCCCGGTCGGTCTCTCTCCCCCTTCCCCCGTGTGTGCCTCTGAACTTTCCTTTCCGTCCTTCCTCTCCCCCCTCCAACATCAACCCCTTTATTCTCTCTCCCTGTGTGTCTGCCCGCCGTCACCATTACCGAAATTGCTCCATGTTGATGGCATATCTGGGAGTTCCTCTTTTTATTCGTCTGTGCTTGCCTCTGAGATGTGTTTGGTGCTGGGCCGGAGTTTTGTCGCCGTGCATGCGGCTGTGTGGACAGTGTAATGTGGGGGCACATAGTTCTAAACCGTACGTACGTGTATGGTGTTAGAATGTAATCGAAGTTAATCATGTATTTGAGTGACCGTTATGGAAGAGTTTCGATTGAAAAATCGTCGATGTATGTTGTTGAACGCTCGCCCAAGGTTCAAAATCGACTTTAGGCGAATGCCTATTCACAAAATTGATTTTGAATCGGCTTTGCGGGTGATATTGGCTTTTCAAATTGCGGCCATGCGCCTTTTTTTCTCCTTGCACACATGTTTCTGTAAAATGTGGTTATCTTTTAGTGTGTTCGTTATTTATAGGTTTTTGCATAACAATAAATAATTTTGTTCTCTCTCTCTCTGAACTTTAGGTTATTATTGGAAAATGTAGATGCAGTTGTTTATATTTTCCTACATTTTTTCCTTGATGAGCATTTAAAGAGGAAACATATGGGTATCATTACAGCCCGACCCTGAAAAAAATGTTTTTTCTGCTCACCCTAAATGATACTCTTATTCACATCTTCTCAGCTGAAATCCCTGTTAATTATCTCATCTGTTTAGGTATCCCTCCTTCCTCCTTGATTCGGCATGATTATTACATCTGGATGCTCTCTGTGATGGGTGAAGGAAAGTGGGGGTTGGGTCTCTTGTATATGTGAGTGGGGGGGTGTGGTCGTTTTCAACTGCATGCAGGGGAGAGAGTAAGAGAGTTCAGTGCGGACTGTGGTCAACGCCACCAGTCAGCCAACTTAGTCCCGTTGCGCTGCGTGGTCCAGCGCATACGAGGGCGGGAGACGGCAGAGCGGGCGATGATGATCACGATGTTGATCGCGTGTGTCGAGGGATACAAGGATGGATTCGAATTCCACCATCCGCGGTGCGTTCCCTAGCCGAGTGGTTCTTTTCGGTTCCAGCGGAGGATTATAATCCGCGCCCTTCCAAATTCGGAGTTTCCACGTGGTTGGACGATAGTTATAGATACGCGGTATCATTGCTGCTTTCTGGATACACTGAATGAGTTATTTTCATGTTCGAGTGGGCTATTTATTTTGTTTTAAACTTAAGTGACCATTTTGAGAGTTTCAGTTCATAAGGTGTTGATCCTTTCAAATATTCCTCAATTATAGAACTTTAACTACCTGAGTGATTCAAATCGAAGGTTGATTTAGATAGGGGTAAGATAGAGCTCACCACAGGCTAAGCCATTGGCGTGTGACATTCAAGTGGGGTGGAGCAGATTTATTCTCTGGGCCACATGGCAGAATATTGGTTTGAAAGGTATCATTTGTGAAAATTCTCAGGTAAAAAGCTGATAAGTAGGTAATTAAGATTCGGGTAAATTTTGACAAGAGTCAACTCTTTACACCCTAATTCTAATTCCAATACGACGGCTTCATTTGTAAACGAAATCACGTCGCGATAATAGACGTTTATAGCGGGTTTGGAGTGTTAACTTTCGGGGGATGCGTTACTCAGGTTTCTTTTTTCATTGTTGGGCCATCATTTGTATAAATCCTTCGGAGTATCCTTGGAAGTGGTGGTCTGCTCTATACTCTACTTTGTGCATAGGCCCTTAGATTTGATTTTTATTGTTTTTACGTGTGAATTTTATTTTATGTTGTAAGTATGGGATGGAAAACATATTGCACGGATGGCGCCATTACCCAAATCCTTGGCTTCTGATCATGTTACTAATTTTTTAACCTCTAGTTCTTATCCATAAATTCCTCCCGTTATTTCTTTCCTATAAGAGGTCTGTTGAGGGGTGATTTTGTAATGCAATGAGGATATTTTTTTGCTTAAATGTACCTATACTAATATCCCTCTCGGGAGATTTTATTATTAATATTTATTTAACGTGACTTAGGGTTGATGATTTCAGGTATTCAATGTGCTTTGTTGTTAAACGTACTCACTCATGTGTGTTTAAATTTTTATGTGTCGTATCATGTTCAATTTTTTTGTGATTTTGTAGCTACATATTTTTTCTAATTAATGGCGAAATTAATGTCACCCCCTGATTTTTTCCTATTATAGAGTGGCTTTTGGGTTCCTTGTTTTCATAAATACCACGTAACGAAAGAGGGTAGTGAAATGCGTGTTGTTTTCTCGCCATGTGCTAGGCTTGGCAAAGCGTGACAATTTACCATTTCAGTTATGAATTTTTAAATGACGATGAAGATTTTTTTGACGTTGTTAAAGCGTAAATAGTATTACATCAATTAGCAATTTTAAATTTGATGGATACGTTAGCGGAGTTGTGTAGCTTTTGTGCCTTGGCCAATTCACGATTTATTTTCTTCCAACCGTGAAAATAGGTGTCCTTATCACTAAATCTTCGTTAATGGTAGCAGTGCCGTGGCAACTCCCAATGGATGTGTTGGTAGATCATTGATCCCCACGCCTTTGCCTTAGATACGTGTAGTGATTCGCGGTGAGCTTATGTTTCCCGCCGAGTTTCTGCGCTATTGATTCCATGGAAAGGTTAAGGATCGAACCAGATATCCTGGAGCTCTTATTTTATGCCTCGAGGGTTCATATAAATTAAAGGGAGCGTATTTTTTCCACATGTCCAGCGTGGGGAAACTTCGGATCGTGATAAGCCTTATTATTTTCCGAGACCCTATTCGGACATCGTCTAGTTCCAAGGCAGCGGGAGGGCGTCGGGCTCCTTTCCCCCGGTCCGTTCCAAAGGGTACATGGGGTGGGGGGTAAAAGGGATCCGCAATCATGAACAGAAGGGATGGGATTTTTTCCTTCGTCCGCTCAGAAGAGAGAGAGAGGTCTCCGCCTTCGGCACTATTCCCAAGGTTTTGGTCCCTTTTCTGCACCCGTCCGTCTGTGGTGCCAGACCACCCTCCCTTCACTGTTATCCGAGGTCCTTCCCTTGCCCCTATTCCTTCGACGTATTCCTTACTCTTGCTTTCTCGTGGTATCCCGTTCTTCCTCTCTTCACTACGAGCGCGTGAGAGGACCTACTACTACTATAAATAATAAGTGATATTGACGTTATTATTGATATTTTATATACATTTTATACGTACTTGCATTACTAACATTCTACGGAAGACAACAGTGCCAATCAATTTTCAATTGACCCACTGGTTTCGAAGTTAGCAGAGGTTTGCGTTGTTTACAACAACTCCATTAATTTTAGTGGTATAAACAATTTGTTTTTGCCAAACTGCTAATAATAGATGTGGCTTCTTTACATAAAAATTGCAAGTCATAGGAACGAAAACTACGGGAATGCTAAGCGCTCAAAGTTGGGCAACTTGATTTTACGCGCAAAAAACTGGTACTTTTTTGAGAAAAAATGAAGTACAGGAAATACTATTGAGCCGAAGATTTTTTAAAGTACATGATACAACGTAGAAATAAATTTTCTTTCGTCTGCTTTTCGTTGCATTGAAATTGATTGCTTCATTTAGACGCTAGAGCTCCTCAAACTCGAGTATCTTGATTTTTTTTTACAGACTGGGTTTTCATGACTCGGGGAATATGCCCTCGGTACAATGATACGCAGGCCTTTTGGGTAGAGCTCCCGGCTGCCATCTCAGGTTCCTTGGTTCGAATCAGGGTGAAAATCATTAACGAAATTCCTCCAATTACAAGGTTGCCCAGGGAACGGAACTGGATGTGTGGAATTCAAACGCCTGTGGGTAGACCAGGGGTGTACCCAAACCAAACTTAGGGTTAAACCACTGTGCGAAATTGTGATTACATCACATTTCTCAAAATGACATTTTATGCCTCGGTAAAATTATATTATTAAAAGGGATGAATATCCAGGTTATTTACGCTGA
The DNA here is from genome assembly GCF_921293095.1 of Ischnura elegans. Lineage (NCBI taxonomy): Eukaryota > Metazoa > Arthropoda > Insecta > Odonata > Coenagrionidae > Ischnura > Ischnura elegans. The sequence goes on along the minus strand of NC_060247.1, from coordinate 12,610,742 downwards.
GTAGTCTCGTGGCAAATCAAGACTGATTTGCGTTAATATAGTTTACGTTTTATTGAAGTGGGCGCGAGTTGGTCACTCCCTCTAGAGCAGTCGTATTTCCTCCTTTTTGATGACCCATTCAGTCTTTGAAATAGTCATGGTTTATGGAGTATATATTTGTCAAAATTTGCCTGTATCTCAATTAAAAATCATCATGAGGATATGCGGATGGAAAAATTTAAAATTATGGATGCGGTTAAAGGTGCAAAAACATGTACTCAATAATCTCTGAAAATTTGAGTTCTAAAATGAGCTTTGAACGATCGGCAAAAAGGTCCGGTGGAGCGGGAGTGATGGAACACACCACCCGAACGAACTCTTTCCCTTTTGGAAACTTTAAAATAACTCCGTCTTTCAAAAATCCTGGGATTGGTTTGGTGTGATTTCCACTCTACTATTCTGTCGGCTTAGCTTTAAAATTTCCTAATTATGTATTCCCTTTTTTATATCTTATCTCCCAAATGTGTGACAGTAATGCATCCAGCAGCATCCAGAGGTTCGTGTAGGATTTAATTAATAAAGCCTGCATACTCCTATGTTCCACTTCTGCATTGTGTTGTCTCATTACACGTTGTTTTATTCAGCTTTATTTGTTTGACGTATGCCTTCATCCCATCTATAAAGCATCTTCTTTCTTTCCCCTCCCTGCATAATCAGCGTCCTCCCATCCATCGCAGGGTTCAAAATGCATTCCACCCTCATTGCACACACTGTTAAGTCACTTCACCACTTAGCTTTCCCCGTCTTAATCGGCTCCCGCAATATTCGACTCAACGGGGATTGTATTTCACCGTTGATTTTCCCGTCCGTCTACAGGACAGTCCTCATTATCGTTCATTCTTGCGTCTCAAGCGTCTGCAGTCCATTCTTGGAAGGCAGGAATGCAAGCGTCATCCAATTTTGGGTCGCCAGGGGGAGACGGTAGAAAAGGAAGAGTACTAAGATGCATCACTTGATTCGGGGACGTCCCCGATGGGAAAGATGAATTGACGTCTCTGTTATCAATACCTTGCCTTTTGAAATTGAGTATATTTTGAACCGTATCATCGTCAGTGTTTATAAAAAGCTCCAGTGCCTCTTGTGTATTCAGTGAACGAAACTGGTGTTTCAATAATAATAGTAATAATTTATTTACTCCCAAATTTTGTTTGTACAAATGGTAATTGCAAAGGAGAGGGAGCTTTAGGTGTTCTCCAATGTCATAAGACCAGAATGGAGGTACCAGCAAATAACAAAAATGTGTACCATAAAAATAAACGTAGTAACTATACCATAAGTATTACTACAAAGGAATAACTTCAAAATTAATGTTTGATCATTTCTTGAGAAATCAATGAGATTAGTATAAGAACATGAAATTTCCCCGTCATACAGTACAATGCAATGCATTAGACAGGTTCTTAGTTTGCTAATAGTGGGTGGATTGCTTGGCTCTTGGTCGAGTTGCCCCTCTTACTCATGCGCCTGCGGCTTAGTCAAGGGCGAGTTCTAACCTTACACATCCAAACCAATCTTATCGTTGAATCAATGCGTGAGTGATAATGGATGACAAAAGTTAATCTTGTACAAAATTGGAAAATCATTATTGATTACAATTTACATGAGGACACTCGATTTTAAAGCTTATTTCTTTCGCGAGGGGGTTTAAACCCCAGAACTCTTTGGAAATGCCTGTCCAGCACCAATACCCTTCATGAAATGCAACATAAAAACTTTAAAAATCAAATAACTTGAAATTGGTGGCACGTCATCGCCAGATGACGACTTGCCTCGTTGAGACCTAGGCTGCAAAGCATTAAATTTATGTGGAATTATAGTTTTTTTTGCGTTTCATTATGTGAAATCTATTCCATGAAGTCATGCCGGAAACTACGAAGCAATACCCTGGTTCACTCTGTACGTCGTTTATTAAATATGAGCAATTAGAATCCTGTGTGATCTTAGATTTTCCCGGCGTATCAGTTGCAGAAAAGTTTCTCCGGTTTTCCACCGGTTGATTTCGTCCATGTCTCCCGACGTGTCGATCAGCGACTTGCTGATCATCCTCAGGGGATCTTCCGAATGCCGTTCTTCGACATTTGTCCAGTATATATACACCCCATCCGCGGTCAGGTGTAACCTGATTGGTTCACGCGTGTTGTGCTTTTCCCTCCATTTTTGTTGTACATAAGGGACTTCATTATTGGTCTCCAAGCATTGCTAATTTGGAAGCCAGTGTCTCTTTTGTTGTTTTTGCTGTTCTGAATGGCTTCCTTGGCAAGGCGGTCCCAGTTGCCATGTGCCCGGCATAGGAGTTTCGTCTCCTTCCATTTTATGGCATGGTCCTCACTGATGCTATGCTCCGCCACTGCAGACTTTTCTGGTTGGGCCAATCGTAAGTACCACTGATCAGGAACCCGAGAAAATTTTCAGCAATTAGAATCCTGTTTTGAGGGTGGCTGTGCCCAACAGAGAGTCGCGAAGGAGGGAAGGGAAGGAGGGAGTGTGGGAATCCCATGTTATGTGGGGGGGGGGGGGGGGCGCAGTGGCGAGTGAATTGTGGTGGCGTAAGGAGGAAAAGAGGAGGGAGGAGTGGTTGGGTGGGTCCCTCCCTCTCCCGCTCAGTCTGCGCCTCGTCTGGGCGCCCCCTCCCCCAAACCCCGCCCTCCCCCCCCCTTCCGGCTCTCACTCTTAATCTGGTCGACTCGGAATCGACTGGTCGATTTTACACATCGAAGTTTATTGCTATTGCCTCGTTCAGATTACGATTGTCCGGGCGATCGTCCTAACGATAGTTGGCCGAACCAGCAGTGTGAATGCATGTCCTGACAATTGTTACCGTAGTTCCGAACGTTCTCACTTTACGATGGTTAGGCGCTGGTAGACCGGAAAAGGAAGCGACAAAAGAAAAACGAAAAGTTCGTAAAGCTCCCTTCGCTCTATTTTGTTAAATGAATTTTTCCAAGCAAGGAAGAATATGGGTCGAAAAAAAAATGATTCGTTAAATACACGTTGAACAGAATAATATCTTGACTCTGCATACCTCAGCAGCTTTGCTAACCGTCAATTTCTCGTTCACTTTAGATGTCAGCACTAGAGGGAAGCACAGGTTTTAACCATCGTTGTGTGAATGCACGATAGTTCCAACGATTGCTGGAACAATCGTGATATGAATGATGAATATGGACGTTACTCTGAAACGATATCATACCTCTGTTATCGACCCTAAAGTGTCCAAAGAGTGCCGATACGCTTAATGTTGGCAGATGTAGAAAAACACAAAAGTTGACGGTTGCGAAGGAGAAATTATTTCTTCTCTACGTTTTAAGAAAATTGAATATAACTTTGGTGTACTATTGGTCCCTCATAAGAAAGATATTGAAGAAAAGCATTTTTCCATCGTAATATTTCCCTGCGTACTAAATCCAATATAATATAGGAGATTTAATGATTAAAATTGTATAGTTTATTAATGTGATTCGACTACAAAGTATGTACCGATGAAATATTAGCGTTTTTGTTTTCTGAATTTTTTTGACGCCGTGATTATTGAAACTCTTCTGTCATCCCATTTTAAGAATGTTCACTAGGATTGAAAAATCGAAGGCGTTTTCCGAAATCGCTGGTGTGAGTTTTTCAGTTTCCTGACAAAATCTTGCTTGCTTTACTTACGGTTATTAGCGGGGCAAGTGATCGTAGTACTTCACGAAAAATTAGAAATGTTATTCTCTACCTCCACTTTCCATTTAATTTGTCGAACTTAGTTTCCGGTGGCCAAAATCGCCCATTCATGCGTTCATTTTGAAATGTAGATATACTTTATAGATAATCTTTTATAGCTCTGATATATATACATAGATATACAGTTATATAGATTACCTTTTCACTACTATTTTATTGAGTACATAGATATTCACTGCGTAACGGAACCTTAAGGTGCTATTGTATCTAACTTGAAGATAACGTAATGCGATGAGACCGGGTGTTAGCTAATAAAAAAAACATGTGGGATTGTGCAACTGTCAAGATAAATGTTAAAAAATCTACCAAGTGCCGATTATTTGTGTTTTATATACATTCACTTCTATTCGCGCGCTGGTTACTGTCAGTCGATCTCTTCCAGGAAGCATCCTCTTGTTCTTTGGCATTATGTATTTGCGCTAAGTAAGTTGGAGGCATTGAAGGTGTTTGCCAAAATTTCAGTGCGGAAATGAGCTGTTTCCCTCCCACCCTTGACTGGTTTCCGATGACGCTCTTCGCCATCCCGCCCTCCGTTTCTATTTCCATGCCCCCTCCCCTTTACATCATCCTCCCTCCACCCCGACGACTGCGACTGGGTTCGTTGTACCGCACGCTGGCCGAGGGAGTCGCCCTTGCGTTATTTTAGGGAGTACCTTCGCTACCGTAATGGTCAGTGCGATGCGATGCGATGTAGCTGTGGAACAGAAACTTTTTTATTTTCCTTTTTTTTTGACTGGCCGTCAAGGTGATCGATCTTCCTAGGCCAGTTGCTATTATGTTATGTCGATAGGCGGAAGTGTTACTGAGGGAATGAGGAGGATGTTCGCAGAATTACCCTGAACACGGGTATCAATTCGCAATGTTAGTTATAACGGAGACCACACTCGGATGTCGTTACCAAACTTGCCTGGTTCTTTCTTCATCGCTCCTGATTGAGAATCGTGGTAAAAACGATAAACACCCCTCAATTCATGCGTTCACAAGATACTTGGATGGTGTTCACCCCTACTACGTTTACTTAAAGCCATGGCAAACTCCGGCGGTCTAAATGTTTTCTTTAATATTATCAGTCGCGCAAAGTCATTCCCATTTCTGTTGATTCTCAGTTCACCCATTCTGTGCCTAAAAAAGAGTTTGTATTGGCTACGTGAGGGTGGAGCTTACCCCTCCCTTGTCACTGGCGTGTAAATTTCACACTCATATGACCCGAGATTAAGCCGCTGGGTAGGGAGGCTAGTTCCTTTCCATTGGCTTGCACTGCATGGATTTCGTTGGCAGTTTGCGAAAGCTCACAAAAAATAGAATAGCGTAATAAGTACGTATATAATTGATTTGCCCCTAGATCTCTGCTAGTTGCATATTTGAAGCATTTTGTAGTTTGTCTCTGGGAAACAACCTACTGGCTGACTGGAGAATTTCTCGAAATTCTTCCGTCATTTAGGGAAGAAAATAGCAGCTCTCAAAGCTTCCCTGGCAACAGACTCTGTTTACAGGTTACCATGCCGGACAGGTCTGCGGATAGCCAGCAATTCATTATCGTTGGTTTCTTATCGCTCCTGTTAGGCTTCAAGGAAGAGAGTTTGGAAAAAACGCCCTCCTTCCTACACTTCACGTTGATGTTTTCTTTTCCGAGTAGATATCGCACACTCGATTGGTGGCGATTAGCCGGTTCCAACCACTACGTCAGAGCTGCACTTCATGTTTCCTGAGTCGGTTCGTCGAGTTTGTAGTTCCGTCGTATATTTGGTAGCGGTCTTTAAAGTTGTGCGCCTTACTGTCGCACGAATTGATAGCATTAAATTATTAAACTTATTTTCATCGTGTTCCTGTGTAAATTGTATGTTGACCACCTACGTCATTCTTGTTCTGTAGCAAGAGGTGAATGATTTGTTTGCCAGCTTCTCATTATTTTAGCACTTAATAGTTTTGGACAAATATTATATAGGAATCATTTCCTTGTGTTAGACTTACGTTTGTCGTGCTCATGGATTTATGATCTGTGGTCTTTTTTGCTCTCTCACGCCATGTTCAGTTGGTCTCTTTTCCTTCGATTCATTTTTAACCACAGATGTTACCGTTATTTGTAAATTTTTTGCATAATAAAGTTGTTTTCAATGGGATTATTTGCTGGAAATAAAGAAATAAAAACTTTGTAAGGTTCTCTCTTGTTCAACTGTTCAACCTTACAGAGTTTTTATTTCTTTATTTCCAATATGGAGAGGTTTCACAAAGTAAATCTTGAAGTTATCAGGAATATTTGCTGATGAATTTACCTCTAGCAACAAGTACTCCCGTAATGAATTTTAAAGCCGTCTCAATTAATGCCGGTACTCAATAAGGTAGCTTTATATTTTGGAAAATTACTTGGACGAAATGGAGCCATTCATGTCAGGTGTGCTGGGTCGAAGCGCGTTTGAATCAAAGGTGTTCTTTGTTTTTCTAAGTTTTCCTGCAATTATATTTTTTATCCGTGGATGCTTACCTGCTTGAAATATTGAGCGAGCTACCGGTTCTAATTGGCGTCACGCGATGCCAAGTTAAGTTAAAGGTCAAGGATTCGCATGTCTTCTTGCACAGGATGTGCTCCTTTTTATCAGTGCTCATCAGATTGACGCTGAAGTACTTACTTCTATATCTATTTTCTCGATGCTCTTATCTTGTTCTGACCCTTGGTCACTCGCATGCTGTGCCCTTTTGAGCTTGGTTCGTTTTCAGAATTCTCAGGAGAGCGCCTGTCTGGTCCCGTCATGCTTTGTGCCCTTTTTCACGTAATCAGTCCATACATAAATGCAGGTATATTTATGTACATAAATGTTGATTACAATCGTACATTTTTTTAGGGCATTAATGAATTTTGTGATCGACGAAGTGATGGACATGGTGGGTTAGGAGATTCAGCTTTCAGATGAGATACGGAGGAAAAAGAAGATATTGATGGAGGGATTACTTAGCGGGGAGGGGATGTTGAAAACAGTGTTAGAGGGTAGAATGTTAGGCAGACGTGGGAGAGGAAGGAAAAGAATATTATTTTTAGATAGAAGGAAAGAGATTAGGCCTCATTGTGAATTGAAGAAAGCAGTGATGAAAGAAAAGGGGGGCTACCAAAATGCTTTATAAGTACTCCATGGAAACGTCTCATAATCGGTGGAAAACTTTTATAAAAATAATAATAATAATGAATTTTGTAAACGGAAACGGCATTGAAGATTTCAGGAAAAAGCAAAGGAGGTGTTCATGAATAAGAAAGAGCTGATGAGAGGATCAATATGTTATGTTACGAAGTTTAAAAATAGGTATTTTTAATATATAGTATTTCATTTTGATAATTGCCTAATTTTTCCTCACTGGCTCATCGATGAATAAATTTCCCATATCACGTGACTCGTATGTTGGGTACACGTATTTACCCAAGTGGGAGCAAGATTGCCGCCCTCTTTTTATCCTTACTTTAAGTTATTACGTACCACGAACTGCTTCATCAACAAAATAAGAGAATATACCCTTCACTTTAAGAGGTGGCGCCGCCCTGTAGATCTTAATTTTTGAAACGTACAGATCTTTGAAACCGACGCATCCTTCACCTGAATGTTTACAAAAATAGGCACTTCAGTTGATACGTAGTTTTCCGCGGCGTTGTCTAGATGATGTCTCCATGTTTCTAGGTTTCACAGCGTGGAATTTCTTTGCGACGACAGTTTCTCCGGTATTCCAACCGGCGTCTTCCGGTCGATGTCGGGAATTAATTTTTGGTGACTTATATAGTGCATTCTTGGCGCCAATTTTTCATGCTGGAGGCTGGTTGGTCCACCCCCTTTTTTCTCGTATGACTTCTCTATTCATGTTTTCAGGTGTCTTGAATATTACGATAGCCTCCTTTATTAGCCTGGGATAATATCCATTTTCTTTTGCAACAACTGTTGCTTCGTCAAACAGTGTCTGCTGTCCGGGTTTACTCCAAGCATGCTCCGCAATGGCGGAGAGCTGAAATTGATTATTTCTTGTGGCCCTTCTGTGTACCTGGATGCGCACTTTCATTGATCTACACGTCTCTCCTATGTAGTGTTTGCCACATGAACATGGCACCTTATAGACACCTTCTTGAATGTCGTGCGGAAAAACGTCTAGTCTTGGTGACACAAGTGAATCTTGTTACGACGTTGTGCTGTCGTAGAATCCTAGCAATCTTCTCTGAGGTGCCAGATACAAACTTACTTTGAAGAAAATAGGTACTTCATTAAAGCTCCTAGTATTTAAGCTATGGCACGCTTTGAATTGCCGATTTGAACGTTCGGCCCACCACTGCAAAATGAGGTTGCCGTGCTCTGATTTTAGCATTGACGCCAGTGCAATGTGCGGGTCGTACGCGTGGTGTTTGGGCGGATATCTCCCACGTCCCGTCGAAGTCTCCGCGTGTGATGTAGGCGGGCGGGCCTTGTTGAGCTCTTTTTCGACGTCGGCATCGACGCGGCGGCCTCCTCTTGGAGCGAACGGGGTCACCGTGGCAACCAAGTGCGTGCAGCAGCAGACACGCGGTTCGCTTTTCACCTGAGCGCCCACTCACTCCTATTCGTCTGCACTGGAGGGGAAGTTCCAAGGGATGCGAGTGCTATTGGCTGGCGGGGAGGCCATGTCGTGCACGAAAATCTTTCACTCACCTCAGCGTGGAGGACGTTGACTCCGCAGTCGCTATTGCCGGACTCCTCCCAGACATCGCTCTTCGCCTGTGTTTTATTTTTTTATTTTTTGATCGGTGCGGTATGCATTCTTTTTCGTCTCGCGGGCGATTCTTTCGCTTCCTTTCTCCACGGCTCTTCTCCGCCATTTCTCCTTCGAGCAGCGTGTGCGTGAAGACACGCGCCTTTGCGCGGGGGTGTTGTTTCACCTTCTCCGGTCGTCTCCTTTTAATTATTTTATTCCGCTTCCGATGAAGCACCCATTACATACATTTGCCGTGGGCGATGTATATTTAGACATCCGGGTTTGGGTTTGTTGGCCTTGGCGCGTGCTATTGGGGGGGGGGGGGGGGTTCCTTTCATGTTGCTCCTGCCTCTCCCGACACCATTTATTTCATCATTTTTGTTTTGACTTTCCACTCGGTTTACCCCTTTCTCTCCTGCTCCTAGCCAATGCCGGCCTTTTCGTGGCCGGCATTGGCTGGGAGGCATTACGGGGCTCTTTCGGAAAATCACCGCCGCCTTTGTTGATTTTATGCAGAATGGGGAATTATGCTGCGGGTGCTTAATTGATTGGAGGGTAGTTTTCCATTGCTTGATGCCGCCTTTGATTTCGGGTGCGATTGATTCATTTAACTCTTGCAGCGTCAAATTCGTAATTCGTTCATACGTATGCTTGTTATTTTGTGTCCATAAGTTTAAAGACAATCCCGTATAAATGGATGACTTCCTCGTATCATCTTTAAAGTTGCATTTCGAGCGTTCCGTCTTGTCATTCCTGCCATAGTTTAAGTTAGTTACCCTTGATTCAACTACATAACCAATTTGTCTTATTGGGGAAGACTATGTCATATGGAAGTGAATGTTTTTAATGTGAGCAGCCGGATCTAAAGTATACGGTACCTTTGCTTATGTTGGCATATTGTTAGAATGTCGTTAAAATAATTTTTAAGGTTTCTTGTCGTAATTGTTTTCTTTGGAGATTAACCCTTCCCACTTAAATTTATTTTCTGTATATCGTGCTCCTATGCTCAATTTATTATTTTTGATTCTTTTTAAAAGGAGCGATAGGTATTGAAATGATATTTGTGGATTTTAATCAACGTAGAATAAGGAAATAAAAAGTAATTATAATTTCAAATGATGAAGTATCGACGTGCATTGAGAACACAGCTATCGCTACTCGCATAATATCATTTTATTACTTCCAGTACATCATATTTCATGAAATATAAGTCCTTCTCGTTCTTCATTAACATCGTTAAACTTTCAAAATATTAATTTTTTGCCCTAAAATTGTGTTAAAATTATGAAAATCCGATGACGAGCTACACCCGTCATTGCGTGATTTGGCATCGCAAGTTCATGACGAGCCAAAGTCATCATTCAGCCAGCTCAAGGGGTAAAGAAGTGTTTGTGATGATGTTACTCCCTTCCTAGTCAATGACTAAGTTTATTATTCGTAGTTATATTACCCAGGGTTTTGCTTTGTTTCTGATTCATATTCTGCCTTTAATCTTTGAATTAAATTACTTTAGCATTGCCATGTGTAGCAATCACGAGAAACTTTTATGACTGTCTTCGTTCTCGAGGATTTATTTCAATTACATACAAAATCTGCAAATATTACAAAAGCGGGATCTTCGTGTGCAAGTTTCTGGCAAAAGTGTGACCGCCCAGTTTTCCTTCGTCATTGTCTGCCTCGCCGCGTCGGATATATTGGTAGTTGTCTTCACCTTGGATAGGTCTCATTTGTCGTTGTTTCAAACCGTCGATCGTACCTTAGTGATCCCATCAATCATACTCGGCGAAGTTATGAATCGCTTGCTGTGTGTCGTCGAGTGCTTTCTCCATCGCTAAGTGAGCATGCAGGATGCAGTTCCGTCTTTCAGGTCGGCATTAGTTGCTTCGGATGCCGGGCGTGGTCTCGATTGTCATATCGTCCGCTGGCGCGTACATCATCTTTGGGTATCGGTGGCCAACTCTCCTCTGGGATGAGGGGCGGGTGACGTCTCGTCGGCGTCTCCCTCCCGCGCGGTGGATAACCCCGTCTCTCGGGCCAACTCCGAAACGGCGCCCCCTTTACCCGTCGTCGCATTTCTCGGAAGTGGGCGTTGACCGGAGAGCCCTTCAACGGATGGCCGGTGGAATTCCCCGAATTCGCCATTCTGCCCTCGGGGTAAGACGATCCTTCTCCCCTTCCTCTCTGGTTGCCGATGTGAATTGCCGTTGTTTTTGCTATGTGCAACCGCAAGAGTAAATGAAAAAGAGGGTGAGAGCTGGCCGCGGCAAATAGAAGCGGCGGGTGTAACATAAAAACCCCTTAATATAGCTTAGTTACTATCAGTAAACAGGTCATGTTCATTGATAAATTTTGTGCGTGAAAAGTCTTGTCTCTTATTTTTAATTGATTAACAATTGAATTATTTTTATTTTTTACTGCAAAAAAACATAATAAGAATGTAATAACCTTTCATTCCTTCATGTATCAAAATAATGTAAACATATTCATTCATAGCTCTGATGAAGGTGTTAAAATATTGCGAAGCGTTGGCAGAAAATTGCATTCAATTCTTTAAGACTTACTCTCTCTCTCCACAAGCGCTCCAATGCACTAATCAACCTTAAAAATTGAGGTCAGGAGAAAGGAAAAAAATCAATCTATGAAAACCTCTTATATTCATGTTAATTAGAGAAATGGATAAGTTGGTAAATGTAATACTTTTGAATAGATTTTATTTTAATCCTGTCACTCCTTCACGAGTATCGAATTGAATGGAAATAAGAAATCCAATCGGAATAATTTACATGTAAACAAAAGCTATCTAGTTGAGAATTTTTCGATAATTCCTGCCAGGTGACTCGATCTGGCGCTCAACGCCCTGAGGAAGTTAGTGGAGTTGTAACCTCGCCAATGCGTGATTAACTCACCCGGTGGAGTTCCCGCGAAGACTTGACCCTAATTGCTCGATAGGAAAGCGTTAAGTCTTATTTAAACGTTTTCTTCGTAGTCAACCAACCGCACCCATAGTCATTTTTATTTATTTACCATATAAGTGTCGCTCTCTCGCGCAGAAGTTTGAATATACCTCTTATTCATATTTATTCTGGGCCCACTGGCATGGCACGTAAGTTAATGAAGATGACGTTATTGTCCTCACTCATGTCTTGCAAATATCTATGTTGTATCCCGCATTTTTATCTTGTTATTAACGTAGGATTTAATTTTCAAAAGCAAATTTTTGTGTACAGCGTACCTATGAAAAGTGAGGATTTGATTTGAATAGTGTGATCGTATCTGGACCTCCTTAAGAAGACTCATCACTCCCTCTCGACATGTATGTTTTGGTGACCTATTAGTTACATGTTTAGCACGTATGCAATCATGATTAAATTTTCAGGGTGGATACAGTTCACCCGTGGAAACATGAACCTGTATCTCATGTTTGTATAATTTCCCCCGTTATCTTCTCCGATATAAATTGTTTTTCTGTTTGAAAAGTTTTACTCGATGTACCCTGAAGATTTTGAGATTGTAACGTAAGTTTCGAACTAGTAATTGGTCACAAAAAAATAAAAGAATTTGACCTGTCGAGTGACGCGTCGTCTTAACAACATCCGTGATTGACGGAATGGCCTCAAAGAAAAGCAGCGTGGGTGGAACTTTAAGCGGAGGAGGAAGGCGTCGGTCTAGACCTTTGTTTTGCTATCGCTTTTTTTTTGCCGGCCAATGATGTGTGATGTGTAGTGCTCTGCGCGTGCGGGTTGACTCCTCTCTTTTGTTTGTTAGGGGAAAACAGGAATGGAAGAGTTTGGCATGGAAGGAAGAGAAGCCGGGCTTTGCGAATTTACTTGTTTTTCAAATTTTACGATTTATATTCTTTCATTTGGTTAAAAATTAAATGAAGACTTGTTCAAAGGCAAAATAAACTATCAGGCAGGCGTTCTGATATCATTTTCGTTCAAGTTAGGATAAGGTTTTCTTTTAGGCACAGTAAACATTTTTTTGGTGTGACGCATGTGTTTTGCTCGCTTTTCAATTTTGCTTCAACTGAGCTAATTCTTCTCCCCTAAAGGAATAGGTACTTATTTTGCTTTTATAACTGAGCTGTATATAATTTACTAAGCTGAGCTGTATATAATTTTTGCCATGTGGCATTCTGAAGCGGTGAATGGTGGTGGATAGGTTTGCAGTCGTCGAGTGTGTTTATGTGCATATACGTTGTGACCTGTTTTTTCACTCTGGAAGTTTTAATCGTTGCGTTTACGCAGGAACCAAAAAGAAAGCTTTCGCTCTCTTATTTATTTGGGAGGCCAAAATTCATGTATTTTTTGTGAAAACGGACTGTCAAGTTTGTTTTATGGTGAAACGTAGGTTAATATTTGTTGTTTCAGCTTCCTAACTACAACTACATGCTGTAAGAACTAAGGCCGTAGCACTAAATATTTCTTTTCCACTCATATAGACTCGTTTCTCGGTATTAGGACTAATGCTTCTATTGGAATTAGAATGATTAATTTTGATTTTTTCAGAATACAATTGGGAATAGTTTAAAACGTTTGATAGATTTTGGTTACCATTTTTTTTTGCGAGTTTTTGCAGATAATGATCCACTGGTTTATGTATATCTCGCTACTTACGAAATATAAAAAAAATCAGGGTTCAAAAAGAGCAATTCAAAAGATTTATTTAACAGATTTTATTACTTTTAAAACGGTAATTTTAGGACATCCATATTGAACTAAAAAAATTGCTCATCGTACTCGTCAACTGAATCAATTGTTTTTTTTTTTTTTTTTTTTTAAGAGCCGACTTCCATAACATAGTGACGTGTGCTGATGAGTACAATCATTTACATCCTTATGAATGTAAAAAAACATAGGTGCGTTGCATAATAGGGGGTGGGAGTGGGTATAACTACTATTTATATGGGTAGCAACCTTATGTCAAGCTCTAAATTTAGCTTTATCCACATTAGTCCCAGATTTCCGCATGAAAGAAAGACCGGGATAAATTGTTGAATCCACGTTGTCGTATCGAAGTGGCCCACCCCGTGGAGAGGGCCTCTCCGCTCCGTTTTCAGGCTCACCAATAGTAATATCTCGGACCTTCGGACAATGTCCAGCAGCCGTGGCGGCGATCAGCAGCCATTCATTGGCCATCAGGCGGGCAGCCGTGGCAAATTAGACGCCTCCTCGTGTTGACCGCCTTATTTTTAGCCGAGGCGTGACGCGAGACAATGTCCGTTTCTTCCGTACCTCCCCCCTCGCCTCAGTTACACCCGCTATGTAATCCTGCTCGCCAAAATCCTACCTACCCCGTCGCCCCCTCCCATTCCTCCTGTCCAACCCCACCCTCCCTCCCTTCCCGTGACTGTACGGGGGTCCCCCACCCCCGCTCTCCCAGGCAAAGGTCGCGTGTGAGGTTTCAAACGCATATAACGCGAGTAGTGTGTGTGGCGAGTGCTGAGGAAGGGGAGGGGGGATGGAGCAAGACAGACAGAGGGTGGTGCGGGAGAGGAATTCTTCCGATGGGGTGGGGCTACTCCCCAGCCCACCACCCTTTTTAAAAGCTCCCTTGTTCGCGGGGAGAGGGAGGCGTCGGCTTTACTCGCACCTCCACACGAGGAATGGCTATCGAGAGGAAATACCATGGCTTCATGTTACATTCTCAGAGGAAGTATACATGAGAGCGATGGATATTATTCGGCATCTAACCGCTTCCCATTGACATAGGAATGGTAAAAGTCTGGTAACTAGATGGCTGCGTCGATATTTTTTGTCGTAGCGTTTACTTTGACTGGAAATTTTATTTTAATTGAATTGAATATTAACCAGAATGGAGAAGAATCAGTGGTTTAAAAATTTAATGTGTTTATAATCATTTCATTTGCTGATTTTTTTTTAAATTTCACATATTAAACTATAAGTTGGGATCGGAAGGTCATCATCAGGCCACAACATTCCCATCGCAGAATTAAGCCGCATGTTCATCGTAAGTCACCCCTTGCGTTCGTTAACATGTATTTAAAATTATTTGAACACCCGAGTTTACGTGATCTCGTCCGTCACAGTTAATTATCCTATAGTATGCGGTATTCCTCTTGATGAGAGTGTCCATTTATCTGATTTTTTAAAAATATTGTCGTGCTTATTTTGGTGACTTAAATTTTAAACATTTAAGTTTTTTTTTAATCGAAAGGGTGTGCTAATTTAAGAGCTACTCCCATTCGTCCGTTTCAATCGATATAAAATTTTGAATAAACTTTTTTTTTTGCGAAAATATCCTCTTCTCTTCATTCCGTATCCCCTGTTGGTTGATTCGCCGCAAAGTTGTTTCGTGGATATCGCACTGTGATGTATATCGCATCGAAGTCCTCCTCCCCCGTCTGCCTCTCATGTCGTCTGCCTCCCGCCCCCACCCCTGTCTTCCCACCCCACCCCTCGAACGCGGCCCCTCGCCTCCGCCAGCTCTGACTTAAAATAAATCCGCCGCCCGCCCACACGTCACTTCTCACCCGGGCATCCTTCCTCAGCAGCCAGCCTCCGTGGTCTGTCTCTCTCTCCAAGGTCCCTCGCTTACTTCATACCTTCTTCTTGTAGTCCTTTATACTCCGTCTGCTTTTTCCATCCCTCGGCGACAATTCCCTCCTCTCTCTCTCTGTCTTTCAGATTTCCATCGTTTATTCCCATTTTTTATTCCACCCTCTTAAACATTTTCCCCATCATCACCTCGCTCTTCCTACGCTTTTCTTCTGCGGATATTTTTGCCTTAACTTTTTCGTCTCGTGACCTCATCCCGATACGTCTTCTCTGATGATTTTTTTGTACGTTTTTTATACTGTCTTCGTTGTGTCTAGAGAGCTGGTGTATTGTTTATGATGGTTCACAACATTAAGTGGTCTGATAAGGTTTTTCCCTAGGATATAAGCATGGGACGTGGGAACGTGACCGTAATCGATGCTCCTGGTTGTAATTTTTATTAGTGACTTGTTATTTCACTCTGTACATTATACGGACGAACTTCAATGTACAGGATACAAACTATTTAACCTATTCGTGGGACGACTGTCGAAAATCTGGCGATTTGTTCCTCAAGTCGCGATGTAATCAACCTGGTGCTCTTTTTATTCAGGCTTTGCGTTTTTCGAACGTAGACAATAAATGAATTGATTTCAAATTTTAAATTCATACCCTCTTATGCTCCCAGTAGTTTTATTTTATTTTGAGAAGATTTAAGGGTGTGATTAGGAGTCACATCTTTGAAGAATATATTTTTCGATGAAGCGAAACATTCCTAGTTATTGATGGTCGCAGTTAATGAGAATTAATAGTTAGGGGTAACCTTTTAATTGGGTATCGTTTTATTATTCTGTTGCTTATTTTTTCCATATTTTTCTTCTGGAACTTCTCCCAGTACTTAATATTGTTTAGTGACAGTTTGAACACAGCATGAGGAAACTCCGTTGTTCTTCAGAAATGTCTCTTTGCTTACGAGGTATGTTCTCTTCAAAATTAAACTGCGTTTTTTTAAGGCTGCTAAACTAATTACGGGTCGTTAGTGTACTCTTTGAGTCGGTGAAAGTGAAGTGCTTCATTTTATGTGAACCTCTTACAATCCCCCATTTCTTAATTTAGTTAACCGATGTTGCGTTTGCGTGGGTGATTTCTTTTTCACCTTCCGGATTTGTGGGACGTGGTTTTCTCTACATCTGTATTCATTTCTGTATTCCTTTGGGAATAATCCTTTTATCCCTACCCTCTTCTTTTTGCGAACTGTGATCTATCCCAATTAATATTGTGGCCGAGGGTGCCCTTGAATTCTGCTCCTACCCTTTGCTTCTTGCGCGCGTAGGTATACGTGTATATTCCATGGGTGATGTGATTTTTTAAAAGTGTTATATAATTTCCTCTTGATTTCAAATATTATAAAATATTGATGCAATGTTTTGGTCGGTCTAGTGTTCTGTACGAAGTCATACAATTACTGGAGCTTAAATTTACAGCAAGTGTTCATGAGGTGTGAATATCACTCTTCTTTGCGTGCTGTTTGCTTTAAGAAATTTAATTGTTATTGGGGGTAAAAGAATGTAGCTGTTGAAAATAGCTAGGCAAATTCTCTTTGCATTCTAGTAATTCTAAGTAATCTAATATTAAATGCTGCATTTTGGTCCTAGAGAAACGTTTTCAAATTAATTAATTCGCCTACTTACTTGCCCTCATAGCACAAATTATCCTTATAATTATGCGATTATAGACACTTTCTTCTTCGCATGGAGCGATTTCTGTCGATGGCTTTGCTTCTTTGGATGCCTTTATTTCTCCCTAACACTCCTCGTCGCCGAAGTTGAATTTCTTTTGTTTTATTTATTTTTTTCTTGATCGCCTGACGTGGGAGGAGGGAGCATTGGCTGGAATGGTGGCTCGATCGCTATTTCTGGTCTCCGTCAGTGATTACTCATTCGTCTCCTCTCCAATTACAAGACGCATGACGGCATCGCCTTTCAATCGTTTCCGCCGTAAATAAGGCGGCGCACATAAATTCCCGCTTAAAAGCGAAGCGGAAACGAGGAATTACTTAATAATATCGAATGCGTTTCTTTCGCCTGTGGGGAGGACGCCAGGTCGCATGGATGGTGGGCGATTAGCTTCCCTCAACTCCGAAGTCTCCTATCTGACGATACTCCCATGTTCTCTCAATGCGTGAGATTGTTTCCTTTCATCCTTGACTCTCCCTGTGTTCTCCCCGCTATGAAAATCGAATGAGGCGTTCGTGCCCTGTCGTTTA
The DNA here is from genome assembly GCF_921293095.1 of Ischnura elegans. Lineage (NCBI taxonomy): Eukaryota > Metazoa > Arthropoda > Insecta > Odonata > Coenagrionidae > Ischnura > Ischnura elegans. Next base: position 12,593,522 of record NC_060247.1, on the reverse strand, counting down.
TTAATTTTCTTCCTCCCTCAGAGGATCTAAAGATTTGATTTTTAAAGCCGTCTTAATTTATATCCACTCGAATAGAGGTATTGCATCTCGAAACGAATAATATAGTAATAATTATGGTGTTTCAAGTGTATGATTCGCAACTTTAGAGGCAGTTATTTAAGCCTTATATTTTGGAAAATCCGTTCGGCTAAGAGAACTTCCACTTTTTCTGCACATCTTCGTAGCTACCAAAGCCACCACCTTGGCTGTTCGCCACGATGTATATGTCACTCTATGTAACATACACTTGAAAAAATTCGAAGGATCAGCTATAAGATGGGATAAGAAATTTATTTATAATGATTTTTTAAATCATAATATTATGTAAAACTTTACATAAAAATTTATGGGATAAAATATTTTTTGAGGAGCTCACTATGAGTGATGGAATGATGGTGATGAAATTTATGTTAGAAATCGAATGATAATTAAAGATTTTAAGACTTAATGTGGAAATAATTCAATGAGAAATGCTTTCCTAAATCTTTATACTATTGATACCTCCCCATTTGTAACTGATATGTCATAATATAACTATAATTAGGTTAACCTTTTTTCCAAGATATTTTATATTCCGTAGCAACTTTCGTTTTTAGAGGTCTTTTATTTTATTTCCAAATAGACTATTATTCATTGGATATTTAATTCTGTCTTCATATTCATGTAAGGAAGTATTTTCTCTCGTAGCTGTTTAATCCAAAGGGAAGTGTGTCTTATCTAAAAGAAATGACTTAATTCGCGTCGAGGTACCGCACGATCTTTTTTTTTTCTTTTTCATTGTTTGTGCTATGGAAGGAAGGACTCCTTTTGCCACTGTATATAGGCCTAATTTAAGGGCCTGCTTTACGGAGAATTCTCGTGTTTGGGGGCGATCCATCTCACGGCGATCACGTGACTTAAGGGTGGCAGCGCGCGTGGCCTTATGGGCAGCGAACATCTGAATAAAGGTGTAAGAAAAAGTGTCAGGTGTCTCCGTATGTTTTTATATTCTAGTTTACTGACCCAGAGCAAGTGTAAGAGATTGCGCCGTTGGAAGCGAGGCTGCTTCCTCGGTTTTGAATGAAGCATTTAAGGGGCCTCACGCGTTTCACTCCACTTTTACAGACTTTTAGTGATCTTACTCCCCGTATGATGTTATGATATTAAAATACTGAATTTACACTAAAAAGCATTGGGCTGAATCGGAAATTTGAATTTTTTGACACACGATCGTGATTCCGTGTACCATCTCCGTATATTTATTTTGCTGATTATATTGATGCAATAGACCTTAGAATTCTCTCAAAATATTTCTAAACATCCACCAATGTGCTCACAAAATTTCAAGTAATGGAATATCGAATTTTAGAAAGTCAACATGTAAATTCCGAGGCTGATGAAGCTAAAAATTAAATATTCAGAAATATTTGTTGTATTTAATTGAAAGGTGGGATGGAGAGAAAAGTTCTTAAGAGTGAAAAATTCTTAAGATAATATTTGCGTAATGGCTAACGAAACAATTAATTACGACCATTCCCCCAGCATCTTGAGGGGAAAGCAATAGGTGCGCGCATCGAGGTTTCCCGTGTCCGAGAATTCTTCGCAATTCCATTCTCGAAGGTATGAATGAGACGGTTTCTTACCTCTATGATCTGTTCATCATGAACTAAATTTCATTAGAATGCCCTTCCTACCAACTCTAGGGTTTAGAGTCGCGGAATGAGGCGTCAAGGTTTCAAGCCGAATAACGGGCTGGACCGTTTTGATTCGCGGGGGATCTGCGGATGTGAGGAGGCGTGTGCGGAGTATCAATGCGGGATGGATATAGACGAGCAAAGTTGAACAATTCGTTGTAATACTTGACTTTTATAACAAGTAGCTAAATTGAATATCAGGCAAAAATTTATTGGCAAGAGCAGATAAACCCCTTGCGCTGTAATGACGAGTCTAGCTCTTCACGAACTTTCGACGCCAAACCGCGCAATGACGACTGTATCTCGTCATCGGATTTTCTTAAGGTTGGCACTATTTAGCGGGACAATATAATCACTTTGAAAGCTTAGCAATGTTAAAACATTCATATTATACATAAATAATTCATATTTCATGAAACATGATGCATTTGAAGGATTAAAATGATTTTAGTCGAGTAGTGATAGCTGTGGTATCCATGTTTAAATAATCACATTTTATTTCACGGTTCTACGTTTATTACGAATTACGAAATATCATTTCATTACTTACCATATAAAAGAGAACCACAGAAAAAATATAAATAGGGAATAGGAGCACTATATTCGGAAAATTAATCGAATTGGAAGGGGTTGAATGGAGTAATTACTGATTTCCCAATCCGTTCTACACTCGGCAATTTCCTCTCTTGTCTTCAGGGCAGACACCTTGAAACCCCAGTAAAGGTAAAGTAGGAATTGAATGCAGATTTCGAAGTAATAAATTTTTTTCCGGGAGAAAAATGGAAGGGATTAAAATTCCAAGCCTGCCAAAATTATGCAAGTAAAATCGAGTGCTAAGATATGCTGATTGAAGTCTTTTGCGGTCCTTACTCCCTCTCTACCGGTCGTATTATGTTGCCTTTATTCCACTTGTTTTAAAATTACTTTATCGCATTGAAATTTTAGAATATAAGGATATAGCATAGCCAATTAGCCAATATATGTCTAATCTTGGTTTCGATGATTTTTGAGATACTTACACTCTGGGCTAATGTCCACGGTAGGTAGGTGTGCGGAGTGAGTGTGGAGGGCGTTATCCGCGGGGGGGCGAGGCAGACCGGAGACGCGTCTCTCAGAGTGCGGGAATAACCCTCGTGATGATGACCGCTCCGGAAAGAGAGTGAGGGGGTTGGTTGGTGGGGCGGAGGGGGCGTCTCCTTCGGCGGGGGCAGCTGCCTCCTGCAATGCCCCCCCCACCCCCTCGCTGCTGCTGCTGCCCCCGCCGGCCAGGGCACGAATCGTCTCTCTCCTCGGAGGCTGGAAGGATCTTCCACGCTTCTATTTTTGAGGGGATGAAGGAGAGAGAGGCATGGTGGTGGTTTTGAGCGGGGGCGCATGCGTGAGCGATGGGACGTTTTTGCCCGAAGGGGGAGGAGGGTGTGAGCATATCCTGCTCGGGGGTGGGGCGTTGCTCACCCCCCTCCAACCACCCATCCCCTCCCTCTCCTCTTTCCTTGTTGTGACGGGGTTTGCCGTCGGCAACGGTGATGTCTCTCCTCCCCACTTCCCTTCCCACTCGCACTTTCCCAGGCTTACCGATTCCACCGCTCGGATTCCATACGACGACTTGCGTCCCATCGTGCGCTTCCTGTTTTAGTTGCAATTGTGCCGTTACGTGCCTCATGAGGTTAGATTTTGTGACGTTTGAATGAGTTCTTGAACGAATCACTCAACTCGGATGCGTTTTCCGTTAAAGAAAAAGTATTCGTTTTTTATCGGCGAAGGATCCTCTCTTTTGGCTCTTTTTACTATTACTAACTTATTTATTCAACATTAATTGTTTGAATTTACGACTCTTGAGAACCACTCACCCACCAGAGACGCGACTGGTCAAGGACGAAGGTGATCCGATATCTGGCCAAAAAATACAATGTGGCCTACCTACATAATAAAGTAAATTATCTATCATCATATTAATTTTTTTACTGACCGCTGTATTCCTTCATTTCCGTATTTATAACCTTTTAAAGAGAGCCCTGGTCCAGAGGAAGAGGGGACCGGATTGTGGCCTCCTTTGGGCCATGTAAAAGAAATAAATAAAATCAAATCAAAATCAAATCACCTGCTTAAACCTTAATTAATCTTGCATCAACAGTATTGCGTCTCAATATTCTAGGTGGCCCTAAAATACGTCTGGATGGCCCTCATAGTTGAAATGTTCTCTTCATAAGTTGCTCTATGTTTGTAGCAAATAATATAATTCTTGGGTAATAATGAGAAGGAAATAATCTTATAACGTGGGCTACTACGGCTAACCCTGCCTCCAATTTCATCAAGCGTTCTCTGTCCTATTACAAATAGTCCCTCTCTTGAACATCGTCTTTCCTCAGGCTCGAAGATTCCTGTTCTTGCATTTCATCTAACCTGTTCGGCATGGCTTTCGTACGTTTTACATAGTCATAATTTTCATTCTCTTGGCGCTATTTGTTCTATGGCCGCAGAAGTATGTTAGTAAATCCTTGACCTAGCGTGAAGGCTGAGGTATTTTTCAAGGTAGACGTAGATATTTAAAAGACAGTGAAAAAGAACATTGCGTTACAGTTTATAATTCTGCGATAGTAATTTTCGATGTCCATTGTAGGATAGGAATCGATTACGAATGGTCGTTGATTGTTGTAGGTCGTCATTCTTCTCTGTCGGTCAGTCTTCGATTGTCGGTAGATGTGTGTTAATTATCCATGATCCTCTCGAAACTGTGATTGTTATTTTACTTATTACATATTTAATTGATTTTAATTTTGTAATGGTCGTTAACAGTATGAGAGGCAAACGATTTATAATCCATCGTCTTCAAAATAATCCGTATTCAAGTTGGTTAGGTTTGTGGAGAAGCCTGGGGATTTTGGAGAGGCGAATAGGTGGGAGAGCAAGTCCACTGCGTGTGTACCTTCATCCGTAGGTGCGTAGCGTAGGTGTTGAAAAGGTCGCTTAATTTGGAGTGGAAAAATATAATACATAACTTTTGGAGGCTTTATCCCGCGGGTTTTATTTCGTTGTACTCTCGGCGCTTCTTCCTGTTTAAAATGGATTCTTTGTTACAGGGTATGATTCCTTTCCAGCCTACACAAGCAGCGAAGAAAATTGGAACTCATTTCATAAGTTCTCTCGTGAGAACTTATGAAATATTCCTGCTCCCCATGGATAATCACCCTGTTGACCGAGTTGCAATATTGAAAGTGGTCTTGCTTTAATAGATGGCGCTTTGCTCACATCACCTATTGTTGTCTAATGCTCAGGAGGCATTTTAGCTACTCTATAGATTTGGACATATTCCATGTCAATGCAACCAGTGTCCCACGCCCACCATCTCAGATTTTGATAAATTTCCCCCTGTTGTTAGTTTCAACCTTAGTTAAGAAAAATCCAAAATATTAAAGACCCATTGCAAGTATTTTCCAAGATATGAGTGTTTGAAGTCGATGAGGCTCACAAAAAAATTCTGCCCACCGGTCAAATTATTCAAAACTACCATATTTGTGCCCCTGTAAAACCTAAACCAAATGAGCCAAGCTAGTAAAACTTTTAGAGGCTATAAACATGCTGCTTTAGTTTTCAACATAGTTATCAAAATGATTTTCGCTTGAAAACTTTTTATCTATATATGTTCAAAAATTACACTTTTGACAAAATTCGACAAAAAAGTGACATTTTCAGACACGTGTAAAAATCAAATATGTCACATGAAAGCCATAACAATCCCTGTAAATATGGTAAAGGCCTCCAACTTTAAAATAGAGTGATTTTTTTGGTTAATTTTGAATTCATTTGTTGATAAATCATATGAATATGATCATTCCGCTAATGTTTTCGGTTGAAAAATGCCACTTTTTCAACTTCTCATAACAAAAAAGGGACACCAATTTAGATGAGTGAATTTTTAAAATATAACTTGCACTATCCTCCCTCTTTCAGGAAAATTTAATCTGAAGTTAATCCCATGATTGATAGCGCTTCTATGATTTATTTTAATGATTATTGTAAAATGGTTGTAAAAATTATTATTATTATTACTAATATTTGCGGAGAACAATGAGGTTTTGACTATTTTATCGTTTATGGTGACTGAGTGCGTCGATGAGATGTCGCAGTGAGAAAGTGGTTGTCGATACCGCATTGTAGCGTGGGAATGTCATCCATCTTGATTGTTGTTCACACGGACATGGTAACTACTACTGGACAGTCTACTTTTATTGTTTGAACTTTGCGCTGGATATATTGTATCAGTTGAGTGAAAACCGATTCAGTAATAGATGTTATCCATTCCGATCCAGATGTTTTGGTGAAAACTTTAAATGCCTTCTGAGATTCTTAATAAATCATTTTTTTTTTCGTGACCGGTATTTTTTGTTTTAGAGGCAGATGTACTACCGCCAGCACTTTGAAATCCTTATTACGACGTCGTTCTAATGATTTTTTTAAACTATCGATTCAGTAGGTACTTCACGAAATCTCTTTGGGTTTGAGATGTAAGTACCTGTATTATGATCGCCCTAGCACCAGCGGCGACATTCATTGAAATCCCCAATCCAGCAGTTTCCCTATCTTTAGTGACCCAGTTAATCCTAAGATTTTCGGGAATACCAAAATAGTTTTTCCGTTGCTTTGTAGACTCTCGGAAGCCACGAAATTTTCGTGTGTAACTCCACCGACAATGCTCTGTTGTGTCTTTCCATTTGCTTAAGATCAGCGGAAGTTGAAACAGCTGTGAAAACATGAGATCATCTTCAACAGCAAAGGGTGCTTAAGATCAAGCTTCCTTAGTTACTCTGGCGAAGTTTTGACTGATTCAGGATGAAAATATCTTTTTCTTGCTTTTATTTAAGTACCAAAGCTCCTCACGGATGATGGATGATCTATATAATTTTTCAATGTATCTAATAAGTTTTAAGGCATTTAATGCTGTACAGTAAATTATTACCAATTTTTAGAAGCTGAAGGTTAATTAAGTGTTAACAGTAAAATTATCACAATGTTTTTTTCAATTAAGAGCTTCTTAAAAGCCTCGGCTTATCTCATCCCTTTTTAGCGACCACGAAGTCGTTTTCAAAATGGAATTAAAGCTATATTATGACGCAGGCGACGAATGCACAAATGTGTTACAGCGTCGACATTAGCAATGCAGTCGCATTCAATCATTAGGCTAACAACTTCATTTCGGGCGTCAGTGGAAACCGAACAGAATAAAGAGGAACCCACAATATCCAATGTAGATTGGAATATTAATTCATAATTTTCAAACGTCAAATCACTTTCCGATTCCACACTACTTGTATCAGGCCCGAAAAGATTCGTTTCCCATACGAGTCCCGCCGGTGGAGATTTAAAAGGAAATATTCACGCACTGCGCATCAAGGAGAGGCAGACGGTGACAAAGCTTTCAGCGTATACGTAAATCGGCCGTGTGACGAGGGGCGAACGCAGTAAAACGAGTTCAAATTGGTCAATGAACACATTTGCGCCTCTGGTGCTCGTGGGGGTTAATTGCCCACGGGGTCACTTCAAGTGAACCGTAAAAACCTGCGATCAGAATGCCCACGGCATCGGATTTCACTTTCAGGGGCATAAAAAAATAACAATATGCATAAAAACGAAAGCCACTCAGAACAGCATAAAACGATAACGAAATTTTTTTCCTACCTCGGCTCGATCAAGAAGTGTAGTACATGTGTGTGAAAGCGCGTTTAATATGCCCATTTACACAAGGGAGGAAAACACCGATTGATGGTTCGATAACCTTTCATAGCGGCGATCGAATGACCTTCCCTTTCGACGGAGGGGAACGGTAAGAATTCATTTTGTTGCCGGTAGGATGAAGCGCGCAAAAATACACATGCACGGAAATATAACATCCTGAGGGCAAAACAATTTACGCCACCAATGGGATGAGGAAATCTCTGGACATTAGTCTATTACAATAAAAACTTACGGGTGCTATGGAATGAACTTTCGGTAAAGGAAAGTCTTTCACTCCCGCCTAGGGACCGAAGCAGTCAAACTAGATTAAACGATACGATTGGATTAACGAAGCTTTTCCTATCTCAACATAGGATGAAACTACCCTAAGCACACCTTCCTTCCACTGACTGACGTTGGAAATGAAGTTGTCAGTCTAATGATTGAATGCATTGCTAATGTCGGCCATATAGAACATTTGTGTATTCGTCGCCTGCGTCATAATATAGCTTTAATTTTCATTTGAAAACGTCTATGTTGTCGCAAAAAAAGGATGAGTTAAGCCGTTGCTTTTAAGAAGCTTTTTAATTGAAAATTCATTGTGATAATTTTACTGTTAAGACTTGATTAACCTTCAGCTTCTAAAAATTTGGTAATAAGTCACTGTACAGCATAGAATGCCTTTAAATGGGTAGGATCTGCTGATATAGTTTTCATATTATGCTGTAACGATTTAAGATCACACTCAATCTTTACCGGAGTTACAATTTTTTAAGAAAGATATGTCTGGAAAAAACCTTTGATAAACTACCCAAACCGATATCCCGAACATTGGTCAATCTTCCTCATGAAAAGGTGATATGTGTGCTCGCGATGTTTACTCTTCAATCGTAATTCTCCGCATAAGGGTCATCTAATTTTGTAGATTTCAAAACTCGACCACCAATTCAAATTTACTTATGAGACACTACATTTCAATAATTATTTATTTTTGGTCAGCAAAAATGCCTTGAATGGATTTAGTTGAGACAAAAAATAGCAGTGTTTTTCCTCATAAAGAAAAGCCTTAAATATAGTACGGGTGTCCGCGGATATTATCGTAATAAATTAAGATAATATCAGAATTATTCGATTTCTAACGTTTAAGGAAATCGAAAAGGACAATATTTTTACGATGAGAGGAACATATATTCTTTCTAACCATTAAAAAAAGTGTGTTTTGTGCACATTCGAGTACAATGGTTGGTCCATCGGGTGATTCATCTGCAAGTATTTTGATCGGAGAATGTGTTGCGATCGTCGCTCCTCTTGGCCGCCGTATCTGACATTTGTCTCTGCGCAGGTTCTCCAGCCTGTATGGGAGTGAATCGCGAACCGCTTTGGGCCGTGCCAGTGCAACCCATCACCGTTCGGTGGGAATGGCATTCCTCTTTTTGTTCCCTCTCGTCGAAGATCGGCTCTCCCGTTATGGACCTTCGTCCGCCGTCGCGAGGAAGCACAGACTCCCACGCATCCTATTCCGCATTGCGTTCAGACCACGTTGGTTGCTACGCGCGCAACGAAGCTACCTGAATCCGCACGACACCCACATTAGACGTGTCCAATGCACGACTGCACCTTTAGCGAGAATCCGAGTTGACTCTCAATCGAACAGCGACTGCGGTTTGGTCAGAAAAAATACTTTTGTAAAGGTATCTCATTTTTGTTTCACGGGTTCAAACTAATAGGAATATTTTCTCACTGTCTCTTAGTTTTCTTTGCTGGAATTGGGTTTCCCTATCTGCCTATCTTCAAATGAAGAGGAAAAGGCACGAAAAATAAGGGCTTGATGAAGACTTCGCTATCTGAAATGTTATTATCAAACGTCTATACTTCTCTGTTATTTCTTGAACAAGACTTTTTAGTTTTAATTCATATTTACCTGATTTACGTGAGTTAAGCATCATTACTCTACTACATTACTCTCATTTTACTTTCCTTTTTTATGTTAATGTCCGCAATGATAAAGAAGTACTGGAGTAAAGAAGTACCCCAGCTGGACTGTCCTTTTTAATTTAATAATTCTATTTGAATAGTATGGCTACCAACTTGGCTCCTTATCGTCCTAGCGTTAATGTGCGTTCGCACTGTTATTATTTTGCCCTGCTCGCTTAGGTACGTACCCGTGTAGCGATTAGCGTAGTCTGAACGGGTTATAACGAGGGCGGTAGCCCCTCCACTGCATGGGAGAGGCCTCCTCTCCTCATTCGTTCTCCCGTGGGAGATGGCCGTGGGAGAGTGGAATTTCCGCGGGGGGGCAGGGCCACGTCCTGTCCTCCCCCCTCCCCTTCCACACTTCCTTCGTTCCATTGCCTTTTTTGCCCGCTTCCGTGGGGTGAGCTCGGACCGAGCCGGACAGCGCGGGAAGGGTGGGAAGAGCCAACCGGCTGACCATGTGATTGGGAGGAGGGTACATAATCGCTTCGTGGTGGCTATTTGCTTCCTGTATTGTCCCTTTCCACGCCGACGTCTTCTGCGAAGGGAAAGGGTTGTTTTATCGCTCACGTGAAGCTTTGCTCTTTTTACTTTCGCTTGCTGAAAGGACTCGCGTATTGGTAATGAATCACTACCAATCGAATGATTATGGAAATGGTCTTTTGAAAAATTATTGATGTCCACAAGTATCGATGAACTTCACTGTTGACCTTCTCTTCTTTCGTTATTTTTTGTGAAATTTTAATATATTCTTCCTATAATTGGCAAATGTTTTAACGGGAATCATCGGTAACCGTTGACTAGGGATAGTAATTGATAGATCGTTGGTTATAGAAACTCAGCGACCACTGTCAATCGACCAAAATCATCAATCGACAATCATTGATGATCGGGAATCTTCTGTCTATACATTTTGACTACTATTGGAAAATTAAATTACAGTTTAATTAGTTTTCAATGTCTACTTTTGATATTTAAAGCCACTATCGTATCGTTGAATGCCAGGATCATCGTACTGTTTCCCATTAATCGAACAATGAAGCTGGCCCATCGCAATTGGAACGAAACCGTGGAAGGAGATGATTGTATACCCCTTCAAATCAGTGATAAGAAATTCTGCAGGTTGCCAGCCAGTAGGACCAATAAATTTGTACGGAATAAGTTTTTCATCGTTGGTGGACTTCCTATGGATGAAAACTTTTGTGGCACTGTCAGCATTCTGGCTCGATAGAAGACGTGTGCGATAATCCTTCGTGTGAAATGCTACCAATAGCATCTTCATCGCCCATTTTTTTAAATTTAGCCTATTTGTTTTCTTTCATCTACATTGCTTAGGTAGTGTACTTCAGGGTAATTTCTGTGTTTAAGGCGTGATTCTGCTGTTAATAAGTAAAATCCTAAGTATTGAAGCATCGTCACACTGTCTGGTCAATTCTAATTTGTTTCTTCTTGAGTTTCATCGTATGATTATAGATTAGGTCATGGCAATTGCGGAAAATTCGCATTACGCACTCGTGTTATGTGTTATCGAACCAAGCCTTGCTTTTAAACGAGAACTTAATCAGTCTGCGCCACTGTTCACGTTTCAAGTTGGCAAGATATGATAAATCAAATTGGATTAAGCACGTTTTGAATTTGTTCGCTGAAGAAATTATCGGAATGATAAAATCCCGGAAATTTATCGCCTTTTTCGTACCATTTTAGTCTTCCTTATTTCTGCCGTTCATGGATTTTAGGCGTGAAGCAGTTTAATTTTTACTGGTATTTTTTTATTCTTTTGTAATTTTTACGTTTATGTTTTTCAGTTGACCCTTAGGATATATATTTCCTCTAGTTTAAAGCTCGGTGGAAATTAGATTTTTGATGGCATCTAGGTAGCATTTTCTTCTCCGCGACTATTAAATATCCATTTCTTATCAATTGCTGTTTGTTTTGACCTAATATTGTGATGCTGGTTCGGCGATATCTAGTGAGTAATGGACCTCCCGTATCAGTTTTACAAAACCACCTATTTTTTCCGGTATAGACATAATATTTGCACAGTAATTGTGTTAATAACAAGTCGTGTTTATGCTGAGTCTATTCCCTGAAGCGGAACGATGGCCATGGCAATTATTTGAAATGTTTGACCAAATGTAAAGTGCTTGTCTATTTCCACGCATTTATTTCAACCTAGGTTTCGGCAAATAATGCCGTTTTGGAGGTTTCAATTTTTCATGCCACCTTGAAAATGGTATAATGTGTGGTAGCCTGGGTCGGTTGAAATAAATAAGTGTGGAAATAGACAAGTACTTTCATTGCGTTAAATATCAAAGATAGCCACCGAATTACGCCGGAAACTGTATCTTTTATATTTGATCAAACCGTCGAGAACTTCACGAAAGGAATTGTGAATGAAGGAGTGGTCAATAAAATTGAAGTTTTTCTTTAAAGTTTCGCATTATTATTATTACTATACGATTCAGTCGTTTGCCGCGGTCAAGTCCGTTTGTCCTTCCCGCGCGCCTACCCCAGCTCCAGTTTGGACCGCAGGGGAAGTTGGTTTTCCTCTCTCCCCTTTCGCGGAGGCAGGAACCGCTGGGGCGGCACAGGAATCTTCTTCTCCTCCAGCGTTCGATGACGCAAGGAAACCCCATCCCCCCTCCATCTCGTCCCGTCTCCAGTCTGCGTATGTGTTTTCGTTGGGTGCGTGGGTGGTGGCGTAGCGGTTTTCATGGCGACGGGAGGGGAAGGGGGGAGGGGAGGAGGGGGGGGGAAGAGCGAATTCCCAGATCTGTCGGAAGTGTGGGCGGAGGGAAGCGGCGTGGGCTATCCACGTCACCCCCATCCTTTTTTTCCCTCTTTTTCTTCTTTTTTTTTCTTCGCGTGATTCTTTATTTTTTTTAATTCGCGCAGCGTCTTGCGGGCTCATTGTGGATTTAAACGTGAGGGTGGCTCGATGTTTTCGTCACTGGCTTACATTTAGTTTTGGTCGTGGTTTACCTCTGGTCTGGTTCCTGTGCTACCCCTCTCCTTGTGTAATGGCGTGGGTAAAGGCGCCTATTATTCCCGATATTGATGGAGCGTTTATCCCCACCTCTCTCTCTCTCTCTCCCTTTCTCTCTCTCCCTACGTTAGCCGAAACTACATTCGATGACGTATCCCCTTGGTAACATGGTTTACTAAACTACTTTTGACTTAAACATTCATGATTATACTTTCCGATGCGAGTACACGTTACTTTGTTTAGATTTAGTGACTACTTAATGAATCATACTCCTATTCCTCACACAAGTTTTGATTCTCGCCAAAAGTTTTGCGCCGTATATTCCCACCTTGGGTGGCCCTGGCATGTGTGGCCTTGCCTGCATGTGTTGTCTGGTGTTTTCTGGCGAACAATGCGTGTCAAGATATCTCGGGTTGGAGAACGTAACCCGGTGTGAAACCCGAGAAATCTGCACTTCCGAGAATAACTTCTGGAGTTAAATCCTTCAGTCCAACTCAGAGGTTCGTTGACACGGGCGATCCTCATCACCTTTTCCAAACTGATAGGTTTTGAATAGCATCAAAATTATTTTTTTTTCGAGTTCTTAACGTACGAAAAAATGTACAAAAATTAAATCATTTTTGTTGTTCGGTGCTTGTGAAAATTTGTATCCTCGATTTATGAAAGCCGTGCGCTTTTTAATTTTCCAAGTCGCAGTCCGTTTCCCCATCAAATAGTGTATTGATTGTGGGAATGGCCGTAACAGATAGAAGTATGATTGTCGGTCATAAGTAAATGTTGCAACTTTTGACAATTTTTGTAATGGCATCGTGAGTTATGATTATTATTATGAGAGTATCATATTGACGTTCGTGAAATTTAAAAAAATTATAATCGGAATATCTTCTAGGAACTTGGCTTGTTTGGCTTCAACTGCCGCCCTCGTGATTTTTTTTGAAGAACTAAATGTTGACTTGTTGACTTCCCCAATGCAATGTTTATGTCGTTGCTATAACCTCGCCGAATGACGCTGTACAAAATTATCATCCAATCGTGCTCGTTTTGTTTCACATCCTGGTATTTTTTTGCATTCCCTCGAATCGGCCGAATGTTTACTTTCTCCGTTGTGCTTTTTTCAGAGCGAGCCTTATTTTCCATTTTATATACTTCTGCCCCCAAGTGGGAAATGGGGGAATTCGTTTTCGTCCGCCATCTGCGCGGGACATGGACCGTGAGCGAGTCCATTTCCACTCTGAAAGTGAAAGATGACCTTTGGGGACGTGAAAATGTGGTGACGATTCTTTTTTTTGCAGCAGACTTAAGACGCGTTTTTCTCCGTTTCAGCGAAAGAAATTACTGTTGTCCATTTTCCGACCGGCTCGTCAAATAAGAAAATTATTTGACCAAAGTAAAATTTCTCCTTACGAGAGCAGTGATTTACTGTTTTAGGAGTTATGAGTTTAAGTGCCATAAAATTACGCATTTTATGTATAAAGACGTTCAATTTGCATGCTCATATGGAGGGTTGGATTATATTGTTTGACGTTTTAAATCATCTCTTTGATTTGGTCGGCAGTTTTTTTCAAATGGAAAATTATGTTGGCACCCAGATATTGTATACGTTTTCAAAGCCTGAAAGACTAAAGAGTTCAGTTTATTTCTGTTCAGTTCAGTTGAATTTATATCATAATGATTGACGTTAGCTAAACTAGAAGGGTAAATGATGAGCTCAGGGATATCGAGGAGATTTGGGTAGGTTAAATCACAGAGCTATTTTGATAGTTCTGTATGACTGAGCCGTATTTTCAGTTTTGGAATTGTTAGTAAATAAAGGGATGCTTGGTACATGATTGCTGAAGCATGTTGATGTGCGATTAATAAAAGAAATATGCATTGTATGACAACCAATATGAATTCATTGCTCGTGTATGTGGGAAGTACTATTTTCCGTACCATCTTCTTTCGCTTATCCACCCCCTCATTGATTTTTGTCTCTTTGGTGAAGCCATCTCAAAAGCCTTCCAACCTGGATATCCCTCGGCCACCTAACACGACTCTTCCTTTCCATCGTCGCCTATAGCGTGCCATTTGCTCCTTTAACAACACCTGCATTCTTCGCATTTTCCCCAAGGAACTTTTTATTTCCCTCCTATAAGTGACTCCTCCTTTTCTTCCTTGGCCTTCGCCGGAGTGGCATATTTTCACCGCTCTGGCGTATTTTCGTGGTCCTTCTCCGTCGTCTTTTCTGTCCTCGTCCTCTCTACTTGAACGCTCGTCTGGTCTCGCCCGCTTCTGGTCGTGTTTATGTCCTAAACGCTATTCATGTATTTATGATGTGTGGTAAAACTGTACCTCTCAAAATTTTTATATTCAAGACCTTGAGAGTTGATGTAGTTAGTGAAATTTATATGATATAAAATTAGTGTTACTATAATGGGCATGATGAGGTTTTTACCCATCATAGTGTTCAGTCACGATTTTCTCTCCTCTTTTCCACGATTAGAACCATTAATATTTAAACTTGCGTAATTCAAATAAAAATGCTCTGGACGGTGTATACCGCAGGAGGATGTCTGTCTTTATAACTTAACGTTGGCTATCTGGTGGTTACTCTCACTAGTTTTTCTTTAAAGTTTTTTGAAGAAAGTATGAAATTTGAGGAAGTTATTTGTTATATGACAAAGTTATTGGAAGGAATACAGGAATGAATATAATTATCAACGATTGGGAACAGGTAGTAAATTGACCAAAACGCTTAAGAATATTTACGAGGTTAAAAAAAATATTACGAGTGTCATCGTGATAGCGTCGATCAAATTACCTCAACCACTAATTGCAATTAATATTTCAATGCAGTGCGTAAGGTAATTAATGATTTCTGGTCCTGCTAATATGAAAATTATGTAAATTTCATGGAAGTAAGAGTAGGTAATACACATTTGAAGGATCTTAGGTTTACCCGGCGAATAGACTGGAGGAAGAGTTCTCGGGTTTCCAGCGGGGTCCAAGGGTGTTTCAGCAGCGAGGTTTAGAGGGCGAAGTCTGCCATCGTCTTCAGGGTTAATGACCCCTGATTATAATTACAGTCTTCAGGGTTAATTATATATTATACCTTTGGACCCGGCTGGAAACCCGAGAACTCTTCCTCAAGTACAGATTTATTTTTGTATCCCCAGTAAATGGCGATGAGATGTTTAGAAATATACCCTAGACTTTGGTGTGTACTTTAAATGTCTTTTCAACGACTTAAATGTCGACTTCAACTTGGGAGTATTTCCAACTTCATCGTTTCGGTTTTCCTCTCGTGAAACCAAGAATGAATTCTGAAGAGGACTTCGTGCGATGAGCAGTGCATGACGTTTACATGTGTCGTGGAGATGGTAATGGTTGTCGGTGGTCTTATGGTGGGTAATTAACCCAGATTCGAGGCAGTGCCTCGACACCTTTTTTCCCCGACGCGTGTCTCGCGCACACGCCCGCCTTTTACACTGCCCGCCCTCCCCATGGGTATCCGTCGCTCGCTCCTTACCTCACGCCTACGTCACTCCCTCCCTCCCTCTCTCCTCCTGCATCTCTGGCGCCTCGACGTCACCTCGACGTCTCCCGCGGCAGCAGCCGCCGCCGTATTTGGTCTACGCCTCCGGAGCGCCTCTTATACGAAGGAGGGCAGCGTGGCGTGCCTCTCTCCTTTTTCGTGCGTATCGCGCCTTTGCTCGTCCTGAAAGGGTGTCAGATTTTTCGGAGGAATCAATCAATCAATCATTCCCTTTCTAATATTTGACGAAAGATTTAGTTGATTTCGTGGGATAATTAAGTGGGTGGTGAATTGAATGTTGGTGGTCTGGTAACATAGCTTGCGTGGGATTTTTAAAAAAATATGATAGGTTATTTTATATTTTGGTGATTTAATGTGAGGAAGTATTTTGTATGATTCAAGGGGTCATCATCACTGGTCAACAATCCGTAAAGTGGTTTGACACAGCTATCCACTCAATTCCTCTATCATCTAATCTTTTCGCACCAACGTAATTCTCCTCTTTCATATCCTCATTTCACACTCATAGGAAATTGCGGTCTAGAAATCATATTTAATGTACTAAAGTTTTTATAAGATGTTGGCAATAGTTTTTTGTTTTCAGTGTCTGCTTGGATTAATACATCTGTGCTGTTGTATTGTTTGGTTTTATGGTCGGGAATTTCGGATATTTGGAGCGGAGTCGTTAAAATTTTCTGCGATCAGGAAATATGGGGAAAAGTCAATTTAAATATGGGATCGTTTGGGACGGGATTTCCCTATTTATGCGTTAACATTACATCAGTTATTAGTCAAAATTTTTAATGCCCGTACATCACCTTATTTGTTCTCGATACGAACGTTAATTGCTAGCAATATTTTCTCTCAATCACGTGAGAGAAATGGTAGCCGTACAGTATCAGGAAAAATTTCTACCGTTAACTCGAAATTTCTGCTATCTCTTTTTCCTATTATCCCTTAATTCGCCTGATCCGCTGTGGTTGCGACTAGATGCTCCAGCCGAGTGAAATTTCAATTTCGAGCCATAGTGCGTGGCACATGCTCTGTGGCTGGATCTCTCGTCACTTTCGTCATTCCACAGAGGAGGATTTACCGCATTACTTGTTTCTTTGTTTTTTACGTGTGGATCTTTGATAGAGGTCTCAAGTAGTGGAAGGAAAAGGCGCGCTGCATCGAGCTCATTCTGTTCACGTCACGATAGTGATTGATTTATTTTGTTTAGGAATGAAGCAATTTTGGGGAGCATACTGCAATTAGAGCTTGTATTGTTGTTTCATTCCATTTTTTTAATCACGCGAAATGTCTTTGCTCGCACACTGAAAATTACACATACGAAAGTTTGCTCGTGAAAACCCATATAATTTCTGTAGAAACCACAATATTTTTTGGTGTTTCATTTTTCATCGAAGACGAGAGGAGATTGGAGGCTTTCGAGATATGGGTATGGAAAAGAATGGAGAGGGTGAAATGGACGGAGAGGAAAAGGAACGACGAAGTGCTGGATATGGTGGGTGAGGAGAGGCAGCTTTTAGATGAGATAGGAGGAGACAGAAGGTATGGATGGAGTTAGTGCTTAGCGGGGAGGGTATGTTGAAAATGTTGTTAGAGGGTAGAATGTTAGGGAAACGAGGGAGGGGAAGGAAAAGAATAGGATTTTTAAATAGGTTGAAAGGCCTTACAGTGAATTAAGGCCGTTTTACACGGTACACGGAATTGGGCAATCTGACGTACGTGCGAAGGGGCAATCAAAATTGCGTTTTTGTAAAGCGGTATATTGCTTGAACACATGCGAGAATGCGTGAATGCGAGACAGCAAAATAGCCCCTGTTCTAATTTCGTTCACGCATTCGCGCAATTCCTTGCCATTTTAGAAATAAATGCAGCTCTAACCTGCGCAATTCCGTGGCCCGTGTAAAACGGTCTTTAAAGAAGGCAGTGCTGGAAGGAAAGGGATGCTCCCAGATCACTTCTTGAATTCTCCATGGAAACCTACCTTAATCGGTAGAATACTATAATAATAGTAATAATTTTTCATCGATGTGTTTGTGGAGTACCTAGTCGATAAACACACCGAGGGAAGAAGACTCAATTTCATTCATGCGTTCAGGAGAGAAGGCCTCCACTTCATCATCGCGATTGTCCATAAATATGCAAGCAGAGCCGAGCGGCTGCATTTCAGAGGTTTCAGTCGCCTTAAATCGAGGCTTTGCTGCGGGAATAATTGCGTTTCAATTAGCTGGAAAGGTCATGATCGATAGCCGATAAAGGTCAGCATTGAAAGGGATAGTGTTGTGTTGCTGCCACTGCTGCAGTTGACCTCGCCGTTGCACCCCCACCCAGATCCGCCCTGTGGTCGAGCCATGGGAACAGCGAGGGAGCGATGCGCGGGGGATGGGGCTCCCTGGCGCACCGCAGCGCCAGCCATCGGATTAGAGTGGGCCGATATTAATATGAGGGAAATTTCAGGCCGGACGACGAGCAGTGTCACTGAATGCGTGATTCCAAGAAGCCGTAATTCAATGTGCATTTAATATGTGCCTGGCAAATAATTCGATTTCACGCAGTCGTCGTTTGTAGGAACGACGTTGATGTTCTTGAAATGTTGTGATTATAATTCAGCCGTTGATTTGGGTTGATCGCTCGCATTCGCAATAGGGGTGTTAATTCCTATTACGAGTTAGTTCCATTTCCTCTGTGCTGATGTGCCCCTGTTATATCTGCGCAATCCCTTTTCCTTCGTATGTTTCTAATTCTCGGGAACGCATCATTTTGTATCATCTCTAATGAATTTTTTTCACTACACAATCTTCTCCCATTCCACTGCTAACTTGTTTTTTTTCTATTTGTTTGCAATAAAGGTGCCGACGTGGCTGAGATTTTGGGCAAGATAATTGATAAAGCAGATGCTTTTAGTTATTGCGTAACTATTCTTCGTGAGTTCAATGCGATGAACGTTGAGAGGGCGCATTATTCCTGCAGGGTCGGTCGTATTTGTATTTTTTCTCTACGAAACACTCGTTTAAATCGTACGTAATCATCTTCAAATATAATCGTGCATGTATATGACCTTTTACAACTTATGCTCACACAAAGTTGTACTCACAGTTCTCATTCAGAATATTCATTTTTGGCATGCAGAAAAATGTTAACAGTGCTCTGCTCTATGCATCGTGACAATTTCAAGAGGATAGCTTAAATTTTAAAGGATTACTTCGTCGCGAGCTGGTTGAATGATTGATCGATGCTTCCTCATCAGATAGGGAATTTGGGTTATTCCTGTGCAACTTGTGATCCCTTTGTGATTTTTTTATCATGAAATATTAGCATAAAACCATGTACTAACGAAGTATTATCGAGTACTGCTATATCAGACCGTTTTTTAAAATAATTTTTGTCTCCCTGATTTCGCCGTTCATTCTCGAAAATGAAGGTGAGTTAGGCATGAATTGTGGTCATTTTTACTCCCCCTTTTTTTCAATGAGCTTTCTTCGCAAGTATTTTTGTTTGTTCTTTTTTATCACCACCTAGAGATGACACAGACAATAGCCATTTGTTTATTGCGTAGTAGTCTAATCGTTTCGGAAGTAAACCGATGAAATGACCCTGAAATGAATAATGTTGGCGTCTTTGATATTTTGTCGATATCCTTTGACCTCCTATGTCGTCCGCCAATGTCTTACCTCTTACGTCTGCGTATTTGAATCCTTCCTCGGCTCCTCCGGACTACTTCAAGTGCCTGGTTGTTGTGTGAGATGGTTGTGACCAAGAATGTGATTTCATACTTGCATTGGACGTATAGCAATTTTTGGCATCACATGTAGAGAGACGGTATCATCATTGCATTGTTTTGAGTTGGGTGCTGCTAGGATTTCATCGAGCATTCGGAGGTCTTTGGAGGCCTATTACGAAGTTATGGAATAATTTACAGGGCTATGTAAAACAATGTTCTCAAAAACGTAGGTCAAAGTATTTTGCAGTGCTCTTCTATCCACTATGTAGATTTTTTTGGAATGACGATTATCTTTTTCTTTTGGAATTAAGTAGCCAATAAGTTTATGCATTGGGGGTGTCCATGGAATTAACCCTTTCTAAACCCAGAGCTGCTTTTGGGAGAAATTAAATGTCAAGATTTCTCACTTTGATAACTTGACTATTTTGCATTCTATCATAATCATCGTGGCAGATAAATATTTCTTCATTAAAGTTTACACCACAGAATAATACAAAGTTTAGATATTTCCTAAAAAGAGCTGAAAATGTATACATTTTTGATGTTGCTTTGAAGCAACATTGGGCTATAATGGGCTTCTCTCTAAATTATAGGTTTTATTTTTAGATTCATGTCAAGAATTCGTTTCATTGATGTCCGAGATCTATCTGTATGGAAGGCTCGTGATTGATAGTCGTCTTGGTAATGGAACAGTCTTTGTCCCTGTGTGTCTGCTTTCGCGTAGTGGCGATGGTATCTCTATTCGGATGATGCGTCGTCGTCGCCGCCTCCGTGGTCTCGTGAGAGACACTCATTCGAGCAAGTGAGTGAGTTGGGTCGCGGCGAGTGTTGGGCCGCGTGAGCAAAGGCCAGTCGGCCGTGGTCGAAAGGTCGCCCCGGCGAGTGAGTGTCTTATGAATGGACGATAAGAATGGGCGCTCCTCTCCGATGTAACTCGAGTCGCATTCGTGTGCGGGAGGGCGGCGCTCTGGGTGACATCTCGTGTGATAAGCGAGAAGAGAAATAAATGCTTCTTCTCCCTCCGTTCCCGAGATTCAACAAAAGGATTGTGCGGCCGTCCAAGTTCATGGGAATTGAACGGACTGCCGGGAAATGTTTTAAATAAAATGAAATGTATTTGAAAGAATGGTATTAAAACTCTAAATAATCGCATAGCATGCAGGGGTGCCGACTTACAAAAAATATTGGGGGGGGGGCAAACCGGGGATCTTGCCCCGGGAAATTTTATAAGTAGCGAGTTTTAAGCTTTTTAAGCATTTTAGAAGAGTCATATGATCAACATTAGAACCCTGATAACTCGAATCTCGATATCTGGACACTCCGGGGAAAATCGACAATCCTGACACATTTTTTCCTCACAGCCATAAGGAATTTTTGAGGGGGCTCGGGCCCCCTCAGGCCCCATGGAGTCGGCGCCACCGATAGTATGAGGCAGCGAGTGAGGATTACATTTCGATACCTACACTGCAAAAACGCTCAACATTGCCAACCGAATAAAATCCGCTCATCTAAAAGCCCAACAATACGAATCCGCTCAACTGGCAGTGTCCGGAGCATAAACGCTCACCTCCAGCCTTGGAGAATAGGAGATGAGCGTTTATGCTCCGGACACTGCCAGTTGAGCGGATTCGTATTGTTGGGCTACTAGATGAGCGGATTTTTTCTGTGGGTGATTGTTGAGCGTTTTTGCAGTGAAGGTATCGTAATAGCAATAGGGATTACTAATGAAAATTATATTAAAAGGCAACTACATGAAAACATGGATGAGGATCCTTGGTCACATTGACGCACCAGTTCTTTAAGATCATCAGTAAAGCCCTGTTAGGGCTGGACTGTGGTTGGATCGGTGAACATTCATTTCTTAGCCTTGGTACTCTTTGTTCCTTGTCATCATATTATATGTAGGTTAAATATGGATTTTGCATGTTAGATCATCAAGTTAATTCAGTCCTTAAAATGTTTTGTTTCAATAAACTGAAAAAAATTTATTACCTTGATTTTTTTGTCAAGTTTTCTTTCGTCAATTAATTGCAATCCAGACAGCTCATTGAGGTAAGCTGGAAGGAAAGAATAAGGAAGGTGCATTTTAGTTAGCTGCTTGCTAAAAAGCACCTAAGCCTTTTCTAATGGCCATGCTGACAAACACCCGGAATAATGACAAAATAGAGGCCTAACTTCCATTACCTACCTCTCTAGATGTTGTTATTGTTTGAACACGGTGAGGTTTAGAGTTATCGATTTGAACACGGTGGGCTAGTGGGTAGAGCGCTGGGCTACCAATCGAGGGGTCCTAGGTTCGAATCCCGGGTGCAGCCTTCGAGCACCCCCAAACAAAATCCTCGTGAAGTGCTAGGTGGCCCTGGGGAAGGAACTGGCCCCAAGTACCCTGGATGTGAGAAATTCACGCGCGTGTGGCTTAGGTCAGGGTGAGCTCTACCGTCACCAATTCATTGTCCACCTTCAGATTGAATCACCAATTGAGTTATCCTAAAGAGAAATTATGGCCAAGTTCGGATGTAACAGATTGACAAGGTGCGAGTCTCTAAAAATGTGTCTTTTCTTCGAAACGCGAAGGTGGAGTGCGCGATGGCTGCTCGAAATGGTCCATAATTTGTATTTCTGACTGTATGGTTTTTGCCATAGTAGTAAAAGAAAGTGATTCGTATGCTAGTGTAACATCGGAAATGAATAATGGAAGCGTTAAAAATAATATTTGGATATGAAAAACCGGTAACTTTAAAATAATTATCGAGCACTTAGAGGTCTTGGAGGTCTATTATGAAGTTTAGAGAAAATTTACAGGATTATGTAAAAAAATTCTCGAAGAGCGTAGGTCAAATATCTTTAGCAGTGCTCTTATAATTACTGTTTAGGTTTTTTTTGAATGACTACGTTTTTTTACTTTCTAATTTAAAGGTCCATAAGTTCATGAATTACCAAAAATTAAAACTTTTATCTGTTTGCCTCTCATTGGGGAGTCTAAAGACGTCTCTCTGAATTATTAAAGTTTATTTTTGGATTTAAAAGTCTTCCCTGGTGACCCACTGTAGCTTCAAAACGAACCTGGCGAAGCAGAATAGCGCAGTGGCACTGGAATAAATCTTAATACCTCATTTACCTAAATACATTCTTCATGAAAGATGAAAGCTTAATCCCAATTAAGGTTCGGGAACCCTATTCATTAAGAATTAAGTATCTTCTTCTGATCCCGGAGAAAGAAAAATTCGGATGTCAAAGTTACAGAGCATGCAGGAATTCAAGAAGTTTGAGATTTGTCGCAATTTTTTTACGGTCCGGCTAAAATACTCCCGAGTACAATGGATGGAGGCACAGCGTGAGCCCCTTGGGGATGCAGCCACGAGGGCCGAGAACCAATTAACACCATATAAACTTATTCGGCCAGTCATCTCGGGAGGGGGAAGTGGAGGCAAGGAAAAAAAGGAACGGAATCGCGAAGTGAGCCCGACGACCCGTACAGAGTTTAAGATGTGGAAGGAGGGTTTAGAATGGAAGAATCCCGCGCTATCATTACACCGATGTGGGCTACCATTAGCGAAACCATAATGTGATCTACCTATAGAAGGAAAGGATTTTTCTATTCATCATCAATGGTCAACAATCCTAGGATTGGTTTGACGCAGCTCTCCACTCAGTTCTCCTATCAGCCAATATTCTCACACGTACGTATTTCTTCTCTTATACATCTTTCTTTACCTGTTCCATGTATTTTGTTCGAGGTCTTCCTTACCCGTTCCTGCCAATCACTTGTCCCTCGACAATTGCCTTCATCAGGCCATCATGTCTCAAGATGTGGCCTATGAGGTTTTTTCGTTTTCTTGTTAAGGTTTTCATGAGGCTTCTCTTCTCTCATATTCTTCTAAGGACTTCCTCGTTACTAACTCGGTCGATCCATTTGATCTTCATCATTCTTCTGGAGCACCACATTTCGAAGGCCTCTATCCTTGCTTTATCTGCTGCGGTCGTTGTCCAATGTCCATGCCTCACTTCCGCATAGGAGCATACTGCAAGAGATGGCTCTATTATGAGAAGAAAAATCCTGCGATACTTCCGCAGAAACTCGAAATAAATTCTTCAAAATCTTAGCTCGCCCGTGTCGAAGCACGTGAGTGATGGTTGCATTCTCGATCGCCGCTAGTATTTTTTTTTGCCATCATCTCGAAACTGCTTTATCGTCTGACGCACCTCCGCCCTCCCGTGGATGTCTGACCCTCCCCCCTGCGACGCTACGTCACTCGCGTTCCCTTGAACTCCTCATCGCGAAGGGGGCAAATGGCTGCTGCGCAGAAATTCAGCGGGGGAGGAGGAGGAGGAGGGCGAATTGGCAAGTGGCGGTGTGGTGTGTGGCGGATGGTTTTGCGCGTGGAGCGAGGCTGTGGAATGGTGGGGATGGAGATAGAGAGAGACCTTCCTTATTGGCGCCATCGGCGAGAGAGATGTTGCTCCCCCTCCCTTGTGCCTGGGGGCGCTTATCTTATTGTGTTTCCCCCATCCTCTCTCTTCATTGTTGACGCTCCTGCCTCCACGACGCGCCGCCTTCATAAGATCGCGTCCCCTCCTTCGCCATCATCGCTCGTCGGACCGCGAAGGCGTGGTGTGACGCAAATGGCGCTATATTGTCGGCTGTGGGACTCTTTCGCTGCGATGGAATGTATTGGGAAGGCCTCTTACCACGTCTGATTTTGACGGAATCTTTTTTTTTATTTGCGAGCAATGCACACAGTGCCTTAGGAATGTCAGGGAATAAATCTTTAACCCTGAGGTGCACGCACCTGCAAGTGTAGCGCCAGTGCACGCTTGCCGCACTTTTACATTTTTTATTTTCCCAAGTATACATTCAAATTTTAGGGCGTTTTAACGTATTTGGTCAACTTCTATTAAATAAAAGCACTTTAAATATTTTCCCATTCATTTATAAACAAAAATATCGCATAATTAGACGCAATTTTTTTGATAAATACTTACACTAATTTTTCTAAAGGAATTGCAGACGATAATGTAGACACTATCAATTAAAATAAAAACACTCACAAAAAGGAAATGGATATGCCAAATCGTTAATGCAATCATAAATTTATAAAAATAACAAACTTTATAAATAAAATTCACTTTTCAATTTTCATTCAAGTGTGGTTACAACGTGGATTAGGCGCGTGATGAAAATTTAGCAGTTTAAAAAGCTAGAGCTCAGGGTATATTTTTTTTCTTGATCCCTATTGCCGTCGTCTCATTCATTTTCATTGTAACTAGCTAATGAGTTGACTTACTGACAAAGAAATACATTGATGAGTAATTGGCGACGTACAACGCTTTTCCTAGCATACTCTTCGCGAGAATTGAAATTCAAATTCTGTTTACGTAATTACAATGAGTGCTCTTTTCAGTTCATCTTAGAGTCGGATCCAATTCATAGTTTACTTTTGCGCTACGGATTTGGTGTTTGGCACGTTTAGAGCTGGTGTAACCATTTTAATCTTAGACCTTACCATCATTACTATATGCGTGTACTAAGCGAATCAAGATTCCGTTAATTCTGTTACAGATTTATGCTCTAACGAATAGTTGATAGCATAGCCATTCCCTTTCCACATTTTGATCGGCATAAAGATATGACACGTGCTCCACATGGTAGTAGCGTGTCCCTATCTTTTTTGCGTGCGTGCGGGTCTTTTGAAACAATCGTCTCTGTTTATGGCGAGATTCCTCGTCGTCTCCCCTCTTTGAGTAAATCCTGGTCGTTTACGCTCCACTCTCGCTGTGGAAACTAGAGAGGTGCTTTTTTTATGGGCACTGTCTTGGATGGATGTGGCGCTGTGTGAAAAATTGCCACCCACACTCTCGTTCTGTCTGAAACCACCGCCGAGTGCGACGGCCGGCCTCGGAGGTTTTCTCTTCTCGGGCCTCTTTGTGGGTTCAATAGGTAAGCAAACATCTCATGCGCCTGGAAGGCAACTGCTCATTGGTGAAGATTCGGCGGAGGTATTAGAAAACCTCACTCCCCCGCTTTGTCATAATTCAGTCTTTCAGAGTACTGCAATCCTAAAATTGGTATTCGAGAATCCAGACAAGGGAGACGCCAACTTTCGGCCGAATTCGAAAGTAGAGCTTCGAGGGAACCATAGGAGGCTAATGCCTTATTCACATTACGATTGTTCCAGCGATTGTCGGAACTATCGTGCATTCACTCGACGATTGTTAAAATCTGTGCTGCCCTCTAGTGCTGACATCTAAAGTGAACGGGAAACTGACGGTTAGCAAAGCTGTTGAGGTATGCAGGGACAAGATATTACTGTGTTCAACGTGTATTTAGCGAACAATTAGCCCATATTCCTTCCTAGGACAAATCCATGAAAAAAAATAGAGCCTCACGAGCTTTTCTTCTCTCTATTGTCGCTTCCGCTTCTGGTATCCCAGCACCTAAACATCGTAAGGTGGCAACGTTCGGAACTACGTGAACTATTGTTAGGACAAGCATTCACACGGCTAGTTCGGCCAGCTATCGTTAGGACGATCGCTCGGACAATCGTAATGTGAACGAGGCATTAGGCATTTACCGCAGGAGGCCACGTTGAGCAAGCATTGGTATTCTTCGGTATTTTCTGATTTATGTAATTATTTTGTTGGCATTAAGCTATCATTACGTCGTAAGCAATATATTTATCCACTGATATTATGTATGAGGCCTTTCAGTTGCTTTTTATTGCTACATTTTATCACTCAACTGTGACGTTTTGGTAACACATAAACCACGTTGAGAAATCATTAGCATTGTTGGGTATATTCAGTTTTCTCTGGATAAATTGTTAGTATTAAGCTTTGATAACTTCTTAAGTAATGTATTTTATACATTTATATTTATGTTCGAGATCTTTTAACTGATTTTCATCACTGAAATTCATCATTCCTTTTGCCGGTGATACCATGGGAAACCACGATGGAAAATCATTGGCATTGTTGGGTATATTGAGTTTTCTCTAATTATTTTATTAGTACTGTGATTACGTTTTAAGTAATATGTCGATGGCTAAGTTCTAACAACAGGTATCTCAAAAATAGCAACTTTTCAGGGTCTAAAAAAACGGTTTTTTTTTAATTTAGCTCTGAAATTAATTACCAAAAACACATAAAACTAAAAAAGAAGCATACTTCCATTAATGTTTCGACATAAGTGTTGTTACTTATAATTATTCTGTTATACTGCAGCCCACCATTTCTCCCCATCCCATACCTTCTAGTTCTTCTACCTCCCTGAGTCTCTTCTTCCTCGCATCTTTCTACTCTGACCTAGATACTTGTCGCTAGGACGCGTCACTACATCTCTATCGGTCATAATTTTTCGTTTCTCTTTCTGCGACGTATTACTCTTTTTAATCTTAAGCTTTCACGTAGATTTTCGGGTATATGAAGAGCAAATCTCTTTTTGTTTCAATCATTTTCAAACATTTTACACTCCATGAAGTAGTGTGGTATTTTTAAATTTCGTATATCGATTGATAAGTTCTGACAACACGTATCTCAAATTCGGCCGGTTTGAGACAGGTATCTTAAACAAAGTTTAATAACATTAAAAAATAAAATACAAGCTTAAACAAAGTTTATTGACACAAAAAAATAAAATACAACCAAAGACCAACTCTTTATTAGCAAATGAATGCTTCTTTTTCAGTTTTATGAACTTTTTCGTTTTAATTTCAGTGTGCAAGTATAAGAAATTAATCGTTTTTTTCTCTCCTGAAAAGTTGCTATATTTGAGAACCTGAGAGTTGCTATATACGTGTTGTTAGAACTTGGCCATCGATATGGACAAATGAGCACGGTCCACTCTGTCCATCCAGACAAAATTTCAAGACTTCAACATAGTGTATAAGTGAATAAGCTGATGAATACGTCATAGAGAATGGCCGGTTGAGGGGCGTGATGCGTCATCTTAATGGCTCTCACCCGGCCGCTCTGTCAGAAACGCGTGGTTTCGTAATTGTTCGACCCTCGTTTTGATTTAACCTCGATTTTTTTCATGCTTCCGGTGACGGTTATGGGGACGTTATTTCGTCAGCGTGTTGTGGCTCTGTAAATCATCCGAGAGTGATAAGCAGTGGGGCGCGTGGGGTGCCACCGTGACGATGCCTCGGGCGTCGTCGCGATGTTAAGTTTTTGGACCGTCAGACCACGGAATTCCGGGGTGGGGTGGTGGCTGTGAATGACAGATGTACGAGTGGGGGAAAGATGCGTCGGAGTCAAAGTTCGCTGTGGCGGAGTGAGTGAGTGAGTATGAGTTGAGTATTTCGACGACTCGTTTTCTGCGTCGTCATTTCGCCTCGATTTTCAGGGCACAGGGTGTCCACTTTTACGCAAAATTTCATTTCTAGGGAAGAGTTTTGCCTATAACACGTTCATATGGCATAAGCGTCGGCTGATCAGTATCTGCCCCTAAATTCAAATCTCTACAACACGCTCTCTCTTTCGATTCCATTCCTTCAAGTCGATTATCTTCTTCGGCTCAAAACGCCGTTTATCGTAAGAGTACGATGAAAACATACCTTAAATCATTTTTGGGAACTGGTTTGAACGTAATAACCGATTCCGAGGACTAACTGGGCAGTTGTATTTGGTTGATATTTGGAAGTAAGTGCCACCAAGACCTTAGGATAGTAGGGTTGATGCATATAAATTTAAAGCAAATATAAAAAGGCGAAAATGATATTTATTTAGAAAGCTTTTTCACAATACATAGCAACGAATGCAATTAGAAATTAAATATACTTTACCTGGATACTGTTCAAAATCAGGAAAACTTACAGCCCTTGGATGGGCAGTCCTTAACTGCGTAAGTCACGCATTTCAGACGATACTTCAAAATTTGTAGAACTTTTACGACGGGAGATACGCTAGATACGGGTTGATAAAAATCATGATTTTTTTCAAAAAAATCATTTTTGTTGATTTTTTTAATTTAAATCGGATTTTATTGATTTAAATAGGATTTTTTTGATTTAAATGAGATTTTTTTGATTTAAATGAGATTTTTAGATTCTCCATGCATCAAAGATTCAGTTAATTACACAACTAACTATTTGGGCAGCATAATGGAGAATGATCGTTTGCTGAAACAATAAGAGGCAACAGACTAAACTTGATACAACATTTAGTCAATCAAGGGAGATAACTATGGAAATGCAAATGGTATCAAATTACAAATTAGGCCAGCATAGTACAAAATTGTCATTGGAAGTATCAAATGTGCTATACATATTACGCGGTTCTAAAGCATATGAAGTTTAGAAAAATTCTGTAATTGCAACTTTGTACGGTGCCTACGCTTAGAAGTTAAATCAGAAAACAATTTTTTTTTCAATGGATACACTAGTATTGTAACCAAAGCCTTCAACTGTGAGCCATGAACCAGTAGTATGGGTTGAAATCGCAATGCTCAAGCAGTACAATGTATAGGTAATGTGATCTCAGCAGTTTAGAAATCAAGAGGGAGACGAAGTAAGGTGATCTCTGGCCCCAACTAGCTATGTGATGCAATATGAAGTCTGCAACCCTCCAATACCCAAAAATACAAAATGTAACAGTATCTTTATGATTCTCCATTCACCAAAAATTCAGTGCATTGCTATTGCTACATCTATTATCCATATTTAACATCTTCAACACTCACAGGTGTCGTTACTGTCCCTGGAAAACTTTCCCCTATCCTGTCGGACGTGGATGGTTCATGCTTCAGAGGCGGTGTTGCTTAGATCCTCTTCTTCTTAAATTATCACTCCCGTTAGTGCGAGCGTTTTCGCCACGATGGGGCATCGTTCTGTGCTCGATTTTGCCTCGTGAAGAGTCAAGATTTCGCTAATCTGCTGTCCTTGGGTTGCTCTTTCCTTATCTTGGGATTGTGCGAGGTCCCAGAAAATGAAATCTTGGCCTAGTTCTAATCTAGATGAAGCTAGTTTGTGCCGATTCCTGTGCTGATCGCTGTGATGTACCTTTGTAGACAAATCAAATCAACGTTTTGCGACGACGTACAGTGGAAATTTATGATGAGCGTTTGTGATAATCTCAAGTTGTGCCTTTCCTCAAATTGTCGCTGTGTGGCGCACAGTGCATTTGTGCTGATGAATTTCGTTGCAAGTTTACTAATATTATGTCCAGATAAATCCCGTGTTTACGGATTGCATTCTTAATATTATAGTACTATTTAATTGATGTTTTCTTCTTTCTTTTTCATCCTTTTCCATCAAACTGTTTCATCCACGCCTCCATCGCTATGATTTTAAATGGCCATTGGTATTGTTTGTTTTTTCATGACTTATAGCAGGTTTTCGAAAACTTTCCGTTGCTCTACGACGAATTCATTTGTAGTCTGCTCCCCGTAAAGCAGAAGGTCCGTGGTTCGATTCCCGGTCAAATGAAAATTTTCCATGTGTTTTCGGCCGTCATTCCATCTCCACGCCACCGCAGTGTCATCGGCATGTGTCATGTTCCTGTTCTTGTTTCAATATTTATGTTTATTGTGTGGATATATATCGGTTACTTGTCATACATTCGTGGGTAAAGTATGAAAAAGGTTAAATTTGGGCACAGATTATGAAGTCAAAGTTGTGTTCAGCATAACGCTAAATGATAATCAAGAAGTACAAGTGTTGTTTTTACCGTCGCCATTAAAGATCAGTTCCACATGGTTGATGCGACGTCATTCGTGGAAGGTAATACTAGCTGTGACGCTTCTTTTCTTGGACTTGTCAGTCGTTTGGTTTCCTCCCCTCGTCTGCTCCAGGCTGAGTTAGAGAAGAGAGCTAGGGAAGAACTCCCCCTGTGTGCCACACAGAAGATTCTTCTTCGCATTCCTGTCGCTATCTTTCCAGTGAGTGTAATGTCTCATTTGATATCCTCTCCTTTGCTTTCATCCCAGTCGCTATATCCTGTTATCTCCCTCATGCGCCAAGGCTTCCGCCTCACCTCCGTCTCTTCGACTTCGCTAGCCCCCGTGGCTGTTTGCAAACAAACCGCAAATCGCATGCTCCCCCGTCTTCTCCTTCCCACCCCCCCTCCCTCCCTCCCCCACCCTCCCCCACCCTCCCTTTTCTTCCCGCCAACACACCACCCTTGGCTCTGCTCCTCTCCAACTTCCTCCTCCTCGCACCCTATATTTCATCCCCCTGCCTACTCGGCGAACTATGCGGATTGATAAAAAAGAGCGCGAGCATATCGTCATCGCTTTCCATCCATTTCAAAATTTAAAAAATAATGGTAACCGTTCACCCAAAATATTTCGATGATATAGGAAATACTAACTCGTTTGATTTCATGGAAATATCGGATCTATATGATGAAACAAACACTGTTTATACTCGACGCTAATTCAATAAATATCCGACCCGGGTTAAGCCAACTAATAACCGAACGCATTGTAACCTAGAAAATGGCTCTGAGTAACCGAAACCATGGTCGTTTTATTTTATTAAATGATTATGGAGTTGTACCAGTGATTTTTTCGTATTTAATACTGCTAATAGCTTAAACAATCTGCATCGGTTCCGCTCCTAGTACCTTATACTTGTAATTTTTAAATTGTACTGGAAATATTTTATGTGGAATGTCTCCATTAGTTTAATTCTTTTGCGAAGCCAGGTATGGGATTGTAGAAACCATTAAAATTGTGGTGAAGAACTCGTAATTGCAAATTTTGTGAACCCTTACATCCTCTAACCTGACCTCACTCACTGACATTTTTAACCTTAAGATTGATTGTCTCTCTTTGGTCTGAAAAGTTAAAATTAATCGTAGACATAGACGAACGGGTTTACATTTGTTTTTCTCCCCCCACAGGTGGTACGTACCGCAATAAAAATGCGGCTGCTCCTATTGTATATATTAGATTATCATCTTCCTTTTCATTAAGTCAATTGTTCTGGCACTCTCTGTGTCGCGCGTCATCAAGTTCATCGCAGTAGCGGATACAGAGAAAACTCAAGGGGGAGGGGGGGCGCAAAAGATATCTTGAGTTACCTTTACCCTTATCGCAATAAAAAATAATCAAGTCATATGAAAGTCAGAAATTTTTAATTTAAGTGATTGTATACATATTCAAGACAATGCCAAATTATGATATAAAAAAGTTGCAATTGTTGTTATGCTATGTTTGTCAATACGGGTGGTCCGCAAAGGGGGGGTCCCTCTGCGCCCCCATCTGTATCTGCCACTGGTTCAACGTGGAGTAATCCGTCGCCTTAGATTAAAGTCGCCGTTTCTTTCGACCGAGCAATTTAATCAGATCCTTGGTGCGGAAGTATTGCCTCTCGTCTGCGTGTCGTGCCTTGCGGATCTGCAGTGCGAATTTGTGACTAAGAATTGATTTCTCGCTTCGTCATTCGTTTCCGTCTTACAATTAGTTTATGATATTCACCCCAGTGGGCTGCTTTCCATTGGGTCAAGCTTTCTGTTTCCGCCAACGTGTCAGTGGCCGAATCTTCCTATCGTCTTCACGGCCACTGTGCTCCACGGATCCGTTATCTTCCGCTCTTCGTCGTCCCCTTCCTAACATCGTTGTTGTTTTCAAGAGTGTCACTAAGCTTCCGCCTCCCTTTTTACCCCGACTCTGTTCCCTCAACCCCCTGGGGATTCGCCGAGCTCCCTCGTCCCCTGTTTCAGCTTCATTCATTTTGCCATATTTGCCTAATCGATGGCCCGAGGGGTGTTGTTTGGCCTTGAAGTGATCCCGGCATCCCAACTCCCGCTCCAAGTGTCATCAGACATACGAGTAGTTTGACTCATCATCTCGTGAGCAACATCCGATGTTCTGCTGTGCTTTTGAATGCGTTCTCTCCGTTGCCATCTGGGATGACGTAGCTAATGTAAGTATCCTCTGCTGTCAATGCTATCCCTCTGTATCATCTTTCCAACAGAACACGAAGTTAGGTTTTATTCTGAGGAAGTAGGTTTAGGTAGAAGTAGATATAATCGACCATTATGAGCGGTAAGAAAGAGCTTCATTTTACCGTTTTTTTTGCATTTTGTTGGTTTTTTCTATGTATTCCCTTTTTCCAAAACGCTACCAATTTTAGTTGTCAATTATTTATTCTGTAAATTCCATCGAGTACCTATCTGAGCAAGGTAAAAGGCACTACAAGTCCTCCAATATTATTTATTTATTTTAAAGAAAATTATGTTTATATGTGGGCAACCTTTCGAAGCGTCAACAAGGCCAAGAATGAGTGAAAATTAATTTCATACGTATATCTGTAATGCATTTAGTATTCGTTAAACGTTATATGTCAGAATAGAGGATAGGTTTTTAGCAAGTACAATGATTAACCTGCGTATCGAAATCAGTGCTGCTTGATAAATATAATTGGAATGTTCATTTTTGTGGCGATTTTTAGGTAACCCACTCATGTTTCTAAAAGTAAGTGTGCATCATTATTGTAATTCGATAGTACCTACAGGCAAATGTATAATTCTTTTATCTTCCTTGGATTTAATTGTATCATATGCTGTCTCATAGTATTTGGGTCCATAAATGATCATCGGTAGCTTTTCTTTCGATGGAATACGCGGAACCTCCCACTATTCTGGCAAATTCCAGTCTAATTCGACCAAATCTTCGGAAGTTATGTCCTGCATTGAAATTTGTATCATGAGGATTTGTATTAATTGTTCCGCTGGCATTGGTCGCACATTGCAATCTTCGTGTTTAAATGAATTAATAAAGTAGCGTAAGAGCAAATCATTTTTAATGAGATAATGAAGTGGACTGTAATTTAACGTACTTTTATATTTTGAACTCAACCGTCTTTGTTTTTAAATTCTAGATCTGTGGATATAAAACGTCCAACAATGTTAGTCAGAAACACCCAAATGAAGAACGAAAGTTGAGTCGGCTCAAACTACCTTTTCGAAGGGAAGGAGGGAAGTTCGTTATTTGCGCGCAAGATCGCAGAAATTTGGTCCGCCGATGGGTGGGTGCCCTGTTGAAAGCGCCATCGCCACGGGGTCGGCGTTTTCATTCATGAATGAAGAGAGAGTCGGTCCGTGGGTCTTGAGCGTCTTGCAACCCGTCCGCGCCCGCTCGTCGCGTCGTGTTGCCGAGGGATCGGCGGGCGGGTGGGTGGGTTGGTCTATTCTCGTCTTCCCGGGGCTCCTGCACCTATCGTGACCCGAGGCAGTCCGTGTTGAGACGATTTTTATCATTTCGCGCGTGTTTACACTCGCATCCGAGACGAGACGATTAGTTCCAGAGGCTCTGCTGAATGGGGAACCGACTCACTCGGCGGAGGAGGGGAGGGGAATTGGGCTGCTCGAATAGGGGAGCCATCTCTCTCTATCTCTCTCTCTCCATTAATCCCTTTCCTAACCCTCTCTATTTTCCTTCTCTCGCTCTCTTTCTCCCTCCGTTGTCGCTGCACCGTTGCGTTTTCGTCGCTCAGTCGCCGGTGACTCTCCGATTTGAATGATATTTACACGAATATTACGTGGGAGCATCCTCAAGTCGGCCTCTAAATGTGTTGTCACCAACAGCGCGTTTAAATAGGTTAACCGAAGTCGCCACTCGCATCGCCAATGAAAAAATTTATCCGAGTTTCAATGGGAAATAACGTATAATTTGGGGTTTTAACCGAAATTTACATACATGATGATAATAATAATAATATTTATTTTACGGGAGTAAACCCAATTTTCAAACATTAACTGTAAGGAAAATTACAAGAAAAGTAATACATTTATAGTTACAATTATTGTGCAATAAAGGTAGCATATCATATACAATTTACATCAAGTCGATAGGTAGTGTGTTGGCAGCAAATATGTTAACATATTTCGTTTAAATGAATCAAAAGAATCATAAAATATGTCAGCATCAGTCACATGTGCACACACATGTCACATTGAATGCATTTGATGTTATCTATCAAATGCATTCAATGCAATGCAATGCAATATCAATGCTATTCCTCGCAAATGTAAAAATTTTATTGAAAAAGAGGATCTCATTGCACTCATCACTGCGCCGCGGGTATTTTTGAAAACCGGCTAAAATGCGACCAAAGTGGCAACAGAACTCAGCCTTCCATGATATGGAATTTGGCCTCCTCTATGCAGTTCCCTTGAATATGTATTTCAGAGCCTTTGCGAGTCGTCCTTCCCTAAGGAAAATTGAAGCCGCCAATGGAAAGAACAGCACATGTCCATTCAGCGAAGTTTTAGGACAAACCATTTTTTTCCTTGAATCGCCAAAGCTTCAGTGACATGGTATGTTCCCATCTAATGGATATGGTACTGCAAGTATTTACAATTAGTATCGGACAATGGATTATTCACTTTGGTGATGGGAAGAGTTCGGTTACAAATTCCCTTGAGTACATGTCACGGCGAAACTAAATGACACATGTACCCTGATTTTGGAATTCCTCCCGACTGTGGCTTAGCTCTGCGTGAGCCCTACCCTCACCTTTTCAAAGTTAACCTTGATTTGATACACGAACTGTATGTGTGATGGCTAATAGTTTGGTTTTTGCATATTACATGCTGTATTTTAAGCTATCTCTTTGACATCCAACCTTAAATTTCATGATATTCGGCAGCATTTGAATTTCTATGTCGAAAAATTAACGCTGTGGTGACATTACGCACTGTTGAATCGCTTTTAGTGCTTACAAATCACCAACCGTGTTTTTTTCACGCTGTACCATTATGGATTGCCATCCCATTAGGAAAATGTTCACTAATAATTGTTATTCAATTACTGGTAACCTGTTAATAATCACTGTTACCGCCAATTAATTATTTGCGAAGATAAATTGATGGGCGGCATTTCTGTATGACTTGAGTTCCGCTTCCGTACCGGCGAATCCCGCGCTCCTCAATCGTGCGTCCTACGTGTGCCCTCGCAATGTGTGGAGGGGGGGGGGTGTTGGTAGGGGTTGTTAAGGGGTAGGGGGATGTAAACGGTGACTGGATACTGTTGGTTCGCGGGGGTGGGTGTTTTACGATGGATGGACGAT
Source organism: Ischnura elegans (assembly GCF_921293095.1). Lineage (NCBI taxonomy): Eukaryota > Metazoa > Arthropoda > Insecta > Odonata > Coenagrionidae > Ischnura > Ischnura elegans. The sequence goes on along the minus strand of NC_060247.1, from coordinate 12,557,881 downwards.
TGATTTTATGGCCTTCGACACTATCATGAACCGACGTGTCATCCATCATCATTTTTCCGCGTAAACCTGTGGGGATCGGAAAAAATTACTTGAATAAACATCGCTGATGCGCAAATATACGTTTGATTCGAAAAATGTTTATCTTTTGTTCCGGTATTGGGGGTATGGATCGAGGGATTGATTTCTGTTCTTCACTTTCTCCACATTTTAGTGAAACTTCGGACGATTGGTGAGTGTTACCTAGATTTTACGAATGTAAACAAGTCTGGGTATCTTAATAGGCATATGGGTTGAGCGTTCGGCCATAGACAGAAGGGTGCCGGGTTCATATCCTGAGAGGAGCCTATGAAAGCTCCCGCAAAAATCTTAGGTCTTCAAGGTGATCCAGGCAAACAGATTGCCCTCATTACTCTGAATATGTGAATTTTTCACTCCTTTGGCTTGATTGGCGGGGACACCATACCAAATCAACCTTCGGGTCGAAGCACTGATTAATTTACGACTCGCTTAAGAACCGTTGGATACCTGGAGGCAACGAGCTAAGTTTTTATTAATTATCAAAAGAATTGAGAACCAGTGTGGCACTCTTATTTATTGTCTTTGGATCAGTGCAATGTATTTAAAGATTTGGCGGAATCGATGGAATAAGAGATTGACATTGTTGTATGAATAGGATTCGGAATTCTTTTTTTCTGCCATCAGTAAAGGGGCACAAGTAAAATGAAGCCGTTATTAAAACTCTCCCAACTCTCTCCTAATCTTTCAATTATATGTTTCAAGTTTTTCTGGCGAAAAAAATAACTTAAATAACTCAGGCACGCGGCATGTGCCCTAACTAGAGACGCAGGCACTGAGAACTAGTCCATGACTCGGCGTCTACTCCGAGTGTGCTGGAAATGAGATCCTGAATCTCCCAGAATATACACGGTGCAAGGATACATACTTAAAAATTTAATCTTATTTTGAAATTATAAATTATTGGAAATCAAGTTTCAATATTTATTGATCAGTTCGCGCCGTTGAGACCCCCTGGTGCCTCCTAAGAATTTTTACTGTTTAGTCCGCACCTATCTAGTCTTACACCTTACGCCACTCGCCCGTGAAGCAGCTTGCGGAATAGCATGCAGTATTGTATGCGCAGTGGTAGCGGCGGCTGGGAGTTATAACGAGGAAGGGGCTCTAGTCAGCGGTGTGTTGGGTGAAACAAGTTCAAGGTATATCACCAACACCCCCGCTTTCAACCCTCTCTCTCTCCTTTCCCCTCGCTGGTGGTGATGGTGGCACAGGCGAAATCAATAATCACGGAGCCGTGCCTTTTATTCCCTTGCATTTCTTTTCTCCCTCCCTCCCCCTCTCTTCCTCTCTCTCTCTCTCTTTCTGCCCCATCATCATTCTGCCTCCTCTCCTTCGTCCTCTCTCCCTGCGTCCCCAGTTTCGGAGCGAAGGGGCGGTGACGTTGCATTGTATTGCTTCATTTGTGTGTTCTTTGGTGAATGAGACCGAATGTATCTCCTCCTGCCCCCACTCCAGGGCTCATCTCTAAGAACAGAGTTATTAGTTCAAATTACAAAAAGACTACGTGCGAGTCCATTTATTGATTGCCAGGGAAGAGGAAAGACGAGAGAAGTTATATAGAAATTTCTTGCTGTAAATATTGGAAAGTAAAAAAAATAGATAAATACATAAAACAGTTAAGAAAACATGTTAAACAACTTAAAAAAACTTAAATACAACCCTAGAGAGAATTTGACTAATTAAATAATAATAATAGTATTTTAATAATTTAATAGAATTTGAGTAGATAAAAATTAAAAATGAATGTGAACATTTAGGATGCTATGGAGGACTTGATCAGGAGGTTTGGTGAACTCACTCACTGAGAAACTGTGCTGGTGGTGCTTTAGGAGGAAAGGAATGACGGGGGTGGTCGAGTCTCATTGAGGGGTTGGGGGCGGTGTTGTTGTGTGGGGAAGGGGGTGTTGCCAGTGGTGCGCGGGTGGATGGGGTTGCTGAAGGTGGGCGGTGGCTAACTGGAGGGGAGGTTGCTCTGGGAGACGATGGGGAATTTTCCGCGTTGTCTTGGGTTCCGCGGTAATGTCCCTTCAGTTAAGGATACGTGAAAATGCTAAAACCACGGAGTCGAAATGTATTAAATCGGAATCTCTGGCGCCTATTGTGTCATTGTTGAAGTTAAAGTCATATCACTCACATTAATCGGGTTTTTTTCTATCCTACCTTTTCAGGGATTATGGCCACTTTTTCGATATCATTAAAGACCCTTTCTAATCGCATTGTATCGTTTAAAACATTTGAGCCCTTAAAGCATGTGCATCTGATCAATGAGAAGCGTGTGAAATATCTTAGAGTTTTCTTCTTTTTTCAAATTATTACTCTTCATCTTTTGAAGTGACAGACGGTGGAAGTTAGCTTGTATGGTAGAGCTTGAACGCTTGAACGAAGATATGATTCAAACCTCTGAATATCTTTCTGATGCGATGTATTCGCTGCAGTGAAAGCGTAACTCAATTTTGCATGTGTTTCACCCAGAGGAAGATGACGATCGTCAGGAAGTTGAACGGGGTCTGAGGTCTCATATGTTTTCTTTCTCTTTCGCGGCCTTTGACCTGTGCCTTGCCAAACATCCATATGACTGCTCAAGGGGACCGTGATGTTGGTACGGAAGGTCAGCGCATGATTCAAACCCGCTGAATCTTGGAATGACTGATCCGATAACTTTTGACTGTTGAGGTTGAATCGACTTCTCCGATTCAAAAGCACCTATTTCATATTTCGTCTCTCTCGTAGACTTTGTCACGAAGTCAAGGTCGGCAGCTGCTACTAATGCTTCTAGGAATCACTGTTTTTACTTCAATATTTTCTGTATTAATGAGCTTCCTATACAATCACTTTCACTAATGGGTGCACTAACACTGAGTCTTATTTTATATGAAGAGACGTTCCCCTTCACAATTTAATTTGCTTTAAAGTTGATTGCGGTCAGATAATTGTTTTATGATGATTAATTATATTTGTGATGTATATGTTTGGAAAAGACTTGGAGACAAATTTCGTTAGCCGCAGACATAAGAGTATGATATTAAAATTGTTACACGGAAGTGTCTATAAGTAATGTTTAAAGATAACAAGATTGAACGGCTATAAGAGTCTCCGTCAGAAATCAGATGTTTTTTAGGAGCAAAGTTCACGTCCTAGTTTTTCGATTTGACGAATAAGCATCGCCGAAACTGAAAATTTTATCCCACCATGAAGACTGAGATAATAGTACAGCCTAGTTTGGCTAATTGATGATGAGTAATGCTCGCGATCGCCTCAGGGGCCGATTCTGAAAGTCAGTGCGCGGTTGTTCGTACGTATTCTCCTCGATGGCTCCTTTGCTCTGCCCTGGGTTTTAGTGGTTGTTTGCCTCCACCCACCCCATTTCCCCCATTATGGGTTGCGAATGTGCAAGAGGGTGGGTGGTGGTTAAGGGGGGTTGGGGCGTATGGCTGCTAAAGACGTCATCATGGAACATTCTCTCGGTTCTGTCGTTTGTGTGAGATGGAGTGAGGTTTCCACGTGCCTTCCCCTCCGGGACCCCGCCCCTGTTCTTCCCCTCCTCATCCTTCGTCACTCCTCCTCCTCCTCGTATTCGCGAAACAGAGAGAGAGAGAGAGAGAGAGAGAGAGAGAGAGAGCGAATGGGAGCCACATCCCCCATATCGATTCACGCCCTCCACCTCCTTCTTTTTTTCATTTTCGTCGGCTGATTTTTTCCCCTCTTTTTATTCTCCCCTATGCTTTTCCTGGATTTTCCCTTCTCCTCCATCCTCGTCCGCACATTTTACGAGAATCGTGTGACTGCTTGGTTTACATTTGTATATGTTCCTTTGTATGTGCTTATTTGTGGGTAGATCCCCCCGCTATCTCAAGGGAGTTTTGTTCTTTATGTCCGTTATGAATTCTGTCCTGGGTTTGAATAGGTAAAATACACACTCTCTATGTCGTACAGAACATCTTGGATATACATACTTAAATGATGGCCGGTTTCAATTCCTTATAATGTCATCTGATCTCTAGTTCCCCATTCCATTCAGTTTGTGCACCCGTAAGTCATTATTTTCATGAAATCGGACGGAACGAGTTCTCAACTCAGTACAATTCCCTGTCGTCGTTAAGATGAATCAAATTAAGTTATTTGTAAATTAATTGCTCCTTTGGCTGAGAAAATTAAGGGAATAAGTTTAGCACACTCTTTAATGGTTCGTGATCGTGGAATTAAATTTTTTAAAGAATGGCTTGACGATTTTTTTTCCTATTTCATCGATATTCGGGAATGGATGTGATTTCGTAGTTTAGTTTCCTTAAAGCAATGCTGCGAGAGATGTTGATCCGTCTCCGCTATCGCAGTTGTTGTTATTGATTTCAACAAGCGATTTGCGGCTAAATGTTTGTCTCAAATAGAATTGATAATTTGTTGTTCATGCAACTTTGGTACCAAGTACCTACATACCAGTGGATTGAAAATGTTTAGAATGTTGTATTGATGGAATTTCGTTCGATAGCGTACTATTACTCTGAGGGAAACTTGCCTAATATTAAAAACTATGCCTGATAGTTTTTTGCTCTTTGTATTTAGTCCGCAGTTTAAATTTGAATCAACTGTGGAACGTTCATCTCATCAACAGAACGATTTGAAAGGGCGATGTCGTTGCCTTCCCTATTTCGTTCGCCTCGTGATATTCGCGCGGTTGCATCATTGAAGGAATAACTGCGCAATAGTCTAGTCGGCCAATTGGAAGCGAAAAATATTTCCGTGTCTGCGAATTCTGTCGAGTTCAAGGTACGTACTCGCTCTCATACTTCGTGAGCCATAATTCACCAGTGATAAGTCAGTTCCGGGTGATTGAAAAGCAATCAACTTTCCAAATGTCCCCACATCGACTAATTTTAATTTCATAATTTTGATTATGATTTTAACCGAGATTTTTATCGTCGATTTTTGTTATGCTCGCACAAAATTGCCCTGGTCCGAATGGTTATTCTTCGTTGCTGCTGAATAGATGCCTAGAACAATCGAGTGACGACTGCGAGAGAATAAAATGAAGAGATATCTCCTAGCTTCATCCCCTCCACCCGCTCTCTGTGTCATCCCTCTCAGGGAAACCTAGTCTCTTGCTTGCGTCAGAACGTTTCGGGAAATTCTTTGTTGCGCAGTATTACTGGACCGAGCGACATAATACTGCGCAGTTTACCAACCAGCACCTATTGTAGATCCTCTCTGCCTTCGTCAGCCTTTCGTTTCCATAGCCACTAATGAAATTTAAACACCGACTGAGGATGAATCAATCACTCATTATGTAATGCTCGGAAAAGTGGGGTAAATACGTAATGCGACTCAGAAATTCACTTAAATGCATGTCTTCTAAATGTCGTTTCAATTATTGAAAAATCTGTTGGGTTACGTTTTTGTCTCACTCACTTGACTAGGCCCGAAACTCGTCAAATGTAACAAGGTATCGTTTTGGTTTAGATTCTTATCTATCCTAACCGTAACTTCTTATTAAATAAGTAATAGCCATGAGAAAATAGTTTATGCGTATGTTGACTGTTAACCGTTTAGGAAACTAGACAGAAACTGTGTATCGAATATTGCTTTTTCCTCATTGCATTTCGGAAACATTACCAATCACTTCTTAATTTACTAGTGGAGTTCTCTTTATTTTTGAGGCCTTAGAATTCGTTTTCTTCTGTATATCATTTTAAGTCTTTTGATTGTCATTCGAAAAACTGCGAGTACGTGGACGGCGTTGATGCTTGTGGAATCTGTGACAGTCATGGTCCAATGTAGTTGAGTTAACATTTAATTTGTTATACAGACTTAAATCGGTATTTATTCGATTTTAATCACGCCACCAATCATCTGTGGAAAGTTCAGTAGGTATTTTATTCCACAATCAAATGAAAAATGTATCTCTCTAAAAACTTGACCGAAATTATATTTACAAGTGCCAAAAATTGGACTTTATCATAACTCTTGAAGTGATTTTCTTTTACTTAATTTGGTGAGAATCAAGCAATGTCGCTGGATTCCTAATGCTATTACAAATTCTTCGTAGCAGATAGTTCGAAAAACGGTAACTTCACGGTTAACTGTACCGTCTGTGATCATATTACAGGTGGAATTAATTCTCTCGAAGAATGCATTTCCTGTGCGAGCCCCCTTGTCCTGCCATTCGTAATGCGTTCATGCGTTCTGAAAAAAAAGAACTTGGAAACCAGTTTTCCGCTGGTCTTAGTCCGCTAAACGTCGGGTTAGAGCGGAATGAGAGGTTATTTTTTTGCATTGAACTGCGTTCTTTCAGGTCCAGCTGGAAGGAAAAGTGCTAGAATAAGTACGTTTATTTCACTCCAAAATTTCCCGCGCAATGCCAATCAATACTACCATCCATCTTTCAGTCACGAGACGTACATTGTCATTGTAAATTTGTTATTGTATATATAATCCCTTCTTTTTCCTCTAATTTTGTATTTTGTTTGTGTTTGTCATTTCGACTGTCCCCTCAAGATAATTATGCTGTAGGAAATTTGTTACGTAGTTCTTAATCTAATTACTCGATGTTAATTCAAGCCGTGTCAAATTATATCGCCGTCATCGTTTTACCTTCTGCGTCTATTGTCTTCAGTTCCTGCGTCTTTAGCGATTCAAATCAAAAGACTGTCTGTGTGGTTTTCGTGGACGTATTTCATTAGGTTGTTATTTTTATTGCAGCCTAATAAATTAAATTAGTCGGTGGAGTAATAGTGGAGGCAATCTTAAAATTACTGCAGCGGATATAGACATCCTATTCTCAATTTTGTGACTGATACTTCTAGAATCCGTAACATAAAAACTTAGTCCTTTTTTTACAGTTCATTAGAATAATTTATATGTTTGATGGATTAATGTGACCATTAATTAGCTTTTGTTTCGGAAAAAAACTTCATAAAGATAATTATCAAATCCACCGACGGCTAATAAGATAATTCAACACTAGTGATGTGATTTCCAATGACTTAATAGCTGTCCTGGGTCTAAATATGCAGCCATTATGGTCCGCCCTAGGAGGCATTTTTTGTAGGTTGAGGTAGTGCTTTTAGCTTAGCCCCCATAGTTTCTTTCTTGTTTTAAGTACAGGGGATATTTCCTAAAATATGGGAGTTTCATTTTCCCAATAAAATGTATGCGGGACTGACTTTCTTTTAATGTTAAGGAAATTTGAATTCGGTATTCGAAGGTTATGAATTATCGGATTCGACCTATTTCTATTCACCTGAGTTAACAATTTCTCATCAAAGCGGAAATGGATACCACGGAGAATTTTACACGTGCAATTTTCTGTTCATCGTCATCATCTCAAGTCAACAATCCTAAGATTGGTTTGACGCAGCTCCCCACTCAGTTCTCCTATCAGCTAATATTTTCACACCTACATATTTCTTCTCTTTCACATCCTTCTTTACTTGTTCCATATATTTTGTTCGAGGTCTTCCTTTTCCGTTCTTGCCTTTCACTTGTCCCTCGACGATTGTCTTCATCAGGCCATCATGTCTAACAAGAATAGGCCTACAAGGTTGTCCCGTCTTCTTGCTAAGGTTTTCATGAGACTTCTCTTCTCTCCTACTCTTCTTAGGACTTCCTCGTTATTAACTCGGTCGAACCATTTGATCTTCATCATTCTTCTGTAGCACCACATGATGAAGATCAAACGGATCGATCTATCGAAATATATCGCCTTCTCTTTCTCTTTCTTTCTCGAGAGTGAGAGATAGATCTACTAGCTCAGGTGGTCTCCTTGGTCGCTGTCTCGTCTACTCTGGATGCCGAGGAAGACATCGATCGTGCTGCGTCCCAATCGCCGCTTTCCTCCTCCTCTCTTCCTCGCCTCTCGTTCCGCGAATCATTTCTTGCCCCGCGCGCACGTCCGCCCGATTTTCGTGCACGCTCCCCCGAACCTCCCTCTGCATATCATTCCCTCTCGCGCTGCCGCGTTTAAGGTTTAGGTAACGCATTTCAGCCACTGCGATTGAATATTTCTCGCGAGGAATATAAGGTTTTCTCAGGCGTCGTAAGTGGGCTTCCGCGCTCGCCGTGCGTACAGCTTTACAGGTTGTCGATTGGGTGCGTTTCGAGGCCCTGATCACGCGTGTATCTTCTGGTCTCGATTTTGAGGTCGACATGGAAAATCTTCTGCAACTACTTGTGTAAGCTAGCCCAAGAGTGAATTGCCACCATCATGCATTATTCGGCTTGTAGCCGCTTCGTTCGTCTTCTGTGAAAATACTCTGCCAACTCATCCACGTATGTGCCATAGGTGAACCGTCCCCTAGCATCCTCTATTTCCAATGACAGGAAAAAAATTATCTTTTGCGAATCTTGGTTGAATCACGGAATGGGTGAGGATTGATAAAACATTTCTACTGCATGCGCGCACCTTTTCTCGAGTAATTATTAAGGTCATTGAAGTCATTTTATTATCCCTGATCCTGTTAGCAGTCTAGCCTTGGCTAAGAAATTAACTAAATCGGTAACTAACTGGACGAAAAACCCTGACAATCATCCCTAAGATAGCTAAGTAGTGTTTCACGTGTCGTTGGAAAAGTGTATTCTAAAATCTCTCCGGCTAAATCTATTTTCCTCTTTCGTGCATGGGTCGCTTTATTGGTGCATCGGAGTTGGATGTGGGCATCCGAAATGAGCTGCATTTGTTTTGTGGGCGCTTATTGTTTTGTTTTATTGGTCACCGATTTTTGATGAGACGCAGTCGGAGTGTAGTTCACTGAAATGTCATAATTTTTTTTAAATGCCCTTGATGGTGTCTTTGATCAGAGCAATCAGTGGTTTCAAGTATTGCGGGTTTTGGAAGTACGTAATGTGCAGAGGACCAATGCTAGCGTTCCGTTGCGACCTAGTTTCAGCAATTGTAAGTGCCCCTTTTCTCTCCAGTGTTTTCGTGACTCGTTGTCGCAAATACCCTTTTTGCATATGTCACGTCAGCAGGCACGTAGCCAGCCAGGGCTACGAGGGCTTCACACTCCCCTCTCCCCCCCGAAATTATTTCTCTGCCCGCCTTACATTCTTGTAGAAGACAACTATCCAAGGGGAACTTATACTCTGACTTTCCCGTTACTATTAAAAGTTGTGTACATGAAATGGGGGCGTCAGAACAGAGATGTTCTCAAATTCGAATGCAGGAATGTTAAAAAGTTGAAGGTATCATCGTATTTACTGCCTCTGTTGCTGATCCATCATTAATCAATAGTAGTATCTCAATATCATCACTGAATAGTATCTAGAGTAGACAGTGAATCAAGCCATTCATGAGATAATACTAATTCGCGTATTTTATTGCTGCCCTTCTGTTCATTCACTCTGCGTTGAGGGGAGGGTGGCTCTTGAGCCTCTTCGCGTCTATCTCAATGGGTAATGTCTATTCTGCAGCAGTAGCAAAGGGGACTGAACTGATTTCTGGCGTGTGATTTGTTTGCAGAATGCGTTTTATTTTCTTATTCAGTGGGTACGTTTCCCTTTCATGTTTGGGAGCAGTGAAACTGACGATGAAGAAAAGAATGGCTTGAAATCTGAGTGGTTATGGGGTAACCAACCGTTCGGCTTTGTGTCCAGAATCCATAAAATACGTGGTTGGTACTCACGGGGAATACTTTTGAGAGTTTCTGGCTTAGAATTATAAAAAAATCTTGGGTATCGGAATCCAGTGAAGTTATGTGGTAAATAATTTTTTTTTAAATCTTATTATGCCTCCAGTCGATCGTGTTGTTTAATAAAATTGAATTATGGCGTTTAATCTTTTTTTTTTGGGTGAAATTGTTGATGACCGTCACAGAAAGCAATTTGAGATTAATTCGATCATTTCAATTTTTTACTCTACTATTTAGCATCCCACTTTGACCAATGACCAGAGAACACGAGTACTTACCTTTTTCCTTTCTTTCGAAGTAAGAATTTTTTGTGGACAAAACTCGGTAGAAGGCCAATGTAAGATCGCGTACTTTACCTTTCCGAAACTTGCAGTTAATTACTTTGAGGGTTTCTTTCGTTGAATCCTGAAATAATGCGGTGTGTTAGCTGTAGTGTAGTGATGTGATTATATTTTAATGACTTAATGAATCGTCCTACTCTCTTTTTTGATTTTGTGTGTCCAAATTTAGCGTGTTTCAGTTTTTGTTGAGGCGAGCTCTAGGCCGAAACCGAACGAAACTGTGTCCGCAGAAAGGATCCTTCTTCCTTTTACACTTTCCATCCGAAGCCTTGGGTTAGTAATACCTACTTAGGAGAGTTTCTGACTAGAATGTTGTAGAATGCGAGATTACTTTAATTCATTTTTATTATTATATTGACAAAGCTTATCGTGGCTCATTTTTTGTTCATTTTCTTAATACTCGGGTATCGATTTTTCCTTTTTTGTGAAGATTTAACTGTCAAGTTCTATTGAAGCCATCGACGATTGCTTTGATTGATCGGATCTTTGTGCCTACGCCTCACCTTCTACAGCATTTTATCACCGTGATGGGAACTCTGAAAAGAACGTGCCTTTCCTTTCCGGAATCAGCGATCAGTTCTTCAGACGAAATTATCCCTATTATATACTACATAGATATTCGAGGGTGTGGACATACAGTGGTTATATTCTTTTAATGATTTATAGTTTCTTAGAAAATGTTTTATTCATATTATTAACATCAGTTTCAGCGTGTGCCATTTATCGGTGAAGACAAAGTCACGATTTATTGAAGCCAATAGAAATCGCTTTGATTAAACCAATCTTCGAGCCATGAGTGACACATACCTGCTACTCATCATCATCATCATCATTAGTCAGCAAATCTAAGATTGGTTTTACGCAGCTCTCCATTCCTCTCTCCTATCCGCTAGCCTTTTCATAGCGACGCATTTCTTATCTTTTACATCCATTACAACCTGTCATATATAACTCATTCAGTGCCGTCCCTTGCCCTTCTTCCCTTTCACCTGTTTTTCTACGATTGTCTTCATCAGGCCATCGTGTCTCATAATATGATCAAGTAAGTTTTCCCGTCTTCTCCTTAAGATTTTTAGAAGACATCTGTTCTCCCTCTATTCTCAGCACTTCCTCATTACTTACTCGGTCGATCCATTTTATCTTCTTCTTCGGTAGCACCACGGTGTTTGTTACGTGCGAATTTTTCGCGAACGAACCTCGCGAAAGAAGCCAACCTGAGGAATCGTTCGCACCCTTCCCCTGCTTCTCTCTCTCTCTCCCTCCCAACCAACCTCCCCTCCCCCGACGAGAGCGCCGCCGCCTTGGGGAGGGGGAGGCAGGAGGGAGGGGTCGTTAGCAATGCCCGTCTTCCGCCCCCGCCTTCCCCCACCCTCCGTCTCCCCTCCTCCCCCTCCCTCCCCCTCTCTTCCAGACACGCGGTTGTCGGCCAAAGATCTCTCTCCCCTCCGTGACGTCGTCTCTCTTTCCCCTCTCGTCCGCGCGGAGTATGGCAGGCGGTGCGGCTCCACCCGCGCGACTTTTCATACGTGTATGGCGAGGATTTAGGAGGTTGTTTCGAGACACGAAGTACGTTATATTTTAAAGAAAACCGATCACCGATACGTCACCGACTGCCGACCTCAATGGAGCGGTTTCACGTTCTACATTTCCTGGATATTGTATTTTAAATTAGGCTTTTCTCTTCAGGCACATTTGTCTGTACCCTTTTCGGCTCTGGGATAATGTTGCTAAATGTGAGAATACGTTTGTAGTGACGGAAAAGTGATGTATTGTGCGTGAAGATGGGATGGGATCTTATGGGGATCTCAACCGGTTTAAATATTTGTACATCACCTACGTGAATGAATGAATGAATGTGTTTGAATGAACAAAAAAGCGTCGATATGTAACTATAAACAACCGCAACAATCAGGTGGCTCCTGATTTCTGCCGGAAAGATGTAGGTAATCTGGATTAATTCACCGTGGTGGCGATGGACGTCGTTCTGTGAAACTTTGGTGATGTACAAATATTTAAATCGATGGAGAACCCGATAAGACTTCGCTCAAATAATTTACCGGGAAAGAATTTCATCATTCTTTGATGGAATGTGAGTTATTCCTTAAGAAGCATGGTAAACATGAAAACTAGACTCGTCATAGGACTTCTAAAGAAAGTTATTAGCATGTGAATGCTGTGACCGAAGACAAATCGCGTTAGTTGCATGAAAATGGCGCTAGGGTCGCCTCCAATAGCTCGAAGGATGTCGGAATGAACATTTTAAGAATGGAAATATTATCATCCTCTTGTTCCATTTTTTGTTTTTACCTCTAGGGTTGTCGTTTTTAATAACATCTGCGATAAATATTTGAATCGCGTGTTCACGAATACATCCGTTAATCGTCACTCGTGTATGCTTCGTATTCGCCGCTTATACCTACCAGATTTTGTCGTGCGCGAAGGAATACAGTTATCATGGTCGGGAAGTGCCGATATTTGTCGTGAAAAAGTTATGCTCTACCATGCCTCATTGAATTGAATAATCGTTTGGTGAAGTTCATCCTCTGAATATATTAGCGGTTTCGAATTTCTTACCCGTTATGTTTAAGAAAAACTGTACATATGGGCCTGTCAATAAACGTGTGTCATTGATTGTTTCTTCCGAAACTAGGAATTTGTATAGTAAATTGTTATACTTTGTAAATTTCCAAACCATGCCATGCGATGCAATCATCCCAAGTCCCTTTCTTCTTCTCTCATCTGTCATTTTAATTTAGTTTACTCTTTGAGGGAAACAATTTTGAGATGATACGAAGGAAATTTTGAATCAATAATAGTGTCAATCATTTAAATGTGTGAAAACATTCACCGCGTATCAACTATCATGAATATTAATTTCCCCGCAGTCAATTCACCAAAGCTCAAAGCTGTTTCCGTTTCGTGGTTTTTTTATGCTGTTTATAGAGAATGAGCCGGGGAAGCGATTGCGCCAACTCGATTGTTTTTTAAAATAATATTATGTGCGCCCTCATTCACTTTCCTCTGCCATTAGTCATCCTAAAGTGTCGCTCTTTCCCCTGCAAGTTCCCTTCTTTCTTTTGTCATGACAAAATTTTGTTGTGAATTCCAATCGATTTTATTCCAATTTCTTCTCATAATCGGCCTCGCATATTTTTAGGTAATTTTAAATCCTTAAGCCGGTATGCAGGAAAGGGGTGAGAAGTGGCCATCCATGATTTCCGAATATCCTTACCTTATTGGCATGGGTCGAACGAAATCCTATTCTTGTTCCTTTATTTTTTCTGTTTCAACTTTATTTAGACCTTAATATTTTTCGGTGATTAAGTCGTCCAGCTATGCCGTCGGAAGGTTACGTGGAAAATGAGATTGGAGGTGGTCAACAAGGAAAAAGTGCTTTCGTTGTGCATTGGTGAGTTATATTTAACCCGCAACGGTAGCATCCTTGGTAGTTTCCGGTGTTCAGTCCATCCAAAGAATAAGCTCGCGGACCAGGAAAGTCCCTCGCTCGGTGTTTTTTTGGTGGATGTAGTAGTGTTTGCTAATCTTGCACTTACTCGTCGCTTCAATTATGAAATTTCTTCGCCTGTGGTACCAAATTCCGAGTACGCTGCCCTGTTGTCTTTCCGCAAGTAAAGAATTAATATCGCCGATGGATCTCTGTTGATTTGATTTTGCGAGAGTCCATTCTAGGACGGATGAATCTGGTTGAATTCGAGTCGGAAAATATATCTACCAGCGATCTCCATTAGTTAAGTATACTGTCAAGTCGTTCAAAAGTGAGAAGTTTGTACGATCGGGTAAAATCCTTGTCGCTAGTATGAAGGTTAGTATTTCTTTTTTATGGAAATCTTACTATATTGTGTGTTCCATTGTTGTAATTTGGTGAATTAAGGTGTTGTTTTAAATTGGTGTCTGATTTTGGCTTAATTCTAATGGAAATTAATGTTCGATTTTGATGATGAGTGCTGTAATACGTCCACTTTCTTTATTGTGTCTCCGTTCAAATGAAATAGCTGGCCTTTAAGAAATATGTTTTCTCAATAATTATTGTAGATGGACACCTCAAATAGTTAGTCGACAGGACTGAATTCTTGCCCCTAAACTCGTGAATGTACTCTGCCACATCTTAAAATATTATGTGCGATTTCCATAATAAACGCGAACTTAGTTATTTCCATTTCTTGCTGTAAGTGTATTCTAAAATTAGATGTTTCTATATGAAAGCAATGAAAACGACCCTTCTCCCCCACAGCCTTCAATATCCTCACTTCTCGTCTCACAAACCCCATCCTCCACCTTACCCCCTCCCTTCAAGCACCAAGACTATTTAAGGAGGAACTCTTTAAGACTTGTTACACTTGATAGTCTTGTTTGTAACGACGGAGCGTGTTGTGTAATAATAAAACTCAGTGGAAATATTGCAATGTCTTATTTTAATAATATTAAGGACTTCCACCATATCGTGCCCAACATCATACTAGAAATGCAATACAAATTCCATGCTTTACGAGGACAAGAAGGAAAAGCCGCTCGCTAACTTTTTTTCCTGTGTGTTAGCCGCTTTATTATAATAGATTTTTGTCTTCACCTGATGTCCTATTGCTAGGAAAAAAGTAGCGTCCGCGTACGCAGTGTGTAGTCAAATGTGGTTTATAGATGCGTGAAAAGGAAGGTGCTGTTTATTTCAACAGAAAAGAAACAAGACGAAGACGTGGTTTACTTTTATTAACAGATGTGAATATATCAATCTAGTTGGCTGATTATCGAAGGAGTTTCAACTCGGTATTTCCTGGCATTGGAGGCTTACGTATGTGGTACTTTGGTGAAGCCTTTTCGAGTAGATTATTTTCATAAGAATTTGGGACTGGAGCGGAGATTTTCTTTCGCTACAACGCTTTTAGCATATTCTTCGTATTTGAGTGACGGCTTTTGAGTCGGTTTCATATTATTTTCGTGACCGACTAATGATCTCTTATTTTTTGCGTGCTTTTTTCCCATGTTGTTCCTTCAGTGGTGGGATGAAAATTCAAAGTATCTTCTATCGTGAATTCACGTGACATCCTAGAAGAGAAAATAGGGCTGAAAGTGTGATTGTGTTAGATATGTATTTGAAGAGTCTGCAATGATTGGCAGGAAATAGTATGACAAAAACTCCATTTTCATCTCTTTTACTTTCCCATCGGTTTCTCACGTACGATACTTTCATTCTTCCTTGTTGCATACATGATCCTCCTCCATTCCCTTGAATAGTCCCCCGTATGATGTCACCGCCGTCTACGTGTTTCAAACCCTTAATATCTCCTCTGGCGAATCAATTCTTCCAATAGCGTCTTCTAAAATAGTGAAGTCATCCAAACCCATGTTTGGGAATCACTATCCTGCTGATTTCTTGGCATAATATGTACGTAATATTAATAATATAATTGTTTATTACTCCAACAAATAAAAGTACAGAATACGTACGGGTGAAGTCATCCAAAGCCATGTTTGGGAATCACTATCCTGCTGATTCCTTGGCATAATATGTACGTAATAATAATAATAATAATAATAATAATATAATTGTTTATTACTCCAACAAATAAAAGTACAGAATACAGTACGTAGGAAATGTACCTGGGAAAAGATATCCTTCCAAGTCATAAAATTTAGTAACCTTTCGATACATACTACGACGTAATACGTTGAATCGAAAGTGGCTGTGATGGAGACTCACTGCGTCTCACAACGATTCAGACATTATGTATTGAGTGAAATTTATCAGTTCTTCCATTGAACGAGTGACTGCATTTCTTCTCACGTTACTATCACCAACTCTGTCTGTAATAGTCATCTGGAACTTCTGAATGTGTCGGAATTCATCAAAACGTCGGGAGAAATGGAGTCACATCACGGCGAAAGACACAAAAAATATTCATTCAACATTGGGAAAACACCAAATCGTGCTTCATTTTTAAATTTTTGTGATGGATAGTTTTTTTTGGACCTGTAGAACGGATAGGTGTGGAATTTGAGGAAAATTATTATACCCATTTCTACTTTATGGCCAACCTTGCTTAATGTTTTTTTGAAACTTGACGGAAGTGTTTGGCATAGAGTACGAGACCGATCTGTTTTTATGTAAACAGTCTGTCTTAAATATTTTAGTAAAATGTTGATTGTGAGTCAGCGACTTATTTCAGTGTCCATTCCTTCTCTCGTACATTGTCTTCGCCGTTTTTCTTCCTTACTTCGAATTAATGCGTATTGTCTTGTTTCGTATGAATTAGAGGCGAGGTTTGTTCATGTGTTGTCGTAGGTATGCATAGAACACCACCGGTAATCCTGGGTCATTGGCGCCATTGCGTAAAGGGTTAGGAAGAAGCATTCATAGAAAACTGAAGTGTCGGAGCTTGGGTACTCATAGCGCCTGGAGGACCTCTGTTTTTCGCCTCTTCTCGTGGATATAAGTTTTTACTTCGAGTACTGTCTTCGTAGAGTGGGGTTAGAAATCCCCCAAAAAGAATCTCCCCCTCCCCCCGCCGGGACTCGAACTCGGGTCCTCAGGGTTTGGGAAGTCATCATCACTCACGGCCGACCCCAAAAATTCGTGTCGTCGTGCGTGATGCCGTGGCAACTGGCGCCAGCATTATTGGGGCCCTTTTCCAGGTGCTTTGTTGTCGCCGTGCGCGTCTTGGCGCCCACGCTCCCGTTCTCCGTTGATGCGTGATCCGCGACTGTCTCTTGTCTCGGTGGCCTACGCGCGCGTGAGGTGAAAATTCTCCCCCCCTCCCGCCCCTTTTACGTCCGACCAATCTACTCACGCGACTTGCTCTGAATGACGAAAAGTAAGGGGGAGGAAAGGGAAGGGTTGTGTGTGTGTATAAAAATCTCCCGCCTTACGGTCGTGAGCAGCGTGCGTTTTATGCGCGGCCAGTTCCTTCTTCTTTTTTTATATTAATGTCCTTGAAGAATGCGTGGCGCGTGAGTCCCTCATTAGGGGTCCCGCCGCTTGTTCGTCTCCCTCCTTGCCTCTATATTCTTCCTTGCTTCCCCCGGCGCCCCATCTCCTACATTTAAAGCACCCCTCCCCCTCTAACATAGTTCTCCCTCCTCCCACACCTCTCAGACCTTCGAAACAAATACTTATATATAGTTTTGGGGCAAAAACAATCTGCCCTTCCTATCCTATGGCTATGAACAAAGTGGCTGTCGATATAAATCTCATTTCCTAAGGGACGGATTTAAAGAAAGCTTTGAAACTCGTCCAATATTTCTTTCTTTTAAAGTTGATTTTTTCATATGAGTTAACAAATAGTTTTGCTACCAAATTGATGCTCGTGGCAGTCATGTTGTTTCAACGTTGTATGCCACCTTGTCTAGCGTTTCATATTCTTCACCTCCTCCTGCTAATGAATATCGTATTGTATGGCATGCTATGCCGAAACCTAGGTCGCATTCATATCAACTGTGCACTTGCGATCGAAACCGATCTTAGGATTTATGACTGTTGATCCAAATCTAATGGCTTATAATATGGTGATTGGAGAACTAACAGTTAACAGCCAGTTGGCAACTGATTGAGTTAAGGCTGTATGCCTGTGAAAGTTCACGTCCTTTGGTGTGACGTGTAACGGATCCCTCAGTAATGCATGATGTATTCCACACAGTATTTAACAAATACTAAACCGGTTACGGCTTTTCATCTCAATATTAAGAAGTATCTTGATAATGACTTTAAAATAAAAAAATAATATCTTTAGCATCTAGATAACAATCTGAAAAGGTCGAGATCAGTTGAGTCTTTAAATAAATACTGTGGGAAATAGAGCAGAGTTTACTTTTTAACCCATTATGTCACGATTCCACAAAAGTAAACTGGCAAACCATTGATCTCGCGACTTGTGAATCCGCTCGTGCGTAGAATCCTGTGTGAGCACATCCATGTGTTTCCTGTTTAGGGATGTTGAAGTTGCTCTTGTGTTAATTTCGTCGGATGGGGAGGGGAGGCCATGGAGTATGGGAAGCGGCGTCGTCGCGGGGGTTGTTTTGGGGAAGGAAGGGTCCTGCGTCGCCGTGTGCTCTCTCAACAACTAACGAATGGCGCCAAGGGGTCGCCGGTTTAGCGTCCCGCCCGACGGACGGAACACTCTACCTTAATTGCTCTCCACGCATTGCACCCTAGTAGGGTTAGAAAAATTCCGCCGGAAAAATCTCTGCTTTGCTCGGATTTGAACCACCCCCGTGAATAGATATGATGCTGATCGTATCATCATCGCATCCCTACTGAACCCGGACCACATTAAGAGCGACACGGAGAACGTAATATTAGAGCCACACTATATTTCCAGGAGCGATAGAAGCGATAAATTAAGAGAGATTTTTTTCAGAAAGGATAGATGTAAAATATTCGTTTTTCCCCCGAAACATGAACGACTTCAATATATGCTAGTCCTAACTTCGCACTGCATTTTTATGTGTAAACGGCTGGTGTCCTAACACCCCCTGCCACACGCCTTTTAGACTGCTTGCGGGGTATTATGTAGATGTAGATTCCTACGATACTTCCACTATGATGCTCTGCGGTTTAACAAGCCCCTCAGATTCTCATAATTTTTCGCGGTGAGTTAGGGATAACGGACCCCTTTTATCTTTCTTCCCTTTAGATATCTACCTTTTAAAAGGGTCGTATACATGGTGGAATTTATTCATAAGTATTCGATTATTGTTTATTGCAGAAAAACTCATTGTTAACTCTTTGCTCAACTTCCTTCATTTTAGTCTTGTCTTTCCGATATTATCGCGGACAATGTTATCGATGAGAAAGCAATATGTTTTTCTAAATTTAACTCAAGTATTCAATGCGTTAGTTTTATACTTTTTGCGGAAAATTAATTTTAGAGTTTTAATTCAACTAATCAGAGGCTAAATTTGTTGTTGTGTATAACTATGATCGTTCGTGAGCTTCTAGAAATATTCCCTGCAAATAAATTTTATTAATCACCAAATTGAACTAATTATTTACGGATAAAAAATGTTATGTTTATAATAGAGCTCTTCTTTGAATCGTCTTAACCTTGTGTAAAAATAATGGCTGTTGAATATTCTCTCGTACAATAAGAATTATACGCATCCAAATTGGCGTCATGCGATCGATGAATATCAGCGCTTGGAGAATATGTATTTTCAATATTTGGAAATTTAATTCTCACGTTCATTATGCTGATTTTCTGCTTTTTAAATTGCCTTTGATTCCATCAGATTAACGTATTCAGACGTGGTGTAGTTGAGTGTAGTAAATGCTTGCGTGGTAGTTAGAAGGAACCCTTTTATTCCATTGCCTAGCGACCTCGACAATACAACAGCGTGGTGGGGGGTTGGGGAGAGAGGGAGGGGGAATGAAAGAAGAAGGGGGGAGATGTCGTTCGCTTCAGCCGCGGGCAGAGTCTGCGACGTCCCCCTTCGGAGGCTGTGGGAGACAAGTCTGCGCTTTTGCCATCCCTCCCCCTCCCTGGCGCCTATCCCTCCTTCAGATGGATAGGGGGGAGGGAAGCTAGGGGATTTTTATTTTTCCATGAAGAAGATGGGGTGGGTGTGAGAATGGCAAGCTTTTTTTTCCCTCTTTGTTCGTGGGTGGGGGCGTATTTATTTCGATCGTGTCCCCCCTCCATGCCCCAATCCCTTAATTTTATTTTTCCTCCTCTCCCATTTCGGATGGTTTGCAATGGGGTTGGGTGAGGGGGGGAGGAGAGGGATGGTTTGTGGAATGAGGGGAAGGAAACTGGTAGGCTTGCGCCGCCGTTTCTAACGACCTCGGTTCGATACGTACTCTTGGTCTTGTATTTGAGGCGGCTTCTGTCAAGTGCAGTCACTACAGAGGGTTGGTTTGCTATTACATGCTCGCTGAGGGATGAGCCTAGCATACTGGTCATGGTGGCCACACTTCAGGAGAGCCATGCAGTGTTAGGAGAATTTGCAAAAACGGCTGGAAAACAATATTATTATGCGGAATACCAGCGGCGAATTTTCCTCACCCCTCTGCGCAAGGGTATATGAATGTTCTATGAGTGAACATTCAATTTGTTTCGGCCGGTATCACTAGCGGCAAGGAAGTCCTCGCCTGCTTGTCCACATGCCCACCCTGAGTGGGCTTTTCACCGTTCAGGGCATGGAGGTTTGTGCATGTCCACCTAGTGTAAGAAGGGATTTTATGGTCCTGTTTTTGCTAGGAAAATGAATACTTCAATTTTTTACCAATATGTACTAACATGTCATTTATTTGAGACTGCCTACATAAATGCTAAAATGCCTTAAGTATTGAAATTTCTCAGAATTTGTTTTTAAATGATTTTTTGACTGCTGGAAAATTGCATAAATATTCTATATTTTGTGGAAAAATTAAGGAATTTCAGTTAGGCATTTGAGAGGCCACCTTATACAGTACCGATCGATATTTTTTCCTCAAACCACTGGTACCGACCAGTGTTTCAAATCGGTCCGGGGCTGTCATCGTGCGTTATAAATTTGTTCATTGTTGCAATGCTAAAAAGTTATTGTTGAACATCAGGAATGAAACAAGGTTATTCATATCACATCCGAAACAATAATTAAGGTGAAAAAATTTCCGCAATTTTACTTATTTTTTAGCTTAATTCCTTTATTTTCTATGGAAATGAAGAAATCCTGTTACCACTTATTGTTTGTCTTCTTATTTTTTCTTCATTTGAGTTAAACAGTGTGGTATGGAAGTAATATTGTATGTCAAACTGGACTGCTCTGAAGTTAACATATTAATTAGGGAAGCCGTTAAAACCTTTCTCCTAGGAATCTGAAAAAATAGAGTACGGTTTAGGTATAGATTCCTCAAACTTAAGGGACTCGTTTGTTACATATGGTTTTGTAACATACATTTTTTCTATGGAGGTGTCCTGTATAAACTTCATGTCACTTGCCTTCCCTCTGAGGATACGTTGTAATGAACGCAAGCCATGTAAGCGTTTAGAATGATGCGTGTGCCTTGGCTTGTGATAGGTGCTCGGTGTGGTGTGAAGTGAACCTCTCAATCCGACGGAATGCTCCTGGCGCCTGGCCTGGCGCCTTCATTGTGAAGGGGGCTGGGGTCGCACCATCTTCAGGCCGCTCTCATGCACTCCCCTTGCCAAACGTGCGGGTGGTCGCGCCACAGATTTCCCCTAGCCCAGTGCATTCTACCCCTCACCTTTCTGTATCTCCCTCGATTTACTGGAATCACTCATATACGGTGTCTGGATTCCCCTGGGAATGGTCACTTTCGAGGATGACGCATGGGAAAAGATGAGCGTCTCTTTACCATTACTCCATTTTTCGGTTAGTGTGTATCTACCTCGATGAAGAAAATAGCTGGATCTGTTTCATGTACTTAATTTGAATTTGTCCCTTTTTTTACTGAGTTCGTAAAATTCGTTTGACGGAGTTTGTAAAATTTGTTTCCCTAAGTTTTTACATTTCTTAATGAAACTTCAAGAGAGCGTATTTAATACGAGAATTTAAAACCTGTAAAAACAGTCTTTAATAATACTACTTTTTCCCGATGAATGATTGCTAAACTTTTTTTATCCTCTAATTTTCTTTTTTTCCTCTCAGTATGCCACCTTGTATTAAAAATATTTTCATAGAACTTAATCATGTAAGTTTTGGACCTTACAAGCTATAGTAAATTGAGCTCAACCATGTCGGTAACCTATTTTACGTGCATCGCTTACACCAAGGATGAAATTCGCCATGAAAAAAAAAATCGTTTGGCTCAGCCAGCACCTCGGCTAATTTTACCCTTCGCCCTTGTTGTATTGCTGCACCCGTGCGCCTGACTGCGTACAAAGTTACATGCAGTGATTTTTTCATCGGTTTGGCAGTATTGTAGTTTATTATGGTCATTGAGTGAGAATTGGTGACTGTGATTTAGAATAATGACTAAAAATGGAGAAAAATGGAAATGATAATGAATTAGGAGCGTCTCCTTACCATACTCCGTGTAGCTCCGTGTACCATTACTCCATTTTTCGGTTAGTGTTTATCTACCTCGATGGAGAAAATAGCTGGATGGCAGTAATGAAGGTGCGCCTACGGCGAGAACATCTCCTCCTGCGGCTGGCGCTGCATTTAACGTTCTGAACAAATAATTGTCTCTCCTCCGTGATTGAAACGAGAGCTAAATGCATGTGTGAGTTTGTGTAGGTGGTTGGAGGATGTCTTTTCTCGTGGTCTGTTTGTCCCCTCCCTCTCTCACCCGCATCTTCAGAGGGGGAATGAGGTCTCCGCAGTGGGATGCTACAGCCCATCAGACGGTCGCTGCTCCAGCTAATGGCATCTTCCTCTTCTTCTTCTCGCGGGGTCTCGAGGTTTCGGGGGATGGGCGCAGCTCTCTCTCTCTCCATTCACCCTTTCTCCTTTCCGTCTCTCTCGAATTCGTTTCTTTCGATTTCAGAAGAAATAGGAATCCATCCCCCGGAACTCTTTTTCTCTCTTCTTGGCTACCCATCTTTTTATCCTCTCGGAATACCCGCTGGCTCCCTGCGTTAAAATTTCAAGGATGCCTTGGGATTCGGAAAAAGGGAGTAAATAAAAAAAAAACTTCATCTCACTCTCAGACATCAGACTCCGATGTGGTTTATCGTTGAAGTTTCTTCTTAGGTAAGTGGAGAATTTTGTTGTGGAACAATATACTCTATGTTTTTCATAAAAAAAATAAATATTGTCATTCGGCATTGAAAGTATCGCTTCTTGCGCGCAAGATTTCTTCCTTCGAAAAATTGATTCGGAATTAAATTGGGTTGAAAGAATTTTGAAATCAAGCAATTGATAAGGGAAGGTTCAGTTTGTAAACTTTAGGATTGTTATTGCGATAGATTTCTTGTTTTTTTAGCTCTCAAGTTGATATTTCGAAGCTCTGATTTTAGGTTAGTACAATGGTTTTAATGTGTATGTAGAATATGGATGCGAGAGGTAATGAAATGTTCCAAAAAGAGGGCAATAGATGTTGTCAAAACTGAAGGAATACTCAATGACAGTCTAATTAAAATGAGAGTGAAACTGATTTGGTGAACAGTTTCATGCCTCGATATCCATATGCAATATTTTGTCATGATGCGCACGTTGAATTTTGTAAAAGACCTTGAAAGAAGAACTGTGTACAAAATGTAGAAGATAGGTGAAGATGTGTGTGTGAGTCCGGAGAGATAATGTATGCAGTCTCAGGGGAGATCACAATAAAGTTCAGCGTCGCAATATAGCTCTTTCCCAATTGTATTATTTTTGTCATAACTTTCCCAATAAGACATCGATGAAAATGATGACGATAACTTTTTCTCCTCATGGGTTGTGAGATTTTTTAAGTTCCTTTGGTGGGGACTTCTCTCCCACTCTATTTCATTTTATTTGACCATGATTCGATTCTACGGATGTTAGCAGTTGCTAACGATGGATTTTACCTGTCCCTCAAAGATTCCTTAAAGTACTTACTATAATTGATCTTGTGATTTAGGTATAGCAAACATGCCAAAGTTTTTCATTCCCACCAAGGTGAAACGAGGTGCTGCAGAGTTAACACGTGTGACAGTGTCGTTTTGTTTGTTTGTTGCGATGATTTCAATAATAACTCGCCATTAGCATGCAGTATAAATCGTGAAAATATTATATTTAAATGCATTCTTGTGTCTCAGAAAGTCTGATTTTTTATCATTTCCTTTGGAGAGGAAGGTTACCTTTTAGAGAAAAACTGGTTCGGATTGGCATTTGACCATCGTATTTTTTTTGTTATTTTGATATTCCTGGAGCCACAAATAGCACCTTTCTGTGAATGGTCTCGCGGAATTCATATTCTGGTGTGCGGGAATCGACTGATCTCGATTTGCTGCGACTTATGACTCTCATTTCCTCGCGTGGCCTACTTTCTCTCACACCCGTTCATGTAGAACATTTTTAATTTCGCGGAAGGAATATTTTTCATGTTTTAAATCTCGTTTCTTTTCGTCGTCGCCATTCCTTCGATTTTTGCTTTTTTTTCGTCGTAATCCTGGCGAACCCCTGTCGGTAGTTTATTTATTTGTGTAAAATATGTTGAAAACTTACTTTATCATGGCAGTGTGTCGTAAGTATCGAATATCTTATTTTACGGTCCATATTTCGTCTCGGTAATATTATTTGATGGAGCTTGATTGTATATGGTTTTTTTGGGTTGTTTTGTGTTCTTGTATGGAGTTTCGTTGGATTTATGAAAATTCGTCTTCTTTTTTTTTCAACATTGCAGTGGTTCCTTCGAGTATATACCGTTGCATTAGATCTTTATCGCTTTTTAAGTATCGATTGAGGATCTTGCAATTATTATGTTGTTAATAATATTTTTCTTGATTTTCTGAACCCCTCTAATTCAGTTAATCCATTCCCGCGGATATCATATGTTTGGGAATTTCAATTTTTTTAGTGTCGACTTCATGCATTAAATCAAACAGGAATTCGCCTACCGAATCGTGATTACCCCCCTTCTATTATGCTGTCTCCACCCGCGAATATTACAATCGATGATTCTGCAGTCGGTCACTTATATATGTAGTCAACAACCGCGCATTTAAACGAATTGACAAAAGTCGCCACTCGTGTCACTGACGAGAAGAGTGATTCGCATTTCACGGAGCAGTGGGCTGTTAGGGCTGTTAGCCGAAATTTATAATCGTCATGATGTGATCTATCAAATTAATAAATTTTCAATGTTAATCCTCGCGGAAATCAATATTATGGAGTCAATACTGTGAATGATGGGATCGTTCTGCACTCAATACCGCGCTTCGGGCGTCTTAGTAAACGTGCACCAAAAGTGGCCCCAGGAATCAACTTTCCAGAGTACGTACTCAATATTGTCCCCATAAATTTTCCATACTAATATAACTAACTATATGCAGTGAAACCTCGGTTAGCGAACGCCTGTGATAACGAACAATTCGGATAACGACAAAAAATTTCGCTAAAAATTTGCCTCGGATAGCGAACAGATGTGTAGCGGTCACGTTTGTGTTCGGTGCTGTGCGCTCCCAAATGGATACAAAGTAATACAATGTCTACAATAGTAAGTCTACAAGTAATACAATACCTATATAGTCTGTAACTTTCATATGATAGCGAGTCAATAGGAGCTAGGAACCAATTATTCCTATTTCCTTCATTTCTTAAGAGGAAAATTGTTTCGGATCGCGAAGATTTCGGATAACGACCAGCTTTCTGGAACTAGTGGTCGTTATCCGAAGTTCTACTGTAGTAATATGATTGTCCCCTTGTTGCCACCGTTTCTCGTCCGATTGTAGCGCTTTCTTTGGGGAGTAACGTAACTATTTGGTTTTCATGCGATGTATCACTCCTTGCGAAATCGTGCCTGTATCTCACTCTCACGCTTGAATCTCTCGTCAATTCTCGTGAGCCATCATGGCAGTAGAAGAGGGGGCGAGAGTTGGGAAGTACATAAAATAGACGCGGTCGCGCCTTTCGTGTTTTTTTTTGCATTCGCTTCGGCGCAGTAAATATGGCTCTCGAATGTTATTGGTTTAAATCGTTTAACCGTAAAATTGATTACCCAGCGCCCCCCATTCGCCTTGTAGGTCACATAAGAAAGTTTTACGCGTATAAATGAGGTTGATTTGTTGTGCTCCCATGCGGCTGGCTGGCTGCCTTTTCATTCCTCTCGCAGTCATCTTGTGCCGGAAGAAGAAAATGGTTTTATCTGCGTTGGAATGCGTGGAAAATAAATCCTGGGCAGCGATACTGTGTGAGATAGGCCAGTGTGAATTCATTCATTCGAGTTGGGATGATGAAAGCTTTTCAGTCAGAAGGGACTCATGGAAGAAAAAATACGTGGGGATGTCTTCTATGATACTGATTGTTGACCGCTTCAGTAATAATGAATTGTGTAAGTCTAACCGTTACAGCATATCGGTTTACATACGTGCATGTAGTATTTAACTGGGGCGTGCATTCCAAGCATCGATAAATGCTGGTGAGTCCTCCCAAGAATTTTTTTTGTAGCCACCTTTATACTTCCCTTCTAGTCCCTGAATGGGTGTGTGGAAGTGGGTTTTTGGAGAGCGCTGTTGGGATGGAAAAATGGATATCACGGCCCTCGGAGAATAGAATTCTTGTTCTTACATGGTCTTCATTTTAATTCTGAATCATATTCGCGATATAATTGACTTGTTTTGAGTGGTCCTTCGGAGGATTACGGAATCCTCACAAATACAGCGAAGTTCGAAGGGTGAAGTGAAAAATGGTTGAATTAGAGCGAGTTTGGTACGAGTCGTTGATAAAGGTAATGGCGTCAACTTTCTTGAAGAATGTGAAGTAATCTCGTGAAACCACAATGAAAATCTGTAGGAATATAAACCGTAAAATGGAAATTAGGCCTAGACTGTAGCGTCTCCCATGCAACCCCTCGGAAAACTACAAGGAAACTACTCGTATGTGTCAAAATTATCGCCTTTCATGATAAAAATACGAATTTCGACAAAGAATTAAGACTGTATAAATATTTAAATCGTTTCTGCCTCAACTTCTTGGAATTGCTACGTGATGATGGGAGTGATAACGACTTCAAAATTTTATGCACAATATGTATTTACATAACCGGTTTCGACACTTACTGTGTCATTATTAAGGGTACACCATCCTCATCGTATCAAAATTACCACTCCAGTGGATGGTACCCTGGCTAATCACACAGTAAGTGTCGTAACTATTTGGGTTAATAAACGTGTGAAAAATTATTAGATCGTAAACCTTCCTTCATCACGCACTAAAACTTTGAAATATTCAAAGATAAAAATAAAAACAAAACGTTTTTCTTTAAATGAGTGTAGCTGACCTTTCACAGGAGAGGTACTCGTAAAGGAAACTTAAAAATAAAAACATATACTGCATAAAATTTATCGTTTTTAAGAGCATTATGTCGAAAAATCATAAAAAATAAATCATTGCTATCTTTTGAACCATTTAAAGATCAAAAGGAAATGAACCCCTTTTGGGAATAACTAGTGGTTGTATGAATGAAATCCTTCGAAAATTATGCAAGTATCGGATAACCTTTCGCAGGACAGGTGTTCTCTCGGTCCTTTCGATGAGAAAAATTCTCGAGAGCTCCTCTAGCGATTGGTCAATCGCATTCCCAAGCATCCATCGTCCTCATGTGATTCACATCCACGTCTCGTTGACGCTGTTTGCGGGATGGGCGATTCTGCGTATCCTGAAGCGCGTAATCTCCAGTCACAGCTCGGATGGAAATTATCTCCGCATGACGCGGTACTTGCATGCATGGATGGGCCGTGGAGTGAGGGATACATCGAGATTGCGTCGCATTCTGTCAAGTTGGTGATCGGGGGGAGAGGGGAACAGTCCAGATTCCTCAGAAAAACTGAGGAGTCATTGTTTGCATTGCTCCTGAGATAATCGCCGATGCTTTTACGCAATCGTGTGGGGCGGTGCCTTCGACCCGGCGCCGTCTTCCCCCTCCTGGCGCCTCCTGAGCAGCGGAAGGAGGCGCCCGCTTGCAGTCCCCGCTTACTGCTCATCTGCTGGCTGCTTAAGATATGGGTGCGTCCGTGGTCGAGTCTGCCGCGAGGCTTGTTTGATATATATCATCTATGATGACTTTCGATGCGAGTGGCCTACTCAGAAACTTAACTATGGAAAATCGATTGTCGAACGTCAACCGACTGTTATTCGATGGGTGATCAGTTGCTGTTGATCAGTTGATCATGTTCACTCGATCTATCGTGAATTTTTAGTTATAACCTTTTATGGTTATTTGAGTGTTCATTCATGTTTATCGGCTATCGATTGTATTTACTTGACTATGGCGGACGGTGACTTACGACTAGTCGTTATCTATCACTTGCTCTCAATGACTTAGCGCGTCGGCCATCGATTACCGTACAGCCGTTGTTGTTCGACTATCGAAGTTTATTTGAAATTGGTAATCGGAAGCCGATCAAGGGCAATCGAAGAGACAGTCGAAAAAAATCGGTAGAAGATCGTTGTCCGCACAATTACAAATTTTCTCCACAGAATCGCGGATGAACACGCTGACCTCGTCCCTCTCCGTTTGTTCGCCGGGGAGCCAAGATCGCGTTCGCTGCGCATTCCTCTTTGCGTTGCTTCCTTGTCTCTCTTTTTCTTCGCGTCGCGTCTTGGTAACCCGTTCGGTGGCTCGCCTTCAATTAGCGTTTCGGAAGCGCTAAATTCTTTTCGACTCGTCGCCGTCACGTGCCTCCATCTCATCTTCTTCTTCCACGTGTTTCTTTTTTCTTTCTTCTTCTTCTTCTTCCGTGGCGTGCCGGATGCGGTTGCGTCACGCAGTCACTTTCGTTTCGGCTCTCGCATTAATGGTTTGCGCGCGGTGTTGGAAACCGTCCAGATTTTTCCTCTCTCCGGATGCGATTAATTGATTATGGCATATATCAGTTTACTTTATTGTTTCAATACTAGCTACCTTTTTGTCGCATGATCGCATCTCAGGCAGGCGATTGTATTTTTTATCGAGCTGTTTCAGGTGAACAAATGACTATCTATGATCCAGAAATACTATTGGGTGGAAGTTAGGATTATTTGAAAGGTCTCAGTTTGCTTGCTCAATTGATATTTATATTGCCGGCCTCGGTGGCGGTGGGGTAAAGTCCTATCCTGCCAATCCGTAGGTCGTGGGTTCGAATCCCGCCTGGGTAGGTAATCCCTAACTAGGGCATGGATGTTTGTGTTTTGCTTTATTAATGTTGAAAACCCGTTATAAAGACCGCAATGTGCTGTTTATGGGGAAGTAGGAAATAAATAAATAAATATTAGATCATTTAATCTTCGCCATGCGCTTTTTTCATAATTCATAATGATCCTAAAACTCACTCATGTCTTTTAATTTCTTTTAACTAATGATAAGATTTTATTATGATGATCCCATCGATGTTTTCCGGAAAACTTTCTGTGTCACTAGGAATATGAATCAATTAATTTAATTTTCTTTGCCATACTGTGGTAAATGTTATAATTAGAAGATCACACTTTTCTTAAATAATTAATGTAATGTCTTTTTATTTCCAATTTGGTATTTCCAATTGGTATTTCATTGGGGGTTTCTTAACTCGGAGGGAATGCAATCTCAGTATTCGTTTATACGCAGAGTGATAATATCTCTCCATATAATATGAGTGATTGAACGATCTACGGCCGTTGTGAGTGTGAGCGTGTTTTTTTTAGCTTTATAATTTTGTCTATTTCTTGTGTGTGAGTGGATCACTTGCGTGAGCGGAGGCTTCGCAAATATGAACGTGTGCGTGTGATTGAGACATTCGCGGAAATTTGTTCCTTAGAGCAAATCTGCGAGGTGAGTGAGTGAGCTGCGCGATTGCTTTGTTTCGTAGTGTTTTAGCTTGATTTCTGTGTTTTACCCCCCCTCCCCCTGTCAGCCTTTTTATCTTCCCACCCCCACTTTGCCCACCAAAGAGTACGGTCTTAGGGAATTTATTTCTCTTTCAACATATCTCTCCATTATTTCCAAAAACTTTTGTCTGCAACCAGAAGAAAAACAACCCTTCTCTTGATTGTTGCCGAAAAAACAACTCTCTGTCGTTGTGGTTCTCGCCAGGTTCTAGGCATTGTTAGGCATTATAATTAGACTTCGCATTCGCAGTGGTTACGTGTGCACGTGTACACACTTCACACTGTATGACATGTATTTTTCTGTTATTGTAACCTTGTAAATTAATCCATTTGGGTTGAAATTTTAATGTTGTTTTCTCTTTCTTTTTAGGTAAGTGCGAGTCATTGTTCAAACATGAGGAGTGGCTGTGTCCTGGGACAGAAGGTTGTATAAAAGATTTTTGAGTTTTTTTTTGTTATCACGGGTAGTAGCGTAGTCTGCCAAAATATGCCCACGTGAATTCGATGTCCGGAATATAAAGTCAAACCATTTATTAAACATTGATTTAATTAATCATCGCAAATTTTTCCATATAATTTCTTTGCGCATGACGCGTTTGGTAGTTAACCACAAAATTCTAATTTTTATCACTTTTATTGAGAGGCGAAATGTCAAAATACTGTTTTTGTTGCATTCTTGATAATTTTTAATCGAGGTGGTTAGATATTGCCAGAGAATGCTGATCAGAAATTTAACTTCTCTTATTAGCTATAAATTTAAAAAACGCATGTTCTCCTTGGAAAATAAGTAGGCTTTTGTGATCAAGGGTTATCACAAAACAGGATTCTGAGCTTAATCTTCACTGCGTGGGTTATAATAACAAATACTTGGTGTCCGAGCCGTCACGTATATTTCAAGCAATTATTACACCCGTATGGCATTATTTGCGAGGGAAACGTCAAAGATCAGTGAATTGACAAATGCTGGTCTTTCGTTTTCTCTTCCACATTGTTTGGTCAGTAAAAATTGTATGATTCATTATCGTTCCAGTTCTCTTCGTCTTTGCAACGTTTTTCAAACACGCCATCATTATTGGCCAAGTAACGCGATGGAGAACACGAAAGACCAGATTTTGCCAAGGCGGTTGGCGGAAGCCTCACAGTCTATTGGTGGATTTATTTTCTGCAGTGTTGTTTTCGTTGCCATAGTGACCTTCGCCTGTCTTCTCCCGCGCTACTGAAGGCGTTGTTGGTGCCATGGTGATCCGTGGCTGTATCAACCTGCACCAGCCCTTCCTATTATTGACTTAAAAGAGTTTCTATGGAAACGGACGGATTTGCGTGCATTTTTGCACTTTTGTTGTTAGTGTTTAATTTAATATACTCGTATTATTTGATAGAAGTGGAAAATAACCAGTTACTTCTTTAATGTAATAGATATTATTGCAGTGTTTTACGGAGAGTGACTTAAATTAATGCATAACTATTTATGAAGTATATCTATGCATTTCCTTCATAGTAGGATACTTAACACTTGTAAATAACTGTAAAAAAATTTACGAGAAAAATCAACTGAGCTTAACAATCTAAACTTGCGTAAAAAATATCTTTGAAAAACAATTCATGGGAATTCATGCCCTGGATGTTAGTCATTCATTCTGTAAAGGAGATAAGGATGTATTAATTATATATGGATTCCATCGTTGCGAGATCCCAACTCTTAAGGCCGTTTTACACTGTACACGGAATTGCGCAATCTGACGTACGTGCGAAGGCGCAATCGAAATTGCGTCGCGTAAAACGGTGAATTGCTAGAACACATGCGAGAATGCGTGGATGCGAGACGGCAAAATAGCCCCTGTTCTAATTTCGTTCATGCATTCGCGCAATTCCACGCCATTTTAGAAATAAATGCAGCTCTAACCTGCGCAATTCCGTGCCCCGTGTAAAACGGCCTTTATTACACTCTTGCTCATGGGTAACATGGACCTCGTATTTTATGCATGTGTATAGTTATTAAAATGGGATCCCGGAGACTATTGCGATTACCGTTGCAGCCACCTTCGATGCCCGCACCCGTCCATCCCCAGCACCCCTGACTTTATCCTAGCACCCTCCCCTATTTCCCTCCCCCTCTAGTTCCCCCCACTCCATTCCACCCCTCCTTCCGCTTCAGCGCTTCTCACGCGCCGACGGGAGGGAAAAGTTGCCACTTAAATCTTACTCAAGTTCGGGACGGACGGAAGTTTTTCCCGAAATGGTCGACGAGGAAAACTTTTATTATGGAATTCAGTTTTCCTGTTTCGCTAAAACGAAAGCTCCGTCCTCATCCCCTCCCTTCCCGGCATCCACCGCGCTCTTCGGCGTATATATCCTTCTCCCCCCATCAGTCTGTGTACTGCCCTACCTTGCACCCATCTCTCCAAACCCTCCCATCTTTTTCTTCCTTTTACCGACGAAACCCTTTCCCAACGAGCGGCGTCTTCCTCCGCCTCAATTTCCTCGAAAAGCTCCTCATTTTCCGTAGTGTGTCCCGTCTCCGATGCCCGTCAATATATGTGCCCCTCTCCTCTCATCCCTTGTGGAGAGGTAAACGTCCTCTCCTCATCTCTACCTTTCTCATTCCTCCCCTTTTCTCCAACCAGAAGTTCTTACTTCTGTACTGTTTCTCAAATAGAATATGCCATGACATGACTTCGGCGTTGATTCAGCGGGTAACAAATTGCAAATACTTACTGTGCTGATGCAGTTGGATATCTTCGACACATTTTTATGCAACCATCTGAAAGGCAAGTCGAATTGAACTAAAGCCAGGTAGTTTTAGGGCATACGGATTCAGGAAACCTCAGCTCAAAATACTCTTGAATTCATTAATTTTGCGAGTAAATACGATTTTATAGGATTGTAGTTCCCGCTTACTCCTCATCTCCTGGCTGCTTAAGATATGCGTACATCCGTGTTCGAGTCTGCCGCGAGGCTTGTTCGATATATTTCTTAAGCATCGTAGTACAAATTAATACGTTTTTTATTTAAAATTTAATGTAGTCGTTTATTGTTTTCTTTCCTGTAGCAAGCAGGATTGCGAGCAAAGTTTCATTTGAATCCTCCGATTTATGCCATGTATTTGTTCCCCTCGTGTTGCTTTTTGTAAATGCGCCAGTAATTCTTTTTGAAACCTTCTGCAGAGATACGAATTTTGGTTATAATATCATGAGTAGTAGAGAATTTTTTTCGCAATGAAATCAGTTTTTGTCAAATAATTAACTGAAATTTTGATTTTTTTAAACCATCGTATTAATTTTAAAGCGCTATTATTTTTTGTTTGTTCCGAATGTTTTAAATGGCAGGTGTCGCATTTCTCACCTGACCCTTCCGTCGTGATTTCTATTTGAAGGCTCTCCTAGGGATTTTAAGGCGTTTGAATTTTTAAATATCTAACTTTACTTAAAAAGCCTGAGGTACTCAGTCAAAATCATTCTACAAGCAGTCAGATTCACCTCCCATGGTGCCGTTCGTTGTGATTTTGTTTTTCTAAAAATTTATTTCTACAAGAAAATGATGTTTTCTGTGTTGACTTTTCGTAGTTATCTGGCGTCCAAAATGATTAAGACAGTCGGATCCACTGCTTTGGCCTAGGGGACTGCGTAGAGGAGGCCCAATTCCATCCCATGTATGGCTGTTTTTGTTGCCACTTCGGTCGCATTTTAATCAGTTTTCAAAAATGTCCGCAGCTTGGTGATGAGTGCAATGCGATCCACTTTTTACCAATATATTGCACTACAATTTTTGTAATTGCGGGGAATAGCATTGAAAAGTTATGAATATGTTGGATCAAAATCATCATGCTTGTAAATTTTGGTCAATGCATCTATTTTAACCTTATTTCCCCGTGAAATTCGGATCACTTTGATCGACAGCGACACGAGTGGCGACTTTTCCAAACCAATTTAAATGCGTGGTTGTTTACAACACATTTAGAGGTCGACTTGAGGATTCTCATTTGTAATATTCGTGGCTATGGCACTCGGCAAGCAGGATCCGTTCGACTAAATCGATCGGCATCTATCTATTCTGCTGGGGTTAATTTATGGTGGGAATGACGCGGGATTTGTCCCTCCGCCTTTAATCTATTTCTTCCCCTCGCCCTTCCCAACCCCATCATTGTCTTCCCAAACTGTTGGGTGCCATTCTCTTGATCATCTCTCTGACCCTCTCAAATTCTCTCTTTCCTAAAACGTTTTCTCGTGCTGTTTGTCTGCTTGCGAAAGAATATGAAGTCTATGGAACGGAGTGTTTTTTCCTTCAATTCGTTGCAGTTATTCGAAAACAGCAGCCGTTAAGGAAAACAATGGGAATTCTTTGGTTGGTGTGTTATTTATTATTCGCAGCACGTTTGTTTATTTTTTTATTTCTGGGAATCCATTTTCTCCATCCAACTTAGCGAAATATACGAGCCTTGATTTGTGGGCTGTAGTGCCAGTTTTTAGGTTGACTTTCGCTTGATATCCTTGTGCGCGAAATGATTCCCGGAAAATGGAGAAAGCGTGTGTGGATCATGGAAAAATTTATCGAAACGGTGTGACAAAGTTGTAATGCAGCTGGTGGACAGTGCTAAATGATATCAGTTCATTTTTGTTACTAAGATTGTTATTTTAGAATGACTGATTCAACACAGCGATCGGCAACTTTTTCCTGACTTGCATTTTTTCAGTAATATTTGGAATTGAAGTAGGTTAATGAAATTCCTCAGGTTATTTTAATTAATGATATATTATTGTCCTCAATTTGGGAATTGCATTCCTTCTGTAAGCCTGTCATCGTCCTCTGTGCGCATAGACTTGAAATGTGATAGTTTTCTGCGGGATCTTATTAAGTTGTACGGAACCCGTTGGTTTACATCACATGATTGATTTGATTGTGTAATGTGGAAGCTGTTTTACATTTTTATTAGTTTGTTAGATGATATTGTCAGTCAATTGTTGTTATTCTTTCTCGACGAGAATTTGCTTGTTATTATTAATTCGAGGTTAAAAATGTATTGCCATGACCCGAGCTGTGACTGCTTCTGAGGTATGAAGACCCCGATCATCTGAGCTACGCATCGCTAAAGCCCTTTTCTGAGTCGTTTGGTACACGACGGTATGATCAAAAGATTTGGGTCTGCTTTCTATAAAATTTTAATAATATTTCATATTTTATCAAATGTTTTCAGAAGTATTGCTAAATTAGGATTACCATGTAGGATATCAATTGCGTCATCCGTGCACTTTTACGAAATGGCTGCCAACAGATGCATTATTATTTCATCAGCTGCCATGGTGTATTTGTACTGGTCTTTTACAATCGTAGTTTTTTTTAATTTGTCTCAATGATTCCTTTCAGAAAAAGTCATAGAGTTCGAATTAGAGTCTTACGAGTTTTCGCTTTTATTTCTCTTTAGAGTGGATTTTATTCCAGTGAGTCATTTTGTAGACCAATTATAATCTTAGGGTGTTGTCATGGGGATATTTTCTCTCCTGACTGCACGTGATTGAGTTTCTGGGAATCCTATTTCTCATCATGCAGATGGCGCTCAAGCGTGGGCGTTCCAAGTGTATTTGGGAATATTCTTGAGGCTCTCCCTGGGGGAGTCACCGAAAAACCCCGAAGGTGGTGTGATCCTTACGTGGACAGAAAGTCACGTATGACGACTGCCTTGACCTTAAGGAGCTTGGCTTGAGCTCTTTTCTCTCACCTGCTTTTATCCAGGGCTTGATGGCAAACTTAGGTTTGAAGTTCATGAATTCAATTACCACCTTGAAAAAAAATGAAGACGTGTGTCGCTGTGACTGTGCCCGCTTAATTCTTTTCTTAAATAATTGGAGATAACCTATGGCTTTGTTCTGGGCTAATGCAGCTACCGTAATCATTTCTGTAACCTATCATTTCTGTAACCTATTATTTCTCTTTTTTAATGCACTGATAATTGAATATTGGACCTCCGTTATCTGATGCGACCTCACCCATTGCACGGTACGATTGTTGTCAATCTGATTGAGTTAGGTTGAATGTTCTGAGCTTAATCGAGTCATATCATTCGGAGCTGCTTATTTTTACTTTTATGGTACTTTTTCAGTTCACAGCGGCAATCACGGACACGTTAAAAATTAAATACGTCATATTGCTGCGGCATATTTAAGCGGCATCGCGGAATCAAAAGGTACATACCATTGGGGTGTGTGATGGTGGTATTGTATATTAGGAGTGACTATTATTGTATTGCCTCTAGTACCACCTCCGGCATTTTATCGATAAACTTGACTCGGCTGCTTATTTGATATGTTATTTTAATCCAGCAATCAGATAGAGAAAGTATTCTCGGTACATTATTCTCGTTCCAGCGCTTGTAATAAGTAGAAATAGAGTTCGATTCTGTTACCGGATGCAATCATGCTCTTTAAACGGTCCGATTTTACGCATTTGTATTAAATTTAGCTCAGATTTCAATGCTGAAATAAGTATCGTGATGGACTGCCCTTTAGACACGAGATGACTTTCGCCTTAAATTCGAGATACGATATGCATATAACTTTCCTTTTAATGACTGGAAATGGGAAATAATCTGAGTTTTCGCATTTCTTCTTTAAACGTAAAGTTTTTAAATGGAAGTGTCGCGAGTTTTTCTCAGACTCTTCAAAAGTATTTTTGCGGCTGTGTGTCGTTATCTTAAGAATATTTGTCTTCTTTTCGTAGTTTCAGCTAATTAATACGCATTTTTTGTGGAAATGTCGGCATCTTATCCAATCGCTCTTGAGAGCACATTTTTATCTTGACTATACTTCGTAATATTTACTTTGAGATAGATATGTTCCCGGAAATTTTCGCTGTAAAGAGGGATTCATCTTGATTTTCGTACGATCTCACTCGCACGTGCTGTCGTCAAGTGCTGCTTAGTTTCGCCTAGCAACCGGCGACGTCGTTGGTTACGGCAAGTTTTGGAGCGTATCCAATTATTTTCGTGCCGCCTAGATTAGTTAGGCGTTTCTAAATGCTAAAAATGAATTTTTGATACGGCGTAGTGAGTTTATTGTGAGTATATTTGAGTACTTGTTCGGTTGCTCAGGGTTATTAGCGCTAACCTTTGTTCATTTTTAATTGTTGCATATGTCCCCTGTTTTCTACAATTTACGCTTCGTACGCGATAAACATAACGATATGTCACAAAGCAATCATGGAAACAAACTGTTTATGAAGTATCGCCTGCAAATGTTTACAGATAAGGTTGATCGTTTGTGATGTGAATGTCGTTTAACAAACAATGTAATGATTCACGTGTAAAGTTTGGAAGAAACATTTGCATCGAAGTAAAATTCCGCAAATTACGGTGATGTTTATAATCTTTATTTCTTCAAGGGTTAATCCTTTGTAATGTGGTTGTCGAAAGCTCCTAAACGCAAATTTGGTCCGGAAAGGTTTGGCGAAGCACATCGGCTGAAGATAAATGCAGTTATCGCGTCGTTCTTGTATTCGTCAAATTAGCAGCGCAAAATCGGAAGTGAAAGGTTTAAAAAAAAGAATTTGCCCCACTACTCTCCTCAGCTCAAACTCAAGACAAAATCGAATGTCACCCCCAGAGCCTTCTCGTCTGCTATTCCGAGTATTCCTCGAGTAATTGACTTCCGTATGCCTCCGGTAATCCCGTCATGCTATCGAAAGGATGGAGGGTGGGGGACAGCAGTGGTACCTACAGCATGCGTGCAGCTCTCTCTCTCCCTTCTTCGTCAGCCTTTTTCCCACCGTCCCTCCGTCCGTGGGGGATATTGCTTAACTAACCTGCGTCCGTGAGTCATTCGCTCTTTTCAATGAGGTCACATGCTGCATGGTTGGGGGAGGGGGCGGAGGGTATAGAGGGAGGTCCAGGACGGGGAATGAATGTGTCCAAGGTCCAGAGAAAGAATATTGCGCGTGGAAAGAAACGTAATAATCGGCTGTGAATGTATTATCATTTGGTAGATTATGAAATGAACTTTGTTATATTCCTCACAGTATTTATTTAAGATTAAAAACGCTACCGCAAGGTTCATTTACCTCTTGATAATGGTCCGAAAAGTTCGAAACCGGTTGAGTTTTTTTTAATAAATATTATACAGGTATGGAATACGATAAAGTTTAAAATCAGCGACAAACTTGATAATCTGGGCTTTTGGCGATGTTTCGATGCACTGTGTGGAACGCTCATCTCAAATACATATGCTTGGGCAATTGAGTATAGATAAGAGCGACAAGGAGAACTTCATATTAGAGCCCCACTATATTTCCTGGTCCGATAGAAGCTATAAATTAAGAGAGATATTTTGCCGAACGGATAAGCATGGGAATTCGTTTTCCCGCGAACAGTAAGTAAATGCCATTTTGAACTTCGTTAGAGCATTTGCGTTTTGTATGTAATTGGCGGGTATCCTAACACCTCCTGCGATACGCCTTTTCAGGCGACTTGCGGGGTATTATGTAGAAGCAGATGTGCATTAAATGGGACGATTAGATAATTAGATTTTCTTTTTCCTCAGATCATTACCTCGTTTAATTAATGATAAAATAATTCTTGGAGTATAGGTCATGTATATATAATGCAAAAAAATTGTTTGCTACCAAAGTTGTTGCCAAAAAATTTGGAGTATAGGTAATACAATATATATAATGCAAAACTTTTTTGCATTATATATATATATATATATGACCTATAATCCAATAATTGTTTTATCTTTAATGGGACGTAACAAAAGGGCAGGTAACGGATCTTTGCAATCTTTCCTTTTGTGGCCGAAAAGAACGAATCCAAAATTCAATAACTCTTGATTTACTTTGTGGTATTCCATTATATGTTTTTTTGGATATTACACAATTACTTATACCACTTATTTTTTTAGAAAAAAAATGTGTTGGGTCGCGCTCTGTAAAAAATAAGTGGTATATGTAATTGTGTAATATCCAGGAAAACGAATCAGACGCGAGGGATAGGGACTGTCCATCACTATAGTGTATGCGGAGGCTGGCTGCGAGGGGGGGGGGGGCAGTGGAGCGGAGTGGCGTGAGGCGGTCGGCCTCCCCTCCCCCGCGGCGGTGGGAAGGCCAGGCGGTGGCGGCCGCACAACATTCGGATGGATTAATTTCCTCCGTTGAGTCACCCCTCGCTCTGATCACTGCAATTCCTTCCCCAACAGAGAGAGAGAGAAAGACACACTGTGCATTGTGCTCAAATTGAGGTCCTTTTTCTCCCCTTTTAAGAGGGCGGAGGGGACCGTCGGCTGCGGCACTACACACAGGGAGGAGGAGCTTGAACGAAGAGGAGGGGCGAAGGGTTTTCGCGAACGCCAGACTGTGCAGGTACATTTATAAACATGCTGCACATGAGCGGAAGGAATTGAAAATGCAGTGTGTGCCTATGCGCACTTTGAGCCGAGTAAACCCATATTGCCCCCGTTCCTTTTTGGCATGGCAGTCGTGCTACGGACGCACTGTCACCGGCCCGTCACGGTATTTATTTAGATTTCGGTGCTCTTAGAGCATATTCATTTGACTGCAGACTCGATAATTAGACGTATAATGCTCCTCTACGTATCCAATATTTTTTTAAATTATTAGATAAACGGTAATTATTTAAAAAGTGTCAATTTGACTAATATTCTGGATTCAGTCACCTGAAGATAATGATGAGCTGTGAAACCTAGATCTTCGCTGTGGAACTGCTCAGGGAAGCCGTTTATTAGATTCGTTTGGTTTATATGTGGGATTGTTCATTGATGATAATATTTGTCATTTCTTTTTAGTTTTATCCTGGGATTTAATGGATTTGTTATCTGAAACTTAAACTCTCCACTTCTCAGTCATGAAAAAAAACTTTTGATTACAAAAGTATGACTGTCTCTTCTCCACCGTAGAATTCCTTTTTCCTATTCTCGCTGTCACAGATTATTGCGCCAATAAAATCGAAAGTTAGTTTTTGCCTCTTCCAGTGAAATATTTATACTTCATATCGTCAAGCTTCAGGAAGTAGCTGTAATACAAAGAATGCGTTTGTTTCGTGTTGTATTACCTATCA
Organism: Ischnura elegans; assembly: GCF_921293095.1. Taxonomy (NCBI): domain Eukaryota; kingdom Metazoa; phylum Arthropoda; class Insecta; order Odonata; family Coenagrionidae; genus Ischnura; species Ischnura elegans. The sequence continues at coordinate 12,518,366 of NC_060247.1, read as the reverse complement.
CTATGATCAATTAAAGCAATTTCATAGGAATATAATATTTATCTCTCGTTCCTGTCGATTAGTTGAAGGGTGTGATATCAAACTACATTCAGCCGTTCTCTTATATAACTTCTCTGTCTATTAATTTTGATACGAAAGTGTCCTGACCCTACGTTAGCGACTAAATATGCACTGAGTGCATGGTTACGCGTTTCACATGCTCATTTCGAAATTTTTTTGAGGAAGACCAAACTTAGGTTAGTATAACGGCGTTGGCGTAACTAGGAATATGCTTCAGGGGTATTGGGTTGCCTGTGGGGGCGAACCTCCCTCACCCCCCCTCCCCCCTTGGCAACGGGGGTTCCGGGAAAATTTTTGAAAATGGTATGCCTGGAAATACATTTTACATTATTTTGGAACTTAAAATTTACCTTCAAGCAGATTAAGTGTTTATGTATCAAAACTATAAAATTGTTTTAAATAATTATTTTTATTTCTCTGAGGCTTTGGGGGGGTCTATCCCTCATCCCCCCTACCGTTACGTCTCTGGGTGATGGTGGCGTGGGTTAGAATGAGATTGTTTTGCGATGAAGAATAACAAGTGCTTAAGCGTTTAGTGTCATATCTCGAGAAATTTTCTGAATGAACGGCACTTATCTTCTTCAGCCCGAAAACAGGAAGCCAAGATAAGATTGATAGATAATTTTTAATTTTTGGACTTCGAAATGGAAGTTGCAAATGCGTCAGATGATCGTGAGGAAAGATAGATTTCTCGAAACTCCACGGTGAGAGATTAACCCCCGAAGGTGGGAAAGATAAGTGAGGAAAAGCAAACATGAGGGAGATTGGATCTGGTGAATTATTGAATCGAATTGAGATTTGATATCATCCTTAATACATGCGTGAGCTCATCCGAGTCAGATCATTCTGTCACGTATCGAGAGTTAATGGGAGTTATTGCTAAATACGCTCGACTTGTTGTGTTTCAAAACGTGAGGCTGTAAATTTGACGCTCTATCGATTTTAGTTGTTTGGACCATCGGCCCTACAGCTATATGTGCCACACTTAACTCTTGAGAGTTCACCCTAAATACCATTATCCTTACAGCTAGGTATATGCTATACATAATTCTTGTGACTAAATTGCTTTCTTCGTTAGGGCTTGAATGAATCCTGAAGAAATTAGGATTCGTCAAGCGCATTGTGGGAAGATTTTCGGATGAGAAAGTAAAAGAAAGGTGCTAGTTCGCTCTCATCCGACCGCACCTTGAATATGCAGCAAGCGTATGGGATTCGGTGAAGAAAGACTTAATCCGCGAACTGAATAAAATACAAAGGAAGGCTGCGCATTTCGTCAAAAACTGCTACGGGCGTACAGACAGTGTTACCCAGATGTTAAACGAATTAGGCTAGGAGCCGTTGGAGACTCGGAGGCTGCACGCTAGGCTTAGATTGCTGGAACAATTGAGAATGGATATCTTTAAGAGCGACGCAGAGAACATCATATTAGAGCCACACTGTATTTCTAGGTCCGATAGAAGCGATAAATGATGAGAGATGTTTTGCCGAGCGGATAGATATGGGAATTCGTTTTTCCTCCGAACTATAAAGGACTTTAATAAACGCTAGTCCCAACCTCGTTAGAGCACTTCATTTTTTTAAAGCTATAAACGGCTGGTGTCCTAACACCCCCTGCCACACGCCTTTTAGACAGGTTGCGGGGTATTGCGTAGATGTAGACGAATCATTGGCAAATGTTCCCTACAAATACGTTGACCAGATCAAGGAATATTGCAATAAAAACTGCTGCAAACCCTTCACGTTGTGTGAGCATTGCAAAGATTTAAATGAAGGGTTGAATAATCCTCGCGAGTGGAAATACTCATCTGAAAACATCGGGAGTTAATGGACCCTTGTGAGGTCACGTCATTTTTCAAAACATGCGAACATGCGACAGCAAAAAAAATCAAAGTTTTACGGAACGCATGGGGGGGGGCCGCTATTTATTTTCACTTCGATTTCGACACCAAAAATCCTCACATAAAAATCATGCCAGTGGATAAGTGCAGACGTAACTTCGAAAAGGAGTATCGTTACTCCATAAAATCACGTCTGCATCGTTATCGGTATCGCTCGTTACCGCCCTCTTCATCCCAAAGCGCCCTCACTTCCCATCTCTAATAGATCGAAGAACTCCCTTCCCGCAGTCGCGACGTGCACACGAAGCGATCCGAGCGAAAAAAATTGAGAAGGGGATCGGAGTTGGTGTGCTGCCTTTCTCCGTCTGGGACTCGAATGTGTTTCTGAGTGGGCCGGAAGGAGGAGATTGGGAGGTCAGCTCAGAAAAAGGTCCTGCTCATTGGACCTTCGGCATCGCACGGCCGTTACCGCGTGAGGGGCCGTTCTTCTGCTCTTCCGCCTTAGCGCACGGTCGCTCAGAAAAGGACCTTCCCGCGAAGAAATTAGGCGCGCTCCAGTTCGGATGCAAATAGGGTGGTTTCCTTTTATTTTTTTGTTCCCTAAATCGAAAGACCTATTACTCCTGGAATACGCATTTCACACTTTTAGATTTTTAAGTGACGATATCGATTTTTCGCGATTAAATGAAAAGTGAACATTTTTAAGCACACGAAAACGCGACGGCTAAGTACGAATGCCAGGAAAAGCCCGTTTGACGTCATTTTGGTTCCCGCTGCCGTAAATTGAGGTGACCTTGGGACGAGGACATGTGCGCCGCTAGGCTCAGGCTGCTAGCAGGTAGCAAGAGTACCCTGCTAGTAGGTAGCGCTTGGCGTAATTATGGATTATTAATACCTTATCAAACGAAGGAAACTTTCAGACCATAGCCAGTTTTAATAGGTGATTATTAAGACATGTTTCCCCGAGCTCTGGGCCTCATGCATGCATTGGTAATCTCAGACGATGTAAAACTCCTATCCACTCGTATAGAAACTAGGTCCCTCTGACGTCACGTGGATTGGCATGGCATTTTTCAAATGCGATTAAAATTGACCATTGCCATTCGCCTAAACTGGGATTTCTAAAACCAAGTAATTTTATATTATGAATACAGTAATGGTGGGTAACGAATCGCAATCGATGCCTTTCGTTTTCTTTGACGAAGGAAACTACCCTATTGCTGAAGAACAGAAAAGGATGAAGGAAAACTAGGACTACCACAACTTCAATCGCTCATTTCCGTTTTTGTTTGGGCTAAATTTTGATTTTAGAAACGCATTTATATATTTGCTTATATCGCTTGAGGTGAAGGAAGTGCCCGGTGTTTTTGTTTGTTTTCCAGGGCCTTGGTGACTGATGACTCGGAAACGAGTTTTAGTTCTCTTGCAGCCAACTTTTAACTCTTGTCAGTTGTACGGATGTGCTGTAAATGTTTTTACCTGTGTATGGAAATGAGCTTAGGCTATAAATTTGTGAAATGCGAGAAAAAAGTATACGCGCCGAGATGATGAATGGGAAGAATTCGAACTTTTTAATTCGCGCCACTGTGCGTTGCATATTTTGTAGCGATGACTGCAAAATCTGTGGAACGTGATAATACTTTGGCATCCGACGTGGTGTCGCACCTTCAAGATGAGGACCAGACTTCTAGTCCCTCGGAATCCTTCGTCCTATTTTAGTTTTAATTTTCCGAGGGAAGTCTCGAGGTGACGTGCTGTATGTTATTTTCAAATTAGTAATTATTTCTTGCTCCGGAAATCGAATTTTCTCGAATGTCCCTTTGCTGCACCTTTGCTCGGAGTAGAGCGGAAACGACTTCCTTGGCGAGGTAGTGAGAGGTTTGGGAAGAATTAAATATCCTTCGTCTTTCAAGTGCATCGTCGCGTTGATTATTGTGGTTGTGACAACTGTCAATTGACAGTACAGTCGCGACTCGCGTTCAATCATTCCGTTGTGTTTTCACACATTTTATTTTTAACGAAATGCCATCCGAATATCAACGTTTTCGGATTTTATTAGCTTTAAATTATGCATGTGACAAGTTAATAGTAATTTTAAATCCATTTGCAAAGTATTGTTCCTGTTCAAGCAAAAAGCCTTACGCTGCCATCCATAATCAGCGCACGACTCGTTGCCTCGGAAAGGTTGCAATCATCAGCAATTATTGAGCACGGCTCCGAAGTCAGTACTTCTTTCTCCTTTAAATGATAGTGGAATTCCCGAGATGTCTTCCTCATTGTTGGTCGTCAACTCTTTCCCCCGCCCTAAAATTTCCCTCTGTTTCGCCTGCCTTGACTGTCTTTTTCCGTTTGAACGTGGTGGGTTGAGCGTGGGGGCTTCTGACTGAAGGCACGTGGGCTATTGTCCTAGTGTTCTTGGTTATGAGTTAGTGACTCCACCCTTGACCTCCACTCCTCCCCAAACCATAGAGTAATGGGTCCATCCGGTTCCCTTAACATCACCAGAGTTATGCGATTTTGGAGCTGGACTATAAGTTCATGTCTTAACCTTAATGCACTTGTCTGAAAGTCAAACAGTGGGGTTGACAAAATGTCACTAAAAAAAAGAAACTTTAGCTATTCAGATCGATTAGTTGGAACTCCTGTAGCCTACTTAAAAAAAAAATATTTTGTTTTCCAATTGGAAGGTTTAAGTTTTATGGCATATATCGAAGCCTCTTCCTTACCTTATCGACAAATCTATTATACCTCCCCCATTCCTTCTTGGTTCTACACTGTCTTCTGGCGCAGTGATTACGAGAGAAATCTAACGGATGAAAAATTAGGAGGGAATGTCTAGCGAGGAAGACAAAGAGATAAGTACCTACTTACAGAAGATCAAGGCGGACACATGGTAATAGTACATATGAGAACTAAAAGAACAAGCGTGTGTGAGGAGGAAATGCAGGCCTTGCCAGTGTTCGGATTTTATTACTACGAATGAATAATTAGTTCCTTGACCCACCGTTGCGTGTGTTTTTTTCACAAACGATTTCACAAGTGGACATCGTCTAGCGTATTGCGTGCCGAGACGGTTTAAGACAAAAGCCCACTTTGCCTACGCAGCTCCCCTTCCCTGCGTAACGCCAAGTCAGCTGCCGCTTTTTAAGTGATAAAAGTAATGGCGTGTGAGAGAGGGTTGAAACACTTCTCGAGATCGTTGTAGCCTCGACGCACCCGCCACTTGCCGTATTAATTAAGAGACTGATGCTCAACTCCTCAGCATTTCTTATTTCAACCCCCCCTCCCGCTCTCTCTCTATCCTTTCCTTTTATTTATTTCTTTCCCACCCAATTTTTTTTCGCCCAAACTCCATCTCTTTCTCCTTTCCGAACTCATTCCCTCTGTCTTCGCCAGTGCATCGTGAGAACGTAATCCCTTCCATCGCTGCCGTTCACTCTTCTTTTTCCTCGCTCATCATCATCTTCTCATCTCAGGCCCACCCACCCTCTCTCTCTCCCTTCCATTACACGGCGAGGCCCCCCTCCCCCTCATGCCTCCTCACTTTACTCCAGCAGCGATCCTCTCTCTTCCTTTCCTACTCCCTTGTACTCTCTCCCCACCCGACCGACCGACTACTCTACAAGCAGCAGCAGCAGCCCAAGCTTCCCTCCAACGGATGAAGAGGACTCAGCGAGTAGTGCTGGGGGCGCGCTGGCTGTTCGCTTCTCCTCCGTGGCGGTGTTTGCCCAAAGGCTTCACGATTCCTCTCTCTCCCTCCCTCACCACCCCACAACCAACTCTGCCTCTTTTTTTTCGTATTTTTTGACGTTCAAAACTCACCCCCTTATATTTTTCCCTCCCTCTTGTCAGTTCACTTCGCGTACCCCCTCCTCTTTTTTACCAGACCACCGTCGACCAACGCCCTTCGTCTCGTATTATTTTTTTTTTGCATTTTTTTCTCTCAGTTTTTTTATTTTTTTATTTTCATGGGGCTTGTCGGGTTGGGATCGTTACTTACCCCTTTCTAACGTCTGAGAAAGAATGAGGGATGTTGGTTCGGGAGGGGGGATTTTTGTGGAGGGGTTGGTGGGAATATTATTTTTTTTTCGTGGTTTGCTGAGGAGAGGGTGTGGTGGGGGCTCGCGCGCGAGAGATTTCTTTTTTTTCCTCGGTTCCTACTCGTCCTTACTCTCGCCCGCCGAAACCTTCCCCACGCATGTAACTTTTTCATTTCTGTTCCCCGTCCCGTTTCGCCTCCTATCCAGCCAACAGTCTATCTTCTTCTCACCCACCCTCCCTCCCTCACTCTTTCTCCATGCCTAAAATGTCGGAAGATTTTTCGTGCATCCTATTCCGTGATGGAGCTAACATTCTAGCTTTATTATTTCTCCTTTCGCCTCCAACCTTTCTCCTCCGCTTTGGCTTCGAAATAAATCTTAATAATAATGCCGTACTTGTTATAAATCTCCAATGGAGGAACTGGAATGGTATATACAATAAATTCGCGGTCTTCGAATATTCTTCTCACGTCCGAGGAAGTGATAAAACTATTCATCATTGTCGTATGAATTAATAAAACATTAAAAAATGACTGATGCACGTGAAATAAATAACATTCGGCTGTTAGAGTGGTGCGATCTGCATTGATCGGTATTTGGCTTAAATTTTACTTGATTTCCGCTTATTACTCTGATTTCCGCATATTAATGGAAGAATTAAGTAAGAAATGTAAAGAATTGGATTGTGCCATCGACAAAGGGCGAATTATTAGGAAGTCTCGATGCGATTTCCTGATGTAGAAAAGGCACATGTAAAAATGGTGAATGATATGTGTTATGAAACATGAATTGCTATGAAACCGTGGTGGAATTTCTGACATTTGCTTTGTTGAAGATCTCTTGTAGCCGATCCCAGCGTACGCATAATCCGATGTAAATTGCTTTCTGCTGTCGATCTGACTCTCGTTCGAATTTGTTTCGCTTCCTTAGGAATTATTTTGGTGCCAAGTTTTTATGTTTTTGTCTGATTATACCCAGACCTTGTGTCTATTTAGATCACTACTCCCCTATTTTGTCGTTTGACATGTTCCCCAATTATTGGAATCCCATTTTAGGCTCAAGTCATGTATTATCAATATTAAGAACTTGAAGCCAGGAATTGGCCGATCAAAAAAACCATCACTGAGTCTATTAGGGACTCAACTCACGCAATGTGAAAAAGATACAAGATGGAATCGTACCGTTAAAAAAAATCACTCGGTTCCGCTGTATTCCGGGCTCAAGTTGTGTAATAAGAGCGCAACAAGGAATCGGCCAATCAAAATCGCTCCCGTCGCCTGGTGACCAGCTCTTCGGGGTATCCGTGGCGGCCGGCCGCTCGCTCAATCTGAGTTACGAAGCCTCGCTGCGCTGGCCATTGTTGACTCTCTCTCTCTCTCCGAAAGTTTTTATCCGCATCACTTCTCCGCCTCCGGGACCTCCCAGCAGCGGGGGATGAAATTTTCATTTACGGTTTTAGTGTTTTCCTATCGCTCTCCCACGCCACCCCTATGGGGGCGTGTCGCCTCCACCCCCGCAGCAGCGCGGACCTTGGGAGATATCCGCCGGCTGCACTCGGCCAGGTATAATGAATACCGGGACCTCGCAATCTTTCCTCCCCTGGGGGAACCCGCCTCCGTCTCCCGCCCAACTTCCACCAGGTTTTTCCCGAATATCTTGGGCGTTCAATCCTGCGGCCAGACGTAATCAGGTTTTTCGTTCAACAGTTTGTTACTGGGGCCGTGCAAATGTTTACCTGGCGGCTAATCTATTGATTGCATCTCACTGCCGGACCCTTTGGATGTTTAAAGGAGGGTTTTTGAGCTGGGGGAGAGAATTTCCCTTCGTTGCTACGTCCACTCCCTTCGTAATACCCGATCCCTGAGAGCGAAACTAAAATTTTACAGCGATTGCCTCCACGTGGTGGCCCTCGCAAGACTCTGAAACTCCTAATTTTGCAGCCCTTGAAGGAATTATGCCATCCTTTTCACGACGTTGTCAAAAATTATTTTAGTTTACTCTTTACATTTTATTTTATTGGTGGATTTAAGTAGTCAGCCATTCGCGATTTATTCGATTATGCGAAAAGTCAAGTATAAAGTATATTTTATTTCTTGTTAAAAACTACGTCCGTCTCTCAAAAAATGATTGAGATGAGTGTCTCATTTGAATCAGGAAATAATTATTTGGTTACGAGTTAAACTAACTGTCATTGACCTTTCATGACATTTTTATGTGAAAACTTCTGTGTGGACCGTAAAATATTAGGTGAGGTGAAAAAAGGTAGTCTTTTCATGCAAGAGTACCGTAACACGATACTCTATATAATCGTATCTCTTTCTTGTACGCCTCTTATTCATTAGTGAGCAACCCATTTTTTGGTGCTTGAACCTTAAAAATTTGAGATACTATTCGTATTGTGACCCGTAGGCGCGCAAGGAAATTGTATTTGTTGAAGAAATAAAAAGTATTGATGTTATAAATTTTTGGGATTGTATTTAATCCCATCAGTATCAACCTTTACTCTCATTATGAAGCATTGTGCACGTCGCAGATGTTTATTCTATTGTCTTTATAGATAAAGTTCACGGAAAAAGGCCTGAAGAAAGTTCAAAATGTTGGAGGCAAAAAGGTTCCTGTTGGGCCGAAAGTGTTAAAATGTTATTTTAAGTTAATATTATTTCCTAATAAGAGGGAAAGTAGCCTACTTAAATTAAGTTACATTTTGCTAACCAGTACAATTCTCCTCTTTTCAAAATTTACCTTTTTGTGAGCATCGATAACTTTTTAACCTGATACACCCAAGGACCTGCCCTAATTGTTTTCAGCCGGCTTACCAATTCAGAGTCGGCGACCTCTGTTCTCAACTATACAAACCAACCTGAGAAATCTAATTATAAATTTAACCCATTGAATAATCGTAAAGGAATGAAAACCTTTAGGTCTCCAACTATTACACTTATGTTCTGTTGTTTTAGTGTAAACATAATAAGAACTTAAGAACGTCTTTGGTTGATGCAATGACGTGAGAGGATGAAGCGACCTGAAGATGCTACACCAGAGCATGAGCGGACCTTCCGAAGCACTGCATCTAAAAACTTGGTACGCAGTGAAAATTTCCTCCAAGAATGAATTTCTCCAGGAAAAAATTACTCGGCTCATCCGGGATTCGAAACCAAATCTCCCGATTGCCGATCGAGTTCATTTTCATGAACAGTTGGTAGCTCGCCTTTGAAGAAGATGACTTTTTGGCTTGATTAATGGCTTACCTGACCGGCAATCGGGGTATCCAGCTTCGAATCTCGGCTAAACCAAATGATAAGTTTAATGGCAAATTTCGTCCTTGCTGTCTGCGGATGGACCGCTTTCCTCCTCCATTATGATGTTCCCGCGTCGAGTTCGTCTCGGGCGCCGGTGTCTCTCCTCTAGACAGGCCGCGAGGTTCGAGTCTGGCCCCGTCCTCCCACCCCCACTCCCTCGCTTCGGAATTTCCGGCATGGGAAAGCGCGCCAACCCAGCGTCCTCGACGACGCCGAAGGAAACCACCATTCTCCCCGTCTACCCCCGCACGACTGTACATATAGATGGAGGACTCCCCTTCCCCTTGCAAACGTAGTTTAGCAATGGATCCGGGAATAAGTGCGAGTCTCTTAGGAGTTGCACACGGCATAGGTTTACGGCATGGTCGGATTTTCTCCTGGGGTTTTTTTTTCGGAGTTGTCGAAAGACGCACTGCTTAGGTTCTTGTCCTTTGTCGTTCAATTGTGTCGTTATGTATTACAACATTAATTTGGAAAATTTAAATGACCACGAACTAAAGAATTTTGCGGAATGTCCTGATTCTGGTGGAAACTCGTTATCTCGGAGGTAATTTCGAAAATGTTGTGAGGAAGTCGCTGAGTAATTTTTAGGCTTAGCTCCGAAAAAAAGGTTTTCTTTTTGAAATCAATTTGAGCCATTCATGCGATGATATCGAAAGGTATCATTTTTTATATTTATATGGACTTAGTTGAACATCTATACGTATATTTCTCTATTCTTGGCTTTAGTAATCACATTTACTTGCTCTTTGTGGTGTTGGACATAATGAGAGAAATACAATCTAGATTGTCGAGGCGGAGTAACTTATTGTTGGAAAAATGAGCGTCTAAATTAAATGAATAGATTTTTTTTAAATATACATTTAATTGATTTGGTGTCACAGCATTACATGCCTCCCGTACGAACTATTGTGCCCGATCGTAACGTCACTATTACACGTTTAAAAGTTTGAAATTTTATGCTGCTTCTCTATTTATTATTTGGTTAAAACATTTCATGTAAACTCTGCCCTTGGTTTAGGCTGTAGATAATTTTATATTCTACTCCTTAATATTAGAATGTATCTCTAAGTTCCGTTGTGATTTAATATGTAGAATGTTGCATGGAGAGTGATCGTTATTATTCCTCGCTTCGAAGATAGCAGAATATTACTTGGCTATTACCCAGTGACTTCCAATTATAGTTTCATTTAGTCTATAAAGAATTCAATGCGACGAAGGAGGTTGTATTTTTTGCTAATCCATTTCATTTAGCTTTCACGTCATTTGTGTAAAACATTCGTTCTGAACTGGATGGTCACGACGCATGGTGTGAATTTTTCCACGATGTTTGGTTTTTTGCTGAGAAAAGGTCATTTACGCACAGTAGGGCTCTGGCGAATAGTCTCTGCGAGAAAAAGTATTTATCTACCTCCGGTCACTGCGGACGGCAAGTTATTTTATTTCCACCGTGATTTATAGTGCGCTCCTCTTTTCCCGCGCGCAATATTGAAAGAGTTGAAGTGTTAAATATCTCGTGGAAGGAAATGTTAAGTGCCGTGCTGCATACGATGAATAATAAAAATAAATCTCGCGGAAAAGCGTATTTGGCCGTAGGATTTTATGGTGACGCAGCCAAAAAAATAAAATGCCTTTACACCATTTACGTGCATGCGGGCAGTTGTTCTAGGGGTTTAATGCGAAAAAATAATGAGCCTCTTGGGATGGCTGCCGTTCATCATCGCTGGATGTTCTGCGTTTGAGGACATGGCAGCATTTCCGCTGTCTGCGGCATTCCGTCGCCCCTCGCATTCCTTTTTTTCTTCTTCGGCGGACATTAAATTGCTTTATTTAGCGATTTGCATCCGTGCTCAGTGCGTCTCGGAAGTGAGGCTGGCGAAGGATAATTCCGCAAATCCTTCCTTCCATCTCTCTCATTTGCTCCCATTTTGCCTCGCACGTTATGTGCTCCGTTACTCGAGTCCGTTTCTCACGCGCTCAATGGTCAATACTTTCTCTCACTCTCGTGGCCATGTGGACTCGTGGTGGTTCTACAACTAAGTATCAACAAGTATTTATCTGTCCGACCGGTCACCGCTGACTGCAAGTTATTTTCATGATTTCCGCAACGATCCATTTCGTAGCGATCCCCTTTTCCTCCGCGCAATACTATTGTCTCCTGTGTTTCCCTCCGTTGTCCTTGTATTTTTCTTGCCTTCCTTGGACTGACCTTTCCAACACAGTTTAGGCCTGCCACGTAGTCGTCTTCCATCGGAGTTCCCATATTTGGTATAGGCTGCTTGATTTTTTTCCTTCTGATGATATGACCTGACCATCTTAATCGTCTGCGTTTAGCTTACGCCACGACATCTGGCTTTTTGGAGATACTTATGATGTTCCGATTGTGTTTTATTCTCAATGTGTCCCTTATTTTGTTGGTTGGGATTGGACTGTCAAAAACTCATCACCAACTCCAAGGTCCCAAGTATTTGAAACAATCCTCACGCCCATTGTTGTATTCAATGTCGGTTATGTTTACATCTTCGATGCGCATTCTTTCAAATGTAACAATTTTCATTTTTATATAATTGATCTTCCCTTTGTCTTTGTCACTGTATTAAGAATTTTAATCCATTCTTAAAGTTCTTATTTAATCTCCTCTGCCAATACCACATCGTATATAAAAGCAAATGCACTTGTCTTTCCTCCACTTCTTATGCAATTGTCTGTGTTCTAAATGCCTTTGAATGCTCCCTTATGAGCTGTATTTAAATGTTTAGGGGATAAACCTTCCTGACTTAATTTTATATTTCAAATACAAGAAAGCGTTGTTTAAAATCTTAACACAATCTTAAAGCATTTCTCCTCATAAATCTTCAGCCGCTTTTATTAGCTCATACGAAATACGTATGTATTTAGGTATCCTGAATATTTTGGTTCGGGATCGTGGAGAGGAGAAGGCGATGACCTAAGAAATACTGGGGAGCTTAGCAGTGATGTAATTAATGCGGAAAGAAGCTATGATTAGCTATTACTGCTGAGGGTACCGTTGAGAGGAAATATTTGTAGTCCTCTGTCAATATCATCTCAATCACCCTCATCTCTCGCGAAGAAAACAAATCGAGGGTATACGATTTCTTCACTGTTTACCATAATTATGTCTTTACAGAGTATGTAAGCAAAGTTTCACGCAAATCCAGAAGTGCACGCAAAATCGTTTCAGGCTTTATTCGGTGGAAGTTCGATGTATCCATGATAAAAATCAAGTCTGGAAACTTATCTCTCCCTAAATGTTTTCTCCCGTGTTTTAAGGACGTGTCTCTCCTGGACCATGCCTCCTCTCTTTATCTTCCCTGCTGTATCTCAATCCGACATCGTTTATCGTCACATCCCGCCTTGTCGCGAAGATGGCGAAAAGGGGGATGATGAGTGATGAAGATTAATAATTACGTCCCGCCCCGACGACCCCTTTCCCCACTTCATAGGCGAAAGCGACGGGGCACAACTCCCAACGGCAGTCTGGAGTGTGCGAGAGAGAGAGATTGAAGAGAAGAGGGCGAATGCGTTTTGAGGGAGCACGAGTCGAGAGGAGAGAGAGGGTCGGGCCCAACTTCCTCCTTCCTTCCCATCATCATCATCATCGCCCGGCGCCAATCGAGCCACAGTGCGGGGCCGGGATGTGCTTCAAGTGCGGCGAATCGCACCCTTTGCCACGCCCTGCGAAACACTAGCCCACGACGCTTCTCTCTCTCACTCTGTCTAGATGTGTGTCTGCGTGTGGGCTGGGGCCGAGAGTGTGTGGAAACCCCGCGTTTTGGAAGAGGAGGAGGTGAATTTTTTTTCACTTTTCACCCTCTCGAAAAAGTGAATGTGAAGGGATGTAGGTAGTGTCCTCTCGCCGAAATCTTGTGTACTCGAGTTACAAGCCTCGTAACCCAACTCTACGAAACTGCTTCAAAGTATTAAAAAAGATAATAATCTATGCACATCATAATTAGGCAAGTTTTTTTTACTGCTCAATGCTTTAGATAGTGTTCTTATAAGTTGATCTTAAATCCGTATCTGGTGCAAGTAGTTGACCATGTGTCCCATTTTTATCAGGTCTTCGGTAACAATTGAGGCAAAGTGCAATGTTTGATCTAGGTAAAATTTAATTAAATAGAATAAAATGTTTAGCTTTGTCGGTACGCCAGCGATTTCGGCGTCCATATCAAAATCGTGTGGTCTCCGCTCCGTGCAATTCTGTGATTTGTACGTGGATTTTCAATTTCTATCGTTTACATAATTAAGATTTTTGTTTAGTTTATGTTGAAGGTAATGTTTCACACTTAAAATTAAGCCCATTTTTTCACGAATAGGCGTTGCAATAATCCTTTTATTGATCAGACTATATGTAGTCTAGAGTTTTTCTCAAATTAAGGTCAGGTTAAATGGAATTACGCCTCCCTTAAGTTGTTGTGAACTAAAAAAGGTTCCTCTCAAATTCCCGGCTTCAAAGTCACCTCAAGTTAAGTTATAGTCAACGACACTCTAGAGCTGGAAGTCTATGGGGGAGGGGGGTGGGAAGAGTTTTGGGGGGGGGGGGGGTTGTTCGATGCCGGTTGGCGACGTGTGGTGGGAGGGTGGAGAGGAATGGCATTTGACGCCGAGGAGCGGGCGGGGGGGGTAGTTATGGGGGAAGGAGGCGGAGAAATGGTGTGTGGAGGAGGTGAAGGATTATTATTTTTCTTTGCCGTTTTTATTTCGTGAAGAGGTGGGTTGGGGAAAATGAAGAGGCAAGGGGTGGTTACGGGGAGGCCTCGTGAGCGTGTGTTTTCGGGGTGGGTAGGGTGGTAGTAGAGAGAGGGGGGGGGGGTCCGTCCGGAGGGAGAAAGGCACATTCGTTTAGAGGGTTTGCGTCGCCGAAATTTCAGCGGCGACGTAAATTTGAGCGGTTGGGCGTGCTCGCTAGAGTGCTTGGAAGCGCTGGAAAGCGGTGTGCTACGTAATGATGGTGTCGCCCCCTCGCGAATCTTTGTTTTTTTCCCTCCCTCCCTCCCTCTTCCTGTTTATTATTTTTTTATTTAAAAAGGGAAGAACTCCTCCCACCATTCCCCGCTAGTGCCACGCCCCCCGCACTTCAACATACTAGCGGCTTCCTTCAACCCGCCAACTCCCTTTTCGTCTCAATCCTCATCCGAGTTTCCTAATCCTTTATCTTATTTCTTTCTACCGTCCTATATTATTGTCGCGCTAGATGTGGCTGTGCTGATTTTTGTCCGTAATTGTTGTTCCTTTAACGTGGATTTTATTTCTATCAAGTCGATAATCTCTAAAGGATGGGCTTTTAAAGGGCGGAAAACATTTTAATTCTTCTAACTAGTAGCTAGGGTGTCTATTTACAATTGAATCGAGTCAATGAAATCCTTTTGAAAGAGAAATATTTTTTCATTTTACTAAAGTTTAAAACGAGCCAGACTGTTTCTGCTGACGGAGTAAAAAGGCTCTGACCTGAGTGTTGCTGTTCCTTTGCCTATGGCCAAGGGGACTGCATACGGGAGGCCCAATTCCGTCCCTTAGAAGGCTCATTTCTGTTGCCACTTCGGTCGCATTTTAATCAGTTATCAAAAAATGTCCGCGGCGCGGTGAAGAGTGCAATGCGATCCACTTTTTTCCCCATTATTTTGCATTATTATGTTTGCAATTGCATGGAATCATATTCGAAAGCTATGAATGCAATGGATCACATAATAAAGCGTATAAATTTCGATAAACACACATAAATAAACCTTATTTCCCCGTGAAACTCTGGTCACTTTGTCCGTCAGCGACACGAGTGGCGACTTTCATAAACCTATTTAAATGCGCGATGTGTGAAAACACACATACAGCCCGACTTGAGGATCCTCTTTCGCAGTGTTCGTGGTTATGAACGTCAGTTATAATTCTATTTTTTATTTCGATTGATATTTATGGTTTCTTTATCCCTACTTTATAATTTGAATGGATTTGAAATGTAAGCTTGTTTTGAAATTTCTGTTTTTTTATTCGCTATTAAATATTATAATAATTCGTCATAGATAATTGATCAGTGAAATTCTTATAGGCAATGTCATTTACGTTATCGATATTAAGGACTCTTGCCAAAATTTCGCTCTTGGTATTTGTCTATCAACTCATCACTCTATCAGCCACCCACATGACATTTGGTGGAGGATACTCGATTTAGAACGTTGAGAATATTCATATGTATATTTTCTCCTCAATGTTAAAAATATCGGATGTGTACGATCAATTAAATAATATGTTATGGCCTAGTTTTTACGTTTTCAGCGGTCTAGTTCGATCTTATCTTTATAGGTCGCGATATTTCTCCACCTCCTTTTACTCCGACGAAGAAAATCTCTCGGTCCAACTGGAATTGGTATCGCTTAGAGCCTGAAAGTTCTGTTGCGGTTGCTGGAGAGAATTATGTGCGTTAAACCTGCCTAAAATCAATGACATGTGTTCGCCAATTTTGTTTTATTGTTAATTGTGATAGAGTTGAAAAATAAAGTCAACCGTTCTTTTTTTCGATTGGACGCCTGTTTCATTTGATTATTCGCGACGAATAATTAACGGCCTTAACCCTTTCGCTCAAGAGTTGATAACGTCATGAACTCACGCCGCATCTCCTCGATCTGGTGCATAGGCCACGTTCGGTTTGTTGTTGTTGACACTTCCTTTGTGTGCTGTGCCTTCCGTCATTGAAAGGCTCTCCTTGAACGAGTTCATGGGTCACTGTTGACGTCACCAACTCATGAAAAGTGGATGGCAACTTTCACATTTTATACTTTGACAGTTGGGGGCGAATTGCTGTTGATTGGGGATTTATTTTTATTTTTCACCGCAACTTATCTTTTCCTTCCATTCACCTATACTGGTAAGCAAGGAACTTACTTCTCCGCCACCGAGGCCGGTTTGTTGGAGGGGAGTAAAGGAACGCGCAGAGGTGGTGTCGACAGAGGTGGAAGAATCGCACGCGGAACTGCTATAATAAAGGGGTTTGTTGCTCGCAAGAGGGCGTTGTTGGTGGTGTTGGGGAGGGTGGGTGGGGTAAAGGTTGGTAAAGGGGGTTTGTGCCCACGGGATGGGGGTGGCGTCGTTGACGTGCGCACGCTGTTGAGGGGTGGCCGGCCGCCTCCACCCTCTCTCCATTCGCAGCTTCCTTCCTTGTCTCCACTCTTACTTTTCACTGCCATTCCCTCCCCCGTCCTAAATGTCTCCCCCATCTTCTTTGTCTAATCCATTATTTAGAGATATGGCGTTTATTTTTCTCTTTGATGTTTTGAATTTGAATCATTTGTGGCATTGAGAAGATATGTTAACCTTCTTGCGATAAATCCCTTTCCTTTATCTCTCTTCTATTTTACCCCTTATATTTTCAGTTTCCACAGTCCCAGGGCGACTCACAAATAATTCATGAATTTTCGATAAAATTTACAGATTATTCGTGAGTTTCTGGTTCAATCGGTGACTTTAAAAATTGTAGTATCATGACAAAAATCCTCCGGTCCTCAATGTAATAAATCCCGATGACCGGGGAGCCGTTGCAATAGGTCGAAACTGATGTTTGCTATATCGACCAACATAGAACACGCTGAGGGCGGTGTTCAGTGCTCGATTAGTTTAAAAATTAACACCCTCCCGTTTAGCGTCAGGGCAAGCCGATTAGAGGCTGATTTTAGAAGCTGAAGAAGGAGGAATGTGGTCTTCTGTCTTCCCCTTAAATGTTCTTCTTTGCTACCAGCTCTCGGACGCGATCTCCGTGAAGGGAATCGAAGGCCGTGGAACATTCTACTGCGAACTCCTCGGTGCATTTTATTAACCAGCAAGCGGATGTAGACTCTGAACCCAACCGTTTATTTGTATTCTACTTATTTTTCAACACACCCGACAACGGCTCATAACGGGCTTTTCATCATAAAAAGAAATTCTTGCCGTGGGGGATGGCGTTGCTAGAGAATCTGGCCCTTACCCTGAATCCCTCATTGCATTTCCTTAAATACGCCTTGGTTCGAGAATGGTAAGATTTTCTCTCTGTTGGTCGGGGGTGAGATGTGCCCTCACCTTTCCAAGCCTGGCCTCTTCTTGGAGGTAAATTTCGCTGAACCATCTCTCCACATTGGTCGGTTTTGTGTTTTGGTGTCCCGGATGAAACGAAAAGCACAGGAATCGATAGAACCCACAAATGTGTTCCATAGGTCTTTGGGTCAGGGTCCCCCACCGAAAAGTATTGGCTTGCGGATTTTCTACTGCTTCATCAAGTGTGGGAAACGCTCAGTTGGAGGGGTTTACGGGGATATTTTATTCCAATCAAGTTCCATTCCTGTGAGGCCTCGGGTAGTTCAAGAAAGTGGGAGGCAACCGCAAATTCTCTGGGCGCACCTTCCAAAGTTACCTTTATTATTAAAATTATCTTACTTGCGCTAACTATTGAAGTTAACATTTGATTTTGAATGTTGAACTTTCTTGACTTGAAGCTCTTTTAAAGTTTTACCATTATCTCTTCTCGGTCAGAGTCGTATTAGTGGAGCGCGATTTTGATTCATTTTATCATTGTGTGTGCGCAGAAAAAGCTAGTGACGAGTCTGCTCTTGATTGTAGCGTTGTATTGTTGTGATAAAAGTTGGTTGATCAGGAAAGGAGACGAGGAAATGCTGAGGGTATTCAAGATGTGGGCGTGAGTGAAGAGAATAGAAGAGGTGAAGTGCATGGAGAGGATAGGAATCGACGAAGTGCTTGACATGATGGGTATGAATATAGAAAACTTCTGCGGGATATACTGGGGTGACAGTAGGTATGGACAGACCTAGTATTTGGGCAGTTTTAATTCGTACATGGCACATTGTTAGGAAGCTTTTAAATGCTGTGGGAAAAATGGGGTATTTTTTCTGTGAGCCGTTTTTGGGCTCGAAAAAATATCGGGGAATACTAGGCATGCCACACGTGGGCACCCCCGAATTATCCATCCACAATGAAGAGTAAAGGGGAGGGATAAGATAAATAAAATTGCATTGAATTATAATTTAGCTGGGTAAAGCCTTAACTTTAATTTTTGGGTATTAGTAACTTTCCCCTTGGCATGCTGGTACACTGGCCTAATGGGTAGAGCTCCCGGGTGCTTTTCGCTGGGTCCTTAGATCGAATCGGGGTGGAGCCTCAGGACACACACTCAAAAGGCCGTTTTACACGGGGCACGGAATTGCGCAGGTTAGAGCTGCATTTATTTCTAAAATGGCGTGGAATTTCGCGAATTCATTTACGAAATTAGAACAGGGGCTATTTTGCCGTCTCGCCTCCACGCATTCTCGCATGTGTTCTAGCAATGCACCACTTTACACGACGCAATTTTGATTGCGCCTTCGCACGTACGTCAGATTGCGCAATAACGTGCTCCGTGTAAAACGGCCTAAGCAAAAATGCTAGAAATGCGAGGTAACGTAGGGAAAGGAACTGGCCCCTAACCCTGAATGTGTGAGTTTTACACGCCCCTTTCTAACTCTGGGGTGATCTCTACCCTCACCTATTCCAACCAGCCTACGGGTTAAATTTCTGAGTGATGTTCTGTAGGTGTTGTTCAAATTTTGCCACCTTTATATCAAAGCTCATCGAACTCGGTTCCAGGTAAAATCGATAAGTGAATCTTTTTTTAACGGTGGGAAGGCTCAATAATTGCCCCAAGTAATACTGCTCTCGGCACGCAACATATTATTAGCGATGCAAGTGGGCAAGTCATTTTCAGCTTTAATTGGTGGCGATAGCTTCTACTTCATCGCGACCGTTCCAGATCTCTGTGTTTTAGCGTTTGCAGATGTTTGTCATCACCATGGACGTTTTCACACGTAGGTAAAGAGAGCTTTCACAGTCCGTTACTTTGCAGCGAGAAAGCAGTTGAAACATACGAACGAAATGCATAGTTTGTTTTGCTCATTGAAGTGAGTTGTGTGCGCAATAGTTTTCACCATTAACACCTCCCACAAAGAGGCCTTTGCGGAGCTCCTTGATCTAGTTTCGCGCCGATGAGCGTAAAATGTGCTCACCGGCTCCAATTCGTCCCTATGGAACGTTTGACTTACTGCATGTGGCTAACATCTAGATTCGATCGGTCCGGGGGGTCCGGACCCCCCCCCCCCGAAATATAAAAGCACAATCATCTTCCTAAATAAAAGAAAACAAAATATTGAAAAATCATGAATTAAAAAAATATTTCTTTAACAAATGAAGTTTTTTCGATTATGAGAAGTGTTAAAATTAATTTAAAACCCCTTACTTAGTACCCTGTATTTTAAAAATCCCCCCCCCCCCCCGAACGAAATTCCTGGCTACGCCCCTGGATCGGTCCTTCGTTATATCTCTCTAAATCATTTCAGTCTTCCAATGCAGCCATTATCAAAATATGCTTAGCGAATACTCGCGGGAAAGGGGGGGGGGGGGGGAAATAATGTACCGAATAAGCTAGGTTTACATGAAAAATGACTGAATTATTATTTATATGAGTTTGAGTGACGATGGTGCGTTATTAATGCCTGCGTCGTGCGATTGAAAAGCTCCATTTGATATATGTAACGGAATCACTCATTTATACAGAATGAATATTTAGGGTCACTAATTATGGTCGAGTTAAGTTCTGTGACTCAGTCATGATAAGTTTGAGAATATCTGGAATTAAATATGATGCCTAAATTAATTCTATCCGCCGGAAAATCAGAGCATATTCTGCCTGTTATAATCGGTTATCTTCTCCCGCAATCGCTAAAACGTACCTTTAACGAGGGCATTTCTATATTGGTCTTTAATAATTATTCGACCGTATTTGCTGGTTTTCTGAGGTCATTTCAACCGTGAATTTATTTCATTCTAAAATTATAAAGTTGTGCCGAAAGAAAATGGGTGAGTCTTTACCTAATATGCCATTTTGGAATGTTAGTATTCGTTAAGTCCTGGCACTTTTTTTGACAATTTATTAATCGGAAGTATTCTCATTTGTCCCCTGTGGAGCTGTCGGGCTGTGGTGTAAGTATTGTCGTAACTTGTCATAGCCTTTAGGTGTATCCTACTTCCTTCCTTATTCTTTGCACGCAGGTACCAGAAAAGGCGTGTCTATGAGTATATCCTGTTCATGTACTCGCGTGTTAATATGCTTCACAACTGCCCTAACCGGAAATATCAGTGGCGGCACGTCTTATCTTTCCCATGTGTAAAGATAATGTTTATAGCATTAAATTACGTATGCATAGCATTTGAAAGGATAATACCAGGATGATAATCACCTTACGTCTTTGTGATTAAGTACATCAAGATAGTTTGGACCACTACCCATCAGTTACCTGGGATATATTGATAAACTTAGGAATTTCAGTTTTATTTTTCTCTTGTTCCCAGGTTCTATTAATACCCCTGATATAAAGGGGAACTTCTTTGGTTGACATAGTACCATCCTTACCATTTATGGAATTACTTATTTCACCTAATGAAATCATTATTGCATGTAGGCATTCTATTAATTATCTTTGTCTTCAACTACGTACTTCCGTTCTCCGTCTTGCATTTAATGCCACGTGGTCTTCAATGCTCATACGTTGTTCTCTCCGCGTTTTCCATGTATATTCCGGATATTCGCCCTGGATGTCAAATCTGTAATGTAGTGGACCAGTTCAACTTATCTTTCTTCGTTGATAATCTCTTGCCGTAAATCTCGCCGAGTCATTTGTTTCCAAATCTGCTTAAGTATTTGATATTTAAATTTATCTGTTGACCCTGATGATTTCTGAATAATAACTAATTTGATCGAATAATAGTTCTTTATGTTTGGTTTTATTTTTAGAAATACACGAAACTCGCTTCACTTCGATTGAAAAATTTTTCATGTCGTTTGTGATGATCGATGCGAAGTGCTGGGTTGACTGAGTAATGGGTCGTATGTTTGTTGCTTTGTGGTCCTGCTACTTCTATATCTGAGGGAACGGTGCGTGCTTGAGGGGGGCTAAACCGGCCCTGTATGTGGTCGTTTATATGTGGTAGCATCTAAAACAACCACCTAATGCATCTAAATGCTGGGCATAAGTATCCTATCCCCATGGAACATCACAGAGGTATCTTGCAACCATGCATGTCTATTCTATAAGTCTCAGGGGGCCAGGGTGATTTATTCAGGTTTCTCAAAATTATATTGCCCGAATAAAATTTGTACATTCACATCATGCTAATAATCTATATTAATAAATCATCCCAGCCAGGCTGCATTTTTACCATCTGATTTCTGGCTTTTTCCATCTACCGCAGCGCCGTTGTTCTCGCTCTTTTTCTACCGTGTGTTCCTATCCGTTTCTTTCCTTACCAGTGAATTTATTTGTATGCTTGCGCTTATGGCGTTGTATCAATGAATGAAGGAGTAGGTATGAGGGCCATATTGGCTTGCTTCACTTGGGCTCAGCGTGCCCCGAAATACGCGTTTCTGTCTCTTTCCTGCTATCGTGTGAGTGTGAATCTTTCCTTTCATCGCTGTGTCCTTGTCCATTTCTTCTGTTGATGAGAGGTGAGCTGCCCCATTGCCATTGGTCACCCTTGTGGGCCAAAGAAAAGGGAGTTTTGTGTGCATGAATCCCCGCCGAAATCATTGTAAATGTAAACGTTCTGGTAGCGCAACCGGTGGAGCAATCGACTGGTGATCGATAGGATCTGGGTTTTCATCCCAGCCAGGCTGCATTGAATCCTATGATTTCATTTGTGTAATAAAGACCCCCAAGGACTTCGAACTTTTTTTCCTCTGTCATTCTTCCAATTCTTACCTACTCGTGTCCCATCTGGTCTATCTCTTTTCAAACCAACCTCTCATCCCTGGAGTGTGTCAGCAATTTCTTTGCCAAAATAGTAAAAAATAGAATACCGCATTTACGCAACATGTCCACTAATACTATTCTCTCCTCCCTCTTCATCCCTAATCTCACTTCCCATAGGCTCACAGCTGATTTAAAACTTATTTATAAGATTCTCAATTCCACCATCGACTGCCCTGCATTGCTCTCTTTTATCAATTTTAAAGTTCCACCCCGTCCTACCCGTTCTCATCCCCTAATCCACATGCCCATTCCTAGAATTTAACTTACTAAACGTTCGTTTTTCGATCGCATTACTTCTATGTTGAACTCACTCCCTACACACATCGACCACTTTGCACTTCCATTGAAATCCTTCATAGGCCTTTCTCTATCCTATCTGTCACCGAAGAAGGCTGTACCGGCAGATTCTCGTTGTCCTTTTGTTTTTGTATATTTAATTATTGTTTTCTACTTGTTATACTGCTTCTTCGTCCTCTATATTTATGTATTGTTACCTGAACACTATAAAATGGCAACTATATGCTGTATGTGGTTCTCTTTCTTTAAAATAAAAGAAAATAGATTTATATTTTATTTATTTGGTAGACATCTAGAAATGCGTGATTCTCGATATGCACTACCTCTGCCTTCCCTCGACCCGTTTATCCACCTCCGTCAGCCCTTGTCGTGGTGTGGGAGGAGGGTGCTCTCACACCCACATTCACACACACACTCGGTGATGCTTGGGGGATAGGCCCAAGTCGAGGATAAAGCGTCCCTGGTTAAGCCTGGTCACCTGTTGGCGGCGGAATCCTTCCTTGCGCGCCTCCTCCTCCGCCACCGCGGCGCTCTCTCTCTCACCTGTTGAGAAGGCGGGGCGCGGCGGAGACCCCCTCAAAATGAACCAAGGAAAGAAAGGGGACTGTTTTTTATTCGAACCCAATGGGTCCTTTAAAAAAAATCCTTATGTGCGTTCTTCCCTCTCTCTCGCGAAAATGCGCGCGTACCCTAGTGGGACCCTATGCGTTGTGTCGCATCCAGTAGGATCTCCAGTGGTGTCAGGGGTTGGGTTTTGGGATTAGTGGGGGGAGGAAAAAGTATAGGATTTTTGGAGGGGTGTTGTGTTGTGTGGTGATGTCTTTGTGTGTGTGTGTGTGTAGGGGGAGGTACACAATTGGGCGTTCAGTCGTGTGTTGAGTCGAGGGGTCTTCCCCCCCCCCCTCTCTCTCCCCCCTCCCTCTGTCCCACTTCCTTTTGTCTCCCTCCGCGACGCGAGACTCGTGTTGTTCCGTTTACCCCTCCGTTGTTGCCATGGCGTTCGTTGTCGGGGGAAGCTCCCTCGAGTCCTCACAGTGCCGTCGTCAGGGTCGACACTGCCGCTCCTGCTACACAGGCCACGCCACTCTCACCGACTCAGCGAGAACTGTTTCGAATTATGTCGTTATAACTTCTGAACTGCAAGCAATTGAATGACGATATCCTCTCTCCCCAAGAGAAACCAAAAGGTTTCGCATCTGTCCATCTTGAGAAGGATCTCTAGAATTCATTTAATTACGCGGTAAATCACGCCTCTTCGAATTTGTTTTCGTCAGTTCACATAATTCGAATTGAAATTACGACTTAGAAGATAATTTACTTAGAAAACCGTGTTCAAAAAACTCAGAATGCGCTATTCCTTCATTTAAATTTTGCGCGTTTTTTTTCATTTAAAATAATATATAGGATTCGGACGTGTTTGGAAGGCCGGATGTACTTCAGCCCGGCTTTGACTACTCCCGTGGGCAGTGTACAGTAATCCAATGTTTGGAATCCAGTGATTATATAACATCCTCTGCATCATTATATGTCAACAATCCGAGCTTTGGCGTGATACACCTTTCCACTGTGCTCTCTTACAGCGAACGTTTTTCATGTATAGGTACGCATTTCTTCTCTTTTACATCCTCAATTACTTGTCCTGTTTTTAACTCATTCGTGGCCTTTTTTTTCCTTTCTTCCCGTCCGCTTGTCCACCGGCTATCATCTCCCGACAAAGACTGGTTGGGAAAAAGACAGTTTTATGGCATCTGCTGAAGAAGCTTTCGGGTCCTCATCCGCGTTGTTATTTCATGGTGGACAATGGTTTTTTCCGGAGTTGTCCGCGGCGTTGTTCAATTGATGCTATATCTTATGGTTTTAGCGCGTCTAATTTTATTCCGCGACTCCACTTCGCTGGTATTCCAAGCATCGCCTTCAGTTTGCCCGGAAGACGCTGGCGGCGTACCAGCCAAAGCGTCGTCGCCGAATAAAACAATACGAGGTATAAACCATTTATTTACCTAAAAGAAATCCGCTTTTAAAGGTCCTCAATTCGTCCTTACATCGAGTAAAGTATTACATGCGTGAAAGTATAATTAATACAGCGCTGTAGTGGCTGAAACCAATGTTTGTAGTTATGCTCATATTCCTACCACTTCCTTCTTTCTCCGTGCCCTACACCTACATCTCACCCCCTGCCCTACGTCGCGCGAGGGCGTCTGGCTGCTTGTTGGTGGCAGGTGGTGGGTTTCCCTACCCCCTCCTCCGTTGCCTTGGTTTTTTTCCTCCCCTATCCGAAAATCCTCGCCGGAAATATACTCGGGGATATTCCCTCCCTCGTCCCAACACTTCACTCCTCCCACCCATTTCTCTCTCTCTCTTTCTTTCTCCTCTCTCCCTGTTGCCCTCGGGGCTAGAAGAAGAATAAAAATATAAAAAATAAACGGATCCCCTGCCCTCCACATCCCCTACCTCATCTGTCTACGCATTGTCGAATCCGTTGTCATCCAGGGGATATGCCGGAATCCCTTCTTCCTCCGTAGTGTATCGACGACGGACGGCGCCGCTGAAAATCCCACACCGTACACATATATACCCACTGTCCCGCCTCGAAAGGAGGGTCTCCCCCTCGCAAAACCTCCAGCATCCTAATCTTCCCGTTTGTGTTGCAGTTTGAGTGTGTGTGACCGGGAATGTCTTGGGTTCATATGCCGTGGGGTGTTGTGGCACGATCGATTCTCATGAATTTTTGTACTGTGTGGTGTGCATGTGGGAGTCCAATTGCATGCTGCATGCTGGTGATTGATCACCCCCTGCCAAACACCCTAGAGGTGGCTCACAGGGTATTATGTAGATGTAGATGAATTCTCATCTACATCCACGTAATAACCTGCGAGCCATATCTAGGGTGTTTGGCAGGGTTCGGGTGAATCACCAGCATTCAACAGATTCCCGCATTCTCACCTCGCGGTCATAAAACTCTTAAACCTAATAATCAAAATATTACGTGCACACCTAGGCAAAACTTGGCCAATTGCTAGTAATCGTATAGGAAATCTATGAAAGAACAATGGAAAAAGTTAAACGTGCAGTGAGTCCTACTAAAAAGTGATAATTTCTATTAATCAGGGCTCCGTTGCTATCCCGGATAGAACGTGGAAAGAATGTTAAAGAATTTTTGTCTCCGTTTTGCGGTCTATTTCCTGCATTTTTATCCAGTGAACCCGTCTACCGGAATAGGACGGTAGGCGACGGTTATCGATTCTATTGGTGGCTCATCGACTACTTACCACAGAAATAGGTTTTCCATAACTCTATATGTTGAAATTGCATCTGGAAGTCCATTTTTTTGTGCAGGCTTTAGGGGTAATACATGTCTTAATATAATTAAAATGATGATTGACGCTTTGAAGTAACCTTGTGTGTCACTCCTGTAGTCACCCTTACGAGCGCAAATATTTGAACATTAAAGGTAGAAAATCGAATCGAAAAAATTACCAACGCGGTCAAAATATTTTTTTACTGAAAATTTCCTCGTGTGGTGTTCAAGTAATTCCAAGATTAAGTAAGATTACACGCTTTTCCAGCAAATTGCAGTAGTCTTGAACTCTCTCTCCTCCTGCTCCACATCGGATGAGTGACTATGAGGCAGCGCTTAAGTCTCTCACCTGGTGTAGAGCCCGAGAAGGTTTTGTCGCTCATTCGAATATGGTTTCGCTAAGGAAATATTCCCCAACCACTTCTCACTTCCTTGTCGTTCGTAGAGTGTACTAATTGACCTTTTCTTTCCTACCTATAGCTCATTAAAATTTTTCTCGACTATTTAAAACGTTCTTCCTTGAGTTTTTGATGGACTCTTAATTGGTTTCAGGGACGGAATATATATTTGTTTTCGATTCTCTTTTCCTTTCTTTGGTCGAAAAACTTATTGTTTTTTTTGTACGATAACCTCTAATTATATTTCTCGAGTAATTTTGCATAAATGTTTTTATTTTTCATTGATGAAAATGATTTTTCTCATCGGGAACTCGTATTTCAATTTTGTGAAAGTGCTGTTTATTTTTTTTTCTAAAGTGGAGTACGTTGCGATTGCAAATTTACTTGTTCGTGCTCTAATCGAAGGTGTGTGTTTGTGTGTAGGGCCTTGTGTTCGTGTCGTGCGCTCAAGTGTTCGGCGCCCAAGTCTCACTCACTCCCATTATCACAGCGAGGCGTGATTTTCATTTTCCTCGTCATCGTGGGCGTTATCTTTTCCCTTTCCTGACCACGCGTCTCTTTATCTATCCCTCTCTCCTCACATCTCTCCGATTCTCCTCCCACGCTTTTCCTTAATGGATTAGTTTGCACAGCCGTTATTTCAAGCGATCCAAATCGCTCCGAGTGGGATCAAAAAGTTTTTTTTTTTGGGGAGAGGGGGAGGAGAGCGTGGGCGTTGCGCAGGGTGACTCTACATCTCCAAGGGGGTCGATTACCCCCCTAGAGAACTTTCGTTATTTTTCCTCGCCGTCGGTGTCTTTGCCCGTCGTCCCCCACGTGCCACTCGGGCCGATATCTGCCCTCCCTGACCTCGGCGAATGAGGAGAGAGTTATGCCTTCCCGAGTCAGACGTTCTCTTTTCATCGCATTATTTTTCATGATTGCGTTCTGAATGGGACTTCTCAAATACTGTATTCTACCGGTGCATGCGTATCATTGGACGCTTGCAGATGAAATTCTTTCGTTAGGGATCATGCGATAAATGTATCCAGTAACATCATCATCAACTGGTTTTCTGCCCTTCACTGGCAGATGTCCCAAACACCAAAGTCGTCCCCACCTCATTCTGTCCAAGGCCTCCCCTTCAGTTTCCCTACACCTTTTACTAGAAATTATCTAATAAATAATAAATAAATTCCTCCTTGGTTGATTATTAAAGAATTATCTAATCAACCAAGGAGGAATGTTATTCATCACTTTCACATCACCGTCATCTCATACTACAATATAGAAGTACAAGGAGAAGAATCCGAAGAAGTAGCTGTTTAACAACACCAACCCTTAACCCATTTTTTGGACTTCGAAAATGGAAAATTAAAGAAGAAATACAAGGGGAAACTTGGAACATATTGAAGCCCTGATGATGGCTTTAAATAAAGAGAAACGTTGGCTATAACTTTTTTGCATAACATAAGTTGACCTACACTACAAGAAATATTTTAACATATACCTTTTACTAGAAATTCTTTTTCGTTTACCTTTGTTATTCCAGTAACATAAAACTCTGAAATAACTTGCGTCCTCACCCACTTCCCTCACACTATCAACTCTTTTCCGGTACTCTCAAGCATTGGGTACTGAACCTGAACTTTAGCGGCGCGTGAGGGATGATAAAGGAAGCGATAATTTGAATCGGGCTAGTTATCAGAGAGCAGAATAATTTGTAGCCGCACCCACTTCTCACTTCTTGTAATTTAACTTGCTGAGTGAACTTACTTTGCATAAAAATGTTCTTAACTCATGTGCTAGGAACTTTGAATCCGGCTCTATATGGTTACTTGGGAGGTAACTGCCTGATGACACCATTTGTATTTTTTTTAGGGTGTGAGGGAAGAATTTTTTAAGAATATTGAACGTATAGAGAGAAATTCGGCGTTAGTCTGCTCCATTGCTTTAGGGTATTGGTATTAAGAATCTTACTTACATCTGCCTGCACTGTACTCTCGCAAATTATTCTTCTCCAGTAATGGTTTGTAACTCTTATCTCATCGTGTTATCACGTCTGGGAGATGTTTTCTAGCTGCTAATTTTTTAGTTGACTTCTATCACAACAAAAGCATCTTGTTTTGTTTTTGGTACATAATAGTAAACTACTGACGAATGTGAATGGTGGAAATAAATTTCAGTTCTATTTTTGAATTAATGTTGTGGAAATTATTTTTTCATTTTTTATTTCCCATCATCATTTATTATTTATTCCTATTCCATGGCATGGTTTTGTTTTTGTCATGGATTGAAGCAAATTTCGCCTCAAAATGAAGTCGGTGGTGCCAAAAGCATTTCGCATATGCCCTAGTGCAATTGATGCTACTGTTGTTTAATCTCTCCCTTGCATATTTCCACACTGAGATAATTTCCGTGACCTACTTAATCTATCCGTTCTAACCAGCATCGGCCTTCTGCGTCCCGCAAAATATCTTCTCAAATCCGGTGGTATTTGCGCGATATTCGCGGTTTAGCGACGAGTGTCGATGTAATTCTTCGTGGCTTACGTCGGGTAGTATCCTGCTGGCACCTCTGTTAATGTTGACCTACGCGCAGATAGCGAGACTTGGCTCAATTCTCCGCGGACTGCAGCATCCGACGTTCTGGAGTCGCAGCCTAATCCCAGCTTACAGGCCGGCGCGGAAAGAGCTTCATCGCGCGGAGGAGGATTGCCTCAACTTGAACGTGGTAATTGATTCCTGCGAGGCCGTGCATGGCGGTCCACCAGACATCGCCAGAACGGCCTCCAGAATGCTTCTTCCAGCGAGTAATTTCTACTCTTCGCCATGATCGGCGGTGCGCGTCTGGATTTCTCCATTTTCCGCGGGCCACCCAAGTCGCATCGCTCGGAGATATGGTGGGAACGACCCTTCTACGAAACGCTCCACCTCGGAAACGGACTGATGTCATTTTCATCATATTTAGTGTACGGATACTGAATCACTGCAGACGATCGTGGTCTCCAACTGAATTCATTCTTATCAACAGGAGGGAGTACAGATAAAAATTGCCAGCGTTAAAAAAAGGAACCCCCCTACCTACAAAATTTTCCCATACTGCGCATCAAGGGGTCTCGATTCTGAATTTAGCGGAAACAAAATGATTTAATTGTGTATGATTGTAATGACTAAAGGCGACGCGGTTCCGTTGAACCTTGGGTGCAAATAAAGTTGTCTTTGAAAATGGTGATAATTTCTTTTAGAACGCTGTCAAATAACAATAAAAAATAATGTCACCTGAAGTCTCCGAATTAATTCCTCTCCATGTTATCTTTGTCACCAAAAATTCATCTATCCCTGTCGTTTTAGTTTCGAACTTTCATGCCGAACGTTAGATGCTCATAGCTTAGAAATTAAGCTAGACTTGCCATTGTGCCGTTCCACTTTTCGGAGCGATTATCCACATTTTTCTTCGTCGCTCAGTCGCCGTCATCCGATTATATTATTGGTGCTCTGTCATCTGCGTCCTCCACCCCGTGGATTGACCCAGAGGGAGGCGGCAACCCCTTCATTGGCCACAACCCCTCTTACTTCCCCCTCCCGCTTACCTTTTCCTCGCCCATTCCACGTCGTTATTTTACATAATTTTCAAGAAAGGGAAGGCAGCGGATTCGGAAGTTAACTTGCAGTTCTTCCTCCTCTCTCTCTCACCCGACTGCCGGCGAGAATGAGGATTCTTTTTTGCAATCGTGACCGGGCTGGAGGAAATGGTCCAGAGATTTGGCCCTTAGATGAAAAAAAGAAAGGCCGGGGGAGTGGGATAAAGTAAGGAGTAGTGAAAAAAGGAATGATAAAAAAATGACTAGGAAAGGGTGGGGGGAGGGGAAAAATATATCCGAGACAAATGGACTCGCCGTTAATTTGGGAAACTGCGCTGTGGGTGGTAAGGTCCCCACCCCCTCTCCTCCCACGCGCGTTTGAGAGGAGGGTGGGGGCGAACGCTAGGGAACACGAATGTGCACGATAGATAGGGGAGTGGGGTGTGTACGCATCGAGCGAATCTTAATTCGATGCGCTAATTCATTCAGATCTATAAAGAAATGTAGTCTCACGAAGCAGCGGTGCCATTTTATGGCAATTAATTCCTATTTAGCCAAGAAGCGGTACAGAAAACGTGCGCAGGCAAATATACCAATAAGAAAACAGAAAAAAAAACAAAATTAGGGAAACGAGGTGGGAATGAACTAGATGAATGACAGACTCGAAATGGTAAGTCTTAAAAAAGGATTTTGTGTCGTTTATGGTTATGTTTGGATTTAGTCATCATCATCTTGTGGTGTTCTGCCCGTCGGCAGGTCCCCCGCGCCAATGCTGTCTCCATTCTCTCCTGTCTCCGGCCATCTCCTTGAAGTCTCCATATCTTCCAATTTTTATATTGTCAATGAACTTCAGCCTTCTCCTTCCCCTTCTTCTGACCCCTTCCACCGATCCCTCCAAAGCTCCAAGACTGGAAAAGTATAGGGGAAATAAAAAGAAAGATAGAAATGGCGGAATAAGTTTTCAAGAAGAGAGCCTTGTGTAACAAGGCACTGGAATTAAAATTGAGGGAGAGATTGGTGAAATGCTATGTGTGGAGTGTGCTTATGTATGGATGTGAGACTTGGACGATGGGGAAGAGAGACAGGGACAGGATTTGGGCGTTTGAGATGTGGGCTTGGAGGAAGATGGAGGGAATACGGTGGACGAATCGAGTTAGGAATGAGCAAGTGTTAAATAGGATAGATGAGGAAAGAACGTTGATGGACAAAATAAATCGAAGGAAGGGAAACTGGCTGGGACATTTGATGATAGGGAATGGAATTTTGGAAGTAGCTTTGGAGGGAGCGGTGGATTTAGTTTTTAGATTTTAATAATATACAAGTCTTGACTGGGTTTAATCCTTTGATGCGCACCGATGTACAGATTTGAAGTTTGATTCTGGGAGATATTTTGGGTGGTTTTAAGGCGGAGAGTATGAAGGAGCTAATTATTCTGTTATAAATTTGATTTCCTATTGAGTTGAACCTTATTAAGTGTGTTGTATTTAGTGCCTCATGGATTATTCATAATAAGTACCTTCCCTCCATCCGTATCATCATGGCATGGAGCTGGCTGGGCTCCCCATTTGTCGAAATATGGGCGTTATCATTTAACAAAGTGGTAGGGGTCAATGAGTGTTGGGATAACTTCAATTGGAAGGAGTTGTGGGTGTATATAGAACATTTATTTTGGTTTATACTTTCAAATGTACTCTTGCCTTGACAAATCAGTAATAATTTTCCTAGTTGCGTGATTGGAAGTTGTTTTGATAGCTTGGGCGGATTTTTTTCTTCATCCGGATGCTTTCGGGATAACTTCAGTGTTGAGACCTGAGGAAGTTAGTTGGAACACTAGCGGTTCTGTCGTCTGGAGACTCTCTGCGGATATTATCCTGAAAATATTCCGATGGAGGATAACTGTGCTTCTGTTAAAGCTCGCTGGCTCCAGTAAGTGCTTCCAAATGCTAGAGGAAAACTTGGTAAATAATAAAAGAATTGAGGGAAAACGTGTTGCGAATCTGAGGTATAATTTGTGGTAGGATGAAATATTTGCCAAATATATTCAACTCAGTGATATTACCCGATGTTTCTTCGTTCTCGGAGATTTTTGGTTTTCATTAAAAGATCACTTATTTACGATCGTGTATTCAGTCTATATACTTGGATTGCGATCGTTACAGAAAAAAGATAAACTTAAAACCGTGTGGAAGTTTTGGATTTCCTGAGAAGTTAAAATTTCTCTTGATATATGACAATCGTTTATACACCTTGATCATGATTATCATACGTCAGCAATCCTGAAATTAATTTGACGCAGCTTTCCATTCCTCTCTCCTATCCAATAACATTTTCGTATTGACGTATTTCTTCTCTTTTCAATTCTTTATGACCCGTCGTTTGTAACTCATTTCGAGGCATTCCCTCGCCCTTCTCCCCTTCCATCTGTCCTTCTACGATTGTTTTCATCAGATTATCATGTGACATAATGTGGCCAACTAAGTTGTCCCGCCTTCTCCTTAAGATTTTTAGAAGACTTTTCGCCCACTCTTCTCTGCACTTCCTCATAACTTGCTCGGTCGATCCATTTTATTTTCAAAATTCGTGGGTAGCCTCTCATTTCGATTGTTTCCACTCTTGGATTCTCTGCACCCGCCAACGTTCAAGGCTCGCTCCCACTGAAGAAAAATGTTCCGACGGCCACGAAACGTCAGGCAAAAACCGAACGAATACGCAAATCCCAAAGAACATCTCCAACAGCTCCAGTGACCCGCGAGAGCTTCGACCAAGAAAGAAGTCTCCAAGTTTGGACTTCGGCTATGTGCTTTTACAAACTATGGCAAAAAATTTACAGGCTAAAATACAAATTCTCATCGTGATAGACTTCTTTTTAGCAATATTTTGGTTTGTAAAAATGGCGAATGCATTCGGATGTGCATGAAAATTTGGAGATGATTTTGGAATTACGTATCGGGTGCCACTATTGTGTCCAGGGTTCCCACTCAACCGTGAAAACCTTAAAACCCGTGAATAAGCCGTAAATTCCGTCCACCGTGAAAAAAAACCTGGAAATATCCGAGAAATTCGTCGTAAAACCTTACAAACCTCTCAAACTTGATTGTAGATCTACGATTGACGGATCGAAAGAAAAATCGATATGTCGATCATAATTCAAGGTCAGTCACTCGCGGACACTGTCCACGAATTTATCTGCACACGTATATTCGAAGCGCAAATATTGGTCTTTGTGCCATGACGACACACAGACCTTAAGGCTGTGATTGGAAGACCTTTAACCATAGTGATCATTAACCCTGGCGAGAAATCAGACACCTCTTCATTTCCTTCTCATCCTCCATTTTCCCACCTACAACCTTTAGGCGGCCCTAAATTTTGCTAACGATAGGCGACGTCATAAGAGCACTTTCATTGCTGCGTTTTCATTCCTGGCGTTTATGGCGTTTGCTATATTTTTAGTTAACGTGCGGCCAGTGATTTTCATGTGATCAATATTTCTTCTTTAAATGGCTTATCAACAGACCGTAAATTTGACGCAATTTAGACCTGGAAAAAAACGTGAATTTTATAATTTAGTGGGAACCCTGGTGTCGCATGCAAAAAATCGATGCATCTCATAAAATAGAGGATACATTGGCATATCGATGTATATGGCACACATCCTTATTTGACGGTAGGGTGGGTGGGAGGGACCCACCCCGTCTGGCGATGAAGGAGAGTCGGTCGGGGGCGTAGTTGTCCTCCCACCCCAAATCCCCCCTCAACCGTCTCCTCGGACGGGCATAGTGTTCCCGCGCTCGATCAGTAATGAGCGAACTTTCTTCATCCTCCTCCCGCCCCCCCTTCTCCCCCCCTCTCTTCGCCCCCCCCCCCCCTAACCGTCCTCCCGTCCTCATTCTTCTCCCATGTCCAGACCTCCTCTGCATCATAAGACTCCAACTCTTCCCACCATCCTCCTCCTTTCCACCTTTATCGCTCGATAACTTCTTCCCTTCCATATTGAAAAAATATACTTGCAATTTTCCACGATTATAAAATTTATTACGACGTAGGTTTCGAGCATCATCTTCAAAATGAGGTAGTAGCATTGACGTTGTAATAAATTATTATCGTGGAAAATTGCAAGTATTTATTTCAGTATTGATGAATTCCTCACCATCACGCTTTAATCTTCGGATTTAATTCTTTCCATTCCGTCCCTTTTTCAAGTCTTCATTTCGTACATTTTCACGTATACAACTTTGTAAATTCGCATCTCGGAGTTAAAAAAATAGGAGCGTCTGAAGAAATGGAAACCTGTGCTGTTTCCCTGTAGAGGTTTTATTTTTCCCGACCATCGTTTCAGCACCCTAGTGCCGTCCTCGTACTATTTCTATCGAGTTGCTTGAAACCTTGGTCGGTGTAACAACGTCACGTTGTAAATTGAGAAAGATGTATCAGAAGATAAAAATCGCGCTGTTGCACAATCAAACCATCTTCTGGTTATAAAAATTTATAATGACACCTTTTCATACTGCTTAGAATTTAGCATCAGCAGATACTGTTCGAGTCGCATCTCTCTTTTCCGTCGCTCCTATCTCATTTGTTTTTAATACTTGTGCATATGAAATAAAATGACCCACTCGGTTTTCCCTTGTAAAATTCGATTTGTATAGCCGATTTCCGCGCTCTAGCTTTAAACCCGTAATTTTACCTGCATGTATACCTTAACATTTTGTAAAAAAATTTTTTCAGGGTGCAATCATGTTCGCTGAAGTGTATTATTTGTCTCAATTATGATCTACTATCGGAAAATAAGACATTATGCCCTTTCGTTAAACTTAAGTAAAAATCCAAGTACTTGAATATGCGAATTGGCCACATATTTTAACTTTTAATCATCTATATCAGGTCTCGATTCGTATAAATTGTAATTATTATCGCAGTTTAGCAAAAATCTTGGCAAAGAAGGGAAAACAATCTGGAAAAAAACTGAATTTTGTCGGGCGCAAAATTATAAGTTAATGATTTTTTTACTGTCTGTAATTTATATTGACCTTTATTTCGCCTAACGTGTTAGTATACATGTTGAATGGATGGCATGACGGTGACGAAGTTGATGTATTGTATTCTGGAGTACCGATCGCCTGTATATACCATAAAGCATTCTTTGGATTTAGTATCGGTGATTGAAGATGGTCAATCTATCTTACCGATTGTTCTCGAATAGTTGCAGAATGCAGACAGAAGAACAGCCATGTCCATTTGAACAGCTGCACGTAGTTCACACTCCCTTCTCTCTCTCTCTCCTAACTATTGTATGCTTTTATGATGCGCTCACTACTTGTCCATCTTTAATTAAGTCGTCAGGTGGAGTGAGTAGATATAGTCGGGACTCTCATTTCTTCGCTTCATCGGACCGATGTGCATTATGTAAATGTTAAATTGGTGAAAGTGATAACCATTGCGCTCCACCCATCAAATTTATTTCAGTTTCTCCTTTTCAATGAGCCGCAATAATTAACTTCCCTCGTAATTGAAACTCGATTGCCCTTTTTTTGTGAGGCCTCGTTCGGAGTTGGCTTCTTTCGTGGATGCATCCAGTCGAAGTAACGCTTAGTTTATTTTCATGGCACAATTTTTATATTTTTTTTTAATTTCGCTTGACGCCCTGAGTACGTTCTTATTTCCTTCACATGTGGGGAAGGGTATTGTCCGAACCTTCTTCCTCTCTTCTTCTTCTTCCTCCTCTTCGTATTCTATCGCCTACTTCCTTACTTTACTCGCACACCACTCTTTTTTTTGCCCTTCCCACTAGCTGGCGCAGTCGGACCCTCGCCCATTGCTTATCACAGTCTCCTCCATTGTTTGTGTTCCGCGTCCTTTAGTGAAATGGCCCCGAGAGGGAACTTGCCGTGGTGCGGTGTAGTTGGAAATTGTGCTCTAGACTTTTTCGGAGCCGGAGTCGGGTGAATTCCTCCCGCTGCGCGCCTGTCAATATTTATTAACGCCACATCTGACCCTTGCGCTCTACCTCAAAACTCAAACATCAATATCGTTCGGTGTCCCCTTGTTTCAGCCCCGTTGTCCCTCCTTTGTCTTGTACACCTATTCTCTTTCTACTCCGTTCGTCACTCTTGGCATCGCCATCTTCTGATGGGTTCTTTCCATTCGCATCCCCGCCTTCCCGCTCTGAATCACTAGAGACGGATCCGAACGGGAGTGGTGGTGATCGGTCCTCGACGCCATTCCCCCCCGATAAAGATTTCCCCGTCGTATCCTTTTATGTCTCTCTTCTTCCCATCATCACGACGTACTCATATTATGGCCCTTTGATTTCTTTATACTCTCTCTCTCTCTCTCTCTCTCCGTATTTGAAAAACAATAATTACCGACATGTAACCCTTTCGTTTGTTAACTCCTGATTTCCAGGCCCGTTTTATTGGTTATATATCAATGGCTGAATGTGCACAGTTGGGTAGATTAATTAATTTCAATTATTATTCGTGGCATCATATCCTTAATTGATTCAATCGGAAGGTTGGTTTGGGTTGGTGAGGGTAAAGCTCACCCCGACCTAAGGCTCGGGTGTGGGAATTATTTCATTTATTTATTTGATTAAATAGTTTAGTGTAATTTTAAGTTATTTTTTAAAATTTTGTTTTACGAAGCTGTCCTCGGTGGGTTTGGATTTAATTCTCGCGTGCTATTCTTATGGTAAAGGTTCGAGTCCGCCTTGGTCAGACGTATCTATTTATTTAGGATTTGGTATTTGTTTTTGACCATTATTATTGAAGTGGTTGTAATGCATTGGGGCTCCTGTAATAATTGAAGGCTACAATTGTATCAGTAAGCTATTGGAATGTAGATTCAGCTGCGATGGAAATTTTCTTATAATTATATCCCAAAACATGGGGAAAACAAGGAAGAAGTACAACTTCCTTATAAAAGCTATAATTCAAGTGATGTTTTCTCTAGAATGGAAGAGAACGTGTATTTCCATTGAAATTTGAAGGGACTAGCTCATTAGTATGTCCATGTCTTCTGGGGTTCATTCCTCTCCTTCATGTTATAGGAGCAACTATTTTGCTAACGTTGTATCTTCAGACTTCTTGAGAAATCGGTCTACGAACCCAGAGTCACGCAAAAGCCCCAAGGATCGAGCTCATTAGTTTAAAGTAAGATCTAAGAGTAATTTACTTGATAATCATGTTGTGAACTTGTTGTACCGACATTTTATTGCTCTCCATATTATTTTCCGTGATTCCATTTTCCCACAGGAGTTTCTTGCATATACTTCTCTTCGGAATGTAACCTAGTCAACTGTAGAGAGCACAACGATAATTAAGCGCATCCTTTTACTGGGCCAATGAGTATATTTAAGATGTGATTCGTACCAATATGTATTACGGAATGCACATCTGGCGTAGAAAGAAAAGAAAGGAAGACATTAAGATCTTGTTGAGGAAATCTTAAACTGCTATAATTTGTGGTAGCTGGTTAATAAGTTTTTTTTTTATTTTTTCAAATAGATAAACCTCTTCCTATTCCCACTAACCTTAGGGTTTATTCAAGAAGTGTGTGACTATAGTTATCAATAGGGTAGTTTCCTTCATCAAAGAAAACGAAAGGCATTGGTTGCGATTCGTTGCCCACCATTGTTCATAGTGTATTCATAATATACAAATCATTTGGTTGTAGAAATCCCAGTGTAGACGAATGGCAATGGTCAATTTTCACCGCATTTGAAAAAGTCCAGATTGGCGCCCATGGGATGCCACTCCACGTGACGTCACAGTGACCTAGGTGCTATACGAGTAGATACTTATCCTTATTTAAGCCAAGCGCTACCTGCTAGCAGCCTGCATCGTAGCGGTGCACATATCGTCGCCCCAAGGTCACCTAACACGGTGGCAGCGGGAACCAGAATGACGTCACACGGACTTTTCCCAGCATTCATACTTAGCCGTCGCGTTTTCATGCGCTTGAAGATGTTCACTTTTCATTTAATCGCGAAAAACAGGTATCTTCATTAAAAAATCTAAAAGCGTGAAATGCGTGCTCCAGGAGTAATAATCTTTCGATTTAGGCATTAAAAAATAATAGGAAACCACCCTATTGTCTTGTTTGTCTAACGGATAGCGCTATTCGCTTTGGTTTTGGGAAATGATCTCTCACATTAACCCTAATAAATCTTATGTAATTATATCCATTTTCTGTGGCAACCCTGATTCTCCATCCTACATCTTTCCCTATTCTCCATCCTATTTCATCCCTTATCTACCCTATCCATTGTCCTCCTCCTTTCTCTATCTCTCTCTCTCTCGGCCCACCCACTCACCGCCTCCTCTCCTCGTTAAAGACAGTCGTGACTCATAGATCGAGATCTTCCAACACTCATCCCCCTCGTCCTCTTGAGGGGCCCAACTGCTCCCTCCGCCTTTCACCAGTTGTCTCCTCCTCCTCAAGGGCTTAAGTTGGGCCGGGGCGATTTTTGCCCTCCTACCAAGCGTACAGGATTTCGCAAATATTCGTAAGCGTGCCCGTTATTACTGATTTATGCTATGGGTAATACGGGAAAGGACTAACTCTCTTAAATTAATTTTATTTTCATGCGATCGAATTTCAAAGACTAAATCTTTTGGATATATTTAAGGTGTTTTTGTCTCATCGTCAGCTGAGGTTTTACAAAAAAAAAGCAGGAAGCAGCGTGCATTACATCATTATCAACATATTGCCGATTGCAATTTCGTATTAACCCCAATTATTGACGTCTCCGGCAAGAAACAAATGCTTTCCAACCAATATTCATTGTCAAGAGTTCCAAATGATGAATCTTTATAGAATCCATATCAAAATTAAAGCAATGGCAACATTCTTCAAAGGTATTATTAATTATTTAGAATAATCGCTGGCTTCGCTATGTGAAACCTTTCCTTCATGGGAAATAAAAGAGTGAAACTTAGTTAAAATCTCGAGTTAATCTTAAAAATTGCTATTTTTTCATTTCCCATACTTTCAAATATACACTCACTATACGGCCACTTTGTCTTAACCCATTTGGCGTTATCAAGATCTTGAACGTTATTAAAATCATTTTGTACTGAAAAATACAATTAATGTACGACAGTCCAAAACCGGTCACGTCATTCACTAAAATAGGGTGTTGTAAAACGCGAAATGTGTGAACATTACGGCATTTACTTGTCTGTGTCCTCGTCGTATTGGGAGAGGTCGGGCGGGTGCCGGAGCGGAGAGAGACAGACGAAGATCGGGGAGCGATCGCGTCTCCCCACCCTATCCCCCCCCCCCACCACTCCACCGCCCTGCCCTCCCTCCCTCTAATCTTGAAGTCGTTTCAAATCGAAATTAATT
The DNA here is from genome assembly GCF_921293095.1 of Ischnura elegans. Taxonomy (NCBI): domain Eukaryota; kingdom Metazoa; phylum Arthropoda; class Insecta; order Odonata; family Coenagrionidae; genus Ischnura; species Ischnura elegans. The sequence goes on along the minus strand of NC_060247.1, from coordinate 12,479,387 downwards.
GCTATAAAGTAGGAGTTCACCAACTTGATCAATTCCAAAAGACCTCCCACCCAGACTCACGGCTGGTTCCCCTCCGCGCCCATTCATAGGGCCATCCGCCCACACCCCCCCATTCCCCGAAGTTTGCAAGAGCAGCCCCTTCAGGTCTCCTTAACTCTTCAGACCGAAAATTAATTAAACGAGTGAAGGTGGGGGGGGGGGGGGAGGGAGCCGAGGTGGAGGGGTTTGGGAGGTGGAGAAATATCGAGGAAGTGAGCGGGGTTGAAAGGAGTGTCTTTTCTTTCGAACTTAAACGGCGATGAAGTAGAATATATGCGTTCATTTCTCGCCTGCCGTCTCCGAGAAAGAGGGGAAAAATCGGGAGGGCAGCGATTTGATTTTACCTGTAGGATTGGTTACGCCAAAGCCCCCTCTTTGATGGCCTACTAATTAAATACTGGGATTGGGATTTGTAGCTTAGTGAAGGCGAGAAAAATATCGGTTCATTTCCCATCTGTGATGACTCCGGAGTATTACTTTTCGAGTGCCCCTCTTAACGTATTTCGCTCGAAGTCTTTCCGATACCGATCGTCTGAAGTTTTTGAAGCTGCCGTTGAATTGGTTTTGTTAAGCTAGGTACCTTCGAGAGGCTCTTGTGACTTAGAATGAGGTGTTTTAAGGAAGTATATGTATCCTTCTGAGTGGAGGTACATGGAATTATTTTAGCTATTATTTTTTTCCTGCACGTACTCCGTTAATTCATAGATTGAAAAATCGAACGACAATTTCGTCTGAAAAATATTGATTCACTTATTCTCGGTCCGAATGCTGGGGGGTTTGTTCTCTCAGGGGATTTTGATACACCTGTCGTGGCAATACTACGGCAATGATTATTCTCAGTGAATTGAGTCTTCATTTGTTATCATTGTAATTTATTTTCTGAGGAAGCAATGGATTCTTCTAATTATCTGCTCGCGAATTTGTCCCCCGTTGGGTACCCCTCCGTGTGTGTGGCACCATGAAACATGGTGCAGTCCTAATGAGGATGCTCGAACTCTCTGTATCTCAAATAGGCTAATTAGTATCCTGAAGTCAAACAAACCATCGAAATTAATAAGAAATTAAGCAAGAACTATCCTCACTTTTCGATCCTTTTGTATCTTCGTGCTGTATTGCGGATGATTCAAGTTTACTTTGATGATATCTGTCTAGGATTGCCGTTTAAATGATTTTTTTTTCAAAATTCAACTTCCTAGCAATGTTTTTCTAACCAGTCTGTTAATATTTATTTGAATTAGTCAAACTGTTACTGTTGTTGTAACTATACTGCAATAGTTAGTATATTTTTGTCATATATCAAATGATAGCCTAATTGTGTACATACATACGTGCTTTTGTGGGGACTTCTATCCAGGGCGCTTGAATTGCTTTCCAATTAAGCATTCGTTCGTATTAGCCCGTAGTGAACAGTGGAGGAGATCCCCCCATTATCGAGTTCAGTGTCTGAGGCGGAGATGGTTCTTTGATGTGGGTGGTGCGTTCTTCTGTTGCGTCTTCGAATGGCACGTCATTAGTGAGGCCTCCACTGGATCTTTCCTACTCGTTACCTGCTTCCTTGAAGTGATCTTTTTACTTCTCGTTATCATCTCGCAAAAGGCACTACTGGAGTTAATTGCAAGCGTTACTCGACTAAGAAATTCAACAGTTGGTATATTTTGATCTCATCATACACCGACCCTCGTGTATTAATCTTTTTTTTGTGATGAGACCCCCGTTCTGGCTTGTTCTCTTCGCTCTTATGGACTCGTTATACCTTTTCATTGCAGTGATTTCACTACAGCCTCTTTTATTTTAATCTTTCATGTATTTTTTCCTCCATGTGTTACCTCTGTTTAAACTTTGCGAGACCCATATACCGCGAATACGAAGGTCACTGCGGTTCGTATTCTTGTAATTTTGGAACTGTTTCTCCTTGTTATGTATGCACGTTATCCTTTTCCCCCTCTTTCTCATTTTATTCTTATTTTTTCGGCTTACGTATGCAACTTATTGAGCTACTTACGTACCCAATACTTAGCGATTAATTTTACTTAAATATTCATTAGTTCCCTTCACCCTCACTGGCATACTATTGATCATTTCATCTTTGCGTTCATTGAATCCATGATTGCATTTCAATGTGTTTACCAGTTCAACAACTTGGTTTACATTCTGAGTAATTTAGTGTGGTCACCTTTCGTAATTTCTCTGTGTAGGAACACTCCAATGTTTTAATTCGAATGAAGCTCGTTTACATTCCACGCTGCAAGCCGTCTGACTTGTATTAGGACGACAGCCGTTGATGAAGATCCTTTAATTTTTGGGGAAAAACCAATTCTTATACTTATCCGTTTGGCAAAATATCTCTTATGATTTATCATTTCTGTCGGACCCTGAAATAAATCGAGGTTCTGTGATTATGTCCTCTGTGTCGCTCTGAAAGATGAATATTCTTAATTGCTCAAGTGATGTAAGTTTTGGAAGGTCATTTAACTTAGTGTCATGGGGAATTAGTTATTGAAACAGAAATTCATATGTATATTCTAGCATGCTTAATAAGCTTTCGCTATTATTCAACTTGGAATATCCTTTTTGGATGCGGTGTAGTGGCAGTGGCGCCAGTGACGCAATTAATTAGATGCTTGGACCGGGTTATTTGCTCGTTAAAATAAAACTCATCATCGTAGTATATGTGTAAGTATATTGGTCCAACATGCTATCATCTCCTTGTTCGCGAGAGCCGCAAGATGAGAAATAATTGCGGGACGTTTTCATGTTTCACTCCTTAATGGAGTCGTCCCGCCAAATTAAGCCGTTACGAATGGAGGAAAGCCAAAATTCTACGAAGCATTGCTTTTTCTCTCGCCGAACCTTTTTATTTTGAAAGAATATCTCTGATCCGAAATTACGTTCGCAACTAACCCTGCAATCCACTTGCGTGGAGATTTTTCTCTGGCCCGCTACGTGATACTACTGATAGTTACTCGTTGAAATGCCCTTAGGTTCAATATTGTTGTGATATTGGTAGGAAATGATGAATTAGTTCGCTGTTGTACAATTTACGCGGGTGATATAAATAAACCCTAAGCTGCAACATGAAGAGGGCACTCGTAACTAAATTGCCGTATTTTTCTCAAGTTCCTGCAAGATTGCGATAAAATAGGAAAATAGGAAATAGCGATATATTAGCCAACGGGAATCTAGAATTTAGTGTCGGTTTCCTTTCACGCTACGGTGTGTTATTGCGTGCGATTTTAATTTTTTTGAAAAACATTTTAATTAAACATTTGAATTTGAACACTACTCCGCAGAGTCGATCGACGAGCAGCTTGTTCGCGGCTCAAATCCGGCTGAAATCTGCGGACACCTCCTCTATAAAAACTCTCCCACCGTTATGTTTTCTGCTTTTATAAATAACTTCAAGAGCAATGGAAAAGAATAGGCCCACCTATCCTAATTTTCATTATTTACCAGCTGAAGGCGTAGTTGAGGACAAAATCGCAATAAATGCCTTTCGTTTTCTTTGATGAAGGAAACTACCCTATTGAAGGGGCTATCCAGGGGAGTCGAACGATGATCAGATTGCATTACAGACGTTGTGTATGATGAGACTCAATGCCGTAGAAGAGGTGAATTCTGCCGTTGTAAGACTTCTCATGGCCGAGCGCGACCCTCTTTTTTTTAATCTTCGCCCCCATCTTAGGGCGTGCGTGCGCGCGCGAGTCATCCCTCGCGGATTGAAATGCGAAATCCCCCGTCGTGACAGCGCGTCGCGGCCACTCCGAGTCGAAGACGATGATGCGCTCTCCGCCTGGGCATGGCCATACACGGGTGAGGTGGATATGGGGGCTTTAGTTTTGACGGCCTCCGTGGCAGAGGGAGGGAGGTAATCGTTTTTTTCATGCTCTCTCTCTCTTACTCTTCGTGTGCCGTATTGTATCGATTGTCATGACTTCTCTCCCCCCCCTCTTTTCCACCGTCCTCACCCCCTCATTGCTCCACCCTCCATCTCACACCCCCTTGTAACCCTTTCAGCGGTCATCTTCTCCTCCTTTGCTCTCATCCTCTTGGGGGTGTGGACTCCAGTCTGAGCAGAGCTCTAAAGTCACTTGAAAAACCCACCTCCAATTAACAATCAATGATTACATTGTTTTTTTTTGCGGCTACTCAGGTCAAACACGATGGCAAGTACTGATGCTGTTCATGCTATTTCCATATGGAATAATCATGGCTAGGAATATGCACATCCCACGAAGAGCAATAGTGGTTAAAGTTGACGATTTTTTCTCATATATTCGAGACATTAAATTTACTATTTTGCGTCAATATTGCGATATCAGTAACGTGCAAAATTACTCTGTTTCCAATTTGTTAAGTCTCTAAAAAGTCTTATTAAGGAACCTGCAAATTTGACCACTTATCGCGTCCGTCAGCAAATGATGCTAATTATCGAAAACGGTCCTTTTAAAACGGTAGCAGCGAAATGGCTGATTTTAGTTTGAATTGATTCACCTGGTAACAGCGGAACATGTGTGAATTCCTTCTTAAGTGATGAGATAATTACGCAACAGTGCTAATGTTGATGTTCATATTCTTTGGTGCAGGTACTCATGTTCACTCTCACAGATTTGCCTTGAAGAGAACTGTGTGCTCATCCGTTTAAAAGTGTTTTCAGAAATGCGCTCCGTTCCAGTGAAAACTTTATAACTGAGTAACTGCTACAAAGGTATTCGAACTGAAGATTTATATATTGAAAGAAGATTTTGCTCTCATTCTTAACGCATGGTAAGTTATGTGTGTTATCCGTTCCTCAATATTTGTGTGCTTTGCTTTGGCGGAATAAAGCCTTAGATTTCGGTCACTAAGGATGATATAGGTATTTTCTTCTTGATCTTGAATTCGATTACTCGGCGGCTACTGCTCGAGTAGTCGGTGATTCAAAGAAGGAAAATGATGCCTAGGTACGGATACCTGATAAATGATGTTGCGATGTATTATTCGAGGTGAGATATTTGAACACCTTAGGCTCAGGCTTTTATGGATTGAGGTATTGGCATTTCATAATGCTGTGCAGATGTTTATTAAAGCCGCGAACATCCCTAACTCTCAGCGAATTGGTATTTCGAATTTACGTTTCCTTCATCATCATCACTGGTTAACAATCCTACGAATTTTTGACGCTGCTCTCCATTCTATTTTCTTTCTGCTAATCTTTTCTTACCTGCTCATTTCTTCTCTTTCACATCTCTTTCACCTGCTCCAGGCCAACACGCCTCAAGATGTGGTTGATGAAGATGCTCTGACTTTGTATAAAGGTTGTGATTAGGCTTTCCTCCTCTCCTAGAAGATTTGCTTGGTTTCCTTAATAGATCTTCGTTGTGTTTATTTTATAACTATTTTTTCCCGCATACACTAATTACAATGTTTATTCTAAATGCTGCTGCTTTATTACCAAGCATCCGTTATTGTTGTTATTATTTCATTCAAGTGTAAGATATACGCATGAAGTGACCGTCCTCGATTTTTTTTATTCTTCTCGCCTTCTTCACCTTTTTTTCGGTGCATTGTTTTTGAAGTGGTCGCTGGGGAAAATTGGCGACTGTATATACCTTCACCATTTTACGGTCATTGACCTTCTCCCGGCGCTCTCTCCTGGAGGTGCAATGTATGTCGTTGTATGTATAAATTCGTCCCGGGCAATAGTTATAAAATTCTTCTCTGATAGAAAATCCTTTCGAAGTGATGAAAACGGCGGCAGCTCGAATGGATGAGTCATCTTCAAATGAGTACGAAATGGTCGCGGAGGTTCCCCAAACCCATAAACCCTTAGCCCCAATGATAATCGCCTCGAGCTAGACTCGCCGTGTTAGGGATCCAAAACCGTTGGCTTTTTCAATGGCAATCAATTTGATCGATTTGCGATCGCTAACAGTACTCGACGGATACCGATATCGGTGATGGTCAGCGAAAAAATGAGTATTGAATTAATGTTTTCTGAGTGTTGATTTAGACTGTCGGAGGGCGTCCATTGTGGTTGTAAAGAATTTCCAATCGTTGGTTCAATCCGGTTTGTCTGGTTGTTGGTTCGTAGTACAGAGGCCCAGTGATTATCTTTTTGTTATGACGAGACAATCAACCGCGTGTTGACCATGAACGATCCATCGAGCATCGTCGATATAAATGCGACCGGCCATCAATAGTAAAATGATAATTGGCGACGGTCAAAAAGTACAAGACGAATTGATTGATTAATCGATGCCTTTACCGAGCCCTCGATTGTCGCTACCAGCGTCGATCTCTTCTTCGATCAATCGAAATATCTAGCCTCGTGTGGGCGATCAGAATGTGTACAGACAACCCATTTCGAGACGGGGGGCCCACCTTTGCTGCTTTGCCGAAGGTTTTTGCCGCTCTCCTCTCCGCACCCTACCCATCCCTCCACCTCTCCCGCTTCGCCCTCTCCCCCTCCCCCCGCCAATTCCCCCTCCCCCTCCTTATCTCCCGCCCCCCCCCCCCGCGTTTTAGGACTCGCCAGTTTCCCGCAGTGCGGCTTACGAGTGTGGAGCTCACATTTAGAGGATGCAGTCTGTCGCCGATCGCTCGCTTCCCTCCGCTCCCTCTTCTCTTCCTCTCTCTCTCTCTCTCTCTCATTCCCTCTCTTCCTTCCTTCCCTGCTTCACTCCCTCAGGACTCTCGCTGACTGCGTTGCCATAGTGGCCCTCAGATTTCCTTCTCTCCATCCTCTTCGGGGTCCATCCTACTTGGCCCCATCCAAATCACTTCCTTCGTTATAAAAACACCATTGTTAACTCCACGCTTACGTGAATGTTAACCAACTCGGCTTTCGGCAGTTCAGGGCCATTGTCAAGGCGGAGTTGGCGATTGTATTTAGTATGTACATCAAAAACTTCCACCAAATATCTCCTGAAACGAATACCTGTATCCATAGTTATTCATTACGTTTCATATGTCCGTCAAAATAAGTTAAATGACAAAATTAGAACCTTATTATGGGGAAATATTAAAAAGTATGCCATCGCGGAAGTTTCTTCTCGGAGGGGTCTTTTTATGGGAAATTGTTTTCGGTGTTATTCCTACAAAAATGCAGTGTGAGATAATTACTCACTCGAGGCTGTGGTTTGAATTTGCAGTTTTACTCTGAGAAACGTGTGTTTGACCCCTGGTTTTGGCACTCTAGTGTAATCATCTAGCCATTGACTTAATAATGAACTTTTTAGCCACTGATAATGGCGTAGAGCGTTGAAAATAGCTCCAAATTTACCATATTTCACGAAAAACTTCAGCCATATGTTTTCTTTTTCTTTAGCGAAAATGTATTTTCAAATAACGAGTGAGGCTTTGAATATAGATGTATTTTTTGTCTCCAGTAATCCTTTTTCGCTTTCATCTCCAAGATTAATCGATATTAAGGTTGAATAGCGTAAATAACTGAAATAAATCGGTAAACTTCGGTCTTCATTCCAGGAAACGTAAAGTATTTGTTGGTACGGAATGAGTTATCATTACTTTTCACTCGGCTTTATGAAGAGATGCAGCGCGTTCCACTGCCATGCGGTATCATCTGGCACGAATATTTGGAATGTTTCCGAAACCTCGGAAGGAGCAGGAGAATGGGATGATTGGACTTTTTGAAGAATTTGGTGACGCTGGGCACATAGTGATACCGACCCGAATGTTGGAACCCGACGAAAGAAACTGGGAATCGTGAAAGTATTTGTCTTTTCCACCTGTTAGCGTAGTCTTCCGCTAACAGCGTTTAGATTGCCTGTCATGGCCATTGACATTTTTCCCCAAAGAATCCCAAGAGTAGTTACGCGAACCTATGATGATCTTTTGGATGAGGTTGGATTAAAATAAATTTTGCTCAACGGAAGAAGGCGTAGTTTCCTCTCCAACGTGTCTTGTTTTTTAATTCGGATATAAATTTAGTGATTATCTTTTAGTGATTTACACTAAATTTCCTTTCTTACACGACCTGAATGCATTTGTGTTTAAACTTATTCCTCGTTATGCACTGAAAAAAGGAAATTTTTAAAACTGCGTTCCTTGAATTAAAGTCATTTTATTTAAAATAAATTTTGAATTATACTGGTCACCCGAAAATACAATGTATTGAAATGTAACAAAATGCATTGTAACGGGTCGTTAATTGAAATTAAATCATTCGTGGAAAATTACCAATAGCTCTTATTTTACTATTGTCTATTATCAAATTTCCCTCAAGGAAAAATTTGATTCCGACTACAAGTTTTAATTAACGTATCAAATTTAATGTACCTTGCCGCGATACGCTGCATCATCAGTAGAAGAAATGAAGGAAGCATTTTTATATTTTTAAATATAGCGACGTTTAACGGATAGCTCCATGCTTTATCCGCTTAAGTGGAAAAATACGAGGAAACATTGTTTTGGTCTGAAAATTCTCGATAAGCCCCGATAAGCGAAAACTCTCGATATAACGGCAGCGCGGCGACAAATACGCCGATGTGAAGATTCGACGTCGACGGCGCCGAAAATATGCCAGCGTCGGCGTCGTCCGGGTAACGTGCGGTACCTATATAATAGGACAGTGCATTCTGTTTTGTGATCTCGTGATCGGATGCATATGCATATGGATATCTTATTTATTTTTAAATTACAGCTCGCTGGGGTCTATCTTTGTCTAGAGAGAGCGAATCTGGCGGATTCCATTCGCCCCTGTTCCGTCTCTCACGACTGCCGCTAGACAAGAAGGGGCGCTGTGATCACTCGCGCGGGATTAATCAGGAGACGTGGTTGTTATATTTTTTCTCTTTGCTTCCCCCACCTTCCCTCCCTACCCGAGTGGTAATCCTCTAGCGTGCGAATTGGGTCGCAGGTCGCTGTATATTCGCCCCGCCCGTCTGTGTATGTACGTACAGGGAAGTCATCGAACGTTAGCTCTCTGAATTGGTTGGTTCCAGGAGTGATTTCGCCTCCCCCGGCTCGTCTGCCTTCCCTTTCCCAATCTTAACGAGACCAACAATGCGAGGCTCGTCTTCTCTGCTCCTGCCATTGTAGATTGGGGTTGTGGGTGGGAGGATGAGTGAAGGGTCTCAGCCCCTCCATAACGTGCATTTCCCACTCACATACACGTATAACCCCTTCCGAGTTCCCTTAACTCTCGGCGTCACGGCTCAAGCAAGCTGCAGCAGCGGCAACCAACCACCCTTCCATCACAGCCGTCATCACCTCCGCATCCACCACCCCAGCCCCTCGTTGAATGTAATTAAAGGTGAGACCAGACGGACCGACTCCCCAAAACCTTCTCCCGTTTTAATTGTGACGATAACTCAGTCTGTGCGTGTCCATTACGGGGGCTTATTTATCATAGTGAAGAATTAACTTAGTAGGTCCGATGGAATGTTTCATTCTGTAGTGAGCCTGAAATTACAAATGTTATTATCCAGTACAGATCTACATCTTTGAAATATCCAACAACTCATCATGTGTGGAGATGGACGTCTATCTTTCTTAATGAAAATATTGATGCTTGGAATCTCAACTGGGTTAATTCCTCCATAGTTTCTGACGTTTTCGGAGGAAGTTAAGGACTTAAACCGTGCTTCTAAGTTTTCAACCTTGCTTATGTTATTTTGGTCTCCTTAGTGCAATTATGAAATTCCATCAGAGAAAATGAAAATTAATTCTCTACCTTAAAGAATGATTGGGATGGTAAATTTTGCTGGTGTGGACTACGCCGTAGACCATGTTGCGTTGTAAAACATTGCACTTACACGGGCCGGCTAAAAATATCGTTTTCGAACGAATAGCGTGTCTCGCTCCGAATACTGGTCTGCGCTTCAAGTGCTTGTATCGGGAGCATTAAAATCCAGTTGTTGTTACAGGAATTGATGAATATTCTAGCAATGGCAGGAGATCCGTTTGGTTTGGCTCCAATTATTCCTTCCAACCGCATTAAATCTAGCTCACGGCAACCTTTCGTTTTAAATCTAGAGATTAATTTTTTGGGACTACTTCCGCGAAATCAAAGATAACACAGGCCAACAATGAAAAAACTTTTTTACTGAAAATACCTTATTCTTATGTTTTTAAAGTTGCTGAAGCCAAATATGATGGTTTTAAAGTTGTATCACCCACCATTTATTCACATTTTACATTTAATTTATGAAATCAAGCAATATGTTTAGAATTTAAGAGCTTTTTTATAGTTACAATAAAATTGAAAAAGTAGGTCTAATGAACGAAGATACTGGGGGATTACTGTTGGGTTTTCACCGAGAAGTTCAGCAAGCGATTCATCGCAGAAAAAGCTACACAAGAAGCTTCAAGGAAAAAAGGGAAAGAAAATGTAGACCAATTCCAGTTGACAAGTGAATATCTATCGATAAATCCTTATCGTACAATTTTTGCTTGTTTTTTCTGTGTCATTACTTGTTTTCTTTGTGATCCGAAAGAATGGCGAGAAGGTCATTGACCACAGTCTTTCGATGGTTTTTCATGTGAGCTTCACCGTAAATCTTGGTCTCTTTGTGAATATCAGCCCTGTTACTCAGTTACAATTTTATGGAAACAGGTGATGCTGGTACTTAAATTCTAAAAATGCTGTTTTTAATAATAATTTCTGTTGGTCCAACCATCTTGATTTTTCTTGAACGTGTTTTCTTTCACAATATAGTGACTAATATTTAACGTGGAGGAAGTAATTAATGCGACTCATGCTCAACGCTTGCCGTCTGTAAAAACGTTGTTGTGATTCATCATGTTCTTCCGCTGCTTTTGATAAAATCCACTTTAGAACTAGGAGAAGTTGCTTCCTTTGATTGCGGTTGTTCGTAAATTAAGTTGTCCGTCCATAATAGTCAGGTAAACTGTGTTTTCGCTCCGTCCCCGAAAATTTTTAAGTAAGATAAAAATTTGTATCGAAATAAATCATTAGTCTTGGTTAGGATTCGAACCCGAGTCTCTCCATTTCCTTGTCACCAGTTACACCATCATCATACACTTCGCATAGATTATCGCTTCTGTCTGGTGTGTATTGTGTTATCTATTTTAAGTGTTGGCCGCAAGTAATCCTTGATGCATCGCGTCATAAATCATCGCCTTTCTGGTGATTGTGTGCCATTACCAATTAACCACTCAGTTTGAACGGAATTAAGTGCATTTCCTGTGCATTTCCCCGAACCCGTTCTCCAATCCTTTCTTATGTCACCGTCTCCTTATATTTTAACACCCCCGAGTGACCACAATTCTTTTAACTTTTTCGCTCCTCTTGTCGGCGATTCAAAGCGCATGGAAATAAACCCCTGCCACTCTATTTTTTTATTTCGCGTCGCGGATTCGGTACGTGTTTACGTGTTCTTTTGCGGCAAAACCCTTGTTTGCAAACACGTGTGTGCCGAAAAAAAAGAGAAAAAATATTTAGAGGCCGCCTCGGTGTGACGGAAGCGACTCAAGTTCCTTCCTCTCTCTCTTATTTACTCACTCTCTCCACCCTCAACTCTCTCCTCCACATCCCATTGTCTCTTCCTCGCTCGCCTTTTTTTTAAATGCTTTTTTATTCGTGTTTTCGGGAGCCTTTTCGATATCGCCGCTTTGAATTGAGGGAGACGACGAAAGCCCTCAAATCTCTCTCTCTCTCTTCCTCCCCTCTTGTGTGAAACCCCTCCCGATTCCTCTTCCCTCAGCGTTTGACCCGCAAGGCTGCAATCCCTCCTCCCAAGTGTGGGCCCCTCCAGTTCGCGGCCCTCTTTTAGTGTGTTGTAGTATTGGAGGGGGTGGGGCCGGCGAAGATTGAAGGGGTGCGGAGAGTGAAGGGGGGGGGGGGGGAATAAAGGCAGAGGTGGTGACTTATCTCTGCGATCTAGGAGTGGTGGTGGTGGTGGGGGGTATGAGCAGGGTGTTCTTTTTGATGGCAAGTGGCAGGTAAGGGAGGAAGGAAGGTTCTGGTCGCGAGCGGGCGCCCAAGCTAGACGACGGCTGGCTGGCTGCACGGCGGCGGACATGCAGACTTCTTTATCCGCAGGGGAGGAGAGCGTCTCGCTTTTCGTTTTGCTCCTGCCTTTGCGCCGCTCACTCTTGGGCTTTTTCTTCTCCCTCCGCGCCTCTTCTCCTCTCTTCCTTCCTCCAGTTCCCTCTTCTAGATAACGTAAATGCCGAGCAACGTTTCAGGCAAGATGCGAATCGGAAGTTAGGATACGTTTTCTTCCCTTTGTGTCTCTTGGATGGGTAAATAATCGTCTTATGCCAGTGGACATGACTTCGATGCCTCGATTGCATCGTTTTTGGCGTATCCTGCTGGAAATATTACTTGTTATAATGATACTTCCTTCTATTCCACACAGTTTAATAAAACTTCGATCATGGTTGTACTAACTCACAATTATTGTGGAATAGAGCCAGGTATTATTATTAGTGTAGGCAGTGGACAATATTTCGATGCCTATCGTTAGCAAAGTACATAAATGCTTTTACATACATACCTTGGATAGTATAAGGACGGTCTTTGACTTACTCCTACAGTCATTTCCTATTCTTTCTACGTTATTTCTTTCGTAAATTGGACATCAATTGTTTGTGAAGTTTCATTCGAAAATTCCGTAAAAATGGGAAAAGAGTTCATTTCTTTTAAATGGCATAAATTAATTTACTGAAAATAATTTACCTTTTCGACATCAACAAATGAGATAAAAGAACGCTTCTTTCGCTTCAGTGTATGCATCCCGAGGTCTAACAATAGAGATGAAGTAATTAGAGAAATACGTTGGGCAGTGCAAAATAATAGTTATTGCATATACTCATAGCTTAAACTAAATAGGTGAGAGCAACGGTATACAATTTTTAAGAGCACAACTACTACATTTCTTTTACGATAGGTTTTGAATTACGTTTTTTTTATGTTACCCCCAACTTGTGATAATAGCAGTGCTTAATAATTCAAGTGATGGCTATACTTTGCGGACTTCAATTTTACCTCGCTATATGTGCAATGAGAAACTTGTATGTGAATTATTGCTCATTGAATGTTTTTGAGCTGCTTATGTTTTCGAGTCGCATTAATTTCGGCCCGAGTGGACTTAGCTTTGGGTAAAATTGCTCAAAAATGATTTGGTTCCAGAAGCTTCACAATCGATACCTCCGAAGCACAAGCGCCCGTAGATGGCCCTTGTGGTGTGGCAAAACCCTCACCCGCTCTCTCGCTCTCCCGGCAATATAAATGAGCTGAGCTGGCTATGGGCTTAGCAAAAGTAACTGGAACCGTCCATCGACCTCGCTTACCTGGGCGGCCGGTTTAGAAACCCGCTCAATTTGCTCTCCTCCAGAATTTCAGGAAACCTTCTGCAAGGTTTATGCCTTTTCACCATTCATGTTCAAGTTTTTGACGGCGATCGGGCTCAAATCCCGGCGGTGGGATGGAATTTTCAGAAGAGACTGCCCGATTCCTGCTTGAAAGATGAGTGGAGGACATTGCGAGCGTGACCCTGCTCCGTCGGATGGGACGTTAAGCCTTTGGCGCCTATCGTTGAGAGCGGGCTAATGCCGACGCCAGGTTTCTCTCCACCCTCTTCTCCATATGCTTCCCTCTTGGTGCTAATGACCTCAGCCCTCGGTCGCCTCCTCCGAATACCATACCAAGCTTTTGACGTGATGTTTTTACCTAGATGGATTCGTTGGGATATTATTGACCAAATAATGTCACCTTACCTAGTCTTTGGTATTTTCAAACGGTTGATACGGTTAATATAGAAGCCTTCGACGACAACGAATGAGTAATTTTAAGTTTTCCATTGACAGCGTAGAACAATAAAGAGTTACGAAAAATTCCCTTCGTCGGAGTGATTCTCTAATTACTCATTTTCTCTAGGGTCTTCTGGTAAATTGGTATGTGTTTATTGTGTTCAAAGGAAGTTGATGTGCATTCGAAGAGGTAGTAATTTCAATGACCCTGGAAGAATGTGAACTTCCAAAACCATTTAAGTAAGAACACATGTCATAGGTGTACAGATACTTAAACAAAGTCATTGTATCCATCAGACTCTCATGGCTATTTACTTTCACTCTTTTTCATGGCTGTTGTGACTACTGTAAACCATTTTACCCTATAATCCATTCTGCCATTATCCACAAATTGAAAAAAATGTGGATAATAGTCTTTTAGAATCGTTTAAACGATAAGTAACTACTACCCACGTGGATGAACCTTCAAAAAAGGACCACCAATTGGTCTCGAAACAGTTTGCTTTCGTACTAATTTGAGGCCTGTGCACTAACGTCTGCACCACCACTGCACTGCAACGTTTGCTGTTGAAGTGCGATTTTGTCCGTATTTTGATCGGTTGTTGAGCTTGGTGTGGGATATGGGCAGCAGTGAGCACTTTTTCTTAATTCTAGACGGAATGCCTTTTAACGAGGTGTATCTTGGGAGGTAAAGTGGAGCGTATAGAGTATTTGATCGCTTCCCTGCGCCCTACCTGCACAAAATCTAAACGTTTATCAGTGGCTTTTATCGGCGACAAAGAGTATTAAACCGTTCGTTGAACTGGAAATATGGTGAGTTGAAGGGTGTCGCCAAAGCTGATCTTTTATCTGAATAGAAGAGAGAGATGTGCGGTTTTGGAGTCTCACCAAGTCCATTTATCAGGTTCTAATTATGCTGCAACGGAAGCACTTTCAGGAAAACGTTAATACTGTAGTGAACAGCAACAACTATCTATTTATCCAAAGCAAGTTTTTGTCCAAAATCGGCATTTGCGCGGGCTTAAAAACTGGCCGTTTGGGTTGACTCTCTTCGCCGATTGGCTGGATTTCCCTTGTAAAAACAAGGTGGATTGTTCTCTTCGCATGGAAAGTTACGTCACTTTCTGTTGTGAAAGTGAACCGAAAAGCAGGTGAAACCAAAGACTTCTAAAGAAATGAATTATCATGAAAGTGATATAAATGTCCGAAACTAGCATTTTGTAATTCTGGTTGATCATCTTTATTTAGGGGATCGGTTTGGTTCGTTGACCCATTAAACAACTATTTAGGAGATTTTTCGTTTGTGGCCATTAATCGAATGAAAGTAATGGTATTACTTAGTGGTAAAGATTAGTGTCTGAGTATTTAACTTGCAAAACTTTGCCAAGTTAAAACGGTAATAATGATAGTAATTTGTAAGGCTTTAGTAATGATACACGAATACGGCTCGCTTGGTTTTTAGATGCGAATATTATTGGTCAATGGAGAGTAACTTGATATCCTAATGACCTGGACAAAAGGATTCGAAGGCAAGAGCCACCCATGATGAGCGGAATCCGTTGTAGGGAGGCTATTGGGACACAACGAGTCGGCTTTAATTGTTTATTTCCTGGGCGATGGGACGATGGCCCGTGCGGGCGTACGTGCTGCCCGGCTGCCTTGTCGGGCAAAAAGAGTCGAGAGAATTTGTGTCCCCGTGGGTCATCGGGAGGTCAGTCCCTTGGGATTAATGAGGCGATCTCGCCTCCCCTCTCCCTCTCAACTTCACACCCGTCCACCAACGAACGAACGTACAAAACGAGGGAAATGGAAGGAAGAATTGCGCGAATAAAATCCAAGCAGGCGATCGTATTGCGAATTACGGAATGTAGATGTCGCTGCTATGGGACCGTCTAGGAGACTGCTCCAGGCGATCTGTGCTTGCTTTCTGCATTTCGGAACAAGCAGAACAAAAAAACACTACAGTTGCATGAAGTAAAGACAATCCTTACTGCTGTGCATCACTTTCAGCCTCTTTTTAATTATTTTGCTCGTATTTTTTATGTTAATGAGTAACAAATGGCTTAATTTATAGCGTCTCCCATTGTAAAAATCATCGATTTTTTACATTTTATTCTGCGCCATCGTCCTTGTCCAAAAAAGCCCGTGCAATTTGAAACTAAGGAATTGTTTACCCACAGGATATTGATTTGTACACCGCGTAAGTCACGTTCGAAGAGCTTTCTCTGTTGCGTCTTACTTTTCACTCGTGCTCAATGCCGTAGCGATGGGGGCGGGGGGGTGAGATCAATGGGTTGAAAAACCCTCCCGAAATGAATGGGGGATGGAGTGTGTGGCGTACGCCCTTCAAATGAACCCCCTGGAAAAACTAGCTCGTTGTATTCATGCCTGTATTACACTGAGTGAGCGGTGGACCCACTCCTTAGTGGCTCATACATACGCATGCCTCCGTCCCTTGCGACGCTTTCCGAGTGACGATATAGCGAACAGCTCATCCAATGCGCTCCCTCGTTCTTTTCATCCTGTGACCGTGATTGGTTGAGCGTGCATCGGCATTATGCCCGCCGTGAATGCGACATTCGGTTGGTTCCGTCTGGGACCGGCGATTTGCCGTCTCGTTCCCGCGGGAGGAATTTCGGCGAGTGCTTATCGCAACCCACGGCTAAGGGGTGCTCTTCTCTCCCACATTTATGTATTAACATGACGACGGGCCTTGGGATTCGGGCACGGAACGCCATCTATGCATACGTACGCGTCTCGTTCGATTTCCCTAGACCGACGTCTGCTTTATATTTTACTCCATAATTCCGCGGTTGCGTGGAGAGAGGCTTATTTATTCATTTTCCGTTCAACCACTTCATTTTTCTATTTTTTGGAATGGTTGCTGACTGCCCTCCACATCCTAAGCCTTGCATTTCATTAGGCGTGGGGTGGGCTGGGTTGGGCGTTCGAAAATATTTTCTTTTATGTCGGCTTCCACTGACTCGAGATTTTCGGCCGCGGCAACATCGATCGCTTTTTGCGCAGAGAGAAAGCACTTAGGTTGTCGAGGAGAAAGAAGGTGGGCCATGTATCGCTCGCCGCGTGGTCGCCTCGTTCGCGATATTTTGATGAACATGAGTGCTATGTCTGAAGAACCATGGGTAAAAAAAATCGGACAACACCGGGCAGGGAAGTGAAGGAGATGTCTGGGAAATAAAAATCAAGATTTGAAATCAGGGAAATGCAAGGGGATTTGGATTACGGTCAGTGGAAAAATCTGGTGAGGCACAGCGAAAAGATGAAGATGGTCATTGAAGTGTGGCAAGTTCGATCGGATTCTTAGGTGGGCGTTTTGTTGTAGTGACTTCTCGCTTCTTTACTCTATGTGTAATACTTACTTGATTTAGTACAAAGTATACCTTGTTGAATTTTTCCTTAAAATCCTTATTTACCACTGCTGTGCCATTGATATAAAGTCAGGGAAAAGTATTAAGTTCAAAGTATAAAGGCATAAAGTTCGGCAGTGTTTGCAACGTGCTCGGTACAACGTGTTATGCTTCGTAGTATCTCCTTGTACGACTTGGTCTCCTATGCGTATATCTCCTCCTTCCACACTTCATCCGTTCATTTGATTTTCGGTGGCCTACCCCAGCAACAGATTTCGAGGACTTTTTCTGATCAGCTTTGTCAACCGTGCATTGTTTCCTGCGTCAGAGCCTCAGAGATCTTTTCTTGGTGGCTGTTTAGAGTGTGATAAGTATTTGACTCTGGGATGAAGAAGACACTAGTTGAAATTCTATTGGTCTCTTTTGTGTTGTGTTTCTGTTTTCGTCGTGAACGAAACGTAACGTACTGCTTCAATGGTGTTATGCTTGAAAGAGTGTCTAACAAGTGGAGGTGATTGTACACTTATTTCGTAGTGTCTCTCCCATATTATTACGTCTTGGTTAACTCAAAAACATGAAATGGAAATCAAGTATGGGCTATATTTTTATTATTGCGCTTTCTTAATTTCGAACTCACGGTGAATGATTCATGTGAATAATTTGCATATTTTATCAAAACAAACCGTTAAGTGTAAGCCCATAATCATTTTTTGGTGTTTTTTTTATCTGTTTATTATTCACCAAGCTACTAAATGGTTTCAAATATTTGATTGGGTTTGAAATGAAAGTGAAATAATTTTTTTTTCTCTTTTCTCTTTCCAGGTGAGTACGATCTACCGTTTGGTGACGAGGAAATAGTTTCTGCGTTAAGATAAGTAGATTACATCATTAACTGTAGCTACGTATTGTTACCACAGTTAATAAATTCAATTATGACGTGGTATATCTTCTGTCGACCTTTTCCTGAATAATCCCTCATCCATAAGTGGCTAAGTTGGAAGTTATGCCATAGCTACTCATTGAGAAAAAGTTTGGTCTTTCCACGCACACTATACAAGGAAGTCATGGTCTCTATAGATTTTTCGTCGTGAAACTTGTCCTCTTAAATGTTAATGTTGATTTTGGCGTTCCACTTGAAATAGGACGTGAAAGAGTGATTGATAAATCGTCTGAACTGTGAAAGTTTTGAAAAGTTACTAAAAAAATCTCACTTATGTCATTTGTAATCATAATAAGCAAGCTAATCTTTTTAAAATGTTAAGGCCTGCAAAACTGTTTTTGTTTAGTTGCTGCGTTGGAATTATTTATGAATGAAAACTGTACCGATAGATCATATTATTTTGATGCAAGATGTTGCGTAAGTAGTAATAAGTTGAACAGGCGATTTTGAACAATGAAAGAGTTCGAGATATTCATATTCAGATTATTTGTTCAAGTTTTTAAAAGTTTAGTGTAAAAAAATCAAGCGCGTGATAAGAAGCTGATAGACATGATTAGCTGACTACGACGATTGCTTTTGTTATCCTGTTGCGTATTTTTACTGCAAAATTTTATTTCCACTAACTTTAATGCATGCGAAGGGGGAGGAATATATACATTCATATCAGGATATGAATGAAATCTATTTATAATCCCATTACAATGCCGCAGTTGGGAGTTTCGATGTTGGTCTCATCAGCGCTCTTGTAAATATGTGTTTTGTCTAAGATCAGTAATTTCTGGCTTCACTCGGTGGAACCACTGCATAATGAAACTTAGTTTTTTCCAAAGATTCATTTTTTTATTGTATGTACCTACTCAGATTTCGCTAATCTCGTCATCGGTATTCTTGATAAAACTGACAAAACCCGAGTTGATGTAGTAAAGATTATTGCTGTGAAACATACCAATTCCTCTGAGGTGAAATCCAGATCCTACCAAGATGTTTTCTTTTTCTCGTTGAGGACACCGAGAAAGACGCTGCCGTGCGTGATGGATAATTTCGGGTGCTGCGATCTTTTGTTTCGTGCCGAGGAACCGTTCCTCGAAGCACTGACCTTTCCCTCGGCCTGCTGCCTCGAGGAACGCCGCGACGGGATATTTCGGCGACAAACCCACACCACCCTCCGCTCTCTCTCTGCCGCGCACGGAAATTTATGGGATCGTTGAACGGCCCTGGAGGGAGCGGGCTGGCTGGCTGCCCCGCGCACGGCGGCGGCGGCATCGTCTGCGTGCGTGCGCAAGGCGTGCATTCGCCCTCGTTATCGCACGGGGCGGCGCGAGGACCTCTCGTGGCTTGGAGAGATCCGGGAATGCATTTCCACTGCGAAAAGAGCTTTCGGGATCGCTTTCGGTTCAGGAACTGCCGACGTTTCCATGTCCGACTCGGCCATCGAAACATCGGCAGTCGAGGTGGCGATCCCGAGAACTCTTCACGCAGTCTATTCGCCGGGAAAGCACGAAATATTTCTTCATGTATTTTCTCTCTTTACGCACCCGCGTGCTGGCCTGTACTTAGAAAATGTTATCGGCAAAGTAACCGTAAGTTAACGTGACTACGCTCGCGTAAATCGCGGCATTCGTTGAAAGAAAGTAGAGCGTAATCTGGTGAAATTATCGCGAAAATTGGTGCGTGGGATATGGTCGATTTTGAATAGACACAAAAAAATGGGCGTGTAACTTTTTTATCGCTTGAACCGAGTGAATTGATTCAATTCGCTCTTCATCGATGCTTTTTGTTGACTCCAAAAAGCATGGGGGACGACATCACGGAAGAATAAAACATGGATTTAATGTGGAATTGAGAAGTGAAGTCCGGTGCGGCCCATGAAATGACTCAATTTCAATGTCTCGTGTGCCTACCCATAAGAATGGCAGAGGGCGTCCAGTTCGCGATAAGTATTTTTTCTATTTGCGCTGCGAAGTTAATTTTTCGTTTAGTGCTCAATTTAAATTTAATGGTAATTTTTTTAAATCAAAATGTGGGCGACATTGGGAAGGAACTATGTTTAGGCTGTCTCGGATATATGCTGCCACTTCGCTCGCTTTTCAATCGGTTATCAAAAATGTCCGTTGCGATGGGATGAACTCCGTGCGATCCAGTATCTGCACTATAGAGTATTTTCATTTTCGAGGATTAAAAAGGTATGGATTCGATATAGTGTATCATCTGGAATACAAGTGTGAATTTAGTGACCGCGAGTGTGCCATTGTTGGCGAAGAGTGTGTTATGTACCGTAGCATTTATATGCGTCGAGCTTAGTTTCTCCTTCTTCCCATTGATGCACCAGTTCCAGGGTTCTTTCGTCCTTCATTTCCCATTTTGCTCGTATACATTTATTGGAATTCGTATAAGTTGTCTCCTCTTAAGTGTTGTGTGTTTAGTCAGTCTTAAGAATATTTTGTACCTCAGTTCTCACTTTTTACGTGTAGTTATATCTGTATAATTTTATCCCTTCATTTGCTTACGTTAATTCACAATTCCGTTTATTTTTTTTACTTTCTTTTTCGATATGTAGCTTTGTGTCTTGAGAGCCATGTGCTCTTATCGTATTTTGAATGTGGTTTGATAGCTTGTGGTGGTTCATGCGTGCAGGAGAGACGAGTTCTCTCACCGCGGAATACATGTTATTTATCCAATTGATGCTGTTAGCGGTTTCGTCTGTATTACCTGAAATCATAAACGTCTTTCCTCATTTTTCTGGTCCATGAATGACCGCGTAATTGATATAATGCTAGTCTCCTCTCCAACTTCGGAATATTCGTCCTTATTCTTTACATGCTGCAGTTTACCACGTCCCATGTTGGTGAGGGAACGCGGTTGACTGCGTCGTCAGCATCTCGGTGAACAAGAAAATATTTTGTACGGTAATTTAAGTAATAATAATCTGAATTAAAATTTGTTTTATTCTTATCATTCACTGAGCAGCGATTACATCGTAACTACATGCTTTGCATAATAAACCTTATTTTTCCGACCTTCGTATTTTAATTTTTTATTCACCAACCTTTGTCACTTAGCCAGTGTGTCAACCCTAATGTTAATTTAGATAGGTCAGGTTAGAGTGAAACCTGGTCTAAGTCCGAGGCGTGTGAATTCCATGCTGCTGGGGAGGCTCGCAGTTCCTTATTCGTGCCACTTCTGTTTTCGAAGATTTTGTTTCGGCTGTCTAAAGGCCTCACCCGAATTTGTAGACGGATCTCTTCGGATCGAAGCCAAGCGCTCTATGCGACTCAAAGCCACCATCTATTCCACCATGCTCCCGTATTTTATTTCTTAATAATGTGTCTTTTATGTCTTTACAATGGTGTAGAACTTTCATGGTCAAGTGTAATGCGCCAGTGGTATATGTTAACTTTCTGGGCTACTCTTTACGTGGAAGGCCCTTTCGTCCAATCCCGGCTACCCACCCATACGCAGTGCAGAGTGAAGCTAATATCGCACCTGACTAATTTTCTGTGTCTAAAGGGCTGATAGAAGGTCCAGATGTCGCGGATAGACCTCTGTTCTGACTGAGGAGTACTGTGGTGGCGAAGTCCGGAGATTTTTGGGGCAACCGACGGGCGGCACTCTGGCATCCACCACACCTATGGTCTTTACAGATCGAATAGGCCGTTGAAGACTCTTAAATTTTGCTTAAATCGTTTTGAAGTGTAAAATAAATATTATTTTATGAGATTGTATCCTTGAATAAGTGCACTTCGAAGGATTCACGTTAGTTATTTGAGCAAACTCGGCTTCGCGACGTGGTCCAGTCGTCCGTGTCTGCAGGGCGGTGACACTCCGGTCTGGTAGTGGGATCCAACGTTGGAGTACATTTATTACCAGAAGAGGGATAATTCTAGTGAGGAAGTAGAATAGAAGGTTGAAGTTGCTCCCTCATTTTGTGGTGTAATTTTCTATGGCTCAGAGGCATGAGCGGTCCATAGGGAGATAAGCTTGTACTGGAGGTTTTCCAGGTGTGGATGTGGACGAGGAAGGAAAGAGAGTGCTGGGTAGTGATGGATGCAAATGAGGAAGTTGCGGATTTGGTTGGGGAGGTGATGAAGCTAATAGAAGGTAATGGGAGAGGCATCTGAAGTGAGCGGTTGAAGGACTGACTGACCGAGGGGCAGCAAACGCGCACGCCTGGGATGGAGCATGCGTGAAGGGTCAGCGAACGAGGGAGCCTATCAGAATAGTGAGTTTATCATTAGGTCAGTAATGCGTGTCAAGTAAAACTAAGAGCTACTCGTTAGAATCCATCGATTTGATGTTTTTCTCATTGAGAAGTCGGTCTCATAGTAATATATTAGCCAATATCGTTCTTTGGAAAAGAAATCATGGGATTATTTGTCTATGGGGTAGATCGCACTTGACTTCACTTTCACCTGAGGGCGTAACCCCTAAAATGTATTGAGTTGAACCCCTTAATCTCTCATCCCAGTTTCTGATTACGGCTTTATTATGAACATTTATGTTACCTACCCTCCGCCAATCACCTTATTCAGTTTATAAACTTATTTCTCACCCTGTCCTAGTACATAAAAAAAAGGCTTATCTTTTACCTGGTAGCTTACGTTTACTCCCCTCTGCATTACAATTCACGGGTGCTCCGTATATTCGGAATGTTGTCATGCTGCACTCAATGTCTTTCCTCAAGTCTTATTTCGCTTTTTTCATTCGATCATCAATTGTACTTTCATTGGTTGAATAAGTTCTTGAATCGACCATACTTATATATTGTTAAAGATTACTTTAATTTCACTCACATCCCGTCGCATTACACTCGTAAAGTCTCGAGTAGCACGTCTGAGAAGACAGAGATTATTGGAGGTCTGGTCATACTGTGTTTGATAGTCGGTGTTCATCGATGTTTACCTACTATCATAGGCCTTCGACAGCTGTTGGTCATCGATTGTAGTTGTTCGGCGGTTATCAGTTATTATTACTATTACTCATTGCTGTCGATTACTGCTGACCTTTGGGTTTCGTAGATCGTGGATTATCGTTGGTCATCGATTTTCGAATGTTTTCGATCAATCAGCTCTCTCTTCTCAGTATCAAAGCGTACTTGTATTTCTTCCTTTTTCAATTAACGCGGCCGTCGTCCTGACACCCCTTGCCAAACACCAGCGCCTAGCTTCGGCTTACCTGATAGCGTGCAGACGTGCTTGAGGAGTTTGTAACTTCGATAATTGCGGCCGAAAGGTGTTGGGTGTCCCTGTATTTGACCGTTGCCTTGGAGCAGTCTCCATGGAGAGGAGGAAGAAGCTGCGTATTCGGAGATAGAGCGATTGCATTGCAGAAGCGACTTCGATAGAGGAGTGAATGGAAATTTCCCCTCGGAATCTCCTCCCGTCGAGTGGACTCTGTCGATTGGTTCAGTCCATCGATTTGAACCTCGAAACTGGAATACTGAGTCGTGTACTTCCGTCGCTGGTTATCTATGTTAATGGTGATAATCAATGGTCTTTCGTTATGATTAATCGTAGGTCAGTATGATTTAACTCTTCCTCGGCAAATTACACTCGTAAAGTTGATCTTAATTTACACTCCAGCACGTAGTGGAATCACGATTGTCGTCTGAATTAGATCGTTGCCTATTAATATCAATCGTCGTGTATCGGCCGTTGCCAGTTTTCGTTGCGCATCGGTTGTCGTTGTGGATGGTATCTCAACATATTCCCTTCTTTCATTCACACGGCCTTGGTTCTTGGTTCCCCCTTGGCAAACACCTTACGCGGCTCGTCATTGGATACAAAAGTTCTCAAATATCGTTCACCTAAAATAAAATAGCCTGAGCTGTGTTTGAAGAAAATTTTTTACATCGATGCCTCCGTGAGAATGAGAAGTGACAACCTTTTTTCCCAGCACGTTCGTTACTACACCACCTTTCTGTTAAAGGCACAAGTTTAAAAAAAATACAAGCGGACGAACGAATGACCATCCACTCCTGCATTAGAACAGAGTTAAACAAGGATAAACAAAATACACCAAGATGAAGGATCTGGTACTTTCCCGGCGAATGTTGTTGGTGAAGTCTTCACGGGAAATCAGCCGGGTCAAGATTGACATTGCTGGCATATGGTGAGAGAAGAGGCCCCATTGCTACACCGTCAGTCTGCTCGTAAAATTCACCACGAAACTGGAAGTACGTCAAGATTGACATTGCTGCAAGTACGTACTGGAGGCAATGTCAATCTTGACCCGGCTGATTTCCCGTGAAGACTTCATCGACAAAATACACCAAGTGGTGCCGAAATAGCCTGCGGATGAAGAGTGTGTGTCTCTGCACCTTTGATAATAATCGCCAGCTAGAGATGGTATTCTCTGAATTGGAGCGCGGCCTTCAGCCACCGCCGTGGAAGAAGAAGAAGAAGCGATGAGGAGGAGAGACGTCGTGCACACCAGCGGGGTGGGGGAGTTGCCCTGAGGGAGCGAGCATCTTCCTCTCGAGCCGCGCCGCCGGGTCATCAAACCCGCGCGCCGACCGCACATCCCCCCTCCCCCCTTCCCCCCTCCATCCACCGCGACCTCCTCCCCTCTCTCCCTCCGCATGTGCAAGGGGGTCCTCCTCCTCCCTCGCATTCCGGCCGCTGGACTGGAATTCGCGCTAGTTCCGGCCCCTTCCCGCTTCTCTTCTTGCCCTTCGCTCTTGCTCGAAGAATGATCCCTCCCTCCCTCCACCTCTCTCTCTCTCTTCCCCTCCCCCACACCCAGCCGCACGCTTCTCAGAAGGACGCCGCCGGTGTGTGTGTGTGTGTGAGACGACTCTTTGACTTTACCTCTCCTCTCTCTCTTTCTCGCCAACCACCTTCCTTTCCTTTCCTTTCCTTCCCCCCTCCTATCCGCTGTGGGACGAAGAAATTGGCGCCGAAGCACTCACGTCAGTGCGCGCACAAGTATTCATAGGTTTTTGTGTCCGAACCAGTGGCGTAACTATGGGGGGGATGAGGGGATGTATCCCCCCCCCCCCAAAGCCTCAGATAAATAGAAAAATTATTTAAAAATCTTGTCTGGATTTGATATACAATATCTGCATCTGCTTAAAGTTGAATTTTACATGCCAAAATGATGTAAAATGTATATTCAGGCATGTTATTTTTTTCCTGACCTCCCTGTTTCCTGGGGGGCTAACCCCCCCACTAACCCCGATCATCCCCACCCCACAAGGCCCTCTCATCTCCCCTCAAAGCATATTCCTAGTTACGCCGCTGGTCCGAACCGTTGGTTGAAGCTCTTCTAAGACTTTTATTTCGGCACCACTTGGTGTATTTTGTTTATCCTTGTTTAACTTAGTTCTAATGCAGCAGTGGATGGTCATGCGTACGTCCGTTTTTATTTTGTATTGGCTTGAAGGTACCTTGTTTTTGTTACCAATAACTTAAGCCAGCTGCTGTTTATTTATTACAAGTTTGAAGTGGGCTTTCTTCTTTATAAGTTAATATGAAGTAACTTTCTTCGCTCTTAGACGTAAGTGCTGGTAATATTATCCTTCAACCACAAAATGAACTGTTAAATTACTAAATCGGCTGTTTGGTGTTTGGATGGGGAGAGGGCTTGTTGTCTTCATTGCTTAATGTATTGACCAAGGAATTGAGTGAATTGATTCGGGAAATTTAGTAATTGGAAAAATGTTGGGTTTCATTTAAGTATCAAGCATTTACGCTCACAATAATACTAACGTTTCAAGTGACAACCGTGATTACAAGAGGACTCTTTCACCCTATATTCATTGTTACTTACCTGGTTTTAGTTTGACTTACTCTAACGTCGACTCACAGTTTAAAATGTCCTTTCTATCTGGAAGCGTGGTGAGGTTCCAAGTGATTTTCTCCGTGTCTCCTTGAAAGATATGTTTTATTCTCCAAGCTTACGTGGCTCGAACAATCTGTGGCCTTCGTGCACCGGACATCTGCAAACCGCGAATGCACACTTCCGTATCCACCTGCCATACACCCGCTCGGTGCAACGGAAGAGCGGACTCAGTCGACCGGCCTCCCCCCTCCTCTCTCTCTCTCGTATTCTTCCTCCACCCCTCCCCTTCATTTCTGCGTCTCCCTCTTTTTCACTCGAGTTCACCACGAATGTAACGGAGTCCACCTGTGTCCCCGCATCCTGCTGATCTTTTCCGTTCCTCTCGGGGGGAAGGTGGTCTCGTCGGGGGACGCAACGCAGTTTCGAGGAATATTTCACGCGTTTTTGTCTGGCGAGGTTGACCGCCTCCTTCTTCCTTACCCAGTCGCCAACAAGATCATAACCGTCCGTCCGTATCGCGTGGCAGTTTCTCTCCTTCACGCTCAAGCTAACGAAGTGTACGCAGCTGATGTTAATTAGCCGAGCATATCGCGTGAGTGCATCTCTTTCTTTTTACCTGAACCGTTTGCCGATTCTCTTCGATTTGGTAAAATTTCCTAATGCTGATGATCTCTTAAGTAGTGATTCTTAACCTTCTTTTCTTGAGGCCATTTCACAGAGATCACAGATTTCATTTTAAAACGTTATTCTTGACTACATCTAATTACATGTGAGGTGAATTTTAGTGCGATAAACGTTCCAATCGTAGTGTGAACTGGGGAAGGAAATGTAGAATCATTTGCACACTGAATAATTGGATTATTACAATGAGCAAGACTCTAAATCTGCATGAGAATATGCCAGGGACAAGGATTAAAATTTATAAATATCACAGATTTGAAATTCTTGAATTTGTATGTAGTTC
The DNA here is from genome assembly GCF_921293095.1 of Ischnura elegans. Taxonomy (NCBI): domain Eukaryota; kingdom Metazoa; phylum Arthropoda; class Insecta; order Odonata; family Coenagrionidae; genus Ischnura; species Ischnura elegans. The sequence continues at coordinate 12,452,581 of NC_060247.1, read as the reverse complement.
TTGTTATTCTTTATTATCTAAACGTTAGTCCGTCCTTAGTATCGTAACGATCGAGACATGTTTTAATTTTCAGGAAAATTGCTGCATGCGAAAGATTTTTGCGATTCAGGAGCAGAGAGATGTGATATGGGGAACAAATGAATTTCGATTAGCGCGACTTTTCTTCCGTATTTTTCCTGCGGCGTTTCTTTTTTGTTTGTTTGGGTTTTGGAGAAATTTCCTCTTCGCTTTCTCTCTATCTTTTCCTTCGTATATATTGCCTACTCTTTCCTCGCACGCACAGGACTTTGAACTGGATGTAAGGCGTTGTGTTTGAATGAAGTCGTGCAGTTTTAGGTCAGTAATTTTGGCGCCAATAATTCCAGGGAAATAGATTGGTACCTCTGGCAACATGAATGTAGTTTCTACTTTAAGCGCATGGGAAAGTTTTTAATTTGTCAGTTCGCTGAAGTTAAAGGTCCGGACTATAAGTAGTGTGAATGTAGGTGTGTGGGAATGTATCCCGGCTGGTGTTGACAGTAATTTGGACGTCAATATTTCCACGAAGCACGAAACTTCAACGTCGAAAAACGAAGAGAATGCTCATATGCATATAAGACACGGTCTCAGGCGTTATTTTGTGTAATTGCTTCATTATAGAATAAAATGAAATAACTTTGTTTTATTCCACACTTTATTTTAAATAGTACGACCCGGGTTTCAGCATCTAATGCTATCATCAGGTGATATCTTTTCCTTCGTGACAACCTGATGATAGCATTAGATACTGAAACCCGGGTCGTACTATTTAAAATAAAGTGTGGAATAAAACAAAGTTATTTCTTTTTATTCTATAAAGAATGCTTATACTTCTAAAGGCTTGGGAACCGTTTTAATTGTCAGATTAAATTGTTTGAGATCGGATTGTACCGATCATTAGAAACAAATCAATTCTTATTCGCCAAAATGGTGGTCTTCTTCGTAGCTGGCAAGAAATGTCTTCTGGTTGCGAAGGGCTTCATGGGTCGTGAATAAACCATTGGGAATGGGTCACTAAATAGGTTTCAATCCTGATGATGATTTAATCGTCCTCTTATGGGAGCGCGGCTCATTCATTATCCTAAAAATGGGAACCGTGGCCAAAAGTTCTTCGAGGTAATTTGTGAGCGAGTGAGAGTTTCGATTTAACGCTTGCGCTCCTTCTATGCGAAACTCATAAATCTAATTTTTTTCATCGATCGTGTCGCATGAGTTTAACCGTTGGTTGTAATATCTTTAGCTATGGGTGACTCGCTTTTAGGAAATCCCTCTTTTTTTCTTGGCTCTTTCCGGACCATTACCTCTTTGGTGTACCTGTTGCTTCTCTTTATGTCTTTCGAAGGTATTTTTTTTCGTATGATGCATCAGGATTTTCGTCGGATAAGTACTAAATGGTCGTCTTGTTTGCTTTTTGAATGTTTTTATACTGCGTTTTACTCAATATATTTGTTGCTTATTTTTTGTGGAAATGTCATTCAAAACAAACGATTTTTTTTCGGTTGAACTCAAATGGTCTTCGATCTATGGCCCTGATTAAATGACAGATTGGAAGATGTTTAGTGTGCTATACCTCTACATTTGAAGAGGCTTCCTATTAACTGGCTCCAATCCTCAAGATTTGATTAGAATTTCTCGCTAAATTAGTGATGTATGTAGAAATTAATCCTTTAATTCTTATGCAGCTATATATTTCCTATACCTATTATATTAGTATGATATTTATAAGGTATGCTGGTTATTGGTATTTTTGTGAAATGGAGATTTATTGCGAACTCCTTCGCTGGGAGATCGTTTAGAGATCTGTGTATACGTTTGGATTCCTTAATTTGATTTTTCATAGGGAGTTATGCACCACATATTTTAAACATAATTTGCTTACATAGGTCGGTCGTAAAGATGCTAAACGTTATTCTATTTTTGAGGAGGGAGTTGACGGGTAATCCCTTAATCCATCAAGGGCAACGCCTTGGTCCTCCTTCGATGCTAGACGAGAATGAAAGAAAGCGAACGGGAGTGAGTGATTAGCATTTACTGCCACCCCCTGATGATGGCGCTCGCGTCTTCGTCTGCTTTCCCGCTCGCGTCCTCCGTCCTCTTGTTCTTTCTTCAATGGGGCAGCCGTTGGAGGCAGGTATGGGCTGGAAGCTGCCAAGGACGCCTCGATCCCAACGGTCGGTGCGTGAGGCGGCGTGGGCGTCCGGTGCATCTGTTGAGCCAGGGCCTTTTCTTACACTCCTAGTCCACTTATGCCTCGTTCACATTACGATTGTCCGAGCGATCGTCCTAACGATAGTTGACCGAACTAGACGTGTTATTGCATGTGCTGACAATGGTTGACGTAGATCCGAACGTTGCCACTTTACGATGGTTAGGCGCTGGGAGACCGGAAAAGGGAGATTCAAGAGAAAGACGAAAAGCTGGTGAAGCTCTATTTTTTCATGGATTTGTCCTAGGAAGGAAGAATATGGGCGGAGGAAAAATAATTCGGTAAATACACGTTGAACACAGTAATATCTTGTCCCTGCATACCTCAACAGCTTTGCTAACCGTCAATTTCCCGTTCACTTTAGATGACAGCACTAAAGGGCAGCACAGGTTTTAACCATCGTCGTGTGAATGCACGATTGTTCCGGCAATCGCTGGAACAATCGTAATGTGAATGAGGCATTATCGGATTGTGACCTGGGCGCACTAAAGTTGGCAACCATGCATCTGCATACTACACCTGCTTCTTTTTTCGGGGAAGAACGAATCCCTATCGATGTTCGACAAATTTTATCTTGACTTATCGTATCTTTTAGACCTAGAAATATGGTGAGGTTTTAATAAGGTATTCTATGTGTCGCTCTGACATGTATTTATTCTAAATTGCTGGAGCAATTTGAGCCTACCGTGACTATAGCGGCTCTCTGCCTAATTCGTTTCTATACCTCCTGTCTTACTTGTGTGTGTCGTTGGAACGCATAACGTTATTGACTGCGCGCGATCTTTATGAAGCGTAATTGTAAATCTAAGAAAGAGAGATTTATGCGCTCGCGATCTATATTGAAATGGGTTAATCGAAGATCATTTAATGAGTGCGATGGGAGTGGTTGTAGTTATTGATATGTTGTTTATTTAGATTTGAAATTTTATTTCCAATCAATTTCATACTCCGCAAGGGATAAGTGTCAGAATTTTTATAAAATCTATTTGAAATCACTGCTATATATTTACTATGTATATATTCTATTTCTTTTTTTCCTCGTGATCACGTCTACCGTAGTACGAAGGTAAACGAAGAACATGTTTCACGTCGTCTGAGAAAACATCTTCTTCAAATTTACTAAGTTAGAATTTACGTTCATACAAGATTAAAGGGTATTAAACTATGGAGCCTGACTACGGGTATCAAGGAAGTGCAATAGGTTGACTTTTGTTCATTCATATAAATGAAATTGTTTCCACAGTCATGAGGAAGGCTCGTCTCATTGCAGGTGAGAGTGACTTCTCAGATACTTAGATGTCCAGTACATTGAACAATTATGTACAACCCTTAAGGTTTTTTTCACATTTTATTTCGTTTTTTACAAATCTCGCGAGTGCATTCATTAATTTATCATCGACATTCATTATTAAATTCTAACAGCATATAGTAGTGTAATTTGTTAGTATGCGTGACGTTTTTTGTACTGTGTGGTGTGCATGTGGGAGTCCAATTGCTTGGTGGTGATTGATCACCCCCGCCAAACACCCTAGAGGTGGCTGGCAGGGTATTGTGTAGATGTCGATGTACACTGAAAGTGCTGTACCTACTAGGGCTGTTCGATACAGTTTGTGCTCGAAATCTGCGTGTCAGCGCGGCGAGTGGGTTCGCAGGTGTTGTGCTGAATAGGTGTGCGAAGTGGCCGTTTCCTTCGGTGCAGTGAACACACCTTTGTAGGAGGTGGGGGGGGGGGGGGGCAAAATGGCGCGCTTCTTCGGTGTCTGCCCCAAACGGTCGCCAGTCTCTGCCGTGGTCAAGGTCGGCCGTTGTTAATGGTGTGCCCGTTGGAGAGGCTTGCGTCGGTGGTTGGCGGAGAGAACAGGTTCAAGGAAAAGGAGGACTCGTCGCTTCGAGCGGGAAAAGGAGGATGCGTATTGGGAAATGCCTTTCAAAAGTGAGCTATGCGACACCATCCCCTTCTTATTAACCCCGCGTATTCCGGCCGTGTGTATTGGCGCCTCCCCTCTCGACCACCGTGCCTTCCTTTATGCGCCTGTGGAATTCTTCCAGCCGCGACCGGGTGGTGGAAGTAAGTCTGTCAAAATTGTCCACAAATATGCCATTCATGTGCCCAGAGCAAATGCCATTTTGACACCTAATGTTTTCCCGCGTAATATTCCACCAACCCCTGCGTTACACCTTGATGTTCGCGAGTAAAAAAATTCGTGGCTTCATAGGTTTAAAATTTTCTACACGTTTTTCAGTATTTGTGTCGTTATACACGATTATGTTTTCTGTTCGGACCTCACTACCATGTTTGATAAACTGCGGAAACCAATGAGATAGTGAAAATTCGCATTCGTGCAAATTAAGAAGCCCTAAGCATCCGTAAAATCTGTTTCTAACTTCTTGAAAATTATACATGATACCCAGCGAGCCACTTGTCACTGTGTACGGCAAGGGGTGATAGATCCTCCCAGAAATGCGCTAATCTGCAATTAAGAGAGAGTTGGTGCTACCTCAACGACATGTGCAATTATGTGGCCGGAATTAGCTCCCAAAAAATCTATCCCATCGCTACTCATTCCTCCATATATCTAGTCAACACAAGGCTTTAAAGCGGGTTGTAAGTTTTCACGATTGTGCACTATGGTATAGGCTTGTTTTTTGTGGAAAAAGATGATCAATCATCTTATGTTTGGCTAGTGTAAGCTCGAGACAAGGATGAAATCTTCCCAGCTCGACGTGGAATGATTGGAGGTGATCCTACCCTATCAATTGGTTCGTATTCTCATGGTAGCACCTACAATATTGATGTAGCGTTGTGCATGACGGTTAAATTCTCACCCCCTGCCAAACACACTAAACAAGTGATTGAAAAGCAAGAGGTAACTGTAGGTATTGTGGTAGTATTAAGTACAAATTAATTGCACATCAATCACAACATGAATATAAAATTCCACTGAGTCACGCCCGTGATAACAGCACCCTTAGCCACCACCTTATAGAAGGGAACAACAGAAGCCTGACAATAGATGCATAAGACTTTTACCTCCTCCAAATAATAATGCCGTTGTATCTATCCACCTTACCCTACGGATGTTGTTGTAGACACGTCTGGAAGTATCTGCTCGTGAGCGTTCGCGATCTTGGCTTGTTGACGTGGAGTGACCCGAATGTGCCTTTCATCGTGAAAAAAGTCAGCACGGATTTATCCGCTAATGAACGCGAGCTAATAATTAAAAAATATAGGATGACTAAAGCCGCCACGAAGGAAGCGTTCAGGAATGCGTTCACGAATTTTAAAAGAAAAACACTAGTAGAGCAGTTACAGGATAACCCAAAAGCATTTTGGTCATATGTTAGGGAAGTTCAAGGTAAACGATCTACCGTATGTTCGCTGAGAAACGACAATGGAGATGTGTTGACAAGAAGTTACGATAAAGCCAATTTATTAAATTCCTACTTTAAGAGCGTGTTCACGGAGCCTTCCGAAAACTCACCCGGGACCGATGACAATCCCTGTATTCATAAGATGCCAGCTATTGACATTAGTACGCTCGGAATAGAAAATATATTGAAATCGCTTAGTCCAAATAAATCACCTGGTCCAGACGAAATCCCTTCTCGTGTATATAAAGAACTAGCCTCAGAACTTGCCCCCTACTTGCAGTTAATATTCAGTAAATCCATCAAGCAACACGAAGTACCTAATGACTGGAAAATCGCTAATGTAACGCCTATATTTAAAAGTGGAGACAAGGAACAGCCATCTAATTACAGGCCGATATCTTTAACGTCCATCTCTTGCAAAGTCATTGAACACATCGTAGTCAGCTCGGTAATGAAACACCTAGACGCGCAAAACTTATTAATGGGAAATCAACATGGATTCAGGAAAAGCAGATCGTGCGAAACTCAGTTAGCGCTTTTCGCCCACGATATTTTAGTCTCCGGGGAAGACAACATTCCAGTAGACGCGATTTTTCTTGATTTCAAAAAGGCATTTGATAAAGTACCCCACGGAAAGTTAATATTAAAACTGAAATCTTATGGTCAAGACGAAGATGTCATTTCCTGGATTAGAGAATTTTTGAGCGACCGCGTCCAAAGAGTAGTATTAGACGGTGCAGTCTCCAATGAGGTTAGAGTGACTTCTGGCGTTCCTCAGGGTAGTGTCATTGGCCCACTCCTATTCCTTCTTTATATAAACGACATTGGCGAAGTAGTGCAGAGTAAGTTACGATTATTTGCAGACGACGCTGTAGTTTACAGAGAAATTCGTTCCAGCAAAGATATAGATGAACTAACGAATGACCTTGCTGCTATCCAAGCTTGGTGCGATGCTTGGCAGTTAGAATTAAATTTGGAAAAATGCGTCGTAATGAATTTCTGGAAGAAGAATAACTCCCTACAGCGTAACTATGTCATTCGGGGCGCGCAGTTAAAGGCAGTTGAATCTGTGAAATATCTAGGGGTTAGACTCAATAATGATCTATCGTGGAATAAACATATTCGAGAAATAACCGGTCAAGCTAATCGTAAAATGGGTTTTGTCAAAAGAATATTAGGAAAGTGCGACGACAAAGTGAGAGAAATTAGCTACTTTTCCCTCGTTAGACCACATTTGGAATACGCTGCCAGTGTTTGGGACCCTCATGAAAAAGGCTTAATAACAGAGTTAGAACGCGTGCAAAGAAGAGCTGCCAGGTATGTGAAAGGTCGTTACGATAGTCTTGTTAGTGTAACTGACCTCTTACATAAACTCGGATGGGAATCTCTGTCGGACCGTAGATTGAAAAATAGACTAAACCTTTTGGATAAATTCAAGAGCAGTGTCTTTTCTGACGAAGTTAACCATATCTTGCGGACGCCAACGTACTACGGAAGATCAGATCATATAAATAAAATAAGAGAGATAGATTGCAGAACAGACAGATTCCGAATGTCATTTTTTCCACGATCAATAAGAGATTATAACGGCAGCAATAGAACGCGTAAATAGATTGCATGACTTGTAGTGTAGCCTACTAACCTATGTAAAACTTACTGCATGTTTCTGAATTTCTATTCTATATTCTATTTCTAACAGCATATAGTAGTATAGTTTGTTATTATACGGGACGTTTCTTGGACGGTGTGGTGTGCATGTGGGAGTCCAAATGCATGCTGCATGCTGGTGATTGATCACCCCCTGCCAAACACCCTAGAGGTGGCTCGCAGGGTAATTTGTAGATGTAGATAGATGTAGATGTGAGGCCCAATCATGACCTCTCTCACCACCCCAACCAACCAACACCCCTTTCCTTTCTTATCTTTTGTTATGTCAGTCTGCGCGACTTCACCTCACCTCCGGTCCCATGCCCTGGGAAGAAAAACATTTCGATCAAGTGTGCGGCGACTTCCTCCTCTCTGGAGGGGGCGCTTGTGTGTCGCGTGCAAGGAGTGGAGATGCTCTCTCTCTCACCCTGGAGACGGCGAGCGCCTGGATCAGCGGTGGCCAAGTTGTGAAGCACCCCCGTGTCAAAACACTCCACCCCTCGCCTGCTCCACCCACCCACCCCTAAAGAGATCTCCTCCTCTGAGATTCGCTTTTCTTTTGTCTGCCGCTTTCCTAACCTCTCGCCTAGCCTCTCTTTTTTTATTCTCACCCACCGATTTGTAGCAGATTTTGTTGCTGGCTTCCCAAATAAGAGTAGTCGGTTGTATTTAGTAATGAGGGTTAATACTGAGGAAGTTTTACTTAAGAGGGGTTCTGCTTGAAACTTCCCTTTCAATCCGGGGTTTTTTGGTTAAATCATTTAGAAAGCGCCGTGGGAATAGTCAACATTTTAATTTTGATAAAACGTGGTAATAGTTTTAAGGTTGATCATAACCTTATACGCTGGGTATGAAGAAATGTAATATTTTACTCTTTCATGATATGTAGGATAAACTTTCCTCGGTTTAGGCTTGATTTGCGTTAACGGAATATCTTTCATTTATTTAGCTAATGTAAATTCCGCAATGATTTATGTTAATGTGTAAGGCATACTCATTAAAAGTCGCCGTCGGATTAAGTGTTCAGCCTTCATATCCAGTCGATCGGGCTTCGATTCTCTGCTTTAGGGGTTAGAACTACCATATTAGGTAACCTTTCGCATTTATTTCCTATTTTTATTCTTTCCTATCGTCAGGAAGGGATCATGATGTATGTATTATCGCTTATTTTGCTTGGATTGGCACTGATATCGCCCTTCCATTGAACTGAGTCTGCTTCGCTGGTCTGAATCCGATGATAACCTCAAATTTCGGAACCTCCGCATCGCATTCCAATTCTCTCTGATTTGACTGATGTTTCGCGCCTCGGAGATTATGGGGAATGCGCTACTGACGGTGGCGAGGGTGAGCTTTTTCGCTGGGACACAAAGGTGGCCGAAGAAGTCTTGTTAGTTCAGGTGGGGTGTGGGAGGGAAGGAGCTGGAGGGCGAACTTTCAGAAGCAGGCAGGTGATCATCTGTGTCTGGAGAAGGGCAGTGTCCCAATGGGGGGCGGAGGATGGAAAATGTCTGGACATCGCCGAAGAGAAATTCCTGCTTCAAATCACTGCAGAACCTCAAGACGCTTCGCAGTGGACTTCGATTTTGAGACTGGGGCAGTTTTCTTAAAACCTGTTGCCACAAGTGGAGGGGCAGCGTCGTTTTCGATTTTTGTCCGTATTTTTAACACTCGTTAAATGCTTTGAATGGATCTGAATCCCCACAGCATTCACCGATGTGTTCTTTGAAGAGGCCGTTGTCCCTTACTCGATTGAGTTGGCGGGGAAATATCGGATGCGTGCTTCTACCCCCGAAGACGAGTTGAATTGTCAATCACGTCATGGGACCCTCATGAAAAAGGTTTAATAACAGAGTTAGAACGCGTGCAAAGAAGAGCTGCCAGGTATGTGAAAGGTCGTTACGATAGTCTTGTTAGTGTAACTGACCTCTTACATAAACTCGGATGGGAATCTCTGTCGGGCTGTAGATTGAAAAATAGACTAAACCTTTTAGATAAATTCAAGAGTAGTGTCTTTTCTAACGAAGTTAGCCATATCTTACGGACGCCAACGTACTACGGAAGATCAGATCATATAAATAAAATAACAGAGATAGATTGTAGAAAATTCAGATTCAGAATGTCATTTTCCATGATCAATAAGAGATTATAACGGCAGCGATAGAACTCATAAATAGAATACATGACTTGTGGTGTAGCCTTTTGTAAAACTTAATGCATGTTTCTTAATTTTATTAATATTTCAAACAGCGTATGGTAGTATAATTTGTTAGCATGCGTGACGTTTTTTGTACTGTGTGGTGTGCATGTGGGAGTCCAATTGCATGCTGCGTGCTGGTGATTGATCACTCCCAGCCAAACACTCTAGAGGTGGCTCGCTGGGTATTTTGTAGATCTAGATGAATTGTCAATCACGGTATGGGATTCCACTGGTGCTGGTCATTCCGCTTGGCACGGGCTCACTTTTCTCCTCCGTGCATTTTCCTTACCTACCCCCACACATTCTTCCTCTCCTCTATTGCGCATCCAGGGGGGTTGAGCATTCACGAGGGCTGTACTCAATTTTTTCGAACCGCTGAACATCCTTGTGATTGCTAACGTACAAAGGTGTAGTAGTTGAAAAAACGAGGTGAAAAAGTATGGTCCTTGATTGGAATGGGTTCGGGGTCCATAAATGGGACATGACCGAGTAATTCCTCCGTTAGTTGGCAGGACTAGCGGCCGTAAGAATTACGCTAACGTAAACGCACGCGATTATCGCTATCAACGTTAGATGGTTTAAATTACTCAATGTACTCGTCGTTACCGGTGCTAATTAAAAAATTAGTATTGACAAATATTGAACTGGTGTTGGTCGATTGCCCTTTCCCAGAAGAAATAGTGCATACTTGCCTGACTGCGTGTGGATGGCTCATCGTAGCCTTATGCAGGGATGCTGATACATTGAGATACACTGAGTTGTATGTTCCACAAAGTTATACTTGACCGACCCAGGTTTCGACATGTACACCATGTCATTTTCAAAGATGGATGTGTATCTTTTATTAAGTTTCCTTTCACCAATTTTACCTAAAATCGCCATCCAGTCTTAAGTTAAATCGTTGTATCTTAGTTCTCTTGTACAGTCGGATTCAAAAGTATTGCAACAAATGGAGCGGCGCCACTTTCGCAGCAGTTTGGGAATCGAGTTTCGGCATTTTCTATTGTACCAGTGGGAGGGAAATTTGAACAGCATTCCCACCTCCCGTAATATTTTTATAACAACATCGTTAAAGGGAAATGTATGCGGGATATGTGCAATGTTTAATACCAAATAATTTATGCAGCATTTGCTAGATAATACATCTACGTTCAGAACGTCAATTTAACGTGTATTTTAACTGCTAGAAAATTCCACCACCTATTCCATCGCGTCGATCGCAATTGTAGGTAAAACTGGAGGTAAAACTTCGCTGTCGCTTATATCCTTCGTAAGTTAATTCTCTGTTCCTATGACCATGTTTACGTCCTGAAATATTTACTCCATTTTAGCACTCTTGTTTATAACGCTATAACAATAAATTGCGACAAAGTTAATGTCATATTTTTTGCCTTTCGGTTGGTTCTTTTGTTCGCTAATGTGTATAAATGAGTGTATTACTCTGAATGTTCTAATTAATTTAGATATAATCGCTTTCTGTGGAATTATCGTTATTTACTGGGAATTACTTCTCCTAAGTTTACTTCATGTGATGTAAGGATTTTCGCAATGTGGACTACTTCGGAGGCTACATTTTGTTAGATGGCTTTAATCGTTTAAAAAATTCACTACTGAATTTTTCTCGAGTCACCTGCATAGATTATGTTGATATTAAGAATACTTCTTTTAAAACGTGAAAAAAAGTATGATTACGTCCGACTCGATCCTTCGCAAGAATATTAACGAAATTACAGCACTCAGTATAGACCCACTCCACCACGGAGTCACGTAGTGATGAGAGGTAAACGGTGAGTCCGAATATGAATCCAAAGACAGGAAAAACCTCGCCACGGAGACCGAAAGAAAACACACAGACAGCCCAACGTCTGTGGGGACGCGAATTACCTCAATACATTCCATCCGCTAATCTTAATTTCGATTGGGCACTTGCTCCTGGAGTTTGACTCCAGGTTCAGTTGCTCAGTCGCGTCCGTGTCCGTCCTCGCCGGCTCGCCGCGAAGGCAACGAATGCAGGTTGCTTCATGTGCCAACCTTCCAAGTTTACTCCGACCCGGCCCCACAATTAAGCGGGTCTCGTGAGTGTCTACATATTATTGAAAACGATAGAATATTCGGGTAATACGAATAAGGACTTGATGGAGCGGTTTACCTGATTGAAATATTTTCCATATTATTGGTGCACTGATATTTCGGTAAAAACGTATATTATATCCGCGGAAAGCAAAAAGAGAATTTTCTCTATTCAAAATTTTGATACGGCAGCAGTTTTTAATTAAGTTAATATGAGTTAAAGTGGAAAAGAATGTTACTGCTATACTATGTAACTGAAAAAAATTGATCCGCAGAGGTTCGAACTGCCGACTTGGGATTGCTGCCGTGGTAAGTTTTCACCTTAACCACTAGTCCAACTCCCACGTTGACTTCATTGTGGATTCATTGCGAGCTTTGTCAGGCAAGGAATGAACCGGTCTTCTAGTGTCACTAAATCAAGCTGATTTTAAACACTCACTGGCAATATTTACTGTGATATTGCGGCGGATATTTTATATGTATGTTATATTCGCTATCGCTGATCGAATAGCTTCAGCGTTAATTGTAGAACAATATACTTCGACGGATCGGCCAACTTACGAGAGAAGGTAAATTGACGTTCTGAACGTAGATGTATTATCTAGCAGATGCTGCATAAATTATTTGGTATTAAACATTGCACATATCCCGCATACATTTCCCTTTAACGATGTTGTTATAAAAATATTACGGGAGGTGGGAATGCTGTTCAAATTTCCCTCCCACTGGTACAATAGAAAATGCCGAAACTCGATTCCCAAACTGCGGCGAAAGTGGCGCCGCTCCATTTGTTGCAATACTTTTGAATCCGACTGTACATGTGTCATGTTGCGAAATATATGTTAGTAAAATTCTTCCGCCTAGAACCACCTTAGAAATGACCGATTGGATATGGTGCAATTATTGACGGATGCGCCGATTAGGGCGTAATATTGGAGTGCAGAGGAATTGAGGTCGACGAATGTGTTGACATTAAAAATTAGAAATGCGCACGGAGAATGCATGTGAGTTACATTTGGAGGCATTGGCGTGTTTTAAGTGCACCTAAGGGGCCAATTATGGTGGAGGAGAAGGGACTATTTTGAGAGAGTTAAGAAGAGTGGCAGATTGGGTTGATATTTTAAAAATGCCTGTAGTGCGTGCGGAATGGTTTTCGAATATTTGAATCAATATTTTAATTCGACAAGAGTGGAGAGTGCCTACCATTCCAGCTGGATTCCAGCAACTAATCTTAGGAGTGAATACCAGAAGAGGAGGAGGAGAATTATTTAATTAATTCCATTCGTTTTGTGAGCGACTCGCGAGTCGTGCATTATGTTCTGCATTTATTGACCCTCCAAATTTTTTTCAACTCGATTCGGTCCTTTGAAATGTATTGAATGCCAGTCAATGGTTTGAATCGCCTTCCCCTTCAGCAATTTTTGATTCCCTCAAGGGTTGTAGAAATTCATGGATCCGAAATACGTGGTGGGATGGTCATTTGCTGGTTTATTTAAATTTCATGGGCATATAAAAGATTTTAAAGTAATACTCCGTAAAAAATGTATTTATTGTACGACCAGGGTGTCGCCACAGTGCAGCATTATCAGCATGACCTTCCGATGCTGAGTGTGGAGAAACCCAGGTCGTGCTTACTTAGTACGTGTTTTTAGTGGGATAACTTGCAGTAGCTTCCTGTTTTTTTGTCTTCACAATGGATCAGAGTGACCACTCTCCTGGCAACTGTGGAAATACGGGGAAGAATCGGGAGTTTCATATTGTTTTAGAAAGCCTGGGAAGACGTATTTGATGTAATAGTCAAGAGGCAATTTTTCCTCATCCTCCCGTATGTGGTGGCTTTGATACTTTAACTTTTCATTTTGATGATCTGCAAGTTTTTAATTGCATTATATACTTTTTCTCTCCTTGATTTGTTTTAAGGCTCACGTTTCACTAGACTTCACCTCATTTTTCATTTATAAAGTTGGGCATTTGGTTAGGTATGTGTTGTTTCATAGTCTAGAAAATTACATTAATATTCGGGAAGGTCTGGACAAATCAACTTGATATTTGAATGGTCACGCTGTGGATAAAGTCCTCGTACTGACGCCGGATTTTGTTTCACTTGAAGGTCTATAAATATATTGTTGCGATGGTTCTATGCGCCCTTTAAGGTGTGTCTTAGACTGTGTTTTTTCCCAATTGTATACGTGCACACTAATTACCCATGTTCCTAAACTTTTTTAATCGAGCGACTGTGGCAGGAATGCAGTGTGTCCGGGGGAAGTCCCTTGTCTGTGTCGCTCGTCATCAGCTCCCACGCCGTATTTTCTTTCCAGCCTAACATTTAAGTCTTCGCTTATTTCCCTCGGAATGCATGAAATCTGTATTTAACCTCGTTCTATCTGCCTGTTAGATCGCCACTCCAGTCGTCCCGGTAACCTACTCGTCGTCGCGAGGCAGTCAGTGCAGCGGAAAGGGGAGGAGAGGAATGTCTCCCGTGAAACCCTACGTAATTCACCGATTTAATGCCAAAAAATCCTAAGCACTACTAGAAAAAATGCGAGAAATTCAGTGGCTCGGCGGATCCACTTTATCGCTCTTGTGTCGGAGTGGAATCGCGGCTCGTTCTTTTCCTCGTCTACAGTCTTTGGCCAATTGTAAACCCTTCCAAATGCTTCTGCCTCCACCATCAAAATCTATTTTAAATGATTATTGGATACTTGAAGAAGTTCACGACGTTGCGCAATTGACGATTTTAGTATGTACTGGGAAAATTTTCTTAAAATCGGTTGTCACGGGTGGTGGGGTTGCGCCGATGGTCGGGATTTATGAGATGTTATTTAAACACTTTAAAAATTTGAATCACCTCAGATTTTCGCGGCTTTGTCCTATGATGAGCACGTTATCCTTTCCTTGATGGAGATGGCGGCGAAATGTCGGATACGTGCTTCTACCTCTCAAGACGAGTGTAATTGTCAATTACGGTATGGAATTCCACTGCTGGGAGTATATGTTGGTCTTTCCGCTTGCCACGGGCTCACTTCGAAACAGCTTTAAGAGTTGGAATTTTATTACATTTGGATTTAATCGAAGCAAAATTGATATGTATAGACTTCAGAACTATATTCATGTTTGTTGATGTTCTTAGCATTAAGGACGAATGTAAAATGGAAAAAAATTGGCACGCCGCTATGATTATTGCATTGTAATTATAAGATCAAGTTTTTTTGTCTCTCATGGATACTGTTGAATGTCCGCTCCTGATATTGTCGTGTCCTAAGAATAGGTCACAGAATTAGGGACGTAGTTTACTCAGATTTTAGGATCTTCATGCCGTCAGAGGTGGTCTCAGTAAAGAAATACACACATATAGCTTAAGTAAAGTCCATTTATTATTCAGGCGACTCCGAAATAATTATACGTCAATCTAGTTGAACCTCAGCCGGACTCGAGTGGGAGTGGAATTTGGGGGTGAGGGGCTAAGGGGGTTGTGGCCAAGGACACAACAATATCTTTCCAAGTAATTTTATTTGTCGTATTCTAATTGCTCGGGTAATAATTTCGTGCGCCAGATCCCGTATGTCCGCTGCATGTGCAAGGTGTGTCTCGACGAGTGCGAAACAGCAATCACTACGTCACTCGACTGGGCGGCCTGCAGTGGTCGTCAAGTGACTTGCTCTCGGAGGGAGGCTGTGTGGCCCACCGCGAGCGCCAGCCGTCCGTCGCGTGTCCCGCCCGTCTGCGAATCGCTTCGCGTTGGCATTTGGGTCAAGGCCCCTTCCCCCACCCCACCCATCCTCTCCCTTTTCCCCTCCCTCCCTCCCTCGTGTCTTGGCGAATTGGCGTGGCGGGGAAATGGCGAGGCGAGGGATGAGGCTTCTTCTTCTTCCGGGACACATTCTGGGGAGCGCACACGTGCAAGGACTCATATCCCCCCTCTCCCTCCCCAGTCGCACTGTCCGTTCCTTTTGCTGTGTTTGTCGTGGCGGGAGACGCGTGCGAAATAAATTTAGGTGAATTCATTTGGTGCGAAAAACCCCGGTATACTTAAAGAATTCATTTGGATTGAATTACATGATCCAAATTTTTAATGATGAGCCATTCAGTCTTACAGTTGCCGGAACGACTGTGATTACCTTCTTCGTCTTGCCTCATGAAATAGCTCACCTGGCGGCAATGTTTGGCATCTAATGCTTACAACAACTTGTGAAACCCAAATGGAGTTGGCTGGGTCAGTGGTTGTGAATCCACTTCAATCTCGTGGGGGAGAGACAAGACTGTCTTGCATGTGCCTTGCTTCAGTTCTAGCCTATCTAGGATCCAAAATTTGTAGATAATACGCAAATTGCGCCTATTGGGTCGCTAGCGTTTGTTCACATGCTGTCTATTGGTATTAAAATTTTATTTTTACTAAGTATAATTCTCAAGAAGAGGAAGTATCATGATTTAAATGAAGTTCATATTGAAGTTATTCATTTCATAGCTTTTTTTTCTTTTTCTCTTAGTCATACCGAAATTGAGAGTTTCAATGTTGAGCCCAGCTTTCGGCTACTTCTCAGGCGCTCTTTCTTCTATTAATGTGACGCAGATTTTATATTCGATGGAATCCTGCTGTGGTTCGATGTTAAAGCAATGAGTCAAGTGGAAACAAGGATCGAGAGATGGTTTTGTGTAGAGAGAAGCGAGGGCTCCTTTGCGGTGAATCCGAGTTTGAAACCCGACGACGGTATGTTGCTTCTCACAACCCATGTCTCCGCCCCCGATGTGGCCTTCCCAACCTCTTTGACGTCGGTATCATGTCGCCGTTGTCGCGAGGGCGGCAGATTCCCCAGCGGTACTGGCCACCGAAGTTAGTGACGCTCGGTTAGTGGTGAGTGAGGTGGGGGCTAAAGAACTGCAGCCCCCAACACTTCTCACCCTATCGGCGGTTCTTGTAAGTTTTCTCGCGATTTGGGTGTTCGAAACCTTCATTTTCTCTGTTTATCAACCAACTTTGGCCCACCCCGTTAACGATGGTGACCTACGATAGCAACAGTACCATTCGGCAACTATCGCTTAAAATATGTTAGTTTGTGAATGGTACATGGTCTAATATAAATGGTTATGTACTTCCAAGGGGTGTTCGTCGAGGGTCATCGATTGCAAGTAGTCTTAGGTTGTAGATCGTAATCAATTATTATCGATGGTCAAGAATTATCGATTTCCGATTCTCATCGATTGCGAGTGATAAATCGATAAGCTGTAGCAACATCCCACGTTTGTTTTCGCCAACAAATAACGGAGTTAAACGATCATTGAATGTATACGGCAGTTTAAAATCATTATCTCTTGCTGACTATCGTTTTGTAATCCGATTTTTGCCATTCACGCCGTTGTAACTCGATCAATTTTAGTCGCATGCGAAGAGGACGGACGCTATCGAAGGAGAGGAGAAGAGGGAACTTTCCCCGTTCGTTGCTCATCTATTTGCGCGGTCGGCTGGGCTATCACTCGAATTCGCTCTCGAATTATGCTTTTTTCTCTCCCCGAGGGAGTCGGATGACGTAGTGGATCATCTGACGCTCGTTAAAAAGGGCGAGCAATAAGCCTATGTCACGATTTATCGTGCCTAGTGGGGATTTTTTTAAGGTTGCTGGGCGAGGGGGCGCGTGGAATTTTCCAAAGTGCCACCACCCCTCGAGTGAAAAACCTAACTGAATAAACCATCAGTGGCGCTGACTCCATGGGGCCTGAGGGGGCCCGAGCCCCCTCAAAGATTCGTTTGGGGGGGCGGAGCCCCCTCAATAATTGAAGAAATAATTAAGTAATATTATGCTTTGTGAAATCACAAAAATATATTGTTAATTTTTATTTCCCATGTTTGACGATTGTTACCTTTTAAAATAAATTCAACCATGTGTTAAAACAAATAATTACAACGTTAAGTAGGTTAACTGAATCAAGTGATGTGAATCATGATAGTGTTTCGGTGCTGCGACACACTTTGAATTTAACCTCTTCCCGGGGCAAGACCTCCGATATGGGCCCCCCCAATATTTTTTATAAGTCGGCGCTCCTGTAAACCATCCACCCAATGCCTCTCCAATGGTCTTAGGCGAATTAAGATTTAGAGCGTAATTGTTTAAATGTCTTTGGAAATACTGTCCTCCGATGCATTCGCAGTGTGTTCAACGAAAGTGCAATTCATGTTTGCGCGGATTGAAGACTGGTGCCCAAAAAATTGCCCGAATGCGTATTATTCCTTCATGTTTTTATCCATGATTCCAAATAGTTAATCTCATCGGATTCTTCATAAGTTACATTAATAGATTTGGCAATAGCAATTTAATTTGTGTTATTATAGCTATTCGTAGAAATGTAAGAAGTTGGCTCTAGTCGAACCGAGAAAAATGTTTGAATAGTTTTGTTTGATGGAATATGAGTACTTAGTTATGGCTAATTTTTTGACAAATTTCTATTGTCACTATACACCAGAAATGTTTGAGAATTCCATCGACTATTTTTGCGCATCTTAGAAGAAATTGCATGGCTGCAATGGTTATTATGAAAATAACTATCGTCATTTCCGGGATGGACCAGACGAACGATGGTAAGATTGATTGTTGGCCGAAGATGAACTTTGATTGCTTCAAAACTTGCACTTAACCACACACCTTTTTATTTGCCTTGCAATGAGCATTTTTTCAGCTTAAATTGGACGACGCGCCTTGCAATACGAGGACGTCTGGGAAATAGTCTATTATTGCATGCTATTTGCCCTTTTTTACATTCCCGTCGGCCGGACGAGACGCATGAAAAATAAATTTAGGTGAATTCATTTGGATTGAATCACATGATCCAAATTTTTAATGATGGGTCATTCAGGCTTATAGTTGCCGGAATGACTGTGATTACCTTCTTCGTCTGTTCCGTACATTGATGGTGATTCATTTTCATTGCTTAAATTAACACGATTTACCGCAATGTAATTATTTGTTGAGTGAGAACCCTCTGGTTTACACTATTCATAGATCGCTGCTCCCTTCAATTAAAGCATTTATTTTCGTTCGCGAGAACGCGATTAACATCGTCGTAAATGTTAAATATGTCTCGGGTTTTTGTTGGCTGTCGTATTTTGTGCGAGGCACTTGGGATATTTAATCTGGACTGATTTCTTATGGATATTTTTATTTGCTATGATATATTGGCGCATACCCTTCCTTAATATAAGATAATTCTCCGAAGAACTCTTCTTAAATGTCGTATCTTTCGACGGTCGCCCTCTTGAGGGTATAAGTTTAGTACGAAGCAACGCGTGTATTTCGTTTGAATGAGTTTTCCTCCAATCGTTAATTGCTGGTGGGCTAAGAGGTCGCGGAGTCGCTTAGTTGCCACCGGAAGGATAGAAAGGGCGAATCTCACGGTTAACGATTCGTTTACGGCCCTCCTGCCTCCCCCCCCCCATATGACTTCCGGCTTGTTAAATTTCGAAGCGCTAATATAGCCCTTATATTTATCGCCCGTCATACTTATCGTCCGGTATGCTCCTGGAGTAATGTGTTGGATATACCGGCTGAGGAAATGGATCCTTCCGTGGAAATGATCTACATTACATAATACCCTGCGAGCCACCTCTAGGGTGTTTGGCAGGGGGTGATCAATCACCAGCATGCAGCATGCAATTGGACTCCCACATGCACACCACAAAGTACAAAATACGTCACGCATACTAACAAATTATTCTATCATATGCTGTTATAATTAATAATAAAATTAAGAAACATGAATTAAGTTTTACATAGGTTAGTAGGCTACAATACAAATCTTCTAATCTATTTATGAGTTTTATCGCTGACGTTATAATCTCTTATTTTATTTATATGATCTGATCTTCCGAAGTACGTTGGCGTGCGTAAGATATGGCTAACTTCGTTAGAAAAGACACTGCTCTAGAATTTATCTAAAAGGTTTAGTCTATTTTTCAATCTACGGTCCGACAGAGATTCCCATCCGAGTTTATCTAAGAGGTCAGTTACACTGACAAGACTATCGTAACGACCTTTCACGTACCTGGCAGCTCTTCTTTGCACGCGTTCTAACTCTGTTATTAAGCCTTTTTCATGAGGGTCCCAAGCACTGGCAGCGTATTCTAAATGTGGTGTAACGAGGGAAAAGTAACTAATTTCTCTCACTTTGTCGTCGCACTTTCCTAATATTCTTTTAAGAAAACCCATTTTACGTTTGGCTTGACCGGTTATTTCCTGAATATGAAGCTCGCTCCTGCGCGTACGTCGAGTGTGTTTCCGGTTGAGGCTGCTCGTTGGGATCTCATTTCCCTCGGCCACCGTTTTCCCTTGCATTCCCGTTTGGATCTTGTTGGCAGGTTCATGTAATGGCCCTTCTTTGAGACTCTGAATCTCTTTCCGATGGCTGCGCTCTCTCCCCGGCTACAGAATTCACCGACTTCGATTAACATTGTTAAGTTTGGGGAGCTTTATTTATCGCCAGAGTCGTGGGAGGATTTGAAAGATTGTAGCGTAATTCAAGCCGGTTGAGGAAATTCAGCTTCGTTTATCTTTTTTTTTTTAGACAATATAGCTAGTAGTTGAGAGTGATGCTAGCATTTTCACCTAAACTTGATGGTAATTGTAGAATATATCTTTCTTTAACTAATGGTTGATATCTAGTCGATGAATTGCAATCAATGGAGTTCAGATTTGTAATTTTAAATAGTCTTCCCACGATTCAGCAAGTTTATTTGCTGATATATCGTCCTAACTTACCGATTTACCGTTTATTTGCTGTTTAATTTTTTACATAATATTGGCAAGTCATGAGACAAATATACACTTGTATCTGATTAGTATAAAAATTACGTTGAAATTTCAGTTTCCAAGATTAACAGTTTCATCACGTATGATTGCGTATATTGTATCTTGATTATGAAATAATGGATGACTACTTTTTCACGCTTGAAGTTTCAAGGATGATGGTATGTTGATCAAATACAAAATCACTTTGGTTCTCTTTAAATCTTTTTTATATAGTGGGAATGAAAACAGGAGCCATTTATTTGACATATATATGTAGGACGAGAACAATCGCTGGAAAACATTGTTTTCAAAGAATTGATAAAAACAAATGAAAGTTCTATAAGCTGAGGAAATATGAAATGAAAGACTTTAGGAATGAACTCCATTTATGTGTTCATCTTGAGAAATATGGTAGATTCATGGCTTGTTTGGTGGAAATATTATTTTTTTTAATGAAACAGTAATTATACTGGCATTAAGCGTCCACATTTCAGAAATTTTTATATGTTGATCCAATGGATTATCACTTCGAATTATTCGGAAAATTTCCGCGCATTTTGTGGTAAAAATTTCAATTCTTTGCCCGAGTGCGTTAAATGAGTGTCCATTTCCAAGTGTCTGGTGGTTTATGGTAGGTGGCGTGGCCTCCGCCCGGCCGGGGTTGGGCGCATAATGATTGTCGGCAGCGGCGTTAACCCACGCGGGGCGAATTCCGGCGGGCGGCATTAATGGCCAGCATAACGCGGAGGGAGTCACGGCGGCCTCCCCGCATCCCTATAACGCCGGCGACCACGGGCGCGTGTGAATGGATGGCAGCCGCGTGAATGACTGGATGTGTGAATGATTGGCGCTAATAACTGTACCGTTGGCGGAACTTCAAAAGCTATTTGGGAGCCGGGCAAGAAGCGATGTTCCGGCATCAATACAACTTCCGACTCGCTCGCTCATACAAACACACACGAGGGCCCTCGGTGTTGATTTGTCTGCTGTGGATAGAGTCAGGGGGGGCGCACGGCTTGTTTTTGGCCAAACGTCGCTCGGCTTTTGTCTCTCCCGCGGGACGAGGTCTATTTAACTCCTTATACGAGGCTCAGCGGTTAATAATCGTATTCTGCTCTCCTTTTATCATAAATGGGCCTCTAATGCATCATGATTATCTACTTTTATGCATTCCACGCCTACTCTCTACCCGGTGGACTTAAGGAAATTATTGTGTAACATAATTTCGAGAAAACGAACAGATACGCTTACCAGTTGGATTACGGAAATGAATGGAGCGAAGGTTTTTTTTTTGTTTTTTATATTTTATTGATTATTTCTACATGAACTCATTGCGTTTTCAGCTGTTTTATGTGACCATCCGAACCAATGTTCGACTTGCAACTTTATTTTTGATAATAATGATAATAATATGACCCTTCTCACTAAAATTATTATCTTTTGGCCGATTCTTCCATGTCTACTCCGCAACCGTTTGGTCATGGGATACGTGACTATGAGCCATATAATAATACCAATTATGCGTGGTTTAGAGCCAGAAGTGGTACATTAGAAGAAATTTTAATTGATACATGTGAGCATTGTTCCTGGGTTTTGGGGCAAATCGAAATCGAGCTTCATTTCGCGGACAAATTTCATATCCATTAAAATACCTCGTCTTTTCTCAATAGTTTTGCACTAACCGACTCGCAGGTCCGGCATTGTAATAATTTGATCGTTAAAATTTAATTTTTTTTTCTATTGCCATTTATTGAAATTTTTTTTCAATTCATCTCTTGTCATACTTTGGCAGAAGTGGAATGAAGCTTATGCGCTAACGCCTGTGTTTTAAAGAAAATCTCATATTCTGATTCTCTCGCATGTTGCCGTTGGATGAATCGCTCCGACTATTGATATGTTGGGCACATCCATCTTCAAGATTGCTCGAGTGTTTTTAGGAACGTGGATTGGGCAGTTGTTGGATTAAAAGTATGGAAAGGAAATTGGATGCTAACGAAGAAGGGTTGTGTAGGCACGAGCAGAATACGGAAGGGTTGAAGACCTCGGAACTGCAGTTGGTTTGCTAAATCACCGTGATTGTTAGGCCTGTTAATGAGCGAATTTGTGAATTCGAGTATGATAATTGCGGTTTCGGTCGCGCGCGGATGCATTATCGGAGATGACTTCGGTTTGGATCGATTACTCCGTTTATTCCTAACATAAATTTACCGTGATGCTTTCGAGGTAGGGGGTCATTATAATTTGCTTTTCTCAAAATAGCCGCCTGGCCTCAGATATAACGGTGGAATTGATGTTACACTATCCCCTTATCGGAAGCGATCCAGAGGCAATTAAAACACACGGTCAGTAGGCATCAGAAAGCAGAGATAGCATCATCCTCTCTCTTTTCTCTTCATTTTTTGTGCTCGCGGTCGACTTGGTATTCCTTAGCCGCCCAGCCTTTTTCAACCCCCTCCCAAATTCTGCGTGGAAGACTAAACCGGCTTACTGTGCGGGATTAACGAACCGTGATCTTGTCCCTTAGTCTTCTTCTTTTTTTTATTTTCTCCGGTACTTTTCATAAAGAGGTGACTTTGTGTCTGTAGTTACCATTATTGTCCCTTGTCTATTCTCTCTTTCTTCTCTCTCTCTCTCTCTCTCTCTCTCTCCCTCTCCTCCTCTCAATGTTTCGCCGCTAATGTGATGCAGGGTGGAGAATAAATTATGCCGCGAAACCTTTAGCTAAGCCCATTTTAAATCTTGAGCTAAGTGTTCCGATTGGCCGCGAGTTTTCCCTGTTCCCGGATGCTCTGTACAACCCATGACTTCGAGTGCTTTGCTTGGATTCGCCTTTGCCTTAGCAACTCCAGCAACTCGCGGTCCAGTAACAAAACAAACTCACAGTCAATCGGAGCGCTTGGCTCGAAGCATTTGTGGTGTAAATATGGTGTGCGTTCGACCGAAACATCATTTGTAATTTTAGTTCGTGCTAGCATCAGCTATCCTGGGTTGAAATTTCGTGACATGATTTTTATCCACCCTGTATACACGAGCTCAATGGAGCATCGATGGCCCTTCGAGGAGTTTTTATGCGTCCGAGTGATTGACATCGTTACCGCAGCCTCTCCCCCCCGTTCAGTCTGTCGGTTGTCTGGGTCCTCGGCAAGTGTTGACCACAGCTGGTGGGAAGCAAGCTGGTTTTTATTATTCCTTAAGAAGACGCATCACTCCCTATTGACAAATCGTAATTTGTCGTGCTGCTAGTGGAGTCCGTTAAAACTTAATATATGATATTGCTTTATTCTCTATGGGAATTTCATGCTTTAGGACATGAATATAAACGGCAAAGACAGGTGTGCGGTGATTCCGCGAAGAAAAATGCGCGCAAACTAATCGAATGGAACTCCTGAAATCCCTTTCGACGCACGGCGAACGGACACACATGAAAACACGATATGTGAGTGATCACATCTGAAAAGTCAACAACGCTTGCATTCGCTTATGATTTAAAAGGCTAAGAGATAAAATGAAAGTTTACATGTTTCATCTAATCTTTGACATAATATAATCGAATTCCATGTAATGCTATATTTTAAAAAGAAAAGTAATTATGATACAAATTGGTCATGTGACACCATGCAATTAATTCATTTTTATTTCTAGTTTTATTATTCTATAATTTCTAAAGAATGTGAAAAATTTAGGAGGGAGTTTGAGTTTTAATGTTTATTCGTAGGTATTCCAAATTATAAGTTTCTTAAATTTAATGTTTTCGTTATTTATTTAAAATGTTCAGGGTCTATAGAGTAGAGGTGTGTGTAAACATTTTTCTGTATGTCAATGTATAAAAATGTCACATTTGAGGTAATACCGAGAGGGATTTGATAAAATACTGGTTGTTAGTTGCTGAACTGTCTGAGTCTATTACATTTCTGGGTCCAACGTGGACCAATCACTGTCAACGAGACAGTTAATGAGGAACTATGGAATACTGCGAGACTACGACATAACTTCTAGTTTAACTAAAGTTTATTTCCCAAATGGCTCTCATCTCTTAGCAAGAATTTAACATCATTACAAGAATTAAAGATATTGGTTGACTGCACCGCAATAATATGTGCCGAAGTGTATTAAACGACGGCGATCTCGTCGTCGTCGACGTCTCGGCCGAATGATGTTCATTGTTTCCCTCAAGGTGACTAACCATTGCGTATTCATCGCTATTCAATGAATTTAAAGATATTCTCCATATATTGGCCATGTTTTGAATTAAGAAACACACGAATTTCTACTTGAGAAGTGTCGAAATTCCCAAATCTCGTCCGCAATCACAAAACAAAACGCGAAATAAATTACTGCGATGTTAGTGAAATTCGACGGAAAGCGGCACGATTCGTCAAAGAAAACTACTTCTAGCGGATGGAAAGGGTTACGCAGCTTCAAGGTGAATTAGGCTGTGGTCGATGGAGGCTCGGAGGATACTGGCTAAATTTAGATTACTTGAGCAATCAATTGTAGATATCTTTCAAAGTGACACATGGGACATCAACTTAGAACCGCTATGTATTTCCAGGTCCGACATAAAGGATACAGTAAGAGGTATTGTTTGCCGAATGGCTAGGTAGGCCGAAATCGTGCATTCAGTTATCTCACAACTTGCGCCGGATGTTTTCGTATTCTCTTACAGATTAACGCCAAGTGTCCCAACACAAGTCCGCCGCAGGCCTTTTGATACGGCTGGCGGTGTTGCATGTAGATGTAGAATATTCAGTATGACATTCTCTTTTCGGTAACGCCTTCCCTATTATCTTCGCGAACCCTAGCTGAAATCCATAGTTTTTTATCTCCTGTTTTCTCCCCGTCGTGCCTGCCCTCCTCCCGTGACCCATTTTCGTTCCCTTCCCTCTGAATAACACATTTCTTTTTCTCGCTGCGTGATGGCGGCGCCACCCAACCCTTCCTTATTCCATAGTATCAAATGATTTCGAAGTCAGGGGAAAAAACGTGCCGCAATTTTTCTTCCGGAGCCATCGATCCCTTTGGTGGCGTAGGTGTGTGTGTGTGTGTGTCTGTTCCTCTCTCTCTTCTCTTTCACCATATTCACGTCTGTCTCTTGCGTTTTATTTCCTTTGGCGTGGTGGAATCGATCGGATGACGACTTCATTCCCGTCGAGTGGTGGCAAAGTTTCGTGATCGCAAGACATCGCTCAAATTAATATGTATAGATTCATCTTTATTCGAATCCATTTCATTATTCGTCTCACTTATTTGTTTTGATGTGATTTCTCAATCACGCATTCTCAAAATGTTTTCGTGTTTTTTGGGAGGGCTAGATTCGTAGGCCTGGAAAGGTTCATACGGTAGCGATTGGGTCATCGCTAGTTTTAAACGTTATTTTGTTGTTATATGCGTATTAAAGACTAATGTTAATTTTATTCTGCTCCTCAATTGCCGAGATATAATTTCTTCCAATCTGAGGCTCTTATCTAAGACGTGACCCTCGTGATCTTCGGTCTATGGTTGACCGATGGAAATCTAGGTCGGCTTTCTAAGTTCTCCGTACTTTTTGTCTCGACTTTATGGGTATATGATATAACTGATCTTTTAACACCGCTTTTTTTTAACTTATCGTCGTCTCCGACCAGCTACTACGTGAGGTTTTACACATGTATGCTTAATGGGTATTTCGTATCTCATAAATTAATTTTGAGCTAGATGGAATAGGAAGATAATATGAATGCATTTTTGTACCCTTTATGGATAAAAATTTAGGATTATTGGAAAATATGTATCGAAATGTGTAAATAGCCTCCGTGCAAAAACTCAGTTGAGACAGTGGTCAGGGTGAATGTTAGGACCTAATGCGACCACCGTGGTGTATACGTAAGGCTGTCATTGTTTACGTGCAGGGTCGGAATGAACTAGGGAAGGCAATGCAACACCCACGCTGTCATTCAGAGGTGAACATCATGCATATCGCGATTCATGCGGTGAGAGGCCCCTATGATCTATCCAGGAGGCGCCCAACTATTCGACCGAACCTGTCCTACGGTTGAAGACCAATCGTATTCAGCGTCGACTTAATGGCTGTCTTCAACTGCCAATTACTTACAGCAGCCGTCTCTAAAAACCTGCTCCTTGTGGTACGTTACGTTGGGGGGCATTTCTTCCGGTTGGGTGTCCATCGTTGGATGTCTCCGTGGGTGTCGGTGGAGGAGCGACGTATTATATAACAAATCCACCCTCCTCTCTCTCTCCCTTTCTTTCCCTCGTCATCATCATCCTTTCTCCCCCGCCACCTGTTGTGCCGGGGCGTGGCAGGACTCACGCCAGGGGGATGTTGGGTGGGGTGTTCCTCCTGAGCGCGGCGCCTCCTCCTCCGCCACCCGACTCCGACGCTCATCCCTCCCGCCTTCTCTAGAAGATACCCCACCATCCCCCTTTTAGCTCTCTCTCCGTGGAATTGGCTCGTACCGTGATTCAGTTTGGGGTGCGTTCACCAATATTCTTTTACTCTCGATTGTGATAAGGGCCAGGAAAATGAAGAGACCCGTGTTTTTCGTTTTCGACCCGTCACCCACTTCTCGAATTATAAGAGTTAAAAAAAATCGTCGGTCCTTTCGCAGATAAGTTGGTGACGTCACGAATACATGTCGATTGGATTGCCGCTTATACGATACTCCTTGGTCTTGTGCGTGAGACTCATGTGGTTCGCCATTGTTTATTCTCTAGTAAGCGATTCCTTCCATCAACGCTGTTTCCTCTTCCCCCTCTCCTTGCACCACCGATATGAAATGACGCTCTCTGAAGGAGGCAATTCGGACTTTAAGCTCTAAGGATAAGGATTAAGGATAGGAAGTGTTGGACAAAATAATCTTGACGCTATTGTTCTTGCGATTCTTGTCAACAAGTATGCCAAAATTTGAAAGAAATCGAAGAGCGTTGAATTGGATACATTTATTTTGTATTGAATTGATTTCATTGGGATGACCCAGAGAGTCAACTTACGACCTCTCTCTTCCCCCTTCCCCTTCCCACTGTCCTTCCTCCTCTTCGGAGGGTCGACGCTCCGCACTTCCGCGGCTCAACGCCGCAACCCTGTCATCCACTCCTCTCTCATTCTCTCTTATTATTATTATTGTTATTATTATATATTAATACACTACCGAGTTTCCGGGAATAGCATTTATAAGTACAGCTAAAGTTTAGTTCAGCAATGGCCGTGCCCAAAGCAATGATTCAACGTAGAATCTACACCAAACTAGTATTATCACTTCGTGAAGAGTTCTCGGGATCCTCAGGGTAAGGAACTGCATAATTGCCGACGTTTCGATGTCTGACTCGGCCATCGTCCTCAGGGATGTGAGTGTCGAGTGAGATTTTTCCTTGCTTGTATAAAGTCACGTGACTGCTGATTGGCTGGCGTTTTGATGATGATTTTGCCAAGCCATCTTGATGTTTTTATCACATTATTACAGTTTTATTACATCATCACAGTGTTATCACATTTCCAAGTGGCCTATGTCTCAACTAGTCATTTATACATGTTATACCCCCAACCCCCGATGTAAAAGGCCTTAAATGAGCTATTTCGGGGCGATGAAAATAAATTTTAAAAAATAAATAAAATTATGCTTAGCTAAATCGTTTAGCTGAACTCCTGTGTTTGTGCTGCCTATTCGTTTTGAAATCGGGTGCCATTGAATCGCTTCCTCCAGATCCCCTCCTCTTTCGTTCGCCCACCCCTATCTCTATCTCTTTCGCAGCAAGGGTGCTTGGCAGGAGATGACGGTTTTCACTCTGTCTCTCTCTCTCTGTCCGTGATGCTTTGCGTCACGTTCCGTGCGTCATCAGCCGTGTGTCGTCGTCGCGGCCGGAGTGCTGATGTCTGCGCGTGGGTTTTTCGGCGGCGCCCTCTTGTTTGCCCATCGCTCCCTCTCTCCTTGCTGCTCCAATTTCTCTCCGCCCGCTGCCATTGTGTCCTCGACTACTTATTGCCCGTGTCGCTTCTTTCCTGCGCTGGTGTCGCCCTCCGAAGTATTCTCCGGAATCACAATATTTGACGGCTTTCCGTTAAAAACTGTTCCGGTAAACCTTGTTCACCCCAACCTACCAGTTAACAATTCAATAATTTTTGTGCGCATTTGTCTGTGTTGTGTGACATGTTTGTTGTTCGTGTTAGCAAAAACTTAAAACTTTAGTAATTACAATATTCGAGGAAGCGTTAGGCGCGATCTTGTGTTTTTGACCTGTGATTGTGTGCTTGAATCGTTCAAGGTTTCTTCTGGTACGGAAATATTGCGAACGCTCGTGACTTCACTATTGGGTTAATCCTTTGTTTAGTATCGGAGTTAATCTCGAACGATTCTCTCTGACGTTCTTCTGCGTCTGCCTAATACCCTGCTAGCCACTTCAAGGCCCATTGGTGGAGGGTGAGTTTTCACCTAGTTATTGCTATTTGATAGATATCTTTGTCGGATATTCTTCGTATTTATACTGCACTTTAAGTTGCTGAATTGGTTTCATTCGCAGATGTGTCAATATTATAATCGTGAAAAGATATATCTCCTTTTCTCAATTCATTAATTATTCTGAATATCATTTCTTTTATACTGAAACTTGGATTTACAGAGTAAACTTCGTTTTTATTAAATATATACAAGTTGTGATTAGCTTGTGCTAACATTGACCTGAAACCGAGTTCGAATTTATATTTTAATGATTACTTAGGAATCCGTGTGCACGGTTGTTTACAATACTTCGAACCAGCTTCAGATCCTGAACACTTTCATGACGGAACAGTCTCTCGATTTATTGGTGGGATGGCGTTCTCTTGGATGACCGTTGATTGGCCAGATCTCGGGATCTATTTTTTAGAACCCACTTATTATTTCTATTGGTGAGATGCCGGATCAATTTGAGCAGTATCGGTTCGGAACTTCATCGTTCTGCTAAGTCTACTTCCATGTTTCAGTGATTTCACATTTTTTATTTGGCTAATGATTTGAGCACTCAACGGAGGTTATCTCGATCTTTTTTGGTCGAGTTACGCTCACCGTTGCGAAGAGGGACACCCAGTGCTGCTTTCCGTATTTAATGTATGCTCAGACACCTCTAACGTTATGGCTTCCTTGCCGGAGATAATGATTGTATTTCTCCGTATGAAAAATTGGGGTGGTAATTATTATGCATATTTCTCGTACTGTTATCTACAGTGATGAGTGCGAAAAGGAAAAGCAGTGGTAGGTCCCGCAATTCATACGACCGGTTTCGGTGCAAGGTATTGTCATCATCAGGCCCTTATTATGGCTGTCACTTCGTAGTGTGTTTTACTAAACCTCACCTCTCGACCTTCTCACCAAGGAGGTACCCACAGCCCTCGCCCAAACATCCCCTCATAACCCCACTTCACCCTCCCTCCCCAACCCACTCTCACTACCCTCCCACCCCCGCTGTGTCCCTGACTTGACGCTGCTAACCAAACTTCACCTCAACCCCTTCCACTCCATCCTGACGCCCCTTCCTAATCGTACTACGTACATGTATGGAAGTGATCTCTATAATAAGTTCCTGATGAATATACTAATTGGGTATTTTCCTTCATCAAAGAAAACGAAAGGCATTGTTTGCGATTCGTTGCGATCGCCAAGCGCTACCTTCTAGCAGGGTACTCTGCTACCTGCTGGCAGCCTGCATCGCAGCGAAGCACAATATCCTCCCCCCAAGGTCACCTCACACGGCGACAGCGGGAACCAGATTGACGTCACACGGGCTTTTCCCATTATTCATACTTAGCCGTCGCGTTTTCGCGCGCTTGAAAATTTTCTCTTTTCATTTAATCGCGAAAAATAGGTATCGTCATTAAAAAATCTAAAAGCGTGAAATACGTACTCCAGGAGTAACATTTTCTTACGATTTAGTCAATGAAAAAATTAAAGGAAACCACCCTATTATCGAAACCGGTCGCATAACTAAGTAATTGTGGAACGTGCATGTGCCTTTCCTTTCTGCACTTTGTGAAGGACTTCTATCATCTTTCTCCCGACACCATTTAATTGATGTAGTGATAGGACAGAATTCTGCAGGGGAAGGTAAAATACAAATATGTTGTATGAATGAAACGAAGTTGGCGAGTAGTAAAAACCTACCAGCTATCACTTGTGTAGCGTTATCTACCTAAGACTTCTGAGGAAAACTTAGTTTCTCATACGTTTCTGTCTTTGTATGCGTGTGATGAAGGCTGGAAAAGATAGAGCTGTTTGGAGTTTAATTCAGTTTGCAGACATGGGACTGGTTTGTTGCAACTAGCGATTCTTCCCTGTTCTCCGCCATACTTTTCAGTTGGCAATATGATGCTTAGTTTATATCTCTCATGATCTCTCTCTCATGCAAGTGGTGGTCTTCCTCTTGTGTTCCTTCCTTCTACCGTCCCTTCATTGACTCTTGGCAATAGGTTATTATATCCTATAATATTTTCTCTTGTTTTTCCTTGGCTATTCGTAAGGTTTCTCCAGCTCTTTTGGACTCTTCCTCATTTGTGACATGATCTATCCAACTGGTCTTAGGCATTCTCCTCCAGCACTAAGCCTCAAAAGCCATCAACTTTTCCTCTTCCACCTTTCTGTTCGCCCACGTTACACTTCCATGCAAATGCACGCTCTCCGCATACGTCTTCAATAGTTTCTTCCTTACCTTAACGGTCTATATTTTTAGAAGGTAACCGGTTTTTCTTTCCGTGAAAGGCTCTCTCTTCCTGAATAATTCTGCTACGTGTTTCTCTTTTCCTTGTTCCGTCTTACGTTATCAGACTTTGTAGACATCTGTTTGGAGTTAAGATGGCGAAACTCTGAAAGCAGCTGGTAGAAATAAGAAAAAAACATAGCATTTGCTTCATACAGCCGCTTTGTTCCATAACTTGATTTTCCTGTAAATTCATAAGCTATCACTTTCTTTCAAGTTTTATATTTGTCATTCTGTCTCGGGTATTCTTGGATTTCTTTTCTCCGTTGACATTGGCGGGATTTGAAGTATTTTATTTTATAATTCTTCCTTTTTCACTCATAAATGTAGATAATACATATGGAATATTTATATTACATATATTTTATTTAAAAATTTCCACGCTAGTTTTGATAAGAGTTGTTATTGAATTATATCATCACGCATCTTTTTAATTTATTGCGATTACTTTAGTTTCTGAGGTCAGTTGAAGTCGCCATGTATCGTGTGTCGTTATTATTGCTATCCATATTGTCCTTTGTTGTTTCCTCAATGTTCAAGACTATGTATGTGCACACTCTTAAATTTGTGTGAGTTGGACGCGCCGATAAGTCCTTTCTGTGACGAACCATCGCTGTCACCTTCTGCAGCCGTTAATAAATCCTTCGCCATGAATCGCGAATCCGGAAATCGCGGCCGTCGCAAAGGCGAGCGTTACAGATTAATTGCGGGTGAAAGTCTTCGCTGTGTGAGGTACTTTTGGCGTCGACGCCTCCTCCTCCTCCTCCTCTGCACTGCTGAACTGAAATCTCGCCGTGTAGGTCATTATCTCCCCCTCTCCCCCTTCCCCTCCCCACTTCCCCCCCCTCTCCTCTTTGAACTTGCCAACGAGAGGCGTTTAAACAATGCTGCCAGGAGCGACGCCTTTTTTATCTTGCCTTCACACGCACGCACCCTTTAAGTTGGCGGGCACGCGTCTATGCACGTGTGTGTTTGTGTACAGGTAACCGCATTCCTCCGCAATTCAGCGTTTGCGTGAACGTTATCTGATCATTATCTGATTCTTGTCCACAGCGAATTTGCCTTCACTCCATCGCTGATGAAAAAGTGACCTACGGCATTTGTGTGCGTGAAATATTATCGACTCCCGGATGATTTACGCCCTTGGCAATTGTTGGCGTCAATCTCCATTACCCATAATTATGCTATGGTTTCCAAGTTAACTGATGAAGTGGAAAGCCATTGATTTTGTTTTATTTTGGAGCTTAAAAAATTTTCTTTCGAACAGTTATGAATTCGAGAAGACGCCTTTGCACATCTGTCAGTTGGTTTAGTTAAATGAAGCCATAATCTTCCACTGAAAAAAATACGTGATTTATTTTTTATTTGGTAGTGAACTGAATTTGATTGTTAGCCCTTCACCTTGAAATATTTTTTTATTATTTACTTTGCGCAATTTTGTAATGCTAACTAAAGTTGAGACTCTTAACGTAACTCAATAGTGTTAAGGGCATTGCGAGTTCCTTAGTAGTGTATGCAGAATATTTTACTATCGGCGATTTTATCTCAGTCCACTTGGAAAACATTATCTGCAAAATTTATTTTACGCTATTTCCGTGAAGGTTGCGAATGAACTAGACCTTGGAAATGAAGTCCTTGATTTCGCAGCATCTGTAAATTCTCTTCCTGAAGAGTTAAGAAATTAAGTACCTTTTTCGTTTAATGTCTATAAATGTTGTCCGATTTAGTTGTATCCAAGATGAAGCTGTGGCGTGAGACGTAATTGCAGGAGATGTAATTTCCAATGCCCATTCTTAAAAAGATGATCA
The DNA here is from genome assembly GCF_921293095.1 of Ischnura elegans. Taxonomy (NCBI): domain Eukaryota; kingdom Metazoa; phylum Arthropoda; class Insecta; order Odonata; family Coenagrionidae; genus Ischnura; species Ischnura elegans. Next base: position 12,419,770 of record NC_060247.1, on the reverse strand, counting down.
GGTCGGTTTTAATTAGTTTTGTAATGGTTTTATTGAATAGGATGCGGTTTGTTGGTGGTTTATTACTTATATTATGATCGATGGGCTCATTGTCGATTATAAGCATCGATAATTCGACCCTGACTAGAGGGTCATAGGTAACTGATGGCTGTTTTTTTTTTGTTCGTCCGCGATTACGTATTATGCTAGATAGTTCGATTTCCCCGCTTTTCGGTGGTGAAGCATAATCGAGTGTCGTAGATCTTTGCTGCCAAGGTTAAATTTTCGATCTTTTCTAGTTTCTATCGTTTTTCTGGTAATTATTGACAAACTTTAAGCAAACACTGTCTGCTTTCGATTTTGGAAGTCACCCTCGCATCGCCGCGGGACAGAATCGTCAAGACAGGTCTCGATTTAATCAACCCATCCATCAAGTTAGTTCGAGCGATACAATAGTTTGGAAATGCGTGAAAAATTATTAGTTTTGTCTAATTTTTTCATCTACCACGCTGTAGTTACTAACGCAAACGGTAAAACATATCGCCCGAGTGTTTGATGGGCAGATTATAGTGCTTGGCTTTCGCGACGTGATGTTCCAGGGCTGTTTCGTGAAGCAGCAGCCGTGTCTGGGGTGCTGGCACGCTGGGGAATGTCGGCTGGGAATCGCACACGGCGGCGCGGCAGCGGCACCCGGCTTGTGTGCGGTCGCCGAGTGAAAAGGATTCGAATGTGTGTGCCGGAGAGAGAGGGAAGGGAGTTTGTGGTGCACTTCTCGCTATGGGGGTAGCGCAATGCTTGTATGTTTGCATGCGTGATTTTCGAGAGAGAGACGTGTAGTAATAGGTTATAGGGGAGAGAGGGGGGCGGGGCAGGAGGTGTGGGGGAGGGTAGGGGGGGTGGGGGGTCGCGGAGCCGCCGCCGCCGCCGTGTGTTGGGGGAGACGCAATCTCGCATAACAAGCTTTGTCACCCGGGCCTTACAAGTCCTTACTGCTGGATTAGTGCTAGTAAGACTCATAATGGAATTGGTGTGAGCGCGTGGCTTGGGGGTGGGAGGGGGAAGTCTGTGTATTATGGAGGAGGAGGGGGTTCCGTCTGAGAAATTCTCCGCCTTTCTCTCTCTCTCTCTCTCCTTTCTCCCTCCAATTCCCCCCCGACCTCTCGCGTGTGGTCGTCGTGCAGTTTGTCATCATGAGGACGACTGCATTCGCTCCTCGTCCAATCTGGGTGGACACGGACCGTCCCTCAATTTTCCTCTTCCTCGAGATGTTGAGGCGACGGATTTTATGTTTCAGTCTTAGGATCAGCGAGAGGGTATTCAGTGGAATCGAAACATGGTAGCTAAAATTAGCGACAGCAGCTGTACGCAGACTTTAAATATATGTACACCGCTTACTAATTCCATTTATATTAAACACTGAATATCTAATCGCATAGACTTGATTTGTCTTTACTCATTTCCTACGCAGAAACTTTCTTCATCGGAATGATTCGAACCGGTGGAGTTTTAGGAAAGGAAGCCTGTCGACTAAAAAGTTTTTTTTTTTTAATAAAAAAAATTAAGTGCCCCTTTTAAATCCAAGTCGTCATATGGTATTGCTCCTTCGACACACAGCTATAACTAAAAGAAGTGTAAAAAATTCTCTTTTTAATTTCATGAAGGAATTTGGGGCGAGTTTCAAAAATTAAAATTCGTGCACCGCTTTCACGAAAAATGATTTGAAGCGTTTTTCTCAGCTATAGTTAAACGCCAAAGTTTTTTTTACGATTCTCTTCGTTGCTAAATGTAGTTTTGTGGAACGATTGAGCATTATGGGACCACCAAGAGACCGCAAAATATATTAAGAACAAATATTTTTTAGCAAAGTGATAGCTTCTAAGGTTTTTTCTTGTAATTCATCTAATTTTTTAAAGGATATAAAATAATCAGATATGCAGTTAACTACTTTAATGTACCGTCGTAATTTTTATTGCAAATGTTTAATGCGTTTAGTCCAACTCTCCAATATTCATCCCATTCCTCCCTGCTCTACTGCATCGCGTCAAAAAGCTGTCTGCAAAGGCTAAAAATTGTGACGACACCAAACCTGCGTAAATGGTTAAAATAAACCAAAGATTTTGCTATCTTTTTCGTTGGGAAATAATTTTTTCGTTGTTCTTTTCTTTGAAATCTGAATAGGTATATCGTTTGAGCTGTTACAAAAGAGTTTCATTCATGCCGACTGCATTAGGTAGTCAATCAGTTATCCAGAATGTCTTAGTGTGACGTATTGTGACGATATTAAACTTCGTGTAATAATTTGAAAAACCTAAGTTTTCACTATCATTATCGTTGAGAAAAAATATTTTTCTTTAAATTTTAAGTCTTTCCTATGCTAAGATATTTCTCCAGCTGTTAAAAATGCTATCTGCACAGGCATGTCCACCGTTTTTATTTCGCATATCCAATGGGCTCACTCGTGCCCATCCATCAGTGGTAATAATTCTTCGCCTTCCCAGTCCTGCGATCTTCGCACCTCGCTCCTTTTCATTTAATTTCTCTATCGTGTCTCGCGTCATCCCTTATTCGTCCTTAGAATGCATTTTACACGGTGCTTTGTCGAGGGTGTTGGCGGTGGTGGTTGTGGCGCCACTGGTCGCACTCAGTCTGGAGGGGGTCTGGTGGTGTTGGGGTTGGGATAGGGGCTGGCAGGGGGGAGAGGGCGGACGCGTCGCCGCGGCTTTGTCCGCTCTCTATGGCCTGGAGGGGGTGGAGGGTAGGCGTTGGATGATGGTGGGGTGGGGCAGAGTAGTCGGTTGCCATGTGAATTTCCCTCAACGAAATTCGAAGGTATGTGCCAGAGCCAAGTTAATGCCTTCAGAGTGGTCTTGCCATTCTAAGATTGTGATACTCCATCCCTTTTTACATCCCTAGCTAGTTATACCTCACTGAGGCGTTTCGCATAAGGGAAAATACGTTTCACGTTATGTTGACAATTCACCGTGTTCTTCTTTGGCGTACAGTCATCCATTCTTCTCCTAGTCTTGCATATGCTTCCAAATTTCTCGCCCTATTCTCTCATGTCATCTTTTGAATTTTCCTTCAGCACCAAGTCTCGAAGGCCTACATTCCGTTCTGATATTTTTTACATTGAACTGTGCTCTTGTGTATCTGCTGGTTTACTGGAAAAATATGCGTAAAATTAGATGAACCGGCCCTGAAGTGAGTTCTTCAGTAACGTTTTGGTATTATTTTTATATTTATTATAATGCAAATCCTATAAAACTCATGAACATAGTAAGCCTTCTGGATATCAGTAAATTACTCTTATTATTATCATTCTCAGGTGATGATGTGAACTTCTTTTTTTTGTAGAAGTTCATTAAAGGGTATTCTGTGAAATGTCCGACGAATTGTTTGCTTTAAGACTCAGGGGAAAAAAATCGCGCACTAGACGCGGTCTATTCCTCCCATGTACCGATTTGCTGTAGCCCGCCATCGAATCCCCACACTCGGATATTACGCCCGTGACGCTGTCCTTTCCTCCCTCAGGATATCTAACATAACAAGGTGCCGTGTCTTATCTGATCTCATGTTTCTGCTTAGAATCTTTAGCGGTTCTCTACGGACAAACGAAATTCTCCCTCTTTTCCGTTTTCATATTCCTCCTCGCCCCTTACGAAATAACTCTCTGCTTCACATTCCGCGATTCCGTCTTTCCATCTCTCAACGCTCTGTTCTACCGAATCCCCTCCTTGTTTAACTCCATAGCTTCAAAAATCCCTTCCCTGGACCTATTTTCCTCTGCCACTAGTTACAAAGCCACCTTAAAATGCCATCCGAATAATTCACGATTGTCTTATCAATAGTGCCACTTCTTATGTTTAAAAATTTTGTTTTCTGTTATTTTTTATTTATTGTGCTATTGTTTGTTATCTTTTAGGTATTATTTATTTAAGGAACAGCCATTTTAAAATATTTGTGCTGTTTTTGGTGATGAAATAAATAAATGTTAACTGTGTGTCGTACCTTTGAAATATCCCCCTGAAATAATAGATTTTAAAGAAAAATTCATGAAGGGTCGAGAGCGAAAGAGAAAGATTAAATATTTTGAAGAATAATTCCATCGCTCCATGATACATGTAGAGGCGTTGGAATTATAAAGGTAGCCTCTGATATTATTATTATTAATAATATTGCAGTGTGTAATTGAAGGAAGATATTGATAACACTTTTCTTCTAATTTTAATAATGTAGGTAGGTTTTCTTCAACCTCTTCCGTCTGCGCATGGAGTATCTTTAATTTGTTATCGATGTCCTCACTAACCCGTCTCTTGTTTTTGTAATTATGATCTTGTCTTATTTTGGACATTTTTATCTCCAGCTTACTGTCTCCTTGTCTCAATTTTTTTCCGCGAACCCCAAGGGATGTTCCTGGCGTAATTAAAATTCACCCCCTCCCCACCTGGTTTTTTTCTGGGCCATCTCCGTCGTAAGACAGGCGCCGTGCTCCTCTCGGAACGTCGGTGCCTCCATCTTCTTGTTTCCGGAGGAACTAGGATCAGACTCTCATCAATTCCATCTTATGAGGCTATGAACAACCGCACACTAGTATTTCTGCTTCTTTTCTGCCGCTCACTCAGACGCGTGGCATCGAGATTTTTTTAGATTGCCTGGGTTCTCCATGGATCTTTCGTTTTAACTCATGGCCAGAGTTATTTTGGAGGCTTCGACAGCGTTTGTACTTAAAGTTGGAACGTCGGAGCGTCGGCCGCGAGGGAGCACTCAATCGGTCAGAGGTCAATGGGGCAGAGGTATTAGGTTGGTCGGTATTTCCGAAAATATGTGAAAACTGAAAACATTTGTGGCGGGGTCGCTGACGAAACTTCACTTTTTTATAAATCAGAGAGAGAGAGAGCGATCGCATATCTAATTTAACAAATCAAATAAGGTAATCACCAAATCTTATCAACACGACACTCGTTTCTGCTTATCTCCTGAAGAGTTTCCGCGACGTTTCCTCGATATTGGAAGAAGTTAAGCGAATCCCGTATTTTTTGTGTTCAAATAGTGTAAAAAATTGCAATTTGCAACTTCAAACAATTCTGGAGAAGCTCTCTGTTCATAAGAGGATAGAAAAAATGAATTCCTTTTCACGTTAATTTTAACGGGTGTTGAACTGTGCAATGCCTGACGTGTAGTGGTATTTTTCGTTAAAATTGGTGAAATTAGTCATGCATCGATTTAGCCGTGGTCACACCATCCGTTTTAACTATTATACTGATGAAAAGAATTACATGACAGAGAGAGTATTTCGTATTCAGATCAATAATATTTTTCCATTGAATTTTTTAAAAATTGATCAGATTTTTTGCTGTAATTTAGCAGAGGAACGTCAGTATTATATTCCTATCCTGATTTTTGACGTGTTAGTACTGTCACGTACTTGTTAATAGTAGGAACATGCTCAGTAAATAGTTTGGGTATTCTCTCTCTTTCGCTTTGAGGTATTAATTTTTTATGCTCCGGCCGGTTGATTTTTATAAGCCACCGCGGGATTCCCCTCTTCGGTATCCCAATGGGGAGGGCTTCCCCGCTGTTTCAGCCGACCCTCCCCCCTCTCCACGCCACTTCCCCGCCATTCCATAGGGCGTCTTCGCAGATTTTTGCTCCCGTGCGACAGACGAGTACAGCGTGAACGGGATGAGTGAACAGTGACCCTTCCCTTGCCTCGAACCCTTATTCTTTATCAGGGTCTTACTTTAGTAACGTTCGCGAGACTATTTGACGACTTATCGCCTCCAACGATTCAGTATTACCTATGTGATGTGATGTTTCATGAGAACATTGTTGGAATCACCATTACCTCCTCGTAAGTGTTAATTATGGAGAAAAAGTATATTTAAATCTACTGTACTGCTAGTTACAGTGTATACCAGGAAAAAACTATCCTTAAGTATCATTAATACCCCATTGCATATAGAAATAATGGACTTTTCGGATCTAAGAAAGGGAAGAAGTTGGAAGACAATCGGAATATTTAAAAAAAATCATAGATAATAGGCCGCACCGGGAATTTAAGAGGGAAGTTCAATTCGGGGATGGGTTGAAGGCGGTGTGGTTTGCAAAATGATCATTCTATCCGGTAGAGTGCATTTAATTAGTCATAATTATTGGTGTCCGAATCACTTCCCACCTCGAATCGTCTTCAATATGGAGTAAGGGCTGTTTCCTTCCGGAACCCTTTATCATCGTCCGCCCCCGCCCTTGATTTACCAGCATCCGTATCTCTTTTACGGTTTTCATCATCCCCTCAGTATCCAGCTCCTTTCACGCCTGCCACGTCCCCTGTTAACGGTTAAACCTCCTCAACCACTCGTGTAGTCATGGAAAAATCTATTTCGATTGAAATCGAAAATCGAGTTTCAATAGTAAAAGATCGAGGAAATGAAATCGAGCTATGATCTTCGATTTTCGATCCAAACGTGATTTTTCAACTTCGTACTTGATCATTCCGCTTGATGTCAGCAGCGTCTCTATAACTAATCTATACCGGCCTATGATAACGTCATCCGTCCCATGTGAAAAATGTCCTCTAAGGCCGTTATAATTGGATAGGAACGCCCACGATCATCAAGGAAGCATCTAAAGCCGAATGGTTCCAACGGCGATCCCAAAAATTGTATGTGCGTGCATTTGTAATTTTTCGATTCGATTTCATTTGAAAATCGATTCGTCGAGAAATTGATTTCGACCGTCATTCTTCCATCACGTCCTCCTCTCAAGTATCTCGAGCGTCTCCGCTCTCCTGTCACTCAGCCTCCTCCCTCTTCAGTTTCCGCCTCCAAGCAGACCTCTACGCTCTATCACCCAACCTTTTTCTTATTACATCACAAAAATAAGTTGTGCAATGCACTAAACACGTGCACATGTCGTAGTAGGTGCTTAGATTATATGTATATTCAACCGTATCAGCTTTAAAGCTGCTCCGATTTTGCTTTGCGCGTTCGCCTTCGAAATTTTACGCGGCAGTCATTGTTCTAGAAGCGCTGAAATTGCATTTCGGTGTGGGATGGATTTGACAATACGGTATTTTTATTCCGTCGTATCAATAAAAATAGTATCACAAACTTTTCATCCTGTTAGTTATACTTCGCTCCACTCAAGCGTGACATGCGTGGTGAGGAATAGGTCGGAGTCTCCAGCCTAGCAAAGTTGGTTAACCTTGAAGTTGTGTGCTTTGAATCTCGCTCTAATCTTTGGAAACGTTATAATGGGTGCCGTGGATATTCCCGTGGTTTTTGTTTGTGTGAGAGATAGATTGTCTTGCTTATTATTTTGTAGCAATGAATGACATCTTCCAGAGACAAATATATATTGAATATATGACCACGGACACAATTTTTTTACCGTGCGTAGTCAGGTAGCCTTATTGCCATAAAACTCTCGTTCAGCGTGAACATTTTTCAATCCAAATTTCTCTCTAATTTAGAATGAGGCCTTCATTGTCCGACGCTGTTCGTAATTCATTGTTTGATGTTGACTGACGACTTCATATTCAACGCTGTTTTTTATATGGTGTCCTAAGTTAGTCTTTTATATCGAAAATAATGTATGTTTTATTCGTAGAAAACATGTTACCTAAGATTATTCTGTGAAAAATGCTAAAATATTATTCTTTCTTTTTCAGGTGAGTATATGCTGTCATCTGAGTACATCCATGAGATATCTCGACGCTTGGTATGGTTGCATGGTAACTTATTGCATGGTTTCTTACACCTGAGGGCCCGTTTAAAAAGGTTCCGTTCGAGTTAAATTGAATGTCTTATACTTTGGAAGCAATATTTCTCTTGTGGAATATGAAGAGGTGGTAATTTTTTCGAGACCAATTTAACAGCAAAATATTGCTTTTATTTCATGTGTGATGCTTTAATCGAACCGGTCGGGCATTTCCTTTGATTCGTTTTTTACAAGTAACATCAGTACGGATTATAGGGTTCCATAGGTACCCACTTATTCTGTTTTGAGAACTTTAATTTTTGCGTACAGATTCAAGCCTATATATATTTATAATGCGGACTGGGCAGTTAGGTAATTCTCGACTCAATTGTATTGATGTGCCTTGAAACCAAGTTGGCTTGTCTCCACCATTCTTTTTATTTAATTTTTTTCGGTACCTAATTTTGCAAAATATGTTTCATCTTTGCACTTTTTTTTACAGTTGCTAATAGTGCCGAGAAACCCATGTATATTCTTTGCTGTGTTTATTGGTTACTCGTATATTACCGTTGTCCCCTTGCTTAATGAATTCCTCTCGCTTTCCGAGTATTTATATAAACATTATTTCTCCTTAACTACTAATTTCTCCTTAACTACTAATTTCTCCTTAACTACTAATTTCTCCTTAACTGAACTAATATTTACTCCTTTTCTCACCATGTCGGATTAAATCTTTCCGGTGTTTCATTTTGGCGGCATGTGAAAATGTTCATCATTTGTCTTAGCCGTTCCTTTTATGAAGTTCTCTTGCGGATTCATGCGCATTAAAGTGTGATTTTTTTCGCATATTTTATTGGTTACATCCCCCGAAACCTGTACTGTTGTTTGCGCTTCCCCTATTGGATTAATTGCTGTCGCCAATTGGGGCGAATCTGTTTCAATGCACCTTTATCTGGAGATACTTCACTGTTCTCTCCCTCTCCCTCCATTTGTATTTTACGAGCTCCGTCGATTAGATTATCGGTGTCCAATGTCAGCTGCGAGATTGAGTGTTAATTAATTGGGTCGTGCAAACTGTTTACTTTTCAGCGATTGGTTATTTTTATCTAGTCTCGGAACTAAATATCTTTGACAGCATATTCGTAATTCCTCTAAATTATTTTGTACTAACCTCGTTGGTTATCATCCTCTTTACACATCGTTTCAATGTTCGCGATTTTTTTATCACGAGGTGTTTTCGTAGCGGTTGGTTTCCATCTCGCTGCCTTCAGTGTTCGTCTTATCATGTCTATACCTTCTCATCATTTTACTTTCTTTTTTTACTCAAAGTGTTGCCTAATACAAATTTCTGGTGTTCAAGTATTCATTAACCGCTCTCTATAATAATACTTATTTTAATATGCTATGTGGCTACTTCATATTAATGTTGCTGGAGGAAGAGTGAATTGCTCTGTGCGATAATACATTTAGTAATTAGTAGGCATTTTTCTCAATTTCTTAGTTGTTATTACTTAGAAGCCTTTCGTGGTAGGGCCCTTTGGGTCATAGCTAATTGATGATCATCACCCGATATGCCCATCGTGCGAATGGTCATTCGCCTCTGTTTAAATAATTTAACCAATTAAGGTTAAGTTCCTTTGCCATAGGCTTGGCGCAATTACATAGGAATATACTTGAGTCCGGTATTTATACTCGTAGTTATCTTCTCCTTCTTTCACAAGTCACTGTTGAACACTCCACCGTCAAGTTTAAATAAAAATACAATGCTACGAAGTGACAGTTAGTTGGTACTTTTTACCCAGGTGAGAAGTGAATTATTTTTTCTGTTTATTATATCGCTCGCTCTGGGCTTTGATGGCCTTAGTGGTCGGGCGTCTCCTTATAACGCCATGCCATGCTATTAGGTTCTGAAAGTATTTTTGTTTTTTCTCCCTCCTCGGTATGGAATGTTTACACAGAGCGGTGGACATTAATATGCCTACTCGTTTTATTTCTTAAAAGTTAGGACTGTGAAGCCTTTTCACGTATGCTGAAACGACGAGGAGTGTGGAGGGAGAAGCTCTTTTTCCCGACATCCGTCCGAATGCCATCCATGTCATCGGCTCTGTGCGTTGGGATATGGAGCAGCAGCGGCATCATCATCCATCCATCCCCCTCGCGTTTTTCCCCTCTTTCTTGGAAATCCCCCGAGTGTCTCACACCCAGTGGGCGTCTTGTGTGATGCGGCGCCATTCCTCGACCGCCCGCGCCGCCCCCCTTTTGCGCGTGCAGTGTGAGATACAGAACATGCTCATTGCGGGCGCTAATCACGCACTGTATGACCACTCCGTCATTCTCATCTTCTTTTTTAAGTTATCCGCGGGTGAAATGAAAATACACAACCCTGGTAACTTTTCACTGGAAAATTATTTATTGGTACGACGCGCTTCGACGCTGAGATGTCATTCTCAAGTACCGAGAATGGCGTAATGACGCGTCGTACCAATAAATAATTTTCCAGAGAAAAGTTAACAGGGTTGTGTTATTTCATTTCAACATTGATTTTCACAAAGTAAAAGCCGAATCGATTGAATTAATTTCTCCGTGGGTTCTGCTCTACTTTCACTTTTCTAAAAGCTTCTTCATCGGTCACTCCCTCCCTATGTGCAACGGGTTTTACACATCCTCCCATTGCATCTCATCTCAAAAGCGTCTTAGTCTTTTCCTCTCTGCATGCCCGATGTATCGATTCCACTCAGCAGCACACCTTACACGAAAGTCTTTAACAACTTTCTCCTCAGCGATATATTGTATGTGTTGGAAGATTTTTCTTTTATTGTTAAAAAAATAAACAAAAGAATTAGTTCCAACATGAATACTTAAAACGCCAAAAGTTTGATGTAGAACTTCAAATATATTTTGACTTCAATATACTTTGAATATATCAACTTTACCTCGTCGCATAATTCGAATCATGTATTAAAATAGTTGGCGTTATTGGTTGGTTTCAAATAGTTGGTTTTATACAAATAACCAACGCATAAGGTAACATCCCGCAACTTCATTGGTCCCTTCAGCTCAATGCTTCGTAACCTTTTCCATTCTTTTTCCTAAACTAGTCCACATTTCAGCCACATTTTCCTTCCTGTGAGAATTTTGGTCTGCCTTCGCACTCAATTTAAAAAATACTCTTTAGGAATCACTCATATTGCTAAGTGAGTAAATTTTCGATACTCCTCTTGTTATCTTTACTGCTCTGTACGTCATACCAGGCGGTCCTGCAGAAATAAGTTAATCGTATGGCTTTCTCCGTTATGTAACCATCTACCTGTTTCGAATTTGTACCTGCATCTATCAGTAACTTCCATTTCCTTACTCTCGAAGATCTTGAACACGTCTACAAACTTAATTTTTTCTTTGAGGGATCTCCATATTTCATTTGTTACATTGATTCCCTAACGAATCCACAAGTACCATGAAGTTTGCATCCGTGTCACTCGTAGTAATTAGCGCCTACTTTCCCTTCACTTACATTCTCACTCAACCTTCAATTCCTTCCCATAAATACATCGGTAAACGCCTCCTTTGCCCATGCCAATCTCTCGCTGATGTCTTTACTGCTGTTCCCATTGAGAGAAGGACTAAAAAAAATGATAAAACGGAGAGCGATAAAAGGAGAGAGGCGTGCGTCCATGAGGTTCGCGGCTGGGTTTTGATCGCGAGCCCCGTTCAGTTCGCTCCAACGGACGCTCCGTAATTGAACGGAAAATTGGAAAAAATTGCGTCCACAGCAACCTCCCTCCCCACCACCGCGGGGGGTGGAGATATCCGCACGCCGCCGCCGCCGCCGGTGTTAGTGAGTGGAATGCCGTGTGGAAGGGGGTGCCAATGTGAGTTTCAGCAGGGTGGAAAGGGAAACGGAGAACGGGGTACGGCGATTAGGGATGGGGGAGTCAAGTGTTTTTTTTGGGTCCGGCACGGAAGGGAGGATGGGAATTAAGCAAGGGAATATAAAAACACAAAAACACCATCCCCCGCGGAAGGGTTGGCATCATGAATCAGTTAAATGTTATTCTCCTTTATTTTTCTTTTTTTTTATCCGTTTACTATTATTGTTATTTTTCCGAACTCCCCGTATGCATTCCCCCTTGTCTCTCCTTCCTTGAATTTCTCCTCTATATTTCTTCTGTTATTGGTGTAATAATTGGGTAGCTACGGTGGCGTTTGACACTGTCGTTGCCGATAGAATTTTCCGTATCGATCTATTTTTCACGATAGAAATTTAAGAGGGGGAGGGTGGGATTCAGCTGCACATTGAAGCAACATATTTACTCTGGTTTGTTTTATTTTTTGAAGTAGACCCACGCAAAAAAAGCGTTAGGGTAAACGACCGATGTAGATGTGTATAATTAGATTTGTCGTGTCGTGGTCACCATCGGATGTAAATGAAAGGATATCTGTTGACGCGCCATCGGGAGTGGTGGGGCAAACATTTTTAGCTTCCCAGGGGAATATTAGTCTCCTCTCGTAACCGGAAGTAATTTCGGGGCAAATGTTCGTTTTTCATTCTGAATGCGATCAGGGAAGCATTTGAAGTCAAGGAAGGTGTTGAAAAGTCAGTATGTTTCCATATTCATCTCAATACAATGTAATTGCTTTACGTCGGGAATGCGTTGTGCGTTTTCTTCACGCATATATGGGAGTTGTTGTAAAAATTCATGCTTCAATTTTAAATTTATCGTTCATATTGATTTTTGGAATGCCTTTATTAAGAACTTCAGTCCTCATTCTTTTTTATTCAACTTTTTTTCTCGGTGTTATCCTTATCTACATTCCATTTTCGTTGGGTTTGAATATTTTAGTGTTAATTATAAATGACAAATTACTTCTTGTAAGTATGAATGCTGGGAAAACCCCGTGTGACGTATTTCTGGTTCCCGCTGCCGCCGTGTGAGATGACCTTGGGGTGAGGCTTTGAGCACCGTTACGACGGAGGCTGCTAGCAGGTAGCTGAGTAACCAGCTAGGAGGTAGCGCTTGGCTTAAATAAGGATTACTATTACCCTATCAAACGAAGAAAACTTTCCGACCTTAGGCAGTTTTAATATATGATTATTAAGATATGTTTCCCTGAGCTCTGTGCCTCGTACATGCATTGATAATCTCAGACGATGTAAAACTCCTATCTACTCGTATAGAAACTAGGTCCCTGTGACGTCACGTGGACTGGCATCGCATGGGCGCCAATCTGGCCTTTTTCAAATGAGGTTAAAATTGACCGATAACATTCGTCTAAACTGGGATTTGTTAAACCAAATAATTTGTCTGTTATGAATGCAGTAATGGTGGGCAACGAATCGCAATCAATGCCTTTCGTTTTCTTTGATGAAGGAAAGTACCCTATTTTGAATCAGGGGCAGTGTGTTGATTGGGTTGCGACCTGTTAAGCGTGGAAGCGGCAGAAATGAACAAGAACAGTGAGCGAGGGAAGAGAGTGAAAGAACAAAAGAAACACCAAGAGAGCAACGCCCTCTCTCTCTCTTGTGTATCGCACAGGAGGCGCGAAAAAAATGATCAAGTGGCAAAAGGGAGGAAAGATCGGTCGTCGCGTGACTATATGAGCACGCCCCGGACACGTTTGTTTAGGCGCGTGTTTTCGGGCGCGTGCGTCCATGTCTCTTTGCGACAGCGGGGTGCGTGAGCGATGGTGGCGGCACCTTCGCTATTGCCCATCGAACCCGCAGCCTCTTTCTCTGTCCTTCCGGGTATTTGTGGTAGCTCAATGGGGTAGCTAGGGGCTGATAGCTACAGTGGTTGTTGGCGGCCAAGTGACTGCTGACAAGTTGCGGTGATAGACTAGATTATCGGGAAGGTTGGTACCCTTGATTTTCGCGATTTCAAAAATGCTTTCAGTTTCTGAATTTGATAGCAAGGTGAGAACGCCATCCAAAATGTCGAAAAAAAAGACATAGATAGCGGCATTTTAAAATCGAGTAAATATGCACACAAAATGTTCTCCTCTTATTTAATGATAGAAATTGAATATTCTCAAACGCTTATGAATCATTCTGTAACATCTTTGGCAATGTAAGATACATCTTCGTGGGCTTCCACAACTTTTGTTCAACATACCGGCCTTTTTTCTTTTTATAGCCACTCAGTATCGTGTGATATCATTAACTGTCAATGCATCAATTACCTCGTAACTAATAGTATTAGTTTTTGTGGTATAATCTCGTTTTATTTTGTCTTTTGTAACTTTATTAAGTGGAGCGTCAACTATCCTCATTTTCACGGCAGTTCTACTCAGTCAAACCTTAATCATCCTTTAGATTCGATTTATTAGTACCAATAGTCTCCTTATTAAGTCGTTTTTATATTATCATATTTATATTTATTTTTATTTTTATAACATATTTATGCTAATGTAAAAAAAGAATTTGATTTTTCCAGTACAAATATCTATAGGCAATGTTAGTAATACACGATTTTCCCCGTTCTATTTATTCTGTAATCCAGTTTTTTTCATCCTCCTTTACAAGCGATAGTGCACTAAGTACTAGTCTCTATTCAAAGCCATTATCCGCACGATGTCTGCTTTTGCATATTTCCTTCATTATTCATGTCCTTTGATGTTTTATGTCACCGCAAGTGGTATTTTGGTGTGATTTTCCATTTAATTTTTGCGCTTCGGCCGATTATGACCGATAAGTAATTGAAAAATTGGAACAGATAATATAATATTTTTTAGAGTTGACGGCTTTTTAGTGAGTAATTGAATAAATATGCGCCAAAGGAGTCTTGTAGGCTACCTGGGATACACGTATGAAAAATATCGGAAGTAAGTGACATTATTGTGAAGTACCCCTTCAGTTGCGTCCTAATTCGAAGCTAATTTGTCCCCGAATAGAGAACAAAAAAATCACTTCAAAAGCGGAGAAACTTCTCGATAGTTGCGCCACCCGCCCATCAATGTCACATTTTCACGGCCCGCCTCGGTTAATGGCTTTGAGGTTAAGATGATGTCCTATCGCTACTGGCATAGCGGTAGGTGCTCACCCGGAGGAGTCAATCGTTTGTCGCTGTTCCCACCAAACAGAGGAGGGCGCTCGTAAAGCTCCCTGCAGAACTCGTTTCGGCGTTTCTACAACTCCTCCTCCTCCTCTCCGTGAAGTTGAGGGAGAATCCTATGAAATGTAACCGATGCTCATGTTACATCGCCAGAAGGCGTTACCTACCACTGAATGCCGCCGCAGAGGGTTTCATTGACAAAGATTTATGGCCTATTCCATTTGTAGCTCCCCCAGTGCTCCTCATCGCTCAATTCCGGCGTTTAATCTTCGCAGAAAATTTTTCACTGAATATTTATTAACTTTTACATGCTATTTATTTACAATGTATCTTATCCTTGGGCTGAATTTCCAATTTTCTACTATGATGCCGGTGATGTTGTCTTACTCTTCAAAATTTTGTTAACATTACCAAAAGTAGACGAAAGTGAGATGTGTGATTTCCGATTCATTTAACAGAGCTCTCCGTGTATATTGTTTATCGTTGTATAAAGAACCTTGTGCTAAGTTGGTATGTAGTTCAATTCACTCCAACCTACCTGATATTATTCGTGATATTTTAATGGGTTAAAATTTTGAAATGAAACAAGTTAAGTAAGTTCTAACTGCAGTCAATATGGCGTTAAGATGTGGTTGGAAGGGACTCATCCTCTTGTCATGAACTGCCTATATTATGTCCCTGCCCATCGACTTAACATTTAACGAGTATTTCTGCGTAAGAAAGGCGAAACTATGCGAAAATAATAATTGCCATCAACGTAGTGTGTCCTATATATATATAGGTTCTGTTCACATGTGTTTCTAGATGACTACATGAAAGGATGTTATCGCGTATACCTCTTGTGAATTGCCTTTTTTCGTCGCTAAAACTTAAATGGCGTCAATTATGCCTTTTTTTGCCTTAAAGTTAACATTATCAACCGCAGATTTCTAATCACTATTCGTCGTTTCACCCTATGAATACTATACTCACCCTATGAATATGCGTCGAAAGATACCATATGCGTGCACATTGATGTCCCGATTATTTCATGCATTTCCGGTCCTAAATTCGTGACTTAAGTAGTTAACGGGGTAATTTGTGCCGAAAGCACGCGGCGGCCTAAACGGTTTTGTTGAAGGGTTGGAGCACTTTTTCATTAAAATTTGATCGGAGCAATTTTAGATTTCCACGAATCGTGTCCGTCGCTATTTTCAGCGTCATTTCCCTTGCGTCCGTCCGTCCCTTCGAGCGCGTCGCTTTTCTCCCTCGTCTTCGCCTCGACCGTTTGTAATGCGCTGTTATTATGTTCCGCGACGCGCCGGAAGTGAATTAAAACAAGGCGAACGGTCGTCCGCTCGTGGCTAATGCACTCCTTGTGAGAATCTTCTCGTTACGAATGGAGGAACACCAATGGCGCCGTGTGACAAATTAAAAAGGTCTTTTTCTAGTTTGACAACTTTTTTCAAATAAGTGAAAGACAAGTTTGTAGATAAGAGTAGTTGTACTCCTGAACCTTTGCATTTGTTACCGTAAAAGTGATGTTTAGATGGATCCCTTTATATTTTTTAAAAATTCTTTTGGTCTCAGGTTTTTATGAAAAAGAATTTTTAGATTGTCCAAAATTCGTATTGTTAAAAAAATGATAACCTATTTTATAAATCTGGTATGCATGAGAATTTCTTTACAATTTCCAATTGAACAACCATCAATCTTGCGTCAAACTATTTCAGGGTACATGTCATGAATTCGTTGAATATTTCGTTTAGGTTTACTGTTGATGTTAAATATAATGTTCCTTTTTCGTCTTTAATTGAGGAGAAACCCGGAAATGTGTACGTTTACGTAATGATTTTTAATTTCCGGCAGTGATTTCAATTATTTTACCTCTACTTACAACTCTTCGTTGTCCCGACCACGCCAGTAAGTATTTGCTGGGAAGTGAATGTTGTAAGTGCTTTATGATTGAGTCAAGGACACAGTGATTTTGATTACTTAGGAACAAAAATAGTGTCGTGTAGTGTTTGAATGATGAGAAATTACGGTGTGGAGTGAGGAGGAGGAGGTTGAGTTGCTGCCTTGTGCTGTTCCATCAAAAATTTCTTAAATGTCATTTTTTTTTATTCATGCATGTATCTTTTTTATGAGAAAATGTGCCATCTTATTCATATAGGCGATGTAAGAAAAATGCGTGCTAACGCGAGTATTCCCCTAACTCTTGAATTCACGAGCGCGTGGTGTGGAATGTTGCATAGTGAGGGACGCTGGAAAGTTTTTTTTGTGAATTTGCATGCTAGGCACTAGAGAAGCAGATTAGTATGTAGTATTTCAATACATGACTTAAATTCATGCTGTAGTGGATGTTGTAGTGTTCTAATTAAGTGAAAATGACAGTTCAGTTGGTTCAAGTTGTTGGGAAAAAGTTAACAATTATATGTAATCGAATAGAATGCATTATGCGTATCATAATTCTACATTATTTAACTCGAGCAATCCCATGGATGAAAGCGGTCAACATTGTCTGAGTGTATTTGTGGAAAGTTAAGCATTTGTTTTGGATTGCGTTGCCTTAGCGGGGCGTCCGTAATAGGGTGAGGGCGAGGTAGAAAATGGGGGGAGGGGTGGAAATGAGGGGGATGAGCGAGGGAGAAGGTTGATGGAATTAATTATCCCCGTAGAGCGCGCGCGGAAAGGAAAAGGAAATTTTCTCGCGACTATTACGAAGCTGTATATAGTAAGGATTGCTTTTCAGGTTGCTCTGCGAGGTGTATCCACGTGCGAGATCGTCGAGGCGACGACCTCCCTCCCACCACTCAGTGCTTTAGCCCATCCTCCCCTCCCCTCTCATCTTTCTTATTGGCTCAAGCTGCGAGTGGGGGAAATTGTGTAGATGGCTACGAGCAATTAGTCCTCTCTTTCTCTCTCTTTTCCTTCCTTTTCTTTCCTTATCGCCACTTTTCCCTCGTCTTTTTTTCCGCTTGGTTAAGGGGGAATAAGGAGGTTTTGTTTTTCATTCCACCCCCTTCCGTTCGCACCTTTAACATTGAGGACCGCTCGTAGTAGTGTCGCATATCGAGATTAGTTTCAGGCTTACTCTCGTGGAATTTCTAACTTATTCACAAGTTCACGTCAAGGGCAATCTTCCACTCGTGAGGAAATGGAAGTAAATTTTATTTTCTGAATATACCTATTAGTTTCAGTTTGGGGAGTGTATTTTCGAGGCATTCTTCCGTCCGTATCGTGTTCTTCACATGAGAAGTTGTTAATATTTTGCGAGGAAAGTCACGTTGAACAATTAAGGGCGAAGCTGTTTTTGGAACTCCCTTATTTTGGTGTATACTGCACAGCAAAGTAAATAATCGACTATGTTCATTGCTTTACCCTCCTGATGAAATTTTGGGTCGCCAACATTCTTGTGGAAGAACTCTGGTAATTCAAGACCAGAAACAAAATATCGCCAGGATACCTACCCTCCTCCGTTTTTAGTGTTGGTGTAGATCTTAAAATTGTAAATTGATGGATTTAAGGCGCTTATGCATTTATACGCATGAAAAATACTTAATGAATACCCGAGTGTTGGTAACCTAGCTGTTAATGATGCCTTGGAGGTAAACCTTTCTAGGTTAAATGATATTTTGTGGAAAAGGAGTAAGCGTTTCCCCTTACAAGTAGGTGTGTGCGATCATAATTCATTTGTTTAAACTGCGCTCTAATTCGCGAGCTTGTAAACTCACTTTGGCAATTTATGTATCGTATTAATTACTCGTTCCCGTTTATATGGTGAGCGCGAGACTACCAATTTTCCCGTGGCTAACAAAAGTGCGTGAGAAGTCTTCATCTTTATCTCATCGCCTTTTTAAATAGATCACATAGCTTCTCAAGTACTTCCGCTCACGATGCATCTCGACTCCGGCCGTCCATAAATCTTGCGTGCTGTTGAATGTGAAATGAGCTTCATTCATTCATTCATCCATCCCGTTTGAAAATCATTCCCGCCACGTTTCAGCTCCAACTCTGAATTTGGATTTGTAAGTTTGTGGTTAGCCATTTACTTAGCTTGTTAAGAAGAGACTTACTTATGTAATGATGGCGATAATTCTAGGTAGCAGTAGGAGTGGCTAGTCCCTCATATGCTCCGTTCCCTCGGATATTCAAATGCACGCGTTCTGCGATTGGACCAAATGGAATCATGTTGGGCAAAAATGTATACTTTTCGAGTAAAGAAGTGTAAATAATCTTGCATCATTTTAAATTATGCATTGGCGTTTCGTAAGGATGTGAAACTATAGATATATTTTGATGAACGTAATAATATATATAAAGAAAATATTGATGGTATCTTAAACAGAAGCTTTGGGTTATAGTTATTCGGGCTACTGTGACGGAGTAGTGTCGAGAGTGCAATATAGGGGACTCTGGCTCTGCAAAGGAGTGTTGCACCTTCCTTTGGGTCGACCCTAATCCACGCGCTCTCCCGTCTTCCTGACATATCTCTCTCTCAACTCTCCCGTATTCACAAGATAATATTTTTAAAATGTTGAATAACCAATTACTATTTGCCGAACTTCTATAAATATTTTTTAATCGTTCCCGAGTCCGAAAATGTTTGCTTAGGCTAAAAATGTAGGCTAAAATGCGTGTAATATTTGCAAAACTTTTAATTATTTAAAATTTTGCATTTATTTTTAAAAACCCTTATACCAACATCCATGACGTGTTCCTCGTAGATTGATTATCTAAAGCAGGGGTCTCCAAAATACGGCCTGCGGAGGGCTTTCATCCGGCCCGCGCACCCGTTTCAAGTATCGAATGTCGTAAACTTCAGTAATCGTCAAATTTGCTACCGGCCCGCGGGGCGATTCGGAACTTGGAATCTGGCCCTCGTGGCCTAGTAAATTGGAGACCCCTTATCTAAAGTATGGGGCCACTGTCATTGGAATTGAGCGTGAGGCACTCACTAGTATTTCACTTCGGATGCGTGCGACTGTTATTTTGACTCGGGCAGTATCACTTGACCTAGGCGGACGTCGCGCTCTGTCACGTCTGTGCTCCGCTTGACGTGAGCGCAATCCGTGCTCCTGCGTCACTCCGCCAGATGTCCTATTGGGGGATCGCTCACTCACAGTCAGTTATAATGTCAACCGGTGGCTGCATTTTGCCCTTTCGAGCCATTTATTGGCGTGTGGCAGGCTCCATGTAACACGCAGTTTACTGTACGACAAGGATGTTGAGTAAATTAATGGTATTGGTCAATTATGTGAATAGGGTAGTTTCCTTCGTCAAAGAAAACTAAAGGCATTGCCCACCAGTGGTGTATTCATATTATACAAATTAGTTGGTTTTAGAAATCCCAATTTAGACGAATGGCAATGGTCAATTTTAACCGCATTTGAAAAATGCCAGATTGGCGCCCGTCTGAGATTACCAATGCATTCATGAGGCACAGAGCTCAGGGAATATGTCATGTCTTAGTAATCAATCACCTATTAAAGCTTCCTAAGGTCGGAAAGTTTCCTTCGTTTGATTGGGTATTAATAATCCTTATTTAAGCCAAGCGCTACCTGGTAGTAGGATACTCTGCTAGCAGCCTGCATCGTAGCGGTGCACATATTGTCGCCCCAAGGTCACCTCACACCGTGGCAGCGGGATCCAGAATGACGTCATACGGGGTTTTCCCCGCATTCATACTTAGCCGTCGCGTTTTCGCGCGCTTGAAAATTTTCACTTTTCATTTAATCGCGAAAAATAGATATCGTAATTTAAAAATCTAAAAGCGTGAAATACAGACTCCCAAGAGTAATAATCTTTCGATTTAGGCAATAAAAAAATAATAGGAAATCACCCTATCCGACGACGTTGTTATTAATTTTCGTTGAGTGCTCTTTCTTTTTTCAATTTTTCTATCAATTTCGCTCCAATGGGCTCATGTTCTAATACTTTATGTTGTTTAAATGGCTAAGTACTTAGCGCAAGTGATGAGGTGTTGGTCTTGTCGAGCAGCTCAATAATTAGGGTCTTCAGATAAAATTGTAAGATAAAGCGGCTCGGTGCGTACCTACCATTATTATGGCGTTATTCATGGTCTCTTTAACATTCTTCTGGTTCATCGTTTCGGTCGGCAGATATTTTTGTGCTCGAGAGTAAGCCCGGGTGGATGAATTTAGTATTGCAATGCATACTTTTCTCAAGTTGAAGTCATATGATCAGAATCGGATTGTGTATCAGAATCGAGAAGAAAAAAAACTTAAGTTTTTGAGCGCTTCGACAAAAATAAAACGTATTGACATTATTTAAAAAGGATAATTATCGTTATCAATTAGGTAATACTTATTACAAATGGCAAATATTTTAAAAACAATGTATATTAAAAGAATTGCTCTCTTGTTGTCAACTGAACTGAACTGAAGTCGTTGAGGATAATTTCTCATGTAGTGTAGGAATCCCTTCATTCATATTTGATTTAGCCCTCTTCCATGGGTAATAGAACGTGACTAATTGCTCTATGAATTTGAATTCAAGTGCTACTTAATTCAGTCCCGGCCTACTTTGCCCGTCATTAGCGAAGAGAAAGCGGCAATTTTACCCCTTCGAGACTTCAGTTATAGTTTCTATTTGCCTAGTCAACACGCTCGCAAATGTTAAGCTGTTATATTGGAGCTTTGACTAAGGTTTTTTTCTACTTCATCGTGGTACTTGATGCCACGACTAAATTTTACGATCCATCGTCACCTGTCTGATGATTTTCTTCCTGCAAACGTTCACACGCAGTTGCTCTGAAAGATTCTTAATATTAGATATTCATAGAACATCACAGTTGAGACCTACTATATTTCCAGGTCCGACAGAAGCGATAAATAAAAGAGGTAATAAACCATAAAGGTCTTTTATAAATCCTAGTTGTAATTGGCTCTTAGTATTTGCTTTTTATGTGTAAACACCTGGTGTCATCCCCCCCTCACAACCCCCGCCTCAAGCCTTTTTAGGGCACTAGCGGGGCAGAATGTAAATGTAGGTGAATGTTGGAATAGCATCAGGAATTAGGAACGTTCCACTGACGGTACTGAAATGTTCTCCAGACTACGTGTAAACTTACGTTAAATCTTTAAGCTTGACTCCTGCTAGTCACAATAGTAATGTAAGTGATCTTGGGAAGCGAGTCTTCGATGTGCCCACTCTGATGGAGTGGAGTGGAGAGAGACGGGATTCACCCCCGCAAACGATGCCCGCTCCCTCCCTCATCCCCTCCCTTTCTCTCTCCCTTCCTCTTTCCGTCCCGTAAATGATTCGTCTTGTTAAAAGCGCATTAAAAAAATAATAAGATAATTTCTACGGGTCTTGAGTGGCATTACTGGAGTCACACCAGTTATCCTAGTCGCTTCCTCTCCCTCATCGGGCGATGTCCTCTCAATTACGCCGAACTGCGTTCACGGCAGAGAGGTTTCCCCTCCCCCCATCCCCTTAATTACCGCTTCGTACCTCTTTAAAAAAAATAGTAATAATATTAAGAAGAACTCACCCGCGACCCTCTTCCGTTTCTTTCGACTCCTCTCCGCGCGGTCTTGTATCAAGGGAGGCGCACAATGACGTGCTGGTGGTGGCGAAATGAATGTCGCCGTCTCGCCTCGATCGACGGACGGAACCGACGAACATAATGAATAAAAAAAATAAATGTGTCGTTTTGCGTGATTCTTTTTGCTCATTATTTCCGGAGTCTGAAAAGGGTGGGGATTCTAGTCGCGCGCGTGATAAGTGCTTCTAGTTGTAGTTGGCCCCAGTGGTTGATGAATTGCATTTTATTGTATTCGAGACGAAGAAGTAACGGATGCAGGCATAGTGAATGGGAGGCATCGTGGAGACTTTAACGAGGATCGGTCTAGTAATTAAAGGTGGATTTCTTTCATGGAGGTTGGAGGGAATAGAATTTTCCTTCATAGGTTTTGCATTGCATGCTTTTCATCGGTTTTGCATTGCAACTTTGCATGATTGATAGCCAAAGAAAATGTGAGAAAGAGAGAATTGATTATTTCAAAATATTACTATTATCATTTTAACATAGTTGACTATCCTTATGTTATAGTTAAATATACTTAACTTGACGAATATTATTGATAATATCTGTCTATCATAGATTTGAAAGTGGCGGGCGTGGTGGTGGCATTTCGGTATGAGACTGCCCTTCATGTCGGCAGTGTTTTGTCGAGGTCACCACAGGTGTAGTACTCCGTCCAAGGGACTGCGTACACGAGGCATACCCAATTCCATCCCGTAGAAGGTTGATTTCTGTTGCCTCTCCGGTTGCATTTCAATCGGCTTTCAAAAATGTCCGCCGCACGGTGATGAGTGCAATGCGATCCACTTTTTTTCCAATATTTTTCAGGATGGTATTTTCAAATGTTAGGTATTGCATTGAAGAGCTATGGATTTGATAAATCACGTGATGGTGAATGTAAACTTCGGTTTATTTCCCTAATTATACCTTATTTCCCCGTGAAACTCAGATAAATTTGTCCGTCAGCGACGCGAGTGGCGACTTTTGTAAACCATTTAGTCATTTATAGTAAATAGCAAACAGACCCAAATTAACGTTATATAAACGCTGTTTTCTTTACATGTGGCCAAAGCTATTTAATTTACTGCACGCTAGAATAAAAAAAAAGAAATCCTCAAATGTAATATTAAGACTTGCTAAAGACTGGCTTTTCTCGCAAGAAATAGTTGAAAAATTTTTATGGTATTTATTTAAAAGACTCATGTATCATTTACTGCATTATTATGTTTTTATTGGCATACATTTTGTTATTTGATGGTGGCTCAATTCTGGTCCTATGACCTTAGAGACCACCTAAAGCTCCTTGTCTTGTTTTTTTTTTGTATTAAGATGTAAAAACAAAATGTAGTAGGAAGTAAATTATTATTGTTATTGTAATGCGCGGAGTTTGTCAACACATTTTGAGGCCATCTTGAGGATCCTCTTTTTTAATATTCGTGACTCCGTCCGTCGGACGGGACGTTTAGGCGTGATCCCCTTCGCAAATTTCGTGAAGGGCAGGCTAATGCCGACTCGGGTTCTATCCACCCTCCTTCCTTGCCTTTTCGTGTGACCTAAACTGTCGGTCGCCTCCTCCGAATACCACTCCACGTTATCGTAGTTTTCGCCGTAGCAATCCCTCGTGAGGGACAGGAAGAAATATCTTTTGATTCAGGATTGTACGATACTGATGTGGTGAAAGGAAAGGTCCTCGCATTCTATTTTATTCATTGAAGCAAGCGTGTATTTGTCAATTTTCTCGCCACGTGCCGAGATAATCGCGTCGCTTTATTATCGCGGGCAGCACGTCCGTCAATTGGAGCCATCTGTTGGCGAATGAAGTGGCGACCGACGAGGTATTTAGAGTAAATAATACGTGGAGAGTGCAAATATTCATTCTCTCCGTTTTATTTACTCCAGACGGCTTTCAGAAAATGCGAGTGTGCGAATTTAGCGATAGAATCCCGTATGATAATATCTACACACAATTTGTTTTAGTATTTCGTTTCATAAAAATAGGGACTCGGAGAGCTAAAAATCAAGCAATTACGAGTGAGGGAGCAGAGAAATCGTTCTGTCCTTGAGAAGTAGTGAAAGAGGTGACTTTCATAATTGGTCTGCTATCTAGAGAGGTGATTCAGGCTTAATCAAGTGGAATTCTAAGATAGTGTAAGTTAAAACTTACTAGCAATTTTCCACAAACATTTTGATTCACACGATTTGTTTCAATAAATTTCGTGTTATCGTCGGTACTTGACTTGGATTACAGTGGCTTCTTGCTAGTCATAGCATCATTTGGATTACCTGTGAGCGTTGTCATTGTGATTGTATCACCCGTGGTTAAATGTCGTCTATGGCATTTCGAAATCATCATCAGATATATTATCAGCCTTCGTGTGAGCACTCATTCATTCTTTGCCATTAGATTGTAGGTATGCATCTTGTATCTCGTTCTACTATAGTCGGGCGTCCATTTGTGTTGTCATTTTATGTTATTTTGATTGGAAATTGTATTTTATTAAACTTAGCACTCAGGAAAAAGGGAAGTATCGATGCAAAGTACGATTAAGGCAGAATTAACCGTGGACACCACTTTGACTCGGCAAAGAACATTCCATTTCCCGGTTCATTGGGTCTCGTAACCAAAAATTCACGCAAATTATGAACTGACGAACATACTCGTACATGATAATAAAAAATGCTCACTTTGTATTGAAAATATTTCATTTGTAACTGATGAAATCATATGTAGTAGCCGAAGGCAGGTCGCCAGCCCTGGACGCCGGATTACTAGACGTGTCGCATCGTCGCAAGGCCGGATTACAGATATTATACTGTATTATAACGAGATCAATATCATCAGGTATATCCCTTGCGAACTTATTCCATTTCCCATAAGAATACTCAAGTTGGGTTTCAGTGATGACTTCAGTTTTGATTTGCTGCGAAGGTATCTCGGGGTGTCTTTTCTTTGTATTTACTCCCGAGTGCTCTCCGTCTTAAAAATCACCGTTCAAATAGCAGCTCATCGCCTTTTCTCGGACACGGATTGAGACCCCGCTGTCCTTCTCTGACGCCTTCCGTCGCCCGGCATAATAATTCGCTCGCGCCCCCTTCCGCAGCATTGATGAGCAAGCAGCCCATCCTCTTTCCCTATCTGCTCCCGCTTCTCCTTTGGCCGCTCCCCACACCGTGGTGGACACTGTTCCTAACCCCGCACCGCGCCCACTCTCACACTAAACGCTTAAGCGCTAAGGCTTAGATTGCTTGAACAATTGAGATTGGATATCTTTAAGAGCGACACGGAGAACATAATGTTAGAGCCACACTACATTTCCAGGCCCGATAGAAGCGATAAATTAAGAGAGATGTTTTGCCGAACGGATGGATATTGGGAATTCGTTTTTCCCCCGAACCATTTAGGACTTTAATAAATATGAGACACGGTCTCCGGCGTTACTTTGTGGAACTGCTTCATCATAAAATAAAAATACTTTGTTCTAATGCACACTTTATTTTAAATAGTACGACCCGGGTTTCTGCATATCTGATGATAGCATGATATGCAGAAACCCGTACTATTTAAAATAAAGTGTGGATTAGAACAAAGTATTTTTATTTTATGACTTTAATAAATGCTAGTTCCAACTTCGTAGAGCACCTCATTTTTTATGCGTGGACTGCTGGTGTCCTAACACCCCCTGCCACACGCCTTTTAGGCGGCTTGCGGGGTATTATGTAGATGCAGATGTAAATAAGAGACCCATTTTGTATCGATGCGGCAATTAGCTGAGTGTGTGCTCCCCTTTATCTCAACTGGTCTTACCTATACTACTTAGCCACTCTATGTAA
The DNA here is from genome assembly GCF_921293095.1 of Ischnura elegans. NCBI lineage: Eukaryota > Metazoa > Arthropoda > Insecta > Odonata > Coenagrionidae > Ischnura > Ischnura elegans. The sequence continues at coordinate 12,393,685 of NC_060247.1, read as the reverse complement.
TATTGCCCCCTCCCATTTCTTGTCTATTTCTTTGTCAGCGATCTGGAGTGGTTGCATTAAGAGGGCGTATCAATCACACTTTATAATTTTTTTCGGGATTCATTAGGTTATCGTCGTGAAGTTTTCGGAGCGTAGTATTTGTGAGTAGATCTACTTGATACTGTCTCCTTATTACCATTTGCCGGTACATACTTTCCTCGGTAATGCCCCAGACGTAATTTTGTTATATTTGCGACCCTGGCAATTTTTAGAAAATTTCTTCTCCTAATACCCTGAAGATATCAGTGTGATAAACCAAGTTTGAAACGACTTATCCGTTACGAATAAAATCCAAGTGCGACCATGTTGAGTGATGCTTCTTCTTGTACATCAATTTGGTTTGGAATCATGAGAACTGAGGCTTCTTAAAACTGAGTTGTGATGGAGGAGATCTTCGAGATTCCTATTAAAATATTATCATGGAAAAGTAATGAGTATGACATTTATTAAATGGCCATCATCCTGGGCCATTAATCCTGGAGTTGTTTAGACCCAACTCCCTTGTCGATTCTCCTTTACGCTTATCTTTTCATACGTACGTATTTTTTCTCATTCACACCTTTCATCCCCATTCTCCGCGAATTTCACCGGAGTCCATCTTTTTTCGTTCCGATACTCTTTTCACCGACACTTCCTTCCGTATTACACTTCCGGTCGATCCATTCGCCAATGTTTGACGTCTCATTTTTAATATACTTATATGCATTTATAGTGGTGCTGGCAATTTTGTTGGTGTTGGTATATTTGGATGATCAACCAACCCTACCAGGGCCCAAACGGTTCTTGATCGAAGTCGTGTGCAGGCAAATTCAGAAAACAAAAAAGCGTTGATTTTCGCCTTGATTGATAGTCCCTCGCACGTAAGAGATGATTTTATTTTGCGAGACTTTTAGCATACCAGTATCCATTCCGCGGCGTTACTGGTGTAGACGTCTCGAGCCGGCTGACGCTAATCAGGATAAATTGCGATGCATTTTTCATCCCATGGTACGGCATCTTTAATCGCTCGGCCTTCGATGCACAAATCTACCGTGCTCATTTGCTCTGTTTTCATCCTATCTTTAATTGATCTTATTGGACGGGACCTTCTTTCTTCATCGAAGTCAATATTTATGGCAATGCACCTCATCTTCCACTCTCTCCTTAGATGCTGGACCAATATATTCCACCCTTGGAACTCGTTTTATATTTGTCTGATGTTGGTGAAGCATGTTACTCAAGTGCTATGGGAAATATCTGGGAGTTTACGTCTTTCAATGCAATGTTGGGTGAATGGGAAATTGTGAAATTGCTTCTGTACTCTTCTCTTTATCTGTTGGAGGTGAGCAGTATTCGAGTCTATAATATTCTTAAGTAAGGAATATAAAGTGATAAGTGGGAATATAAAGTTGCTATGCCCGGAGATGAGTAGTTTTCGGGACTCGAATGGCGATCTGCTGTGTTGTTTCACGCGGATCCCTCCCTCCCGTCTTCGCTCCAACTGTTTTGTTTTTAGGAAAAAAAACCTCCCGAGTCTGCTTTCGACAGCACTTCATTTGCAAGCGTCACACCCTCAGCCTTGGTGGATGGCTTACCTCTTGTCAAAAACGTCCCATCGATCCGCGAAAAATACGTCAACTTCTGTTATTATTCTCCGCAAAATATTTCCCTGGCTAAATGAACAGGTCATGCAAGAAACTCCACGCGGGAATAAAGGAGGTTCGTTCGGAAAGCGAAATGTATGATTTTAGTTTAAATTTCAAAACATGCTCATGTAGTTTATCCTCATTTATTCTCCTTCACAAAAAAATTGATATTTCGTTGCATATTTTGAGGAAACTTCATTTGGAAATCTTCATTTTTATGCCGCCTTTTGCGCTGATCATTTTCGAACTATAAGAAAAGTGTCGATACTCCACATTTACGCTGATAAAGTGTCCGTTTTACTTCAAGATTCAGGTTAATAGCGATCTTAGGTTCGACACCCGACTGCGTTTAGAGTTGCCAACGAATGAATTCTATATAATGTAGTAAAAACCCGTTGGTTACGTGACAATGGTGCTGCAGTGGGCTGAAATAGCTGTAAAAAGTGTCGAATTAAAAATTTTATTTTTGAGTTATCCACATCTTTGTTTTATCGGTTTTCGACCGCGGAAGATGTCGTATGTGATGCAAACTTTTTTTAAATGAGATACGCGTTACTATCCACTAACTTCGGGCGTTAAATTCTTACAATCTAGTGTTTACTAACTTCGTTATTATTGACGTTAGAAATCCGTTTAAAACTACAATGCTTGAAAAATATAGTTATTCTTCTGTAAATGTAAATTATTTTAAATCAAAAGCAATATTTGTTTTAAAAATCTACTTCTACATAATACCCTGCGAGCCATCTCTAGGGTGTTTGGCAGGGGGTGACCAATCACCAACATGGAGCATGAGAGAGGACCGCCACATGCACACCGCACGGTCATAGAAATATTACGCACACTAAAAAATATACATGCTTATTCATTAAAAAAATTCTAATGGTTAGTAATTCCTAGAGCAAATACATGCAAGGTATGCAGACTATGAAAAAACATGCAATGAGTGATCCTAGCGAGCGACGCCATTAATCCTATCAATTGAGACAACGTTGCTATCCTTAATAGTAAGAGAGAAGAATGACATTTTAAATCTCTCTGTTTTGCAGTCTATTTCTTTTATTTTATTCTCATGATCACGTCTACTATAGTACGATGGTAAACGAAGGATATGATTCACGTCGTCTGAGAAAATATCTTCTCCGAATTTCCTAAGTAAGTTAAGCCTATACTTCGATCTACGCTCCTGTAAAGATTCCCATCCTAACTCGAGTAACATAGTGGAAACGCTGCACTTTTTGTCGTAACAACTCATCACAAATCTGGCCGCCCTGCGCTGTACTCGATTGATTTCAACTATTAGTCCTGCTGCTGCTAATCCAATATATAATAAAAATACTGCTAATCCAATAAGGTGACCGTGGACTCGTGTTAAGAAAGGGATATGTGCAGAGGGTCGAGTCCAGTGGCCGTCGCCGAGTTGAGTGAGTCCCGAATCGGAAGGACGAAAATACCAGGGTAACTCCACTCCAAAAAAGAGCTCCTTTGCGAGCGGTTTAAAATATTCTCATGCTACTCGTAGGACGGAAAACATTTTCCTCTCGTATGCAACGGCAGGAATGGCAAAAAGGTCCGAGGTGAAGAGTTTTGGGGGCTCGAAGCGAGGTCTGCCGCAGCGTTGATCCGTCCAAGGGAAGTCCTTCCGTTGGGACCGTTTTAGAAGCGGACGAGCGGCAGGGGGGGGAGGGAAGAGGGGGAGGGGGTGGAGGGCGATGCTCCCACACACAGCATCAACACCGCTGCTTGTGTAACAGACTCCCATCCGCCCCCCGCCCCCTCCCCCCCCACACACGACATCCTCCTTCCTGCCTTCTGAACGTCCGCGACACGCCGCTTGCTCGCTCGCTCGCTGCTGCTGTGACCGGCAAGAGTCAGTCGCGTGATGTGCGGGTGTGAATACTGCGGATTGCTCGCGAGGGCGTGGAATATATATATATTTATGGGCACACAGGTGCATGAATGAATCAAGGGCCTCGTCCGCCGCCCGGTTTATTTCTTGCTTCCCACTATACAAGCCTCTCCCATTAACTAGTGCGCTATTTGTATATTATAATTTTTGCCTTTTTCTGTTGTGGGATTTTGATGAAATATAGCTCACATTTTAGAGAAGGTTGTTCGTTTTTTTGTCGAGTGTAAACCATGTTTTATCATTTATCATCTCGCCAAAATGTCGCGAGATTTCTCAGGGAAAGGAAGCGGCACTTCCGCCCATAAACGTATTGTGCCACACACTTGTGGCTTAGTCTAGAATGAGCCCCACACTCACCCCTCGAAACCAACCTTCGGGCTTAGCGTATCTTTTTGAGAGACTTGATGCAAGGAATTGATTGTAGATAGTGCATACGTAAGTATGGAATGATTCAGTCGGTTCATTTGCTGGTGTGGTATTTCGAGGAGGCGACCGACAGCTGAGGCCATTTGCGTCATGAGGAAAGAGTATGGAAGGAAGGGTGGAGAGAAAACCGGTGTCAGTATTAGCCCACTCTTAACGAAAGGCGCCAAGGGGACCACGGCTTAACGTCCCATCCGACGGACGGAGTGTTGCGCTCGAAGTGTCCCCCACGCAACATCCAAGCAGGCATCGTGCAGTCTCCAAAAATTCTCCGTCACCTCCGGGATTTGAGGCCGAGTCTACGCGGTGGGAATCCAACACTCTAGCCACCACACCAACCGGACCCCCCAGTTCATTTGCGTGACGTAGATTTCTCCAAGTGCCAAGCATTTATGATATTATTGATTGTTAAATCGAGATGATTCATGCGAAGATATCGAGTCATCGGCCCAAGGTCCTTTAGCGGGGGTATTGTTTCCCCCCCCCCTCCACTCGTCAGTTGATTGGTCTTTATTACCCGTGGGCGGATGGCGACGGAAGGAAACGGGAAAGGGCCGCTCACTTCCTCCCCGTCTTCTTCTTCTTCCTCGCGAGGGCTCGTTGTTGCGGTGGGGATTAATTAGGGCTGTTTTTATGGCATTTTATTAATAGTGAGGTTTTTTCGGCGGGCATTAGTGATTGATCCTCCTCAAATTTTTTTTTTACCTCTCCGTTGTTGTGTTCCCCCCCACCTCTTTTAATTGCTTGACGTCCAGATTTATGGCTTATCCAGAGGCGCGCCTCGAGTCTGTTTTTATTATTATTTTCATTGTTTTTCTTCCCAAACCGGGACGCCGTCGTGGTCAGAATATTCCTGACCTCACAGTTTACATGAGGTGACTTTTATGGCGGTCTCGGGTTACGTTTTTATTCGTGCTCGCTGATTGTGTGTGGAAGGGGAAACAACGCGTCGGGAGTTTTCTGGTGGCCTCTTATCTCACAGTTATTCGAGAGAGAATGTTGTATACCTCCAGCTGAAAGATCGGAGAACATTTGGACGGGCCTTTTGATGCGTTGTTTTGGAGTTCCTTCATGTATTGTTTTGGAGTTCTGTGCTATTTTGTTTTCTGCTTTGCTTTTGTTGTCATTCCTCTATTTAATTTCAATAATTTCAGATAGTGTTCCTGAACCGGTCCTGATTCACCGTTGTTGAATCTGGTCCAATATTATCCGTACATGATTGATGTGTCTACGGGGTTGCTACTCATGCATAGCATTTGTTATCTATTTTAATTAATGCTTCTTAAATTGGAAAAAAAATTCTTTGATCATGCAAACGGTAGATGCGTTGCTATGGATAAATATTGGTCTCGACATCAGAACGTTTTCATGAGGATATTCTCTAGACCGCTAGCGTCAATCACCTGATGAATCGCCGTTATATATGCGCTGTTAAAAAAAACAAGCCATGAATGGGCTCCTCAGGTAAAAAATCAGCAATGTGGCGTCAGTGGTCCTGATTCATCTTCGGAGTACCTTCGTTTATGGTAAAGTATACAGATAGGTTTATGCGTTTATTATATTGTCGAAGATCCTCCTGATCTTGGGTCATTATCGTCTGCAGGTACGTTCCATCTGCCTCATTGTGGCATTGATTCCAGCATTAACCTTGACCACTGACGTCACCTTTTTGCTGATTGTATCCGGTGGCTATTTATGTATAAAATTCGTTGTATGTTTGAATGACATCCGATTATTTTGAAGGGGAAGCATTTTTAAAGCATTTTTTTCCTCTAATAAAATTGCATTTCAGTTCTTTAATTTTATTTACTAGCTTATACTTGTAGCGCAGCTGATCCGGGTCAAAGGATTTATTACATGTTGGGACCAGAGTTTGCATTGGTACCACATCTTGTTTGTGCTTGATCCAAACTCTTGAAGCCCTATTATTTACCTCTGGCTTAGCGATAGATACAAGAAAAAAATGCTTCCCTTGCATTAAAAAAAATAGTATGCTGAATGCATCCCTTTTCTCATCAAAGCGGCTTGGACTGATTCACCACGGGATCATTAGTATGAATTTCCGAATCCAATCACATGCTATTGCATTGTGTTAGATGATGATATAGTTAAACTTACATTGCAATACGAACTTAAATTTTAAAAATTCGCTGACTTGTGCGTGTGATACAGTAAGTGGATAACTGCGTGCGAGAAATTCCCTGAATTTGATTTTTATTCTTATTGATGAGTAATTTGATCTTTATTGTTTTAATTAGCTGTCAATTAAGGCTAGGTTTGTTGGACTTTGCCGTAATGACGTCAATGACGCTATACCCCTAAGTTATTAAGGTGGTGATTATGGGGCAATTGTGCTCATCAACCACCCATTGCTTACGCCCATAGCGATTCTCTGCGCTGGAATTAAGAATCCATTTTGTATGCCGATAATGTGGCGATTGAAAATGTAACGCGGGCGATAACTGGGAGGGAGCGAAAGGTTTGTAGCAGTCATTAAGCGGCGGATCTCGCCTTTTCATCGCCCCATCGACTTTTCTTCGCGCTGCGTACGATTTATGGCAATTATTAACCCCACGAAGTCATCTGAAAGCGAGCCTCCCCCCCCAACCCTTCCGTGCATCGGCCGGACCTGTTGTCTAACGCTCAAGGTACGGTGTGGAATTTGGAGGCGGCGACCGACAGCTGAGGTGATTTGCGCCAAAGGTAACGGTAGGGAAGTAACGGCGGAGAGAAACCCGGCGTCGGAATTGCTTACTCTTAAACAAAGGCACCAAGGAGACCACGGCTTATCCGATGAGCGAAGTATTACCCTTGCAATGTCCTCCACACAAACTCCCAAGAGGGGAACGGGCAGTCGTTGAAAATCTTCGCCACCATTGGGAATCGAACCCGGACCCACGAGATGGAAAGTCACTGTGGCGCACAAATTGTTTTTTTTCTTCGGCAGAGGGTGTACATGATGAACACCGAACACCCACATATGCCTTACTCGTATTTGAAGTTAGCTTCCAAAATGTCTTAAAAAGAGCCTAACCGCAAATATAATTTACTATTAGTTGTTGTATTAGTAGTAAATTAGTTCAGTTGGTTATCCTTCTAGTTGTTGCTGGCGTTTAAGTGCGAGGAAATTCACAGTTGAATTCGACGCTTCATTGAGGTGATTGAGTGAGATCGTTTTGAGCATAAATATCCAGCCCGAAGCACTCAAGAGTCATAATCGTCTTATTGGGGACAGAGGCCACCTAGTAATCCTCAGCGCCTTGTCGATTTCAGCTTAAGGTTTAGTGCTATTGAAGCCTTCTACGACTGTGAGTGTTCTACCGTGTAATTCACTACAGTTCTTGGAATCTTAAATCCTGGAAAATGGAATCAAGTAATCCACTGTATTAAATCATTTTCCTTGCTCTTAGTGAATGATATTTGGAAAACGTAATTACTACATGACTTAGGATCAAGGCCGAGTCTATGGTCAAGGATTCCTGAGAACCTCAAGAGGCTCCTTTGGCGGTGGTAGCCGCAATTCGTTGTTTAGAACGTGTTGAGAGCGTCAAACTTTCGAAATTCCCCGGAGGATAGCCACGAATCGCTTTGTGTAGATGCACCTTGTGATACTTACTTCACGATTGATAATATTGTATATTTTAAAATATAGATGCATGTTCATATTAAAATCATAACATCAACAATTTATCTCGTAATCAGTCACCTCGTTCCGGAAAGTAAATTGAAGACGTTTTAATATACGTTATTGAATTTACAGTGTTCCTGATTACTGGTGAGTGGAAAAGCTATGGCTGCCGAGTGTGGCGCATTTTTCACTCGGTCATTGGCGGAGAGTTAATTTGCCAATGGTGTTAAATTTACTGGCACCGTAATAGGGTAGTTTCCTTCGTCGAAGAAAACGAAAGGCATTGATTGCGATTCGTTACCCACAGTTAGTGTATTCCTAATATGCAAATTATTTGGTTTTAGAAATCCCAGTTTAGACGAATGGCAATGGTCAATTTTAACCTCTTTTGAAAACGGCCAGATTGGCGCCCATGCGATGCCACTCCACGTGACGTCACAGGGACCTAGTAGATACGAGTAGATAGGATACATCTTCTGAGATTACCAATGCCAGCTAGCAGGGTACTCTGCTACCTGCCAGCATCCTGCGTCGTATCAGCGCTCAAAACCTCGCCCCAAGGTTACCTCACTTGCGGCAGCGGGAACCAGAACGACGTCACACGGAGTTTTCCCAGCATTCATACTTAGCCGTCGGGTTTTCGCGCGCTTGAAAATGTTCACTTTTCATTTAATCGCGAAAAATAGATATCGTCATTTAAAAATCTAAAAGCGTGAAATACGTACTTCAGGAGTAATAATCTTTCGATTTAGGCAATAAAAAATAATAGGAAACCACCCTATTGGAGGAGCATAGAAATAATTATTTAGCTGTGAGTGATGTGCCTATCTGTTACCTCGTGAGTGGTAAAGACTGTGGGGGAAAATAGAATCTTTGCAGAAAGGTTAATGATGATAAACCTAGGGGTGAGGGTGGATGAAAATGTTGTGGGCAGTTCAGGGTAAGAATTTTTCGGGCATCTTAGACAGTTGCATTTGCATAAATAAAGGAATGACTCCTCCTAACTATAAGAATTCTTGTGAAGATTTGTTAGGATTTCGATCACCTAAGATCTTCTTATATCAACGTTTTTCGATGATCTGTTGAGAATCAATCCCGAAGGTGCCCTAAGCGATTGTACTCGGATGCAATTTCAATGTCTTCGGTCAAAGTGTTTGACTAATAATTAGTAGAAATGACCGAAAGGATCTCCAATGGGTTTTGTCTGCGCTTTAATCTGCCGATTTGAACATGCATTCGGATCCACCCTCCATGATTGCTGGTTGTAGAGGTGGCGGCGAAAATTACTCGCCTGCAAATCCTGTCGTTGTTGGTTCGAATCTACCCCTTTCTGTATTTTTCACCGCTCAGGCCATGGGTGTACTTTATTATCTGTTGGTCCTTTCCATAGAAAATTCGGTGATATGCTACTCTTATTGGGATTCCATACTATACATATAAAAGCGAGAGGTACTACGGAATTGTTCTGGAAGTGAGAAAAAAATCGGTTAAATGCCTGTCATCCGGATTTTTGCCTGTGGCGTGGCCACATAGTCTTATCGCCACCCTGTTAGTATTTTTTATGCAAATCTTATATTTTCCCCACGCGTGAATTTTTTTTATTGAGTGACTTTATGCGTGTGTAAAAGGGTAGATATTTATTGCATGTGTGCAGCCCTGAGATCTATACCAATGCAATCCGTCAAGATCTCTCGCCGTTACCGCGTGGCGTGATACGCTAATGGACGTTGGATTATGATAGGTTTATCCGAGTTAAGCTGGCGTACACACGCTTCGGATCTTCTCCACCTCGCCTCGCGTTGATTCTTTTTTTCTGCTCTGCCGTGCCTCCTTGAGCCGCATAAGGCACGTCACCGCCGTGGCGTGACCGGCAGCGCACGTTGAAGGCTGTGTGACAGGCACTTGGGATTATAATTATGACGTGGCGACGTGTGATGCTTCCGTGTGCACCTTTTAAGTGACCGCGTCACTCCAGCTCCCAACGACCTGATTTCCTCATACTTCCCCAAAACTTACCCTACTGTTTTCAATTTAATTCAATTAATTTATTATCGTGGGCCATTTGGCCCATGAGATAATTTACAAGTGTTCAGCAATCTAGTAAAAATCATTTGACAAAGTTTAAAAAAAAAATCACTACATCAAGACTCAGTAACTGCAAAAAATAGAGGAAAAAAACTAAAAACAAAATATAAACCAATACAAGTATATACATACATTGGCATCCCGAATGAGGATACCCGGGTATCTAGCCGCACAACATTTTCAGACATATTAAATACATTTGAAACAGTATCACAATTTATTCAAAGAAAAATATTCAGGTGTAACAGAAAAACGTAGGACCAACAGAAAATTATATCATGAATACAGAATATATTCTCCCCTCATCACATCAGTACTCAATCACGTCAGCATGGCTAGTTACACTGGGAATTGCCTCTAAATTTTTATTGTAGATTATAACGTACTTTTTAACCTTCTGCAATTTTTTTCCTAATCGTTTCCGCTCAAAATATTCGAAACTCGCAGGAAATTTAAATAAAATTTGAAGGACTAAGCATATCAGAATATGAATATATTATCTTCTTCTAAAAATTGAAGCCTGAAGCCGTTAGATGCGTATTGCGTGGTCTGTTGTCATAAATCTATTTTGTCGTAAATGGAAACATATCAACTCAGATAAATACTGCGGTAAAGTTTTCGTACTTGATGTACACATGGTTTTTGTTACGTTCATTCTCTATGTACAATGATAATTTGTGGTATGATAGCGTAAGTTTTAAACAAATAATGCGTCAGGAAAATCGAGGCAAAAGATGACCGAATTAGCGGGAATGATCCGCGCTCTTTAACGTGCTTTTGACGTCCTCCTCTCCGCGGTTGCGAACTCGTCTGTTATTGGTCCGGGGGACCTTTAAGAACCGTTCAACCCTTTGCGTGCCGATGAGCGGTTTGTCGAAACCGGCGACCTCAGATCGAAATTGGCAGCCTAGGACTAAAGAAAAAATACTGCCGCCTGATCGTGATTTATTTTTTGTTTACAATTTTTAAAGAATAAAATACGTGTAATATTCCAAACCCTGCCGCGTGAACGGCGGTGAAATATACAAGAATTGCCATGAGAAAAAAAAATAAATATAATACGTTACTTTAAAATAACGTTACGTTACTATAATACGTTAAAAATAAAATACGTTACTACTTATTCGTTTATTCTCACTATGTATCTATGCTTCATGTATGTGCGTAAATGTAGTAATAATTGAAAAATATTATCCAGTTTACATCACAATAGTTACCTTTTTAAAAGCAATCCTCGACACAAAAAAGGATTAATGTTACTATAAACAAAATATATATTTTGGCCGGCTGATAAAACGTTTTTTTTTCACATTTTCTCCTTCTTCAATTAATTTCTCATTGGACTTGGGAACTTTTTAACTATTAACGTCAAGAACAGTTTAGTTAAGTAATATTGATTTTTCCTTCGTCGGATTCTTTTTGTCATTAGCGGCTGCACTAATATATACCATGTTTAAAAAATGTTTGTAGAAATGGAAAATTTTGCGCAGAGGCCTTTCATGCTAGTGTTACATCGAAAGTGTATGCACGTGATGTGGGCTGGTCACTGCAAATGAAATCGCTGTTTTCCCCAGAACTGCTTGCCGCTTCTACGGCTTCTTCATTTCTCCCGCCAGATTGTCCGCTTGGAGAAGATCTGATTTCGGATTTCGAGGAAGGAGAAATTTTGAAGCCGCACCGTTTTGAGTGGCGTAGTGTTCACGTAATCTGTGTTGTTATCTTTGCGATGTAGTTTTGCAGGCAAGTTTACATCCGGGGATCCGCTACACGTGCTGTGATCATTTACTGGAATCAGCTACACCCAAGTTGGTAACCCAGTTTCTGGCCCAGAGCCGTGCGGGGCCATCTAATATTTCATCGTTTGCTAGCTCTCCATGATTAGAACACCCTAATGATGACCCGTTTTCGTGGAAGTGGTCTGCATGTGCGGTATTGCATAGTTTTGCCTGCATGCGTCGAGAATTCAAGCCATTCCTTGTCTCGGAACTGCAGGCTCGCACATAGTCTGTGTTGGAAGTTCACCAAGCCCACAAAGCTTGCTCGCTGGAGTTGTGCTAGAGCGGTCCCATATTAAGAAAGAACGCACACCGACAGGCTTGGTTTACGTGCGCTGCTGGAAGCCATACCTTCATAGTTGGGGAAGATATACAACATAGGCTGTTAATCCTTCGGTTTTGATTTCCAGTCCTCAGTTTACTTCGTGCGTTCTTGAATGTAACGTTCAAATAGGCGGGGAGTAATGTCGTCAGTTTTATCTCTCTCTTCTTATCGGCAAACGGTTATTATAATGTGTTTGTATGTATTTGTCAGTAGAGTGATGTTTTCGAACAAATCTGTTGTCCACTTCATCATTTGAAAGTTTTCCTAAGAAGACTTGGACGCAACGTAAATCTCCTATCATTGCAAACGTACATTTTTCTCCTGTTTTAACTCCTTCGCCGTCTGCCATTCATGTTTTTTCTCCTGGTATTCCTTTGCCGTTCTCATCTTGCATCTGTCCATCTTAGATTGTTTCATCCGACCTCAGGTAAACTTAATACCATCAGTTCTTATTGGCATTACGCATGGCGATGGGAGGTCCATTATGTGATACCTCAAACGATGGTTATGGTGAAATAGTAATGTCGTTGTTGGCGAAAGAGGTGTATAAATTGTGGGTGAATTTGAATGAAGGCATTGTAAGATTTCACTTTTTCCCGGCGTATGATGGCGGTGAATTCTTCTCGGGTTTCCATCCGGGTGAGCTCCATCTCCATCGCTACCGACGTTTCGATAGAATCCTTTTCTATCGTCATCAGGGCCGATGACGATTTCTATCGTTCATACCATACACGCGAAATGAAGGCATTCATTTCGCGTGTATGGTTTCACGCACCAACGCTTGTCATTGTCGATTGCGTAAAACGTTATTCCAATTTGTAACCATGTATTTTCCATTTTTTATGTTATTATAAAATGTAACGCGAAAAAATGATCTGTTTATCGATGCGATGTTTAAGCCTTGTGGATTGGCCCTCGTTGGGGTTCCTCATGGTGACCGCACCGCGAAAACCGTGCTTAGAAAAATCTTATGAGAGGCATCCCCTTTACATGAAATGGTTTCATTGGATCAAGGAAAGAATAGGGTAGTTTCCTTCATCAATGAAAACGAAAGGCATTGATTGCGATTCGTTACCCACAATTAGTGTATTCATAGTATGCAAATTATTTGGTTTTAGAAATCCCAGTTTAGACGAATGGCAATGGTCAATTTTAACGTCATTTGAAAACGGTCAGATTGGCGCCCTTGCGATGCCAATCCACGTGACGTCACAGGGTCACATTTTCTATACGAGTAGATATGAGTTTTGCATCGTCTGAGATTACTAATGCGTGCATGAGGCACAGAGCTCAGGGAAACATGTCTTAATAATCACCTATTAAAACTGTCTAAGATCGGAAAGTTTTCTTCGTTTGATAGGGTATTAATAATCCGTATTTAAGCCAAGCGCTACCAGCTAGCAGGGAACTCTGCTACCTGCTATCAGCCTGCATCGTATCAGCGCTCAAAATCTCGCCCCACTTCATCTCACACAGCGACAGCAGGAACCAGACGTCGCACGTGGTTTTCCCAGCATTCATACTTAGCCGTCGCGTTTTCGCACGCTTGAAAATTTTCACTTTTCATTTAATCGCAAGAAATACATATCGTCAAAAAAATCTAAAAGCGTGAAATACGTACTCCAGGAGTAATAATCTTTCTATTTAGGCAGTAAAAAAATAATAGGAAACCTCCCTATTAATCTAGTTAGTATCCTTAGATTGAATGTTGTTGTTATAATTACGAGGCATGGCACGAGATATTGCCCGAAATCGTTCATAGAAGTCCGCGCACGCCATACAACTCTCGTATATATTGGGTTGTTCCTCTTGGTGTTGAACATGGCGTCAATCGTGAGTGTTGCCGGGCGGAGGGGAACTTGCCGGCCTGATGATCCGATTCTGGATTGACGGTGGTGCGTACCCTAGGTTGCGGTGCGTCTGTTTGGAGTGGTCCCTCCCTCCCCCCGTGAGCGAGCGAGAAGGGGTGATCACGCATGGTAACGGGACCCCCCTTCACCCCCTCCGGACGTGACTGACTCCTCAGGGCCTCGGTTCATTTCGCCGGCATCTGCCTCCGCCCCGCCGCGAGAAGTCTGGCTGTGTTCTTCCCCCCGCCCTCTTCCTCTGCGCGTGCTGCTGCTGCTCCCCTACGGACCCCTAGTAGTGTTTCTAGCGCACTCTCTTCCCCCCTTTTCCCCTGGATACGCTCGCAAGCACGATCGCTTTGCCGTGGTGACTGACTTCTCATTATACCACTCTTGTTTGCAAGCGAGTTTCGATGTACGGAAAATTTGTTTGTTACGGTGTTACTCACACTGCTCTTTTCCCTTTTTTTCGATTTTAAAATATCATTTTAAAAATTGTCATGTTCATAATAACCTGCAAGCTGCCTCTAGGATGTTTGGCAGGGGGTGAACTGTGACCAGCATGCAAAGGAAACCTCTCATGTCGAAGATATGGTCATTGAAAAATATTATTAAAAATAACTCGTGAACTATCATGCGGGTGGGTTGAGCATCCACCAATCTTGCGTCACTACAAGAAATACAAGACTATGGCACAAACTACACTTGCAAAGAAAGCTAGAATATGCTGACAGTCAGTTGGTCCATCCTAGGTATGATGGAATCTAAGAAAGGATTTGCTGCGGATAAACTGAAGTAAAGTAATACTGGAAGATGAGATAAGAAATCTTTCACGCATAAATTACGGAATTTCGACAAAAAGGAAAATTTTCATAATTTTTGTCTGGGTGGCCGCATTTTTAGGTTAACGTAGAAACGGTTGCACATATTGTCGGAAAGATCTCCATGGTGATAGATTCCGTTAACCCCCATCAGTGTCCCTGCCTTGTCCAGCTGTTCCTAACCCACTCTTCAAGATTCAGTCCGAATTCGGGTAGTTCACTGTTCAAACAGGTTTTCGTTGGAGTTTGCTTTTAAAATGCCTGAGGGGTGTATTTGTTCCTTGACCCTCAGATCTTCCGATACAGCTGACTCTCAGTTGAGTGGTGCCCGCACTATCTGAGCGCAGAGAATAACGAAAGAAATAAATGTCCTCCCGTCCTTCGCTAGTTAAACAAGAATTATTCGTTAGATATGGAGAGGGAGAGACTTTGGGTGTTAAGGATGACGGTCTGGCTCTTCTCGTTGCCTTCTTCCCCTCCACTACGAGCCCATTTTTCTGACTGATGATTTCGCGATCCCAGTACAGATCGACTTTTAAGTTCTGACTGCCGATCAAGCCTGAAATTTTGGCAGAAAATACTTTTTTGGTGGCAAAACACTACGAAAAAAGTAATTAAAAAATGTGAAAAATTAAGAGCAAATTTTTTTGATTTTTTGTTCTCTGCATGAGCTAGGAGGAGGTAATATATGTAGTAATTTTGTTAAATTACCAATTTTAGATCGAATTTTAGTCAGTGTAATCGGTAAGTGTAAGTTATTTTAAAGAATAGAATGTTGATCGTTTCTGCGCAGTACCTCCTCTGATAGATACTTTATCATCTCCTCGGAGCATACTCTTGTTGGTAGTCGATGCTTTTCCGTTTGAAGCATCGCATGTTGTTTGATTGTTTCTCTTCAGCGCGTGTCATCATCGCAGAAACGAGTACTCATAATTCTATCGCTGAGTCTGTTGTCTATATAATATCTCGTCTTGGAAATTTTTTTCGAACAGCAATTGTTGATCGTTTCTCCTTCTCCTTGGACGCGTTCTGACATGACGTTCCCGTCCGCTAGCGTTCTCTCTTCCTCCCCTCTCGCTGAAATTGAAAAGGCTGCTGCAGGGGGCTGTTGTGTGCCCCTGTGTGTGTGTGTGTGTGGGTTCTGTTGTCTCCATTGTTTTGATTCCTCGCCGACAGCAGCATCAGCAGCGGTAAGAGAAGGATGGGTCGGGAGTCAACAAGTAATGGACTACGTCACAGTTCGCCTTGCTCTCCGCAGCTCGCTCACCTGGGCCCCATGATGATCATGCAACTGGCTTCCGTCAGGGTTCGCGACGGAGAACGGCTGTAACATTTATCCGGGAGAGAGAGAATTTTGACGAGGTCTATGGAAACGGTTCACGGCTTGGATGGTCTGATCCCTGATGCACTTGCACCCTTTTTTCCTCTTTTTATGAGAAACTCCTTGCTGTCTTCCTCATTCCTCTTATCCTCAGAGGTATGCTTCGGCGTGATTCAGATCCAGACCTGCTCACGGAATATGATATTGAGGATGATAGGTTTTGGAAATGACTGCATTCTTGGAGAAGGGTCGAATATGAAATGATCTCTTCAACGGAACACATTATAGGAAATAAATCCTGTAATTAAACCGTATCATCTCATACTATTCTGCTGAATTAAAGAGAATGGAAAAAATATTGAAATGATGCAGAATTTTAAATTATGTTTTACTGTGACGTTGCGATATGTATTATCTCTCAAAACTAGAGCTGTTAAACTAGGGGTCTGCGAAAAAGCAGAGCGAATGAGCCCGAAATGAGTAGAAATGGCGCTTAGAAAATTTAATACGAAGAGGCTGGATTGAGGGGTATTATTTATTAAAATATAATTCGTATCCGGATTTTCCATTCTTCGTACATTTCCAGCAAGTATACTACCTAGGGGGCTGGTGTCCTTCAAAGAACTGCGTTCACATTCTTCAAGTGTTCCTTCTGGATTGCGATGTCGTAAAATTTGTCCTGCGGAAGTGTTTGTTGCCGATCTTTCAGTACGGTTGCGAAGGTCAGCGTTGGTGACCAGGCTTCTTTCTCTCTATCTCAGTTGTTTTCAGGTTGAAGGATCTTTCACATGATTTAGCGCTCATTAGTTTTCTATTACAATAAGTCTTTGGTTGGCTTCAGAACTTTCATTGGTTGACATTTTAAATTTGTACTTCTTAATTGTTTTCATTTGTCCTCGATGACTGAATGGGAATTATACGTTGCGTGAGAAAGGATACTTTGAATTCATTTTCATAGAAATTAAATGTCTCTTCTCCGAGATAATCTGATCCTTCCACCACCTCCTCAATAGCCTTTATACCCCCACGTAAATAGCCATCCTCGATGTCATCCCTACATCATCAGATTGAATTATGTTGGTTCGTCGTCATTTTTCGCTTCTCTAATTTCGTTATGGGGGAAAATTTCTTTCTTTTGCACCTGCCGAATGGCTAGGTTAATCATGTGATCATTAACATGGTAATTTATAGTGGTCTTGGATCAGAGATCAGAGGCGATTGAGTGTGTGAATATTTCGCGTCAAACCCGGATCCCAGGTTTAAAAATCGGTTTCATTGTCTTTCATGCTAATTTAATCCTTCCATCGTCTTCGAAACACCCTTTTTATCCTCTCTGAAGTAGCCTCGACGTATATTGCAGTCCCTGGAGTCCCCGTATGTGCGGCCTTTACTACCTCCTCAACCATAGCTTCTAGGTCCTTACGGCTAAGAAGCTGGTGTTGGAAACTATGGTAGAAATGAAGAATCTCTTTAGAGAAACCCAATATTAACTCACTGAACAAAACTCTGGTGGAATACCAGATATTTCCTCAACCATTATGTTTTCATGTGAAATTTCCATCACATACATAAGGATATATCTGTTATTTAACACGGCTATGCCGGTGTTTCTTTATGCCGGTGTTTCTTGTCTGTTTCCACACACTTTTATTTAAACCGACCATGGTTTCGGCAACTCGTGCTATTATCAAGGTATCGTCTATTCAGCTTACTAACCTGAATATCAAAGATTTCCACCGTATCACGCCGGACACTTTATCTTTTATTATGTAATGGCAATGGGATGAAGATCGAGTGGATGTAAAGTATAATTCACGTGAGAAATATTCGTTGCTCACCCGTATACATTTCTTACAAATCCGCTGCTCTCACTATCGCTCATCTTAATGCAGCCCTTCCACCTATCATGTTCGCCATGCCCTCGTAAATGGGCTGTGGTATTATTTCTCCGAAGTTAACATCAATACCGCCTTTTGGTATACTGCCTCGGTCAGGGCGTATGGATGCTGAAGGCGAGTGAAGTAGTCGATGTTCGGAACTTGGATAGAAATGGAGACTTCAAAAGGGAAAGATTCAGACCTATACTCGCTCATAGTAATATTTTATGAGAAATGTCCACGACTTCCTTAAGGAAATGAATGTTATGCATCGCAACTACCCTGCCGTGTTTCAGGTATGTTTTTTGACCAGTCCCCTTCCGTTTATGTTCGCATCCAAATCCACTTCTATGGCTATTTCTTCATAAACACTTATAGGGGTCATCTCTTCTTCGTCATCACTATTTATCATTTGATTTCGCGTAATATTACTAAATACATCTGCTTCTCATCACAATCCCCACAATTTCCTCATTTCCCAGGTCAGGGATGTGACCGTTTTAGGTTCTGCAGTGTCAAGGATCGAAAGCATGAGTGACTTCCACGACGATCCCGGTACTCTTGGTTGGAAGTCCGCTGCCGCTGGTGCTCTGTTCGCCTCCACCACCACACGCTAATCCCTGCCGCCCTTCCACCCTCTGCGTCTCCTCAATACCCTCTTTTCATCCCCTCTTAAATAGCCCTCCTCCATATCATCCCTCTCTCTCTCTCATTCTCGCTATCCCTCTTCTCTTCCTCTCCCTCACCTCCCCTCCATTCTCTCCTCTTCCTCTTTGCCTGAGCGCCTGATCAATACCGTGGCCGGTAGAGGGAAGCAGCTTGCTAGGGGAATGGGGGGAGGGTAGAAGAGAGAGAGAGAGAACTCCTCTCTCTCTCTCTCTCTCTCCCCCCCTCCTTCTCTCTCTCTATATATCTCTCCGCGACCTCTCTTAACCCTCCCCCCGTTTCGCTAACCCCCCCCTCCTTCGTCACCAGCCGCTCTCTCCCCCCCCTGGCCCACTCTGACGTGTACTTTCGGAGTCTCGCAGGTGGCAACAGCAAGGGTTGAGGGGGGAAGAGGGGTGGTGTTGGAGAGGGGCGGGAAGGGGTTCGGGGGGGCGTTGGGACAGGGGGATGCTTTAGTGTGTGCAAGGGCAAGCGGAGGAGGAGGAGGGAGGCTCTGAGGGGGGCGAGGAGGTTGGTTTTGGCGTGGTATGATGTTTGAAGGGGTGGTTGGTTGGAAAATGGTTGCTCAGCATCGGGCGTTTCGCTGCGAAGATGGCTGGCGGTTTTCTTCGTCGCTACACACTGTGTGTCAGCGGTTGTTCTTTGTATGGGTTTTTATTTCATAAAGAATTCCAGGATTACTCGTGTTATTTTTGAAATCATTTTCGTAGATTTCAGGATCCTCTTTATTTTTGGGAAATTCTCCTGATCTCCACCATTGTTTAGTGGTATCGTTATGGGCGTCATGCGAAGTCATGCCAACATGATGGGGCTTTAAGTCGAACTAGGGCGTTTCGCTGCGAAGATAGCTGGCGGTTTTCTTCGTCGCTCCTCACTGTGTTTCAGCGGTTGTTCCCTGTATGCGATTTTTGAAGGATCTGGTACTTTCCGGGCGAATCTTATTGATGAAGTCTTCACGGGAAATCAGCCGGGTCAAGATTGACATTGCTGTCAACGTTTCAATGGCCTTCACTGCCATTATCTTCTGGGCGAATGATGGACATGGTTAGTGCCGGGCTTATATACCCATTTGGGGCGGTCAAGTCGTCTGTGATTGGTCAGTTTTAGGTTGTCTTCCTCCTCTTAGCTTACTCATTCTTTTGATCATAGGATTCCACGATTCGCTGAGGTTGAAACCCGCGTCTCTTTTCATTTTATTATTTTCAATTCTTACTGACCAATCACAGACGACTTTACCGCCCCAAATGGGTATAAAAGCCCGCCACTAACCAGGTCCATCATTCGCCCTGAAGACGATGGCAGAGAAGGCCATTGAAACTTTGCCAGCAATGTCAATCTTGACCCGGCTCATTTCCCGTGAAGACTTCATCAATATGCGTTTTTTATTTCGTATAGTATTCCAGGATTACTCGTGTGATTTTTTTATCATTTTCGTAGACTTCAGGGTCCTCTTTATTTTTGGTAAATTCTCCTGATCTCCACCATTGTTTAGTGTTATCCTTTTGGGCGTCATGCAAAGCCAAAATGGGGCTGTAAGTCGAACTAGGAAGGCACGCGGATGCAGATTGCTCAGTTTTGATGTTACTTGTTCGTCTCCAAAGTATCATCTTAAAGTAAAAGTCTTCGTATGCAGCCAGATTAGTAAAACTCGACTTTCAATGAATTATGCATTAATAATGGGAATACATCTCACATAGTCTTGTCAGATAAATGAAATCCGATTGTTCCACCATTATGTGTTTTATTGTTTACTTAGAGCCAAATTAATATTACTTCCTATTCAAAGAATCGTTCATATAAAAAGTGAAATGCACCATAAATAATCTTTTGAATGATGGTAAATCTTATTTTATTATCAGTAGCTTTGAGATTTAATGGTAAAATTGTTTTTAATGTATGAAGTGAAATAGTGTCGCTTGCTGTACGGAAGACCATTGTGGTGAGCAAGGCCTGGTGTTGTTTTGTCGCCTCAGCGCTGTCACGTGGTAAATGATTGCCTAATATACTTATAAGGGCTTTTTATACGATCTGATCTCCGTTGATGTTGCTACACAATGATATCCACAATTTTTTCATCCCCTTCAAGAAAAGGAAAATTGCCGCTCGGGGTGGCCCATTGTTGCGTCCACGAAACTGCCGTTGGTGGCTCCAGCGGCCGCTGCGGTGTTTTTATCGCTCTTGATGAACTATAGTATACTTGATAATGACACCATGCTCGGTGATTAAATATGTTTCGGGGACGGTTGTGGCTGGGAAAGAGTGATGAGGTTCGTTGTCAGTAGGTAATGCGGTGAGGCAGGACAGGACCCCACCACGAATGATTGGCGCAGATGGAATCCATGTCTTGTGCTGATCCGAGCGTAGCTTAAGTTACAATAATGTGTACCGTGTTAATAGTCCCAGTTTATTTAAGTTTGCGACGCGGCAAGTCAGCTTAGTGCGTAAGAAATTGTGATGCGGTGCCGATAAATATAGATCATGCTGGCGATTTATTATTTGTTTTAGTCTGCGCTAGTTTTGAAATCAGCTTTAGGCATAATTACTTCCTTTACGTGCGTTATGTTAAACTAAAGTAACTATTCGAAAGAAGGGGGTTTGAATTATTAATCCAAATTATTTTTTAAATGTTTATATCCGGTAGACCATCTGACGTATTAATGCACATATTATTTTATTCCTTTTTAGGACGACTTATTCACATTCGCTTTTACCTACTCGTATAATTAGGGCAAGAGATTACGGCGTTATTCTGTTTGTTCCGTGGTTTAGTCATTTTACTTCTGTATACCGTATTGATATAAATTAATATACATTTCGGCTGTGGGTGTTCTCGTAATTGTCTTGTCCATGAGAGCGGGGTAAGGGCTCATCATTGGTTCATGAACTTATGGTTATGGCTCTCCGGCAAATCTAATGTGTCTCTACCGGTTGTTATCTTCTTTCCCGCTATCCAGTTCTCCTTAACAGTTCATTTGAAGCACACACAAGCAGTTCATGAGTTTGTTGACCGAAAACTTTACGTAACATCCTACGTTTGGAGAGAACTTAAAGTAAGGATTTAAATTTTGGTTGCGTTAGAAACTGCACGGTGTATATTCCCTTCCGAAGGGGATCGTCTTACACAGAAAGCGATTTCCCTTCTATTCGATCCGTAATTCCATGGAAAAATCTTCCATCTACAGACCTGGAACTGGAGCGTTTAGAAGAAGAAATCCGAAATTCAAATCCTGATGCGAAAGGCATTCTCGGATGCGAAAGGCATTCTCGGTTAAATAATTTTCCATTGAACATTTACTTATTTCGTCCGTTAGAAAAAGTCTGCGCCTGAATTGACGTCACGAAAACATGATTACCTGTTCTTTATCATTGCCTCTTCCTGCCCACATTCTAACCTGTGCTTTTGGATGGGTGACGGAATTTCGTTTCACGTCTCGGAGAGAGTATAACGGAGAGGCTAACTTTGCTGGCGGACTTGTTAGGGAATATTGAAAACTGGGGTATTGGCATTCCCATTATTTTTACCGGCTTATTATCTATCCAATGGGCTAACTTGTTGCCGTAGCGGAATAAGAAATTTGCATCAGCGGTCAACATAGTTTCACAGTCCTTACTGGCTGGGTACCTACCACAATGAAGCCTTAAAATATAGGGATTTCACCCCTTCAGCCCCCTTTGCGAGCTCCGACCATTACGATTTCTCTCCGATGGAGACGCGAGTATTACTTCTCGATTAATCTGTATTTTCCGCGTTGACTCTGTTATATGCGAACTGTAGAAAAAGGATCTTTCGGAAGCAGTTTGGTGGAATTGATTAATTTGAATATTGTCAAGGACAGCATTGAAATTATATGGTGAAATAACAATTTTCTCCAAAGCGACTCATTTCGTTTGATAACACAATGTTAGAGAAACTTCTAAAATTGCATCTTGCATGCACTTCTAATCTTGCATGAACAGCAATGCGCGTCATGGGCGAGGAAATAATTATTTCCCTGTAAATTTGAGTTGCTTTTGAATAATTACATTCACTGGGGTATAGAGTTAATACTATCCACCATTACTATCATCTAAAGAAGTGAGCCTCGTCCATTCAGGGGTGTGGTTTTGCTTCTCTCTTCAAATCCACGTGTGGTTTCCATTATATAGTGGATAGTTTCGTTTCCATGGAATATTTTCGAATAAATCGATATGAAGTAAACATTCCTAGTTTGCTTCGTCTTGAGTGTTTCGTATCTATCCAATGAGCAGAGAGAAAGAATATTCGGTCTTGGAAGATAATAGCAGTAATCAGTTGATTAGTTGATGACAAATCAGCAAAAGTTTTGGTGGTAATACAGTGCGATCTCGGTAACCTGACACTGACGCAGCCGTGGCACACCCGGATTATCGGAAACGATGGAATATTGGACGCGTACAGGAAACAAGGACAATTCACAGAAAGCTTTTAAAGGTATAATTTTGCAATTAAATAAATATAGTGACGCTAACTCTCCGTATTGCCTAAGATGTGAGTCAAGGTAGGTAAATTAGTAATAACGATTATGGTATATAAAGACAGAATAAACCCTGGACACCACTGTGACTCCGTAAAGAGCATTTATTTTCCCGATCCTGTGGGTAACGTAATAAAAATTCTTGCAAATGATTAAATTGATTTTTCAGGAGAAAAATCTGTAAGTCGTATTTTTACGACCTAATAATTGGTGGATGTTGTGTCGGGGAAATAACTGTATTCTGACTGCTAACGTGGGCTCCGTAGTCGAGGCGATGCACACATGGTTGAGCGAGTAATATGAGTTGGGAATCTCCTGTAAGGGCGAGTTAGCGGAGGTCTTCCCAGCGACGTTACGTCTCTCTCTCCTGACGATGAGCGCCCCCTCGCTCTCTCTTCAGTTCGTCATTTTCTCTCTCTCTCCCCCTTTAGTTTCGGCGTTTCATCCCTCGCGCACCCCTCCACGTCCCGGGGAAAGCGTTTGTTGCCGGGCTCTCCTCCTCGCGAGGATCTCCTTCCCCTCCTCGCCTCTGCCAATCCCTCTCCCCACCCGAACGGCCTTTAAGAGGAGGGAGAGATCATCTCAGATACTTAAAAAACATACCGGGTTTGAGGGGCTGAATGCGTGGAATCAAAAAGCGATGGGGTTGTATAGAGATGGGATATTCTTTGCCTCCCCTGCCATACGAGTCAACCAGCTCTCTCTCTCTCTCAATATTACGTACACATATCTTCTTCTTCTTTGGAATCATGTTTTGAAGGCTCCCGCACTCTCATTATGCTCTGTCAATTTTTTTAATCATAATTATTTTCACGTCATTTAATTGGGGTGTGGTATATTTATATATACAAGAATTGCCATGAGAAAAAATTCCCCTGGACCGGGAATCGAACCACGGACCTTTGGCTTTCCCGGGCCACTGCGCAGACCACTACGCTATCCAGGTTCTTTAATTCTCATGGCAATTATACCGAGGCTCATGGTACTAGGTGTTAGGCCCTCGCGGTCCATCAAGGATGGCAACGCGAGGGAGAAGGACTTCCAAGAAGCCACAACCGGTTGAGAGCCTCAAACCTGCGCTAAAGCCGCGCAAAGCGGTATGTGTAATATTTCTGAACCTGCCGCGTGAACGGCGGCGAAATATACAAGAATTGCCATGAGAAAAAATTCCCCTGGACCGGGAATAACTAACACCTAGTACCATGAGCCTCGGTATAATTGCCATGAGAATTAAAGAACCTGGATAGCGTAGTGGTCTGCGCAGTGGCCCGGAAAGCCAAAGGTCCGTGGTTCGATTCCCCTGGACCGGTCCAGGGGAATTTTTTCTCATGGCAATTCTTGTATATTTCGCCGCCGTTCACGCGGCAGGTTCAGAAATATTACACGTATATTTATATGTTTATTTATGACCAGTACATGCAGGACTAAGGAGGTATTTCTTACCAGCCTCAGAATTAATATATTAAAGGATGCCTGGGGCCAAGATTATAATGGCATACTACGAGATCACTTAATGGATCTGATGGGACTGAAGATTAGCATAATGCAACGATGGCGGTTAGTTTTCGTGCTTTCTTCTCGATTGGAAACTTTTTTTCCATTATGTTGAATGTTCACGGAGAAGATGAAACATCATGATCTCTAATAAATTTTTCTATGAGTTATTTGCTGGCTGATTCCATTTTCCATGATAGTACCGAAGTTGGGGCCATAATGTAGGCCTCGGCTTTTGGTCAGTGCGCAGTCCCCTTGCTCTTAGATCTTGAATTATTGTTTTCTTTATGGTTGGCCTTAAATGCCGCAGTAGTGAAAGGGGCGTGTCTGTTCACGCAGATGATCTTTCCTGTTTTTGCCGTTTTTCGCCGTTCGATGGGTGTCATAAGAAGCTATGATGGATTCACGTGGCACCCATCTCCTATGTCGTCTCTTGTCTACTCAACTCTGTCTTTCATCCGCCTCGCCCTCCAAGGTCCTCCCTTCGAACCCCCTCTGGCCCCTTCTCGTCTTTCTTTATCCTCGCGAGGGTCATCATTATAAATTTTCCCCTTCCTCTCATTGTGCCCCCTCCCTCGGGGCTCGTTTTTTAAACATCCCCTCTCTCCCCTCCCTTTCTCTCTTCCTTTCTTTCGTGTGGGAATTTTTATTCTTGTTTACTCCCTTTTTCTTCGGCCATCTCCTTTTCACCACCCCCGCTAAACCTCCCCCTCGCTTCTTTCACTCACCTTATCGTGGTAATGTGTTGTTGGCGAGGCTGTTTTCATTTTCCTCCTGCAGAAAATCGAAAAAAAAAATTGTGCGTATGCATATTTATACCTTTATCTCATTCCCTCCTCCTGCTTATGTTTTCCTTTGTTGCTAAGGGAGGGATCTCATCGCGGAAGAGAGTTTTCTTCGAGGTGTTGACGCGCCTTTAAAAGCAGGTGATTTAGGGGTTGGAGTGTTTTCCTTGCTTGCTTCTCCGTATCCTCAGCCAAAATGGCCAAGCGTCCGCCAATCCTATTTTATTGGAGATTGCGATAGAGTTGGAAAAATGGAAAGACTCTTATTTTTCCGTTTTTCAATCTGTCGCCTACTTTTCGAGGCAATCGCGGGTGGAGAAAATCCACCTCAATCGTTTCACCACTACTCTGCGGCCTCCTCGTGCCTGGTTCATTGTTGTTTAGACTCTTGTCAGCGACACCTTCCCTCAGTGACAGGCTTTCTCTGAACGAGAGAAATCAATCAGAGCACTCTTGACGTCACCAACTCATCGAAAGTGGGCTGCAACTTCATAGCTCAATCTGTATAGCTCTCCCAGCCATTTATCGATCCTCATGCGTTTGGTCTGTTGTGATTTTAGCTAAGGTCGTACATTTATTCGCGGAAATGTGGGCGTTGAAAACATACTTTTTTAGATTGATCTATTCTCTAAGTTTGATATTGAACTCGACATTAGTATTTAATCCTGGCGAAGATTTTGTGTAGGTATTTGAGGGGCTATTGTTGCCCAATTTCTTCGGTCTACCAAGTGCTTTTATGTTTTAGTCTACGTGCCATATTCATTTTCGTATAACTTCTAATTCACCTTTCACAAGCGGATTAAACTGTAATTTTTTTTTTCAGGTGAATAAGTCTAGGTTATCTACATACAAGCACCCATTTGGCGTGGTTTTTTAAGTTAAAATATTTTATCGGAACGATATAATTTTTATATCCACCCGAATGCGATTGAAATCACGCAATTTTAGGCTGTTGAACGTGAGCAATATATATTTTTTTCATTTTCATTTCTCGTTTATGGGATATTTTATCAGTAGACAATGGCATTATTAGCCATCACCGCCATTTCAGTATCGTTAGATTTGTTTTTGGTCATATGTTTTCGTGTCATTTTCATTGTTCTTATTCGGCCGGAGACCCGAAACGTAGACTTATGGATTCATCTGGTTAAGCAGCTCTTTTCGCAGACAACCTTATTAAAAATTCAGAGAGTACATCCAACTGTAGAGCTGTAGTACGACCTTTCGTTATGTCTCTTATTTTTAAGTTTTGCGTCGCCGCACGTGAGCTATTCTCTAATGCCAGACTTCTAGCGGAGGTAATTATTTCTCGTCCAGAACTATTAATTACTGGCCAGCAGTGGGCATGATCCAGTTTTAATTGTCAATCAGAAGTTATATAATGCTTAAACTTTTATGTGGTCTCTTTTGGGAGGAATCCAATGTATACATATTTTTCGCGGAGTTGGGTAAAAAGTAGCCGGGGAGGGTGGGGGATGAAATTCTTGAAGAAAAAACAGTTTCCCTAAAACTCTCCCGATCTCTCTCGAAGCCATTAAAAGTAGTTCTCTTTTTAAAAAAAAATAACGATTTCCTTCCCCCATCTAATTAATTTTTGCACTCTCTTCCCCTCATTTTCCCCTTCCGCGCTCAATCTGATGGCTTCAAATGAATTCTGATGTGGACATTATATATGAGCTATTGTTTGGGGAGTTCTTTGACGTCAGTCTGTAACCGTCTCCCCCCCCTCCCCCTTCCCGTTAAACGGGCGTTTTCCAACCCCGCTCCCCCATCCTCCTCATCCCACCTGTTCTCCCCCAACCCTCGCCCACGCCTCCCCCGCCTTTTTCTCTTGGGGTGTGGGTGGGGGTGACTCCAGCATCTTTCCGACTTCTCTCTCTTTCTCTCTCTCTCTCCCTCGGGCAGTCCTTCCCATCTCCTTCCCCTCAATCCCTCTCCTCCTATATTCCCGACTCAAATTAATTTTTAAGGCCATATAGTGAGTGCCTTCGTTGTATCCTTTCGACCGCTAAGGCAATCAGTTACGATTTTGAGTCTCGCCTAATGTTAGTTCCACGTCGTCGCTCAAGCTTGAAGTTCGCTAGACCCACCTTCCCCTCCGCCTCCTTCCTTCCCCCCCACCCCCGCTTTTCCCCTTACACCCCACCCCCTGACTTGTCCTTTTCCGTGTTCTCCCCCTCACCTTATCCGTGACTTTCCTCTTTTCACTTTCTCTTTTTCGGTTTTTTCGACATATCTATCTCTCTCTCTCTCTCTTCCTGCGTTTCTCCTCCTCTTTTGGCAAGTCATGAGATTTTTTAGAAAATAATTAGAATTGGGGTACGCGAGGATCGCATGATTCTGTCATATAATATCGTTTCGAGATTCGATCGAAATCCTTTGATTGTGCTGGAAGAGTGAAAATAATGTAAAATGAAGAGGAAAGTGTGTAAAGCTTTGAGTAATACGTTATTTCTTGCCGAAATAAGAGTGCTGGTCATGCGGTAGGTCTTTTCTAGTGACTGGAACTTTATAATTCATTTCCTGATGAAACATTAGGAGTTATTTCACTAGAGAAGCTACGAATAGTTCAAATCTACCAATTAGCCGAAGATTTGAATTGAATGAAGTGCTTTTGAAATAAGATAAGACTTTTGGATTGGGTGAAGAAATAATTTACTTTGAATTCGAAATTCGCTTTCGATTAGAAAGATTTATTCATTTGTGGTTTCGGCGTACCACTAATTGATTGTTTTTTCTCTATATTGTCCAAATTACCGTATAGCGTGCATGAGGTTCTCTGGTAAGTAAGCCTTAGCATCTATTTCATTGCATTTCAATAGCTGGCGACTCATTTTATTCTTCCCCCTAAGAGATAGCTTGGTTCGTTGCACACGTGACAGTTACCAGTAGAATGGAAAATAATTCCATTCTAGTCTCGTCTACGCTAGCCTCCGATGATGAAAGGCGTCTCGGGATCCGCAGATGAGCATCCCCTTCGACGGACATATGAGCCCTTCGTGTACTTCACGGGAGCAAGGTTCTATTGGAAATCAACAGCCGCTGTGATTTGAACGTGGGGTGGGACCCTCCGTTCTACACGCGCACCTCAGTTCGACGAAGACTATCTATCACTCGGTACCCAGCGCGCCTTTTCATATTGTGATACCGCGTGTTTAATCTATTGTATTTTGGATTTGATATCGTGAACTCGCGAGCCTGTACCCAAGCGCTTATACTCATCTCGTCTTTTCCATGTGCATGATGCAGCTCCATTACTGAAGACATTTAAATGACCTCCTATGTGATGGAGCGGTCCAGGTTTAATATTGTTTGGTTGCTGATCAAAATTAAGGGTACATACATGATTACGCCGGGTTAGTTGCATCTAAAACAATGCTAAGCGGATTACATGTTTTTAAGTTTCCCGCACCTATCAAAATCCTTCATGTTGTAGTGTGTTTCGAGCAGTATCCCTTACTGGCCTAAAATATTCTTTGTCATCCTTAATGTGACGGTCTTTTTCAGTGTCCATACTTCTAAGCTAAGCGCGTGGTGAAGCCAAGTGGATTTTAACCTACCCTCTTCGTATCCAAGTTTTTATCGAACATTGTATTGGATATAATGAATCATATCGATCTAATCGCGTTGAAATTAAGGCGTAGAATGAATTCGAAATTCATCATCTCTGGTCAACAATCCTATGATTGGTTTGACGCAGCTCACCACTCAGTTCTCCTATCAGCTAATCTTTTCACACCTACGCATTTCTTCTCTTTCACATCCTTTACTTCGGAGAAAGCAAGGATTGAGGCCTTCGAAATGTGGTGCTACAGAAGAATGATGAATTCGAAATTAAGCCCTGAAATTCTTCGTATGAAAGAGCTTTTATTCCAGAATTGCTGTCTGACGGTTCTCCTTCACTGGACCACCTCTTCTGTGGAATTGCATCATCGTATTCGGTGTCTCTCAGCTTGGCTATTTGAGTGAAACGTTTAAGATATCGGTCGCTCGCGGAAGGAGGGGAAATCGCTAGGTTCGGGAGCGCTAGATTCCGACGGAGCGCGCGCTCTTTTTTCAATGCAAAAAGGTTTTAAATGCTCACGGAATATTGTTTTTTTTTCTACGGTCATGAATGAGCAATTAGCGTGTTGTGTATCTGTGCTCTCCCGTGTTTACCGCGAATGCTTTAATTTGCGATCGGCGAACCTCTCCTGCCCACTGTGGCCGTGCCTTGCGCGGTACTTCAATCTCCCGTTGTCGTCCCAGTTTTGACGAACGTTTGGAGGCCTGTAATTTGTATTGCATTCTTCGTAATCATTCACTCTTATTTTTTCCCAAGGTTAGATGGTGAGGTATGTGTTGACTGCCTTTTGACAGCTTCTGTTTTTGTTCTCAAAAACTGAGACGAAATAGGGCTGATTCATAGATAAATCGTGCCCGATATATTTTTATTTTATTGGTTGATGTATGGTCGAAAGAATTCCTTATCCGTTGAAAACTGTGTATCTGTGAAGTCGTATGAAAAAAACAACTCTCTTATCGCCTCTCTCTCTCTCCTAATTCGTTGTCCTTCCATTGCTTGAAATAACCATTACGATTTTCTTCCTTTGTATATTGATTGTTGACCTATGAGTATCCTTTTTCTGTTGTATGCCAACACTTACGTAACACCTTGCTAGCTAAGCCTGGCTGTTTGGTTGAGTGAGAATTTTCACCAACGTGGACTTAGGAGATTTGATAGGCCATAAAAAGGCTAGCTTCGCTAGTCAATAGTTGAACTGTGGAGATTTTTATGAACCGAAAGTCAAAATCGATGAGTAATGAAGATAATAATAAAATCCAAATGAAGGAAAGGAGGCATTAAATGTCTTCGATCATCGTTGTTGAAGAAGCAAACCTTTCAATACCTAAATTCATTTCGCAACTTTTTTTCCTGGATAGTCAGTGGAAAGGATGGCGCCGTAAGTATTCGCCTTTTGCGATTTCTTCCGCATTCGTATTCCTGCCTTCCGTAATACGGCGAAGTAATATTCTGGTGTAGGTATGCATCCTCTCTCTTGTAGCATTACACATTTGATTTAACCGCTTTGATGCCTCATAATAGTATCATCGCCCATCGCGTTTTGTCCTTGAAAAACGTGCCACCCACTCCGTGCCACTGAAGCCTCTGTCGTTCCCACACGTGAGGGTGTCGGGAGCGTGTCTCCTTGGCACATTTACCGAGGCATCTAAACGGAGGCTTAACTCCCTTGCTTGTGGTGCCATTGTCATCCCTGCAACTTTTCTCTCCTTTTCACGCCGCTCGTCTCTTCTCCTCGACTTGCCGCACCCCCGACGCTTCGGCCTCTTCGACACCTTTCGCTCCCGCGTCGTCGCGCCAATTTCCAAGAATTCTCACCCGGCATGATTTCAACCACGATGAATAACCCGGGATTAGGGCGCGGGGGGTGTATATCACCCAATGGTCCTTCTTTATTGAATAAGAATAATTATTAATATCAATTTAATTCCTAGCACAAAAAATTCGGCGAATATAGCATAAATATATCATTCCAAGGAAAGAGAAAAAAAAATGTTTTCTTTTGGGTGTCGATGACACCCCACGCGCCTTCTGATGTTACATTTCGCCACGCGCCCTCTCCTGGGATAATTTTGAGTTGTCTTCCACCCTGTGTTTTTTTCATTGCTCTCATTTCTCCGTTTGTCCCTGACAGAATGTTGTTTTGTCGAAATAAAAAAGAATCGGCAATATTAGTGACTCGATAGTAATCGATATCCCATAATTTAAGTCTCTGGGATTATGACCTCCACTCGTGTGTCTCCGTGTTACGTCCTTGAAGTAAAAACGAGGACCATTTTTCATGCCTTTTTATTAGATCATAAGTTGACCAATTACTTCGGTGATATGTGAATATGCAGTGCGACCGATCTACTGCACGCCTTTCAACGGAACTAGATTGTTGAGGCCACATAAGTATTGTATTTTGATTTTTAAGTACGTTTTTCTCCATCCTTCAAGCAAAAAAACCTAATACGGCATTTTATGCCATAATAAAGATTGTGAACGTTGATTGAGAAAAGTTGAGTTCCATCTCCCCTGTGAATTTTCGATTGCAGTTCATAAAAGTTGTGTATGGAAAGTCATGGAACATCAGGGAACATAATCAAATGAGTCCGAAAAATCTTATTTGCTATTCAAATCAAATAGCATCCTTTCCCTCATCCTCTTACTTATCGATATAATATTTGGATATGTGGACATCCTATCCCCAACATACCATTCCCGCGGTGGTCCAAAACAAAAAAGGAGTTTATTTTTATTCCACGAATTACTTATTTTTTAAAGGCTATCGTTTAACTATTCTCAATCATGTTTTTATCTCCCGTAAAGAATAATAATATGTAAAATACATCCTAGCGAGAAAACTGAAAAATTGCAAAGAAAAAGTCTTGAAAATAAACAAATGACAGGGAATTTGTGTTTTAGATACTCGAGTTGCCTCCGTACACATCGAAACGTCATACAAATACGATAAACAGCACAAAATGAATGTTTGTTATGGCTACCTAAAATATTTATTAAGTAATTTACCATTAGTTAGCAACGTAATTCCGAGCCACACTCGTGGGTGGCATTTGATATATTTTGCTCATTCTTCTCAATCACCCTTGTTGTTTTGAGGCGCCTGCCGTTGGCTGGCGCCACCTACACGATTGTCTCCGTCGGATGCGAGTCGGCCTGCTTACGATTCCCGTCTCGCAACCCGTTAGCTGTTTTATGCCTCGTATTTATTTTTCCTCCGTTTTTTCCCTCATCCTTGTGTTTTTTATCTATTTCCTCCCCACTTAGAAATTTTGAAATTCAGAGCGCAGCGCGCGTTGTCGCAATGCACATTGGGAGATCACCGCCCCGCTTAAACGAGAGCCATCGGCCCTTAATTGATCTATTTAATGACGTCGTCCCCGTTTCAGTGGACTCTGCAAGTGGTCCATTCATCCCTCGTGTATGGCGGAGAATGTGCCGTGCCCTTCACGGTATCAAGCCCTCTTCTCCCATTCCTTGTCGATTGTCTTTTTTTTTAAACGAGTATTTATTTTTTTCGTGTGTTCGAATTCCCTCGTTCCTCTCTCCGTCCGTCGTTGCAATTTTTCAATCGCACCGCATCATGTCGCCCTAATGATGCTGTTGATTTGGTTTATGGGTTTTTGCCGTACGTGCCGCATCCAGGGTAGCTACACCCTTTACTCTTAGGAGACTAATTAAGATAAATTTTTATAAGAAGTTTTGGTTAAGAAAATTTTGTTGGTTTTTTTTCGTCCATTTATCCCGAGAATTCATCCATTTCAAGTTGTGTCAGTTCTCTTTAGTGTATTGTGCCGAAAGTTTCGGAATTTGGTGTAATATGCTGAGAAGTGTTCACGGGTATCGCAGTTTGAATCCATATGTTCCTCTCTCATGTTGCAATCTTTCAGTTTCCCTCTTTTTATGTCGCAATAAATGATGATGTCGGGTTGGTTCATGGCTATATTTGCCGCTGTTCCAGGTACCCCCTTTCCAGTGTTGAGGCTAAGTCATTTGTATGAATCAGTTATTGCTTGTCATTGAGTATTATTTTCATGGGCTGCGTTCTGTTTCTGTTGTATCGTATCTCAATCTTGTTTCCAATCGTCTCTTACCTGAACGAGGTGAGTGGAGTTTGTGTTTTCGATTTCAGTTGCAATCACGAGTTTTTTGCGGCTCCAATCCCCTGATTTCTCCGTGACGATGATTTTTTTAGTCGCCTTATTTCATGCCGCATTTGTGGCGATGTAGTTCGTGGGTTTTTTCCGCAAGCGCTCTTTTCAAGACACCCTCTTGCTTGTTTTGAGAGGATATGTAGACTTACTTAGAGCTTGTTTAGAGGCTTGCCTCTGATGCAGTTTAATGTCATTTTATAGCCTAGGGCATTGTCGTTCATGGGCTGCGTTTGCTGTTGTAGCTTTCATTCTAGTTCGAGACGGTCACTTTGCTCGACCAGAGTTGGTGTTTTATCCGTTGAAAATGTTTTTACTAGTTGAGAATGACTTCATTCCTCTCATTCTTTCAATTATGTTGAGCGATATTTTTATCGTAAGAAAATAACGTGAATGGAATCTTTGTGGCAGCCTTTTCTCTCCTTTTTGACAGCGCGACAACGATGAACAGTTAGTTAATGCTTATGGACATGATTTAGAACGGTAGACTCATTATCACAGAAACAAACTCACTTTATGACGGATTATTTTAATGAAATTTCTTTCATTATATATGAAGAAATATTTACAATATTTCGCCTGATTCTGATGTTCACATAATCAGTTAATTTCTTTATTTTGCGAGTGGGTTTGCTATTTTTTTTCTCGAAAAGTCTTGAAAAAATTAGCATATTTTTGCGTGTCGGTTGACTGCTTAATTCTTCTATATAGTGCGGCGAATGACTTATTCAAATCAGAGACGTGTTTGGGGAATCTTTCTCGGGTGATTTAGTTCAGCTCGCCTCTTTATGCGCTTTTACTTTCCGTGAGTGGGGAGGGGGGGGGGGGGGGGAGTTAAACTGTCCATTAAGCGAAGCATTTGCGAGCGCCCTCTTGTGATAATTATGCCGACCATATTCTCGACGCCGCTGAAGAGAGAAGCAAGCGGGCTATTTTTATGATGCGCCGTGTCCTCGCATTTTGTTTTCACCTCGCTCGCTTTATCGCCGGACACACCGAAGCGAGCCCATCTCCCGTTTAACCTCGCTCGCCCTCCTCGGTTTCCTATCTGTTCCATATAATCCTTGTGTTCAGAGTTTATCGGAGATGTATGCATCTCAGTCCCGCTGTATTTTTTTCCATGTTCATAACTTGGTGCTATCATATTGATAATTTCAGGGTACACGCTTATTAAAATTTTATTGAAATTTTAAAAATCTCCTTTCCAAAAAAATGTTCACAGTATTTTCTCATGTATGATTTTATTATCTAAATGAGACATTGCAATATTTCCACGGGATTTATTTGAACACGGCGCGAACAGCATTATCAAATGCATCACGTGCCTTGGAGTTCTTCCTTAAACATATCTTAGTCCTTAAGGAGAGGGTGTAAGGATGAGGATGGGATTTGGGTGTCAGAAGTGGAGCCACTGAAGGGAGTGGGAGAAAGGGCCGTTTTTTTAGGGACTCGGTAGAGGAGTGGGGGTGGGGAGAGAAAGGTTCCAGGGTGAGGGTACAACGTGCGCCTATAATGCCTCATTTTACTAATATTAAGTTATGAACATTCACTACATTGTGCCGCATATCATGCCAGATATTTTTTTATTTCCGAGATACGGGAAATGTTGACAATGGTCCACTCTCTTTACCCTGAATATTTCATGATGATAGCCTAAGTTTTTTAATGTGTTGGTAATAATTGACCGAAGGACAAAAAGGCAAAGTCGGGAGTGGCTGCGAGGGAGGTATTCGTCCTCTTTTTAGAGGGCATGTCTTTTTTTCTTGACATTTGCCATGTTTATAACTTATGATATAGTTTGTGATGAAACTGGAACTGGTCATACTTATGTAATACGTTGTCAACCAACTAAGATTTCGGCTACTCTGTGCCACTTACATGTCAAATTCCGAAACCCTGGTAAGTTTTTGTATTCAATAGAGTGTTACCGTTTTTCGTTTAATCAATATTGCGCTACAACTTATTCCTCAAAATTACTCCAGGAATAATTCCTACTATATGATATCAATTTAAAATATAGATTTCAAGGAATGTATATTTGAACCCTGTTAAAATTCCCCTGTCCCTCAAATTTGATCTTATTAACTCAGAATTTTCTCCGAGGTAAAATTTTTATACTTGAGACGAAGAGGGTTGTGGTAAGTGATCCACTCGGTACACCCTGAAATTTTCAATATTGTTAGCGTAAGTTATAATATCAAATAATACTACTACCTCGTTGTGTTATCTTCAAATTTCATGAATACCTCGTGAAGTAGTGAATTTGGTTCGTATCCGTCGAAATAAATAACTTAAGGCAGACATACTCGATCATTTAATCGCATTTCTTCGAGTGCGCCGAACCTTGCGTTCGTTTTTTTTGTTGCACTCCTCTTTTCGTTCGCTCTATGAAAAATGATTAAGGAGCGTCACGGTTGCACTCGGGATGGCCAAGGGTGGGTGTCTGCAGCTGAGGTGGGCGTGATTTGGCGCCCGTCAGCCCGTGACGGGTTTTAAACCGTCGACGTGTCTTGCGCGCGCACTCAGCCCGACAACTACGTACTCCCTATGCACCTGCTGCTGCCGTCCGCCGCCTCTTGCCTCCTTCCCACCCCCTCCACCCATCCGGCAAATCCTTACCGCCCCACCCCACCCCCTTATAAACCCTCTCTCCCTCTTTGCTCGACTCCTGCACCAAACCTTCTTCCCGTCAAGGCCTCTCTACTCCCGCAATTCCTATTCCCTTTGTGTCACCCGCCCCCCCCCCCCGCTCCTCTTCTCACCTATTGAAGCGTTTCCTCGACAATTTCGCTTGAAGTTTTCGCCAAGTCATGTTCCGTTGGGGAGGGGTGGAGGTAGGTTGCCCTCTCTCCCCGGACTGGCCCACCTCAACTCGCACTCGTCAACTCGCCACACACACAGAGATAGAGAGAAAAATTGGCGCATAACACGACACATAACATCGTACAATTTCCGTAAAATAAAATCGATGCAATATTGCTTCTTTTCGGTAAATGAGATGCATCGACAATCGTGCAGTTTTTCAGAATAAACTCTAATGCAATCGTGATATGCTACAAAAAATATGAAATTTATGCAAACCTTCACGTTTTAACTGAACTATTCACGCAATCCTGCAATTTTTGCGGAAAAATTTAATTCGCTCGTGATTTCAAAGCCCGCGGAGGGCTATTATGCGGCCGGCCCGTTCACTCGTTTCAAGTAGCGCGTGATTCTCATTTGCTATCCGGCCCGCGGGGCGATTCGGAACTTGGAATGCGGCCCCCTTGGCCTAGAGAATTGCGAATTGCTGAAGATTCATGGTTTGATTCCTCGGTTTAAGTAAATTTCATTCTTTGGGCTATCCTCGTTATAAATTTCAGAATGAACAGTGTTCACTCTATTTCGCGAGAATCCTCTGATTTTGATTTTTTCAGTAAATCAGTAGACTTGTAAACTCGTCTCTTCTTTCACGGGAAAGTGATAGTTGTGCGCGAAAATAGTGTCTTTGAATTCAATTGCAAATAGCGTCGAGATCGTCTCAGGTCAAGTTGGTTCTGCCGTAAAATGACGATCGCTCGTTGCTATTCTCATAGCAGTCATTTTTGCCTCCTAATTTGAATAAAAGTTCCACGTCAGGTATTAAATATCCGGAGAAGTATAACGAAAAAAAGGAAAGTTATTCGATCCAAATTTAAGATTTTTATGTGTGAATGAATAAAATAAATGCACTGAGATGAACGAATTTTTTTGCAGCAAACCTTTGTAATTATATTGAATTTTTATTTTTTCGCTATTAATATTGGGATGAGGGGTATTATTTGTGGGTTGGAGTATTAATATAATTCTCGTTGTAGTCGTATTGAAATCAATGATGCCATTTTTGCTGTCGAAAGCGGAACGTAACTGAAGGTCGTGTTCTCTTATTTGTATGTATACAAGTCCGTGTTATCCTTGCGCTTGCACAAAAGCCATTCTTGGGAGAGTTTTCTTTGAAGATACGTAACGTTCGTTTTTCATAATTCGCCTCGTAATGTTTGAGCCGGAAGCGGCAGAATCGGAGAGAATGTACCGCTGGCCTAGATCCCGTCTCCGTCGCGTTGAAA
This sequence comes from Ischnura elegans, assembly GCF_921293095.1. Classification (NCBI taxonomy): domain Eukaryota; kingdom Metazoa; phylum Arthropoda; class Insecta; order Odonata; family Coenagrionidae; genus Ischnura; species Ischnura elegans. The sequence continues at coordinate 12,356,771 of NC_060247.1, read as the reverse complement.
TATTCGCCGCTGTCGCTGTGTACGTCTCTTCTCTGGCAGTCGGTCCCAGGCGTCGTCAACACTCTTCCCGTTGCGATGGTTCATAAAGAGAATTTTGAAAGTCATTAAGGGGGCTGGTCGAGGGGAGAAATTGTGTTTCAGGGTGATGCGTAAGAAATTCCTATTCGTTTGCCCTTCGTCATAGCTCTCTCGCGAGCCTTGCGAAATATCGCCCATGCATAATACAATTGGCGTCGGAGCATTTCTTGGAAATTGTTTCCATGTGGCCGCTTCGCTGCCTCGCGGGAGGCGTCAATGAGGCGCCCCCACCCCATTCCTTCCGTTTGTTCTGCTCGATTGTCATACGTCCGTCTCGCGACGACAAAAACCTGTCCTTTTAATGTTTACGGCCGCTTGATATTTCCCTGAAATTCCCGCGGTCGCGAGTAACGATTTAATTTTGCTTGCATGACTCGACTACATCAGCATCATCGTCCTCGGGTTGACTCGAAGCGGATGTGATCACACCGACGGTGTTTGAATATCCCACGTGCGCGATTATCCCGCTGACGTTTCGCGCCGAGTGCTTTGAGCACCTGCTTCCCCGGCATGTGCTATCGGGGATGGTTCCTCTCATCTGGTGGGGTCAGCCGACCGATTCCAATTGGCCTCGCGCGTGTGCTCTCTGTCGGCTCGCAAAACCCATTACAGACCACTCGTATTATGAGAACATCAACTCGTGAGTACGCATAGATATCAATGAATGTTGAAATGCAGCGAAGAGTTCTATTTAAATAAGTTCGACTGATTCAGGCGCGATGTAGTGGAAGTACGACATATTGAAATGAGAGGTAGTTTCACCTTTCCGCAATAATTTGATTCGTACGACCAGTCCAGATGATTGCTTGTACCAGATGGTGGCTCTGGGAGCCAAAACGCGTCGTTGGCGTTAAATTATTGTGTAAAAGTGCAACTGCCCTTTATTCAATTGCATTAGTGTTCTGTTATCTAACAGTGGAACTGTAGTTGTAAAAAAATCTTACAATGCGACATTTTTTCGAAATCCTGAGGGTTGATTAAATGTAATATGCATTACTCTGAGCCTCCACGCTTCGGGACGTGTGTTTATGCCTTGAGTAAAAGGGGCGATGAAAGGGTATTAGTGCTCAGAATTATTTCGGTGGAGAAGGCGAATGTACAAAATCGGTTTTATTTGTGTTTAAAAAATTTTCGTATCTTTTCTCAAGTATTGGGGAAATACCACTGATGCTTGGTACTATAAAACGCTAATTGCCTCGATTAAACGGAGAAAAATAAACGTTATTCCTCGATTTGGTTCTGTTGTAGGAGACGTGTCCTTAGTAAGCAGCTGGTTCAATTATCCTTCGACCCAAACAGCAGCAAGCCACTTTACAATTTTCATTTATGTTCCGGGATTATTATTGCGAGGGAAGCTGACGTGGCGAGAGGGCGGCGCGCGTGGTGAGTATTTTGGTACGTTGAGTTGATTGAGTGCTATTTGAAATGCCATGGTTTGTTTAGAATCAAAATAGCTACTACAATTGAAATAAGTGAAATATTCTATGGACGATGAATAAGGAGATCCATTGGAGGTCGTTGACGCCGGAAAAGTGACTTGGAAGACGTCAATATTTTCTGCTGACCATTGTTTCCGTTCCATTCAATGGAACTCAGTATTATTTTTTCATTCTGATACACTACCTTATTTCATCGTACAACCAAATCATCTCTCACATTTCCTGATGTAAAATGGCTTTCTAAAATCCTTTATCTTAACTAACGACGTCATACGAAAATGGGTGACAATCAATTTAGCTTACACAATCTGCGATAATGGAGAATCTAAATTAATCAGTCCTTGATTATAATCTACATCTTCAGTCCTTCACTTTCCCTGTGCCTCAATCAAGCCTAAATTTTCATCATTTTTATTTGGAGACATTTATCCTCTGAAATTAAACCGAATATCGAAGACTTTTGTCAATCTTAGGCAAAGGAAAAACAAGTAAATCCAAAATTAACGCTCGAGCATCGAAATTAAGCAGTTTTAAGCTTCCATTGGCGTAGAAAGTCACTAAGTTCCCCTTATGTGATCTCCGCTGAAAATATTTCGTCCGAAGCAATGAAACCCCTTCACGTTGCGTTCGATTGGTACGGCGAGATGTTCGATATTATCAGCACGACAAGGTCTCTCTCTATCCGTCACTTGTCACTCGCTGCACGTCTGATATCCGTCGCCGGGGAAAGGAAGGGGTTTGCACGTGGATTAGCGTAGGGAGGGTTCGTAGCTTGATCGCCATCCCGCCGAATAAACATTTAATGAACTGGAGGAGTCTTGGTGCGCGTGTGCGGTTGTGACGTCAAAGCTACGTCATTGAATGGGACGGCGAAATTTCCGTGGGCGGGAGGAGGCGTGGGTGGACCGCCCCAAGTTAGGAGAGAGTCCACCTCGTACATATATATACAGAGAGAGAGAGAGAGTGTGTGTGTGTATTTGCATCCTCGGGTTTTCCTCGTCTAGTGTATTGCCCCCGAACCCTTGAAAAAGTTGTCCGAGACAGGAATCGAAAATCACGTGAATATGATGAATAAAACTGAGAATGAAACTCTATAAAATGGAATTCAATATGACTTAACGTGTTTAAGTAAATCCTGGTTATCAATCTCCGCTCAAAAGTATTTTCTTTTGTGGATTCAGTAACTATAGCCACAAACAAAGAGCATGTTTTTCCCAGTATGACCGTCTCCTTCTCTCCTTTTTGATCCCAACCAATCAACCTGACTGTAACAAGGATCAATTAATATTTCATTATTATAAATTTTTAATATTATTCACCGCGATTGACATGAAAATATTTTGTAATTTATTATCTATTCCATGAAAATTTGTCGCCTCACTGTTTATTATCCTTGAGCAATGTTGACGGCGGGAAATCGTTGAAAATGCCTGTGTCGTAGCTAATTCCCAATCCCAAAGATCCCAATTTTAGTGGTGTAAGAAGTATTAGGATTTGATTGGTCGTTGAAAGTAGCTTTGTTGCAATTTGTGGTTGGGGACGAAGGTTTTGTTTTCATCTAGAATATTTTTTTATATTCCTCGTAGTTTAGCAAAAGGCAGCATGTGTGTCACCGCAGATTCTTTGTCCTGTGTTACTTCGTCATCCATCGTTTCTCAAAATCGATTCTAATGGCATTCTGATAATAAGCTTCAATGAGCATTCGTACATGAGCATACACTTTTCATCCAAAATGTTGGAAGTATATTATTATTTTTTGCAATTGATTTAGTTCTCCTAGCATTTTATTCCGAGTTGTCCTTGGAGTTCCTGTGCGGGACGTTACTTTCTGCAGGTACTGAGCGGATACCGCTATTGTTTTTTTTTGCCGTTCAGTTGCGGAGTTTAATAAGTGTTATTCAATGAACTCGGGAATGAGGAAAATATGGTGCTCAGAATTATGATAGCTATGTATTTGGTGTTGTCCATTTTAAAGGATCGGCTGATATTACTTAGCATATTTTTAGTGATGGAGCACTTTAAATAAACTGATGTTATTAGTAAAATCAATGGATGATGATTGACTTTTTTCGCGTGAAATTATGAACCAATGAGTATGTTTAATGGTTAGTTTAGAAGTAGGAATGTTTTGCAGTCCATTGGAAGCAATCTCTTCTATTTTTATTTTTATTTTCAGTCGTTAAATTTCAATGTTTTAGGATTGCTATTGTCTTCCCAAATTAGGCGTTTGCCACAATATAGATAGTCTTGGAGTCTAGAACCCGAAGGATTTTATCGCGTTAAGGTGCAATATCCTTCATAATGCCAATTCAAAAACTAAAAAAATTGGTGGATAACGCAAATTTCTTGGGAATTTCATTAATTCCATAAACCGCCGGGAATGGGTGCAGTGAAATTAGATCCATTACCCCTTCCACTTCGATTAATTTTCTGAATATCGTGCTCCTATTCTCCATTTATTTTTTCGGTGGTTCTTTAAATGGTAGACAATGAAATGATATTTTGTAATTTGTAATCAACGTAGAACCGTGAAATATAATGTATTTTATTAAGCATGGAAAACAAAGCTATCGCTACTCGACTGATATCATTTTAATCCTTCAAATGCATCTTTTTTCATGAAATATGAATTATTTACGTATACTATGTATGTTTTTACATTTTTAAGCTTTCAAAATAATCATATTGTTCCTCTAAATAGTGCTAAAATTATGAAAATCCGATGACGATGAGATACACTCGTCATTGCGCGGTTTGGCATCGAAAGTTCATGACAAGCTAGACTCGTAATTACAGCGCAAGGGATTTAATTTAGTATCCTGAAAACCGTGTAGAACTCGGGGAAGATCGAATGAAGATCATATGAGGGTTGCGCAGGTGAGAATGCATTGAGCAGGGCTATCGGCTCTCAATCTTCCCTCCTCTCCTCTCCATACGTGAACGGAATCGCGGGAACTCCTCGTCACACGCGACCGGCCGCGGAGAGGATTGGAAAGGTGAATTTTAACGAATTTTGACGCGTTCTTCCCCTTTCGATTTCCGGTGGCTATTATTAGCGGTGGGGAATATCAAGTTTTGTTTCGGCTCATAGCGCGAGGCCCGGAGGAGGAAGGGATTCGCCGGCGATGTAATGGTGTCGATGGCTCCTCCTTCCGCGGTCTGCGCGCGGTCACCAACTCCGTCTGTCGCTACTCAACCATTTTGTGTTCGCAACGGCTTTTCTCCTTCTATTCCCTCTCTCTTTCTTTCCCATCGTACCCCTCCTCTCCAACACCCTACCTTCCCTCCCCTACCTACCCCGTTCTAAGCATCGGGGGTGAACTTCACGTCTCAAAGCCTTCCCAAGTTATCATTAGTTAAATTATTTTCTATGCCCTCTTACTTCCTAATTAGTTAAATTATTTTCTATGCAAGCTTTGTCCGAGAAACGATGTATATATGCTTTTCATGAAAGTTTCCAAATGTGTTCATATGAATGAAGAGTATCGAATGTCGGCCACAAGGAAATAGGCTTTCCGTGGCACATTTTATGTAAATTGCCTATTCTTCGAATACAAAAATCCTATCCAAACTTTTTATGGCGGTACTTGCCCAGCAGTACGAAAATGTGTATTGATGCAGCAATATTGATGTCGTTTTGTATGATAAAATGCTCGTCATAACATCATAACGTACTTAAAAATAGAAATGTGTCGTCACCTGAATTAAGTGAGTTAGTAGCTGTAATCGGAGTCAAGGTAATTGGATGGAAATGCGTTTATATCTGGAAAAAGTTTTAGCTTTAAAAATATAAGGATCGAAGTATTCACTTTCTCCGTGCCCTTACTGTGCTTTTAAACGTTGTTGGATGTCATTTACGTTGGTAAATCATGTGTTAACATCATACTTGATTAGTGTTTGTTTTATCTATTTTAATTTTTGTAATCGCTATTCCTTACAATTGTACTACGGCTTCCTGACTTAATATGAAGGACACGTTGTTTGAATGAGAATATAAATTTTTCCTCGTTACTTAATACATAATACTGCGCTCGTTTTCCTCTGTTGTACTTCTCGTGCAACTAGTTTATTTGTGACTTATTGTTTCGCTAAAGGTGTTTTCTGATCCAGAAAAGTTTTCATGGACCATTTTACGAACCACTCCAGTTTGAACCGACCACATCCAAGATCACTGGGTCTGTCTGATTGGCTGACTTCGATGATAGCCTTTGTGAATGCGTTGTTGTTATTGGAATTTTTTCCGTTAACTAGTCACAAAGAAGTACAAGTATTAGGATTTCAATGGTATCCGTCTTATAGTATTTCATTTTCTTTCTTTTTCTGTTTCCACATAAGTTGATGGTTTCATTGATGGCCTTTGCTATCGGTTAATACGATCCCATCTTTGGCGCTCTGAATATGTTATGGCTCTAAAGGCCTTTTTTTAATAGCAATAAGTTACCTACTGGATGCACTTTGAGTGAGATTCCAGTACTCATGTGTCAATAGCGTAGTGCATTGAAAGCGTAAGCGTAGCGTAGTTCATTGATCATTCATGCAGAACTTAACTGCGGAAAAGAAAGACATCGATAGGGATAAAGGAAGCACTTTTCAACACGATTACAATGTAACGCATCCAAGCTGTGAAGTTAAATTTCGTCGAGTGCTAATTTAAAATCATTGCTAATATTTTCTTTAAAGCGGCCTTTAATGAGTGCGGAATATTCAAGGGATCTCCGTTGATGCGCTTTCGATGATTGTTCTACCTTCTTCAAGTTTCTCGTCGCGTCCCCCTTCCTCCTATTCATCCATTCCCATCGGCGGCGGCAGTTGTAACCTTCCTCCTGGCCGCCGTCTACTTCCATTTTCTGGTGGGTGTCTGGCAGGGCCTGTCCTGTGGGGGGGGGGGGGGGGAGAGGGGAGAAGTGAGTGGAAGGGGGTTTGGATGGTGATGAACCGAGACGGTGCCTCTTCTTCCGTCCGCGCCAATTTTACGGTCGCAGTGAGTGCATCCGGATTTTCTGTTTTTTTTTATTTTCTGTCGGAGGAGGCGTTCCTTCATTTTCATTCGCTGTCTCCTGCGATAAAAATCCTCGGGGGCTGCAGGGAGATTACGCGATCGTGGGCAATATTCGCGCGCTTTCGCATCGCTCGAGAGGTTTGCAGTGCATTTAGTGAGCATTTAACCAGGATACCGTGTCCTAGGAGAAGACAACACTGTTCGTTCATGAAAAAGAATATTAATTCAGATTTCAAGCCGTTTTGAGGTCTATCAAAAGTCGAGTTATCATCAATTGGTCGGCCATCAGAAAAATCGGTTAAAATGGCTATTTTACGAAGCGTTTGATCGTTGAGCATCGCATTGAATCTTTCGTGGCTCACCTTGAAATGTTTTAAGTTTCTATTTCACGCTGAATTATTTATTGTGGAATTGCGATCGTCACCACGTGTGGAATCAGCGGAGGTCCGGTAATTATTTTTACCATCAAACCCTGTTGTACTTTGCCATTGATAAAAATTTCAGGGAAATGAGGAAGAATGCGTAGCGAAAATGGAGGCAAATTGGAAGTTTGATTGTCAATGAGATATGACGAACTGCGTTGACGTTACGTCTTTCTGAGCGGTTGGAGGGGATAGACCTCCCACGCGTTGACGCGGTCGTGCGGGAAAAAATCGCGAGTCAACCGCAGTGTGCCAATGCGAAGGCGATAAGCAGCGCGCGGTGGGTCGAGGTGTTGACCGCAGTCTTCCTTGGTCGAGGTCGGTTTTGTTGGGTGGCGGTGGCGTCGCATTGGTCCAACGACGAGTGAAATTCCGCCGGAGGGGCGGGCAGGGAGGGGGAGGACATACGTACACTGTTACTCAAACATTGCGGCCTGTGGTCTTTCATGAAAGCTCGTGTTTCTGCGAAATCTTACGGCTAGACGACTGTTTTTTTTTAGTTTCGCGAGGATATTTTTAGGTGGCATGGGGAGTGAACGTTTCACAGCGCGACTCTTCATGAGATTTTTATATTATCTCTATCGTCTTAGGCTCAACTTAGTGGAATTTTAATTTTTTCGTTAATTGAATGAAAAATTTTGTTGTATTCCACCAATTCATGGGTACCCGAGGATGACGCCGCTGCGTCGAAACTAGTACTACCAAAAAATGAATTGGTGGGATAAAATAAAGTTTTTCATTTCTTTTGGCCTGGTTATACGATATATTAACACGTACATATTAATGTGTAAATGTATGAACGCAAGTATGAACGCCAAAATGCACCGTGTAACCACCCAACTTGTGCGAATGCATGCACAGAAAATAGAACCTGTTCTATTTTGGTTCATGCATTCGTACATGTTCCGTTCCGGTCCACCAAAATCATTCACGCAAACGTGCATTAACTTGTACGTGTTCATGTACCGTGTAACCAGGCCTTTAGACGTGATTTTTATATTTCAATTTTACCCCTACGGGGTCTTAAGTAATTATTCTTCACAAATCAATGAGTTATTTGGTGGGATCGGTTTTCCCACAGCCTCGTAAACAACATTTCATTTTGGTCTTATTTATCTATTGTAAGGAAATATTTCGGGGATTTTACTGAAGATGGGGATACGTTTTTTCTGGGAGTTCATCTGGAGTGGGTACGCTTAGGACTTTCCCAATCATTGATGGGCGCTCCCTCTCGCTGCGGCGGGATGATAAGTATAACACTGAGGTCGAGACCCATCACCCACTTCTCGCCCCATTGCTCCGCAAATCTTTCAATGCGCTCATTGTCAATTTTTTTTACCTTAGCCGATTACGATGGAGTTCGAACAATTTAGAAACCTCTATTCCTTCCTTCGTCTATCCGTCCATCTCGATTATGGAACACCTTTTGGTACATTGTAAAGTTTTGCATAGCATTGCCACAAAAGGTGTACCATTATTTTTGATGTGCTAAATTTCGAAAAAAATGAACAAGCGCAATTTTTGCTACCTTAAGGCCATGTATTTTCTTTAAATGTGTAAATTATGAAAAATGATGTGCGTCAAAATATGCACTATTGGATTGGCAACAACTTTGCAAAGTTTCAGCTTCTGTAATCCAAGAAAAAAATAAACATTATTGAGCTAGTGGCCAGCTTGTTTCGATTTCGGCCCACTGTGTGGCGCGGCGATCGTGAGTGGGTTTTTCCGCGATTGAGGGAGCTTTTCGTCTAGTGAGTGCCCTTCGAAAGAGAGACGTTGGTTGGCGGGTTGTGTGGGACGACAGCGGGGGCGGAGAGAGAAAGAGACGAGCCGAAAAGGAGGAGAGAGAGGGAGGGAAGCGGTTGTTGGCAGGGGGGTTTTATTCAGTTCTCGGAGAGTGGGGTAAGTCTGGCATTGGGAATGGTTTTGGTGTGGATAGGGGTAGGTTTGGTTTCGGTGGACCGGTGGTGGACGTGGAAGAGAGGCAGGCAATGACGACGACCATCAGACCACGAAAAACCCTTGTGAAGCGCATATCCATGAATAATCCTTGTAATATTTGTGTAAAACAATCACATTAATAAATCTGACGAATATTTCTCGGGTTCTCAGCCAGGTTATTGCTTTTATGTAAGCCGACGTTTCGGGAGACGACCTATCTCCCATCCTCAAGGCTGTGTTACTTTATGGAAGTCCAATTTCACACTGAAACGCAGCCTAAAAGAAACAAATATAAAGATAGTAACACAGCCTTGAGGATGGGAGACAAGTCCTCTCCCGAAACATCGGCTTATATAAAAGCATTAACCTGGCTGAGAATCCGAGAAATATTCGTCAGAACTATTCAGCAGGAAAAATTAAAATCGTTTACATCAATCAATGTTTGGTCTCTGTGTTTTCCTTCTCTTATTTAGTCTAAATCCTAATTCTAAGTTTTTCGAATAATATTGTAGGGGGTGCGGTAAGGGTATCTTAGATGGCTTTTGTCGCAAGGGGAGGATTTTTATACAGTTCCTAGGCATTGGGAAAAGATAGGGTACGGTGAATTGATGGGGTGGTTTAGTTCTGGTCGTGTGGATAAGAGGAAAGCGGCGGCGAAGACGACACCCAAGCGCCATTGCAGAGCACGTCTTGAAGATTCGTTTGTTTTGATCTTGTGAAGGCACTACAAACCATTTGTACCTTGAAGATGATGTAGTTACATCGAAACCGAGGTCGGAATAAATTTGATAATCGTGGAAAATTGCAAGTGTTTGTTTCGATGTTGAAAAATTCCACTCCATCACGCTTGAATCTTCGGATATTATGCATCTTAAGGATATGGACCGTGTTCATATTTTTTTAAAGAAATATTGCTATGAGTGCGCTATCGTCCCCTTTATTTTCCTCCATACTTGAGTAGAAGTCGGTTTGCCACATCGTGGACGGGTTTGTGTCTGTCGTGGAGGATTCTTTCTTTTTTTTTCTTTTCTTTTATTCAGTCCCCGTGAGTGGGAGAGGGAGGGGGTGGTAGGGGTGGGGTGGGGGTTTTTTGGGGAGGGAGTGTCGACGAGTAGCAGACCGCCAAACCACGCCCTCCATCCCTCGCCCCGATCGTATCCCCAATGACACGCGGGCGGGCCGGGAGATCGATCCCGCCTTCCTTCCCGCCAGCCACGGGGATAGCGACTCGCTCGGAAAGGACTTGGTTGGGGAAGGGCGGGAAGCGGAGGGAGTTTCGGTGGGGGGGGCGGGTGTAAGGAGCGAGTGGGAGGGGGTGGGGGGGCGATGAGGAGGAGGGAAGTCTGCTGTTGGTCTGACGGACAGTGTGTGTGAGAGTGCGAAACTGCATTCACAGTCTCCGCAGCATAATAATCATTTATCAGTGTTCAAAACGTGTAGTATTCTACTGATCTTACCATCTGGAAAATCCTTTATGGATACCGCATCATTTTAAATAATATTTTGTGCAACATCATGGTCTCATATTTAACCTTAAGTCGAAATTTCTCATCTGTATTGGTCTCTGAATCGGGAATCTTTATTTTTATTAGAATTCATAAGAATAAATTTTATATTCGTATTACACGGAGAAAATTTCCTACCATAATTTTGCTCAGTTTTCACCAGAAAGTTATTTCCTGAAGCGTGTTATTTTTATCGTAAAATTTTGGTGTATTCTCGGGGACTATCGCCTTATATTTAGACAATGAACAAATGGTTTTCGCTAGTTAGTTCTGCGTCTCTCGTGCATAATTTCTGTATTCGATATTCCTTCTCATGTGTATCAAAATAAAATTTTTCCCAACTCTTGCTATCATTGAAGAAGAAATATGACATTGTTGGAAAAGAAGGTGCGGGAATGGAATTGAACTGATAAGTGCATAGATATATAGGTATGTAATTTATTTCTACTGGGACTTACATATTTTGTGCAATAAGATAGATTTAAACATTCATTGTGAAGCTTCCAATGTAAAGAAATAAAATGTACTAAGGTTTCAGGAATAAATGTAGCATTTATCTTCTCTGGCGAAATGTGAAAAATAATATGAACACACAAACGTGTAAATTTTTAAAAGCATGTACGGAGAAAAAATTGAAACGCTTATTTTTCTACATTTACTTTATGTATTCATTTATAAAAATTTGTTCGGTGACTTCACAATCTTTACGTGCAAAGGTTTTTGTCTCGCAATTTTTCTGCAGCAACCCTGGGACCGTTTTTAGAAGTTTACGTTGTCGTGTCCCGGGTAGTCTAGATGTTGCGATGAGGATATTTTTCCAATTGTTATGGGTTGAGTGGGAAGAGAGGTTGTTGGAGGCATTCAGTTTGCTAATGACGAGAAAGTGAGCAAAGGAAAGGTGACTTGCGAGGGAGGTGTGGATATAGGAGGAGAAAAGAATTTTGAGGCGGGTCTGGTGACAGCGTGAGAGAGCAGGAGGAGGGGGCGGGAGGTGGGGGTTGGTGGTGGGGTGCAGTGGACAGTGGTGTGTGCGAAACTGCATCCACAGTCACCCCCCCTCCCCACCGCGTCATCCTCCGCCCTCCCTCTCTCTCGCCACCATTTCATCCCCTATACCGTTATTTTATGAGGCTTCCGAAATCGTTCCTCCACCACCATAACTATTTTATACTTCCTCGGCTGTAAGTGTGTGTGTGTGTGTTATACCGAGTGGTGTGTAGAGATCTGTGGGAAAAAAATTGGTGGTGGGGGGTGGAAGGGGTTACTCTGGTGAAGGAGAAAGGAGCAGGGTAGGAGGTTATTTTTTTGGTGGTGGTAGGGGGATGGAATCTGTTTCATTCTTCCTTTTTTCGTCCCCCTTCGAGGGAGGGACGCAGGGCGGAGAGGGGGAGGGAGGAGAGAGGGTGAGGCGAATATAAAGGTGGTGGTTTTGGTCGCTGAAGGCTCTTCGGTGGTGTAGGAATGTCTTTATCTCGCTGGAAATGTTTCAACACTGCTCTCTCGGCGCTATTAAAAGAGTGAAAAAAATCGGATGAGAAACGGGAATGTGAGGAAGGGAGCATGCAGGGGTTTTCTTTCATTTTTTTTTACTTTAAGGAGGAGGGGGGGTTTTTTGGGGGGTGGGGGGTGATGGGTAGGTCCGGCCACGGAGTGTGGGGATGAAGAAGTTTTTGGCGTTGAGTGTGGCTGGGATTTTTACGTCAGGGTAACGACTCGAGGTGCGTGAAGGATGGGTTGGGTGGGCCGAACGTAAATATCCAAGTCCAATAAGTGCTTGGATTCCGAAAGAATTGTGCTGCCAAGATTTAGTGGCCCCTTATTGTTTCCGCTCTTTGGACCAAGTACATAATTTCGGTGGGGAAGTCTTGACGGAGGTCTTCAGGGTCGATGCTTACCTCGAATGGCGCGCGGAATTAGTGCGATGACAATGGCTTTCGATGTATCTTCAGCGGGAATGTTTTTATAGCTTCTTGAAGGTATTATTTTTTTATTAGTGGAACGGACATTCTACTACTTAAATATTTCCATATGGGGGTGCCATGGTTCTTTCTTTTAAAGTTTCTTGTTTCTCTTCTTGATTTTCTTTTCTTGTCTTGGGTTTTTCTTGTGTGTAATATGTGTGGAAATAATTCGTTTTGTGTTGTGCTGTTAGTTTAATCAAGTTTGTTCTTGCCTAACAGATAGTGAAGTAGCGTTTTTCGTCATGTATCCTTCCTTAATATCGTCTTGCCTCACTTTGTAGGCACTGTTTGAGAACTTGAAAACTCTCTCTCTCAAAGCATCGTTCCCCTTAGCTTCTCTGCCAATACGCCGAAGTTTCTTTTTCGATCTTACGACTCACCGTAAACGTTCAAATTTCTCTGTTAAGTTGTGGAAAATGAGATGGTATTTTACTTCATTGGGAAAGGTACGATTTTCTTTGTTTACTTGGCACTCTTTATGTGGCTTATGTCCATTCTTTTTTCTTTTCAACAATCAATATTTTTTTACATCTTGGAGGAGCATTAATTCCAAAGACTTTTTCAATTTTGGCGTGAATGAGTATTTTCTGTACTGACTTTTAGGAATAGGTTAATTAGGAGCCATCATCTGCTACTTGCAGCCCATTTAATTTTCAATTTTTTCCCTGTCCATCGACAGAATATTTTTCTATGCTTCTATTTATTTCTTATGTTTTTTTTATTATTAATACGCTCTCCTTCGGTGTATTTTATATGCTCTGTTACTTTGCATACTGTAAATCACTGTAGCCGCCCCCGTCCAATGTGTGAATTATTCCCACCCCTTAGCTTGCTTGCCTTCCTCTTGTTGTCTCGTTCTCTTTCTTCCCCATGCCACTCATCCATTGTCCCCTCCCACATATTGGACGCGATGAAATTCATTCTCTTTCTCGACGCGTTCTGATTTTTAAAAATATTTTTTTTGGAATGGATATTTCTCTCGGTCTTTTTCAGTTATGTGAATGTAAGATATATGGTGGTATAGGTTATTTGTTAATTGAAGTGGTTACCATTCGCGGACATATGACTGTCATCCTTTAATGCTCCTATATTGTTCGTTTAAGAAGTGCCGATGGATGAAGTGTTTACGATCTCTAAGTTCTTGATGAAAGAAGTTGCGTGGAAGTTGGAAACTTTCTGGCTGAAGTAACGAAACAAGGAGTCAATACTTATTTATGAGTTGATTACTTTCATTTCATTGACGAGTTATTCACAATTACGGATATTAATTGTACTTTGGAAGGAAAAGAGTTAACCTTAAAGGCTTTTCTCTTCAAGTAGTATTGGCATTAAGAGGCTAAATTATTGAGAGAATTAGCGATTCCAGTGTTGATTTTGTAAGTGTACACCCAAAGCGATTATGCGAAAGTCCTTGGGCCTCGCCGTCATGTTTTGCCCCAGGCCATCAAAGTTGATAGTTTATACTCTGGTATTTGCAGAATATTGAGGAAGACGTAAGGCTTGAAGTACTTAAGAAGTTGAGATATTAAATGGAAGAAGGTATAAAGATAACTCTCGGGGAAAAGTTTCACAGGAAGAAGGTTCGTTGACCTCAAAATGCGGAAGTTGGGGTAGGCAATGTCCACAAACGTGTCGATCACTCGGTGGCCCATCAAATAGCAATAGCGCCTCCCATTTTTCACTCCATTTCCCCCTCAATAAGGTTTTGCCAGATAATGGCCCCTTGTGCCTCTTTATGTCTGGGACTCCTCCTCCTGCTCCCATGTTCGAGCGTCTAGTTCCAGAGGACCTCCTGGTATTTTCATTGTTTGATTGAAACGGGCTCCCTACCTGGCTTGTCAGTGGCTCTTCGAGTCTCATTTTTCCCGTCTTACTCCTCTCGGAATCTAACGCACGTGGCGGAATAAATATGTTTGAGTGTGTATGTCAGAGCTTGCTTTGCCCCGTCAAGCGTGAGTGCTTTATCGGTTTTCGGTCGTGTTTCGTTTTTTGTATCCGTCAAGGGCTCGACTCTTTGAGGCAGGAACGTTTTGAGTAGCTTAGGTGATTTGGCGGTTTCCAAAGCAATATGCAGCAGCCTTCCGTTGAAGGCGTCCTCCTCATTTTATTTATTTTTTCTTCCTCTCCCGAGGCCAATTGCACACGTGGATGGGTTTCAGTTTGCGGCTGAAATGGCCCGGCCGGAACCGTTCGTTGTTCGGGCTTTTTTTTGCTGTCGCGTGATACAAAATGAAAGGGTGGAGGAGGTCTTCTTCTTCCTTTAATGTTTTGTTACTTTTTAGGAGTGGCGCGTGTCCTTGTTGTTTGCTGCCCTTTTTTGCCCTTCTTTCTTTCGGGAGTCGCGTAAAGGTTAAACGGTGGGCGGGCGAGAGGTGGAATTTATTTGAGCAATCGTGTGTGGATTTCCTGCTCAGCAGCTGCTTGCTTTATTACCCTCATCATAGACGACCCGCTCCTATCCTTTTATTTTGTTCTTTTATCACTTGTCGATGGGTAATTTATGGTGTGAATTCATCTACGTATACGACTTTTTCACGTTTTCTCGCGGGTGATGTAAATATTCACCAACGATGGTATTTTTTAGGCGGAGAGATACTTGTTTGTTGCCCTCATCGTAGACGACCCGCTCCTACCCTTCTATTTTGTTCTTTTATCACTTGTCGATGGGTAATTTATGGTGTAAATTCTTCTATGTATACGACTTTTTCACGTTTGCTCGCGGGTGATGTAAATATTCACCGACGATGGTATTTTTTAGGCGGAGAGATACTTGTTTGTCATTATTTTATTTATTATCATTATACTCACTCATTATACCCTTGGCTTTTTTATATTACTCCCCAAGGAAACACAAATGCTATGCCACGCTTTTGCCTTCATGCGCGCAAGAAGTAACCATAGTCGGTTCGAATTTTACACGTAGAAGAACCGTGCATAAACACACCACTTACTATCTTCGTGTAATTTGAGCTGATAGTATGTCGTTTTCGTTGTGAGTTTCTATTAGCTTGGCCAGGCTTTTTTGAAGCAACTTAGGTTTGTTTTATCTGATAGTTGTTAAGCTCGGAAATCCAAACTAAATCATTCGGTGCTGTTCAGTTCAAGGTCCAATGCGTTGAATTTTTGATTTTATTTTGTGGGTGGCATTGCTGCTTCTGGTCATCTTATTTGAAATATTTTGAAGATAAATCTCATGTGCATGAATTTAATGAGGATTGAAGGGATAGCTTTCTTCCTATTCGGTTGATCTTTTATTTCGAACCCTTAAACTTGATAGATATTATAGGATTGCTGAATGATGTGAAACATGGACTGATATCCATTTTCCGATTTGGGAATTATTTCAATTTCTGTTTCTCTCGCTTGATTACAATATCCAGAACTAACTGTTTAATAGTTATCACTTTTCGAGTTTCGTAGAAAATTTTATAAATATTTTTTTCCTTTTTTTCTCATATTGTTTTCAAGAGATTTGATAAATTAAGTATTCATCATCATCATTAGTCAGCAATGCTAAGATTGGTTTGACGCAGCTCTCCATACCGCCCTCCTATCCGCTAGCATTTTCATAGCGACGTATTTTTCCTCTTTTACATCCTTTACAACCTGTCCTATTTAATTAATTTCGGGGCCGTTCCTTGCTCTTCTTCCCTCCCACCTGTCCTTCTACGATTGATTTCATCAGGTCATCATGCCTCATAATGTGACCAACTTAGTTGTCTTCGTCAACGTCTTCTCCTTTAGGTTTTTTAAAAGACTTCTCTTTTATCCCACTATTTGTATTTCCTCATTACCTACTCGGTCGATCCATTTTATCGTCATCATTTTTTCACACCACCAGCAGGATCATTCAATGTGATTGTGTAAAAAACAAATTTTATTACGAGTTACAAATGGTAACGAGTAAAGGCATATTTTGAAATTTTCTCGAAAATTACATTTTACTCGGCTCTTAGGTGTGTCCTTGTCTAAAGGGAATCTGTGGAGCGATCTTCCTCGGTGCAAACTTTCGGGGAGGATCCAGAAATTACGTCTCCGCCCACCCCTGGAGCGCGCGTCCTAATATTTTGGAGCTAGACCCATCTTCTCCCTCTCTCTCTCCCTAAAGCAGCCGTATCCACTCTCCAAATCCAGCCCACTACACCCTACCCCCTCAAAAAAAACCTTCCTTCCTCGCCACCCGATCCCCTCGGACGTATTTCGCTTAGAGGAGACTAATTCTACCCACCCACCAGACACTGCCATCTCCATCCAATATCGCGCGGGCGCTTATGAACTTAGCGGTTCCCGAGCCGGCTATAAACAATACAACAGCAACACCACTCCCCCCTCCTCTCTCTCTCTCACACACACACACGCTAACCGAAGTGGGAAGGGGCATTCCCTACTACCACCACGGGAGACTCAGGGGTCGGGCAGAGTTCGTAGGGAACAGTGGGATGGGAAGAGAGGATAAGGAAAGAAGAGAATAAGGGCGAGAGACTCTGCCTTATGCAGTCTCAATACCTCATCGGAAAGAGTAAAGCTGGAATGGTATATTACTTATTGATCTTTTATCTTCGCATGGGAACACGATGCTATACTGAAATAGTTCAGTTTGATCAACACTCGGCTTACTATCTCTCAGTTAGGGGTGTGAATTACTCGCGCACAAGGTAAATGGGGGGCAGTGGCGTGTGAATTATTAGTGCACAAGGTAAATGGGGGCAGTTCCTTTCCCTAGGCTGCCTCGATCATTTTTATTTGAGGATCCCCGAAAGCTTCAGTGGAGATTTGAGCATAGGACCCATGGGTCCACCAGCCTAGCGGAATATAAAGCTGCAGTATACGAACGCATGTTTCCAATTTTAGTGTGATATTGCTGTGGACACGTCATTTATTAACATATTTGCGTGTGTTCCATTCTGTAACTTTGTATTCAGTAATTCAATATCGAATACTGTTTTCATACGAGGGAAACGGATCAGTCTTCTTCACCAACAAGTCAGATATCTTTTTTTGGGCCAAGAACTGTGTGAGTGACTTCTAAAAAGGGGAAAAATGTGAGTTGGAGTGTATTCTATCTTGATATCAGCGCTTAAGTGAATAATGTCCCGGTATAGCAACTCGACGAACTAAATGTCTTTTAGTATGTACTGAACTCTGCAATTACTGTAGCACTAATTGTATCCACGCTTGGTAATATGCTGATTGTCTCAAGCGACACCCTTAAGGGTACTTCAATCCCTATCGACTGTTCGTATTTTGTCATCTTTCGTAACATTCGTGTCACCCATTGTAAAACTCTTTCAGGTTATGTGGAATAGTCCTTTCCCATCATTCGCATTGATCTCAAAGATTATAATCTGAGAAAAAATTGGAGTTGAATGTACGAATTTGAGACACAGACAAGTGTGACAAGTGAGTACTTCATGTAACTACCTTAAAAATTTCGCGATAATACCCATTAGAGATTTTTAAAAAATCTGGTTCGTTGCGAAACAGAGACCATTTAGGTTGGGGATGATGTTGGGGGTCTTAACGTATTTCTCATCCCACACACCCTTTTATCACTGGACCCACCCTGCTCGAGGACGACGAAAAATTAATGGAGCGAAAAAGAAGGAAAGAGTAAAGGAAAATTGCCTCGTCGTGTGCTAAAGACGCCCTTGCCACCCAAACGACGAGGACGACGCCCTCCCCACATGCATAAACCTCACTCACGCACGTGGTACCCATGGCACCACCTACAAGAATGAGGAAAATGGGGAGTCGAGGTGAGAATGGGATATTTGGATGGAGTGTGCGCTTGGTCACTCCGTTGTTGGTAGACTGTGTCAGTGGGGGCGAGGAGGGTTCGTTATTGTGTCCAACAAGTCCACATTTCGGAAGGGAAGGAGTCGGCTCATATATTGTTCAATTTTGATTAAACCACGCTTCGAGGGTGAGAAAAAAGTAAATGTCATTACTATATGAACCGTGCCGAATATAGTAGATAATGATCCCTTAATAGCCAATACCTTTGAAAACTGAAAATAAACTTTAAAAAACCGCCATTTTGATTCCAAGGGACAATGAACGTGCTACTTGAGGTCAAATGGTATCCTGGGCATGCCTACCAAGTGTAATATTTCTGTCACAATCGGAAGTTATTTTCTGCGAAACCGACTGACTAGTTGCTTGCGGGAGGGAGGGTCTCAGAGGCGGATGTTTCTCCCGATATTTAAATTTGCCATTTAAATATTTCCCGCACGCGTGGGAGGCGATTGATATTCCTTTTAATTCATATTTACTCCGAGTTCAGTCCGTGGCGATGCAATTTTGAGAGTTTAGATGGTGGTGGCGTCTCTCCACTTTGTAATCCGATAAATGGTTTCGATGTTGACCATGTATCAACTATCAATCCTTACGACATAGTGTGCGCTGATGAGCCCTGGGGTTGTATTTAGGTGTATATGATGATGTAATGTTGACTACGAAACTGGTGAGGGGAATAATAAAATCGCGTGAACAATAACTAATTGTAAGTTATTATGTTACCACATCGAAAATTACATCATGATTGTCAACCGATGGTAGTGGCTCGTGGAAACTAAATTGAGACTTGAGAAGGAGGAGGTGGGTTTAAAAATAACTCAGGAAAATAAGAGGCTCTCGAAGCGGAGTGTGTAGTGGTTCGTAGATGGGTGGGTTGGAGGTGAGGTGGGGTTATATTGTGATGTGAGAGTGAGATGTTAGGGGGAGGGCGAGTCAGGAGGCCTCCTCTCGATTTGCTCTGGGCGACACCCCCCCAACACGTGGGATTCAGGTTAGCGGATGGGAATGAGTCGAAATGCTTGGAAAGAGGAAAGTGGTAGTAGTTGTTGTAGCTGGGTGAATTCCTCAGAGTAAATGTATACCTTAGAGAGAATTTCGGCTTCTGCGTGTGGGACCAAGATTGAAATGGAAAAACCCGATATCACGTGATGGCCTGTATTGGATGACTACTGATCAGTGGCGCCGTCTCCATTGGGCCTGAGGGGGCCTGAGCCCCCTCAAAAATTCGTTGTGGGTGCGAGGAAAAAATGTGTCAGGCTTGTCGATTTTCCTCGGAGTGTCCAGATATCGAGATTCGAGTTGTCAGGGTTCTAATTATGATCACATGCCTGTTCTTAAATGCTTAAAATCTTAACACTCACTACTTATAAAATTTCCCGGGGCAAGATCCAAGGTTTGGGCCCCCCCAATATTTTTTGTAAGTCGGCATCCCTGCTACTGATGTCTATTGGTGATGTTACCGTCTGTTTCCATGCTTTTCATTTCGGTGCATAATTTTATTTTCATTAAAAGTGAACGCTCGCGGAGAAAAAAGCATCAGAATTTCGATGGAAAAATGCTTTTAAATTCATTTATGGAATTTGATGGTAGTTATAATGATGTTACGAAGCATGGTGTGACGAAATTTGATGTACGCCATAATGGTGCTGAAGCGGTTACTTCTTATCCAATGGCATGTGAGCTCTGTAATTAAATTAATCGGAGCAAAAAACTAAAAAAAAACTTTTCTAATTGAGAAGAAGGTTTTCATGAAGTTGGCATACATTAAAAGTGGCGAATTCATTTTGTTAATAGTTTTGATTTGAGGGGGAGAGAGTAAAATTGTTTCGAATAAAAATGATTCCGCACACCTTCATTTGTGGCTATGATTGGAAGAATTGTGTTGGAGAGGGCCCTATCGTTGGAATCTATATCTGTCTGGCTCAATTCTTCATGAAAAATGTTTGTGAGCATGGCCATTTTTTATTTGAATAATTGCAAAATTATGCCATCACTAATGGTAATAGTTTTCAACCCTGGGAGAGATGGTTCTGCTCAATGCTTAATGCCTAACTCAATTGTAGCGAAAGATCAGTGTTCTGGATCTGAAAATACTTTCAAGAAATAGGGCCTTAGCTGACAGTTGCAGATCTGCATTCCGATTCGGATGACGGAGGCGGAAAGGTCGTGTGTTAGGCCTTCCACACTTCTTCCCCCCCCCCCCTTCCCACACTTTCATCGGAAACAGTATAGATCCTGTTCAAGAATATCTGGGAATAGCATTCGCATGTTTTATATGCATGCTTTTATTGAGTGAGGGTTGTAAAAAATATTTATAATTTTAGTCCTCTCGGCTGTTTATTCATGAGTAGACTTCGTGGCTTTGATATCTGTCTTTTTTTTTGGGCGCCTAAGTTTAGTTCATCAGTGATTGAGTGGTGTCTGTTTTTTTAATCGTTTGATTTTATATCTTTGCCGTTGAAATATTAAGCTTCAAAGCAGCCTGCGCGGACAAGATAATGGAGTTTTTTTTAGGAGCATCAAAGTCATCGTTGAAACCGGAAACATCATTACCGACGACGCTTGCACTCGTTTTATTCTGATATTCTGTTTATTTTCTGTTTCAACCCGCTTCAGTCGCTTGTGCCCATACCTATTTGGCACAGCGGACTGGAGCTACAATTCTAAAATATAAATTCTGCATTGCTTTGGCAGACTGTATCTTCTCATGCTTTTTTTTTGTTTGTTGCTATTTCCTTGTTTCCTATTGATGCTACGAGTTCAGGTATGATTTGTTAGTGACGTCCTAAGTCTTACTTTATCTTCCCTACTCCATCGCAAATCGCTGAGGGCTGACCTTCCAGAGTCGGTGTTACTTATGTATCAATCTTTGGCCCACTTCGTCTCAAACCTGGGAAACCACTAAGCAGTAATTAAGTGAAGTGGTTATTGAGTCACTGAAAATCACTCCATATAATCGACTGTATTTAAAGCTAATAATTATCTTAATGATCAATTATCACTGGTCAATTTGTAAGCTCTGATTTACCTTAGCATCTGAAATATTCATTATGAACTCCTTAACGTATAATCTTTTAATGTTATTTTGCAAATTATCATTTTTGAACTTACGTGTTGACCTTAATACAAAGTTTCCTCCCGTTTTGATATCTGAATGGGGAATATTGTATTTGAATCGATACTTAATGGATTTTATTCATGGAGCCAACTCGCAGCTTCACGTAGTTTAGTTTTTTGTGGAATTCGTCCGAAAGTTCTCTGGGGAGTGCGTATTTTTCAGAAAATACCTGAAATTACCTTTCAACTGTTACATAAACGGTGAGGAAATGGATTTCCATTATCAATGTGGTGTCGTGGTCTCTGGAGTCTGCATTGTCTTACGTGAGAATCAGATAAATTTCTACCATCTCATGATATTATGGTAAGAAAACTATTTTCCGCAAAATCATTTTCCCAGAGTATATGAGGGTTATTTCAACTGATAAAAACAATGATTTTCGCTTTTGAAAAAAAAATACTGTAGCAGGGATGAAATATCGTCTTAGCGATCCCCGTAGTGTCTTCTTTTGCCTTTTTCGACGTAGATCCTTCGTAGGAATACGATTGGCGCAGTTGCGGAAGACGTTAACGAGCACTTGAGCAACGTCCTCCGGACTATCATCATCGTATGCGTTATGCTGTGGAAATCTTAGGAATTCGAATTTCGTCCGTTGGAGGTATTTCGGAGAGCAGTCAGAAGTTAGCCTCGGTGGTAGAATGGGCACCAGCGAAAAACCAGATAAGAGTCATTCGTGCTGTTTAGCGCGTTGAACCCGCTATCAGCGACCAAAGATGAGATTTTATTCCAGTCATTTCGGAGTAAATATAGTTATTCTTCTTGATTCTCAAGGTCACAAGCTCCACCACAGTCCTGCGTTGGCAATATCGCAGAATAAAAAATTCTTAGGAGTAGTATCGACTTCATTTGAGTTGCTTTCCTCGAGTTTCCTGCGCTCTTTTCTTATCTTTTATGAGTTTTGTTCTGTGTTCTTTTCTCATTTTTGCTTTAATTTTCTTTTCTGTTTGAGACTAATTTGAATTTGCGTTGCATTAACTAACTTGCATTGAATAGCTGTTTCCCTTAATCGTGGATCATCCATCGTGGTTCTGCGTTATTTTTATCAGTCTTGGTACATTGGTCCTAATCTCTAAATTTCTGCAGTACCTTTTATCTTATTAACAATGTTTTCACTGGTTTTATTTGTGTAACTCACCCCCGGAGTGCAAGGAGGCATCTTACTGTACATATGTGTACGAAAATGCTTTAATACTTGAAAATCCAAAATTATCAGACGCCAGCTTCAATCTTTTGCTGTGGCACTGAATGAGACTTTTTATTTCGTTTTGCATTCAATTCGAAGATGTACATTTTTAATGTACTTGCATTAACTTTTATATAATTGCAAGTTAAGTTCATGTTCTTCGGTACGAGGCAATTTTTGAAGAAGATTTAGTTCTATTCAAAATTGAAAACCTCGATTCATTCCCTGTTAATCATAATTTTAATCTTTATTTACCAATGCATAGTTAAGATCACAATTCTTCGTTGAAATACTTTTCAATGGGATCCTAAATAGCTGTGTATTTTGGGGGATGAGAGCCAGGCCCAGTTTTTCTGTGAGCGGATGTCTCTCGGGGAATCTTTGGCACAATCTGCAGAGGGATTCGAAATTCTGAAAATCTCCTCCGAAAAGCTGCTAATGGGAGGAAGGCAGGACCGCTTCATCCATATTCTTTGTCCTGTTGTTTAACTCGTTCACGAAACTAATATCGCTGTGCTGATGATGTATATCGCATCTCAGTGTAGAAATTGATGTTCATTTCGTCATCTACGACCATTCCTAGCATTCCTTCACTCAAAAAGAGGTCTTAACGACATCGTGGAAATTTAGTTTTTGAAAGTGGTTTTGATTCATTTCATGATAAAGCGTACCGATCGCCAGTTGCTGGCTCACTACGACAAGCGTGGACTCAAAGTGACTAATGGCTTGATGGTCGTTCTTTTCCGCCAGAATTCGTGGCAATATCCCGGAAAATAATTGCTCAGATTACTTCAGCACTGGCTGCTGGACGAAAGTCCCTTGCACTCTTGCTATTAATTTTATATGTGTATATATGTATATATTAAGTCGTTGAAAGAGGGGCAGATGCCTAAGGGGTTCAAATCCCCCCCCCCCCCAAATGTTGGGGATATAGTTTTAAGGATACCCCTCAAATGAACACCCTCGTAAGTGATCCCTCAATTTTTTTTCTTCCTACTACTGCATTGATACTACCGTCTGTGGTTGCGCTGACTGACTGCTTAACTGGAGTCGAGTCTTTTGCTCGTTTGCTATCAGTTTTGAGATTTGTGTGAGTCGTTTAAAGAGGGATTCAAATCCCCCCAAAATTTTGTGGGGAGATAGTCTTAAGTGTACCCCCCAAATGGACACTTCCGGAATTGATCCTTCCCTTTCAATTGTTTTTTTTACTGCATCGATGATACCGTGTGTGTGTGTGTGTTCTTGCGCCGACTGATTGTCGTTTCCTTTCTTCTTTGTTTACAGCGGGGGGCGGGGAGTCTGGCGCCCGTCAGCAGCGCCATGCCCCGCTCTACGGGCGCCTCGTGCCGGAGGAGCAGCTGGCGGCGATGGCGACGTCGGGCGGCGGCGTGGGGGCGCTGGGCGTCGCGGGTGTGGCCGGTGGCATGGGCGCGGGGGGCGCGGGGGCCGGCTCGGGCGGCACGCCCTCCGACATCCAGGCCATGCAGGCGCGGATCCCCCTGCGCTTCAGGGACCCCGCGTCTGCGCCTCTCCGCAAGCTCAGCGTCGACCTCATCAAGACCTACAAGCACATCAACGAGGTGAGTGCCCTAACTACCACAGACATCCCGAAAAACAGAAAAGTCACCATGGCAATGAAAAATGGCAGCGGCGAGAGAAAAGTAAAAAAAAGTCGTGATTTCCTAAGCGGCCCAAGTCCGCTTCAATGAATAGTTTTTTTTTTTTAATATTTGGAGCTACTGTGGATGTTGCTACCTTTTTTTTCTGAAAGTAGATTCATATAATGAAAAATGAGACTGAATTGTGTGCCATATATTTTTATGGGTCAACGAAGATGTGCTTACCACATATCGCATTGAAGATGCGCGGAGAAAATAGTTTTGTTTCGAACTTAGCTCGAGGGGCTTGTGTTGTTTTGGAATTGACGTATTCAATAAATTTTCTAAGTAAATTTTCGCAAGTTCCAGCATATATATGTAGGGGTGATAAAAGTGAGGGAAATTTCAGGGTAAATTCTCGAGCTGTCAGGGAAAATTTTGATTACGGTTGGTGAAGAGGGCAGTGATGGACGCAACTCACCAACAGGAACATATTATTTCTAGTTATTTTGTTTTTATTTCAAAACTTTGTCGACGGAGTTTTTAGGTAAGGGATATGTTGTTTTTTTCTCATCAATAATTTGCGCTGAAACCGTTGTTGTAAACTGCTCTCTGAACGTCTTACAGACTAAGAAAATTCTGGAAAAATGACAATTTCTTTTAAATGAACTGTTGAGATACTTCTTGTCATCAACCTTGTAATGACAATGGAGTTCACATTGAAACAGTCCCGACGAATATTACACACTAATGAATACCGATCCGGGTTTAGTTCGCTCAACGTTTTGCCATTTTCTAGTCACAGAACCATTTCGTGGTCAAGTATAAAAGTTAGAAGCGAAGGGTCGGGAAATCTCGGAATTATCCTATACGTTGAGCCGGAACGGATTTTCTATGTACGGAATATAATTCTGAGAGCATTTTTCTTTGCACATTAGATAATTGGGTACAGATTTTCCTCAGAGAAAAACATAAGTTTGAGGCTGACCTTAAATGTGATGGAAATACTTTCCCAAAGAATTTTTTTCTAGGGAAAACAGGCTTACCATTCTCCAGCAAATATTGGAAATACACGTATCACTTGGGCGTATTGTCTGTACGTTGTTATTCTTCTCAGGAACAGTTTTTGTGAATTTGAAGTTTGAAGAGTGGTGATTCTTAAATAGTATTTTATTTATAATCAGGGCCTCATTTCCAGAAAAATACTCTTTTTTGCCATTTATGAATTTATCCGTATTTATTTAGCTCGCACTGCTTATTTACTGCACCGGCCCCGTTTCAATTATTTCTCAAACTTTCTGCTAACCGAGCAGGTTAAACTTAGATGTAATAAAAATGGGTAAATGCTGAGCATATTTTATTTCTATTTCTTCGAGTATGCGTTTCTGCTCGATTAAAAGCCATATTGTCACATCGATTACGTGCACTGGAAGAGTGGCCAAAGGTTAGCTGTAATTTTTCGTCATGTTGGAGTGGGTATCGTTGAAATCTCTTGTGAAATGCAGTGAATAAATACAATCCGTACATTCAGGTGATTAAAGTAACCCTTTATACGACCCTATATTTGATAGGAATTCCTCCCATTAACTCGACTCGGAGAATTGCTCAAGCTTTTGGAATAACTTACGACGAATAACAACTTTAAGAGTTTCGATGTCTACCTCTATATTCACGTTCCTTACATTTCCTATGCTGATTATTCTAATTAATTGCTACTTCATCATTGTTGCGACAGTATTATGCGCAAATTTATCCGATGCATATCATTTCTTGCGTTATTTTTTTATGCGAAATGTCATTTTGAAGATGCCAGCACCAATTACCATGATAGTAGAAAATGTGAATTCATTACTGTAATGAAATTTTATATCGCTAAATCTCTTATGAATTTTAATTCTATTTTATTTAATTGTCCCACAATTTCGCCGCTGTTATCACGTTTTCCTTATGCATAATCCAGAGAAGCCGTATTCTAAGTCGCCTCTCTGCAGAATATGTTTGGTTTCAGTATTGAATTCAACATTCGTAGGTAAGGAATAGTGAAACACTCGATGATCCTCTGTCGCAGAGGACGTTTTTTTTGTTCCGAAAACATGATGGAAGCAGATGCCAATTATCATAAACCTCGCCATCCTCTTCCTCATTTTTACCGGGTGATCTGCGTTTTTAAATGAAGATATTGTCGACTTCGGAGTCAGTTGATCGTCGCTTTTAAGTAAAATACTGTTTCATTTTAGATCCAATGACGTACTCGCTGAATTAACTCGCTACCTTGCAAGCACAATTCTGGTACTATAGGGATATTTTGGGCAATGGATCCCAGCTCTTGAGGTTAACTATGAAAACTACGCCTTCAAGATCATCTAAGGGTTCTTATAAATGGAACTATTTGTTAGTCTACTTGTTACCATATCTTTTCTACCCGCTCAAAGTGCGATTCGGAATTTTAGTCCCACGCGTCGTGTATTACGTTATGAAACACCCTCGGGGAAACTATTATAATCCCAATTTTATCGCGAGAAATTCAATCCGTGCCAACAATGTTTACTGTGCAATGCTCGCGCGCTGGCCTTGCAGTAATGTGTGGGCTTCCAGCTTATGGAGGGAAACAGATTATCCCTGTTAATCTTAACTGTGCCATTTGCCGGGGAAGGAAAGTCGTAATGCATGAATGTTTTATGTCGTCGGCGACGGCGTTGAGATTTATTCAGTGTGGGACGTTGAAGATTCTTTTCTCTTCCATTTTTATTTTTGGTTGATGATGTGGTCAGATGTTTTTCCCCCCCGAGTCCGGCTTTCTCCGGGATTGGGCTGCGTTTTCTGGACTAAGTGCATAGGCGCGCGAGGCCTTGTAAAACATCCCCCCCCCCCCCCACCCCTTATAGCTCGGCGACTGTGCCGTGAATTCTTTCTTCCTTCCACTCTATAAAGCATAAAAAGAGGATGATGGAAAGGAGGAAGTGCGAAAAAAAAGAAGGCGGAATGTTGTTTGGGGAAGCGGGGGTTTGAACGTTCGAGGATTTTCTCATTTTGGCTTCCATTTCCTGGAAACTTGGCTGAGCGTGGAGTAATTTGTGAGAGTTGATGTGTTTCTTCTTTAGCTTATTAGCCATTTTTATTTCACCGCAGAGAATAGGGAGAGGTACATAAAATTCGAAGATGCTTCAACAGCCTTTAATTTAAGAATTACTTACTTTTTCGTTCGCTGGTGGACCGAGCGAAATAAGGATATTTCTCGATCTCCCTTTTTGAAAGATAGTAAAAAGCTAAGTTTTTCTTTTTTGCGAGGATTGTCGAAATGATTGGAATAGTTTTCTTTTCTTCTTTTCCGAAGGTATTTTATCGCTTTCTCCCAATTTCTTCGGAATAATCTGTAAAATATGCGTTCCACTTCTTACTTTTCCCAATGAAGTTAGTCGTACATAGTCTTGTTGGAGGAGATTAAATATGGTTCTTTTGTTTATCTTCCCATGAAAGGCATTTGTCATTGACTACTTCTTGTTTTAGTGATGATGTCGTCAATTATTTTCCGGTAGTGTGTTCTGTCGATCCCATAATCATGAGTTTTTGCCCTTTTTTGGAATAATTCAACTTAACAACGACAATATTTTAAAATTGAATCCATACCCTTTAGAAAGAATAACTAAGTATACATTTTATATTTATAGGGTTAAATACGGATTCCATCATTTTCGCTGCATAACTATTGCCTTATCGTTTTCTTCCTTGTCTTTCGTCTGTCCGAAAACTTAATCGTCGGAAACCTTTCTTCTAAATGTGATCGCATCATTCGTCATAAACCAAGTGAATGATAAATTACATTTTTTTATTTATGCTGAGAAATTAAGCGCTATTATTGTTCTCTGGTTCCGAATTATATTAACTTTCTCCCCAAGTAATACTTACATTTTCCTCGGTATAATAAGTTCAGGCGACGAATGCCGGAGTTATTCCTCGTGTTTGTTTATAGTCGTTATTGATTGGCTGTTATACTTCGCCACGCTGTCTCATTCCAACTGCACCTGCGTCACAATGTCTTCTTTGCCAAGCCTATCAGAATATTATTTCCGGGTGGTAATTGAGTGTCACTGGTCAATAATCGAGCCGGACAACTTTTGTTGAATTATGTGTCGGGATGTCGTCGCTGCTTTATGGCCTTTGAAAACTTGCGGTGGTCGGGGAAGTGGTCGCGAGCAGTTTCGGGAAAAGGTTAAATACTATCGAAGTGCTGGAAGCTCACCAAAACTTGGAAACTCATCTGGGGCGCGTTGAAAGGCATTAATTCATATTAATTGGCGGTGCGAGGGAGCGCTTTTGAAAGTGGTGGTAGGCGATGGTGCATTTGACAAATGGGCTTTCGTTTTTGGACTCCATCACCTCGTGGAGTGGCTTGCCAGAATATTCGTCCCGTCCGCCTCGAGGTTTTCGTCTCGGAATTGTCTCACCAGAATGCGCCACGTGAGAGCGCCACCACGACGCTAGAGACTCTTTGTCGCCGGGCCTTTATTATTGCTGCTGGATTCGTCCTGCTTTCTTTTTCCTCTCGGGTCTGCGGGTTAACGTGCCTTCGCACTCATGAGTCACGGCCCAATACCCTCTTACGTCACTTCTCTCTTCTACGTCTGGTCCATTCGAGTCGCTGGTGGGATGCTGAAATTTGGAGCTACTGACGTTGTAAAACAATAAATCCTATTTCATTCCAAAGGTGACGGTTGAATAATGAATATTTCACAAGTGAACCGCGTACAATAATCATTTTTCGCTTGGTATCTTTGTGAAGCATTTTCCTGGTGTTGGAAATAACTTGCTGTTATTATAATCTTACATAAATAATCATTAAAGAATATATTTATATTTTATTCGTTAAGGATCTCTGATATAGAACGGTAAGAACTCCTGTTTTGCGGAAATTGTATGCAGTGAGGGTGACATCCAGATTTTTACGCGAGCGAATCAATGGATTAGACTACAAATGAAATAACTTCCTTTGGTCGGCCAAATTGAAAAGTTGCGATGAATATTTGTAGCCCGTACGTCCCAGAAGCTTTTTTTCTTTGAAGTCGTTGATAGTGTTCCGTTGTTGCTGGAAATAACTGTAAAAAAACAGAATGGACATATTGGTGTATTTTTTGTTGCCATTTGAGGAGTTAATTTAATGCATGATTGAAATGGATTCAGTTTATGAGTAATTGAAATTTCGGGGTAAATAGTTGTAAATTATGAATATTTTCGAAGGTATTTCACTCGCTAAAATTTGCCATTTATCTTCTTGAGTGTCTCGGTAGTTATTTAGTGAATTAAATATTTGTTTTGAATAGGCATCTACATTTCTGGGAGGAAAATTAATTGGTGGCAGAGATTCTGTGAAGCTCCCTTGAGGTAATAGAGGACGCAGGTAATAGCGATACCCTGGGGTGCTGAGGAGGATGATTGGTGGAGAATATTTTGCTTGTTTTGGGAAGTATAAACGACGAGATGGTTCCTGGCCTCACTTACTGAAACCGAGGCGCAGTGACAAGAAAATAAACTCTCGTTCCTTAGAAAATAATTTACTCGGCTACTTGACCTTGTTTAGACGATGGTATCATCTTCAGATGGGTTTGCGGGAAATCAGTCCACTTCATGTTCGGAACGTGGATCGCGAAGCGAATAAATTACTTCGTAATAATAAAAATGATGATAGTAAATAACTTTATTACGGTTCCGGGATCTTATTTGCATTAGAAGGCTACACAATAAATAATGAAGATGATAGTGAATTGCTATCATCGATCGTGAGTATCGAATTTCTTTTCTTAAGAATTAAGGATCTCCTTAAGATTAAGAATGGAGACAGTGTGAAAAAATGTCTGTTTTAAGGTTTAAAGAGCTCGATTTTGTTTTTAGTTACGTCTTTTATTTATTGAATTTTTGTTCAATCTCTTAGCCATTCAGAGAAATGAACTGATCTATTGACCAATAGTCGGTTTTAACGTGGAAAGTTAGTAATAAATCCGCACCTTTACTGGTAGATACACTTTTATACAAAAGGCCATACAAACGGAAGCTCCAGTTCTTTCAGGTTGGGTTTGATCCGTGTACTTTTACTCGGATGTGGTCGGTTAGGTTAGAGCTCAAACCGAACTATACCGCAGGGGTGTGAGTTTCACACATGAAGGGTAGGGTAGCTCCTTACCGTAGACCGCGTCATCTGCAATTTCTGTTTATTTCTAGGCTGGCCACTTAACGGGAAAACTTAAAATCATATGCAATC
Source organism: Ischnura elegans (assembly GCF_921293095.1). NCBI lineage: Eukaryota > Metazoa > Arthropoda > Insecta > Odonata > Coenagrionidae > Ischnura > Ischnura elegans. The sequence goes on along the minus strand of NC_060247.1, from coordinate 12,326,478 downwards.
TTCAGAGAAATGTCATGTGTCTGGAATTAAATAAGAAGACCAGTTACTTAAATCCTGAAGGAATTGGTTTCGAGGTAAAAGATAAGTGGATAGTTTCCCTCGGTCTCTTACGTGTAAGTAACTTCGTCGATGTTTGACCATCCTCTCCCCATCAAGCCATTCAAGTTCCATAATTGTTAACATTTATTTTTATGGCTCTATAATATTCCATTTGATTTGAGGCCATCGTTATCACAATTCTGTATCACATATTTATCTCCTGTAAAGATAAATGTTCTGGAAAACTTCATCAACTTTAAATACTATCAGATAGTCTGCGAATAGCGAAATTTGTGCGGAAAATTCGGTGGTTTGAAGTTGATATTTAGAGTGGCCACGCTGACAAGTAGCCGATCGCTCAACCCACTGGGCTGCTGCTAAGAGCACTGTTGTATGCGGATAATAAGAATGATCATAATGTGCGCTGCGATGCGCCGCTTCGCACTTCAGCTCTCAATTGTTTGTTCGCCCGCGGAGTGGCTGTTGGGAAGTAATTAAAAGCAGCCGCTCGGGACCCTTGCTCGTCGCCATTCTTTCCCCCGCGACGGAATTTAATCTCATCTTAATGCCAAGTCTTTGCGGTCGGTCCCGCTGAATCGTGTGCAGGGAGGGGGTCCCCAACCACTCCCAACCTTCTCCGCCACCCCCTCCCTAAGTGGTCTCTGATCCCACGACGGCATGATTCAAAACAATTCATTTTCGCGGTTGTTATTATAAAAAAAAGTTTTGCCTCCGTGGACTATAGGTTAAAAACCAAATTTAGAGTACATGGAATGTCATTAATGCTATCCTTGTATTTTTTTACTTATTAACATTTTCAAATATTTAAGCTGGCTTTCGCGCTATTTTCATGGCACTTCTGGGATTTTTCTTAAATTACGGCATTCATATTCCAATTTGTCAATGAATATTCCGTAGGCGAGTCTAAGGTTTATTTTTAGCGTGATTAAAATCGAACGGATATCATTATGTTAGTTTTTCTTAATACGACGTTTATATTCTCGCATTCATCAATATTTTTCCGTTCCGTAGACTAGGAATGTCACAAGGGCCCGTATGAAAATGTGTACCTTTTGATGATTTATATATATAGTATGACATGTTAACCCTGCCGTAATTTCCGTATATTGTATTTTATTTTTCCCTTAGAAGCCTTAAGATTTCAAAGTCACCCTTATCTCTTGAATCGAACCTGATAGAGGTGCGAGCGATGGATTGTCCTTGCAGGTATGCGTATTCGCGGTTGGACTCGCCTTCTTCATAGGCGGTGTTATCCCGAGCGCAGGACAGCGGATGCTAAATCCTGCCCTTCCAAAGCAACATGTAAAAATTCTCCTACAACGCTCGTTGTAGTTCGTGTGCATCTTACCTTATACTGGGAGTTTATTATGCGCAGAAGATTTAGCTATTTTTTGACTTCAGTTGATGAAGTACAATGGACTCGTTCACCAATTCCTTATTATTCCATCGATTGCGATAAAGTTTAAGAAATGAAGTAATTCTACTGTTTTTCGATCCGCCTCCAGTTCCCTCTCGCTATTCGGCCTCAACCTTTTCGCTTATAAGTTGATGACGTCACGAATTCATTCCGAGTGAGTCACCGCATCTCTGACCATCCTTTGCAAATCGTGTGAGCGGTTCTCCTCGAAGGAGTTAATGAACCGAAATTCTTAATGACGTCGCCGACTCGTGAGAGGTGGACGGAAATTATCGCGTTTCATTTATTTATTTTGAGAGATATTGTGAGAATTAAGGAGATTTTTTAATTCATCCTAACTTGTCTTCCATCCCTTCCATTTGCCGGCTTCGGTGGCGGCGGGGTAACGTCCTCGCTTGCCAAACAAGAGGTTGCGGGCTCGAGTCCCGCGTGGGTAGGTTTCCTCTGTCCAGGGCATGGTTGTTCGTGTACGATTAATTGTTAAATCTGTTGAATACCCAGTTATAAAATGGCCAATATGAGCTGTATTGGTATGAGAATAAAATAAAATAAAAATGTATCTAATTCTTTCATCAAATTTTGATTTTACGAACCATCGCAGTTGTAGAGCATGTATTTTGAAATTTTCGTGAAAGTGAAAACGTCTCAGTTCAGCCTCCCCGAAATGCCTCCGTGGTGAAAGGTCGCGTTTTCGTCTTCCCCCCTTCCGATGTCCACGAGCCGCCCTCGGCCGGCCTTCTGCGTAGCGTCGCCGATTGCAGCGGACAGCTCATCCGGTGTTGGGTGAGCAATGGGGGTGGTCCAGGATAGAATCATCCGCAGGCCGGCGCCCCAGAGCTGCTGCTGCTGCAGCCTGTTGCTCGACCTTCAGCCTCCCTCCTGATTGATCTGAGCTGCTCTCCGGCGGGAGGGGTCTCTCTCGCTAACCCCCCCCCCCCCCCAAGCAGCAGCGGCAGTGCTCCTTTTCCATCCACTTGCCTCTCGTCGCTTGATTCTCCTGCTGGCCTTCATCCGCGATGGATGTGTGGAGAAGTCCGCCGAGGTCTTGGAATTGGAAGAGGAGAATGGAACGACGGGGGGAGAGCGATTGTTGGCAAATAAAGCTGTGGAGCCGAGGGGTAGTCGAAGAAAAGTCGTAATTATATATTGATTATTTCGTTCGTATCGGGAGCGCTTATTAACCACATGTTATTGGTTTTTGATGATGTCTACTTCTTTTTATTACCGTCACTTGATTTTTCCCTGGTCACCCAAGTCTTCGGCTATCTGATAGTTAAGCTTTAGGTAACCAATAGTCTTTTTCATGTCATTATCGCACTTTTCCGGTGATATCTCATGTATATTAAGCATTTTGATTGTTTAACTCCACAGTTTAAGTGAATCATGAGTTGCGGTGCCGTAAAAATAGATATACGGCAGTCAACTGCGTACTAATTCGTTAACGAAATTTAACTTTTTGCCATGGAATAATATATTTTAAAGCAGTGATTTTTTATATCGATACCTATCACAGCCTCGGCCTCGGTGGCTGTATCACTTATGCATCCTCTCAGGTTAAGTAGAATATTTCACGCAGAGTGCATGCATGCAGTGTGAATAGGGGAACTTAAGAGAATCGCCGGAAATGAGACAATGGAAACACACTAAAATATTAGGCCTATCACAAACAATATTGTAAAGAAAACTCACATGAAGGCTCTTTCACTAGTATTCAACGCCATGGCTTTAAACACTACATTCCTTTTCATATTTTTTCATACTTAAATTCTAGGCGAAGTATATAAACAAATCGCATATGTATGTATGTATCTTATGTTTAGTTTGGTACCAATTGGCATTGTGGTCTTTTTTCATTGAACAGTTGGGACCCCTCGTAAGGGCGTGGTCTGACCTGGACTCTTGATGTGATAGCGTCAGTTTTGTTCCTTGATAATAATATTCTAGTGACCGATTTCTCGCTGTAAAATATTCTGGAGTTAATGGGTGAGGAATAGGAGAGATAGGATAGTTGTTTGGTTCATCATTGTTCCGTCGGATACCCAAATCTTCTTCGTCATTGGTGATCGATCGAGAGTGTTAACTTGTAAGGCTCTGGAAAGGCCTGACCAAAGTTAAAGATTACGTTGTAATTAAGACTCTCACAGAGACAGAATATGTCCAAATTAAGATCAAACTTGTAACACGTTGTTTGCCCACCTTCCTGTAAACTGTGGTCCATCCACAAGTGGATGTCGGCGTACTCTTGGCCTCCGCTAACTTATCTTGTCAAAAATGGGAGATATTAAGTATAGGGAGATTGCTGAAGTAAGTGCATTCATAACATAGTGTTGGTATGTTGGAATTTTCACAATTCTTCCGTGCATTTTGGTAGTATTAATTATTTAGAATTATGTTAGCGTAGAATTTTGTTCGTGAATTGGACCATTATCTAAAACCTCCAACAAATATCAATTTTTCAGGACCCGGTAGCGTAATTCTTCCGTTTTTTGAAAATGACCACAGCTGTCGACTTCGTTAGCCCACTACATTAATAGCATCTCAAATTTTTAGGCGGTATCAAATTTAGAATTGAAATTAAACTATTATTCTATGTAGTAGAGTCAACCTATGGTGCTCATAGTTTACTCTCCAAGAGAGTTGCAGCTGTTTTAGGCCGTCATCCATGTAAAGTTTCGCCTTTGGGCTCTGGAAATGAAGGATATCTGTTAATACAATCTGTAGAATGGACAATTAATGAGCGGGTTACATTTTTGAGAATGAGATGCATATTTTCCAGAAGCTGCGACAGGCTAGGAGTTATAATGAAAGTGAGTGTGTTTTTATTATCATCTCGACTGCCTTTTATTTGTGATGGCCATTAATTTGCATGCGCTCCATCTCTCCGCTATTACAAAGCTCGCGTTCTGCTCCGTCTGGATGGTCGGAAGTTGTTTCCCTCGTGGCGGAAATTTGAGAATTTTCTCGAAGAAATTGGATCGTACTTGAGGCGCCATAAACGTTACTGGCGCCTCTTTCGGTCTCCCCCCCCCACCCCCCGCTGCCATGCTGACCCTCCCTCCCTACAATGCGGACGACCTCGCCTCCGCTCTTAAGTAATGATGGTGGGGGGGCCGCATTGACCGCCTTGACACCACGTCCGTCCTTGCGACACTAGCCGCATCTTCCCTCCTCCCTATCCTTCGCAATTTTTCAGGTCCCTCCCGCAAGCGTATTATGCTTCAAAATAATTATCGCAGTTGTCGAATTCGTCAGCCCACTACTTCAGTCCAAGCGGAATTTAAGTGCGCTCCCGTTTGGAAATGGAATGTCTACTAAATAATGAAAAGGGACACATAATTTGTACATACTGTTGGAGTATACGTAATTAACAAAATGAAGTTTTTTTGCATGTCTATAATGTGGTTGCAGCGCCTGGGTGGAGTTCGGAAAGGCGTTGCCAAGGTTGCGTTTATGTTTTATGTAACTGTTTTTTGTTCTTGGTGTAAATTTACGTTATAACCTCTTGTGAATAAAAGGTTTTTTTTCCTGCGTGTGCTAACAAGTACACCATAATTTTTCTCAGTCCATTTCGCTTTGCGTCAGACTAACATGATATAAGTATGATAATTGCATTTTAGTAGTTTTAATCCCAGTTTAGACCAAAAAAGTACCAAATTGCGAGTTTTTTCGAGCAAAGCAATGACTTTGGTAACTTATAACCAGGACTTAATTCATCCTAATTCAATCAAATTCATATAATTTTTGTATAATACTAGATTTTATGCATTAAGCGTTCGTAAGTAACTTATCATTATGAGCAGTATTTGTCGTCAAAATACATGCTTGTACAAACAGTTCTGTCATCGTAGTGTGAGCGTTGTATGTAGGTGTAAATTGATGTTTTAATTGCATAATTTTCTGAATGCCACCAGTGGCTTGATCATATATGTACTATTTTAAAGAAGGAATGCGTTATTATCTAACTTTTTATTTAGCTCTTCAGTTTTTGATGATGCCGGTCCAAGTACTTCGTTTACTCTTTACGGTTCGTAATCTATTATGATGTATCCTTATTTAAAGGGCTTTTTTTTCTCCAGTGCCTTCTGCTCTTACATTGGCAATCACCTGTTCCTCTTCTGTCTCAGCATATCCTTTCTCTTTATAGGCATGGTTTAGAGGTACTGTAAGTCAGGGTATTTAAGCCTTCTACCGCCAGATACTAAGATTTGTCGTATTTTTTCCCATCTAAAAGTGTACTTGCACTGTCGTACTTCCGTGGTTTGTAAATTTCATGAATTTGAAATATGAGATATGATAGGGTTTAAAATTACATTTTTTTCTTTTTAAAATTACCTTCCCTATTCTTATATTCTTGGCCCTTCAATTATGTATGTTATATTAGCCACTATGTATGATGTGTTGGAGGTATGCATTATTTTGAATAGCGGTGTTGTTCGCAGCCTTTTTGGCAAAATTGTTTCGAAAGATGGAGAACATTTCTCTTTGGGGTGGATGGGGGTATGGAGAAGAAAGGAGTCGCCTGTCCTTTTCGGCCGTCTCTGTCAGTGTTTCTTTCGCTGCCTTTTCCACCACTGCCTTCGCCCCCCCCCCCCCTTCCACCCCCTCACTTCCTCTATTTCTCTTCCCCATCATCTGCACCCTTTCCTTCCCACTGTCCGACACTTGTTCCTTTTTTTCCCTTATTACCACTCTCACCCTCTTCCATTCCCTTCTCTGCTTATGTCGCCCCTCCCCTCCCTCCCAGATATTACTAGCACCACACTCCTTGCTCCCTTGCTCTCATTCCTCGATATATCGACGACCCGTTCTGGAAGACGCGCATCTTGATGACAACGATTTCGAGAGCTCGCGACAAATGGAGCCGAATAATTTGCGAGGATTTTGCAAATATGTTTCTCTTTTTTCCCCGCTCCCTCTCCCTTGTCTCCGTCGCGATCGTTGGGATTAAATCGTGCGGACCAAATTACGGAGGGGTATTTTTAAAGAAGGTTGGTGGCGGAGTTTTCTCCCTATTTTTTTTCTCTGGGGCAACATCACAGCATGCAGTGCGAGATCAGTTGGGTGCGGTAGTGAAAGAGTTGAGGGAGCCTTCGAATCGGAGGACGCTCATTCCCCTCCTATTATTTCTTGCTGCTTGCGTGAATTCAAGTGCATGTCTGTCGCATTTTGTTGGAGGAGGAGACGTTTTCCGTGGCCTACCCTGTACGAAATAGTATGTATTGGTGAATGGTGACCGACAGCTAAGACCAGCTTTGGGTTAATTGTTAGATGAAAGAAGTTGTAATTGAAACCCGGTGTAGGAGTTGAGCCCCGCTCACACTGATTTAACTCGGCTTGACTTGGTTTATTCTGGCCGACTAAAAAATCAAGTGTTTTTTCAATTTAACCTCGGGCCTTTAAATGACTCACACTGCTATGAAACTTGTTTTTAGTTGTACGTGTACTTTAATTTATCGCTATTTTTTCTGTGTATTTGCCTTAAGACTCGACTTTGTCGTAGCCTTTTTTTTTTCATATTTAATTATTTCCCGAAGAGTGAAGTCAACATTTCGACGTGGTGGAAGACTTTACAAAATGTTATTTCTCCCGTGAGCAGGGCACCGCAGTCGTGTGCATTAAGAAAGAAAGCTGCTAGTCGGCATTTGGTGAGGGGGAGCAGCGATCGATAAAAAGTTAATCTTTCGACAGTCCGTGCGGAGGGGAGGTCTGTTACACACCCGCTTCATTACCCCCTCGCATTACTTCCGCGCATAATTGTTAATCATACTTGCGCTATTTCGCACGCCATTTTTATGGCGCTCGCGTGGCTGGCCACCCTCGTCGTCGCCCCATTCATGGTTTCCATTCTCGACGGGCGGACATTCATGACGGGGCATTCATGACCTCGTGCACGCGCCGTGACCCCTCCGTCGCGAATACCCTCTGGTAGCCGACCTGCATCTTCGCCCGCGCGTCGCGTCGGTGGTGGTGTGTCTTAACAATCGATGAATCACGCTCTACGTGGTGTTTAAGACGTGGGAGAGGCAATATTTTTATTTTTTAAATTTTATTCCATATTACTGTAAGAAAAGAAGTAAGAATTTAAAGAAAAGGTTAGTGAAGAGTCTGATATGGAGTGTAGCGCTTTACGGTGCAGAAACGTGGAAACTTGGGAAGGAGGACGAGAGAAGACTCGAGGCATTCGAGATGTGGGTGTGGCGAAGAATGGAGAAGGTGAAGTGGACGGAGAGGAGGAGGAACGACGAAGTGCTGGCCATGGTGGGTGAGGAGAGGCAGCTTATAGGTGAGATACGGAGGAGACAGAAGGTATGGATGGAGTGAGTACTTACCGGGGAGGGGATGTTGAAAACAGTGTTAAAGAGTAGAATGTTAGGTAAACGAGGGAGAGGAAGGAAAAGAATAGGATTTTTAGATAGAATGAAAGGGGGAGTAGGTCTTATTGTGCACTGAAGAGGGAAGTGCAAGATGTAAGGGGAGGCTCCCGGAATTCTCCCTAAGCACTCCATGGAAACCCACCTTAATCGGTAGAATACTTTAATAAAATACTTTAATAAATTACTACGAGTAGGCTATAGCCTGGTTGTAGCATTTGATTTAAATAAATGTATGAAAACTCTACTTATCTGAGAACAAAATAAAGAAACAGAAAATACACCTATGGCATAAAAAATATATTTATTCGAATATCATACAATTAACAAATAAAGTTTGAACCAATTAACCCATTTGCCAACTCTCTCGATATATTATTTATTGCATACGTATTTACGCATCAGTATCCTGATCCACCTACGTGGATTTAGGAATTAACTAAATCTTCATCGAAGTCTGTCGTTACATGATATCTGTTTCACATTGTCATCCCTGGAGTATTCTCTCTTCCTATATGTATTTATTCTTCACGACAATATGTAATAAATTGCCGTAGGGTCATTTATGATAACGGTGGTCCCGTAAAAAAATATATATGCAACATTTATTTGGTAGATAAAGATAATAGGTATCCAAATTAAGTTATTTTTAATGAAGAAATAGACTCCGTATTGTAACTCTTTAAAAGTAGATAACTCACTTTCTTACGAAACACAATCTTTTTCCGTGCTTGCCTTTGTTTACATTTCGATGTGCTTTTTCACAATCTTTGGTCTTACGATTCTACTACGCGTCTCCATCAAGTTCTGTCGCTCCATATCTCCTGACTCGCGACCACATCCAATGCTATCCTCCCTGTTCTATATCTAATTTCGCTTCACCGTCCTCATTGTGGTATTTCACCGTCTGCTTCCTATACCAACATCGTATTTGGTCTCCTTATATCGCCCATTACCTTCACGTGACCCATCCATTCGACTTTTTTGTTCGAAATTTGCTGAGCTACTATTTAAATATTCAGCTGTTCACTTATGTAAACGTTCTGGCATTGAAGTGCGCAATTTCATTGTCAAATTCACGGTTAGGGTTCTGAGGAAGTCTTGAATCAGAGTTCGTGGAACCTAACCAGCTTAGCCCTTTGATGGGATTGATAAACTCTGCCGTCGCGCACTGCGTACAAGAGTCGATGGCAGTATAACTTCCAGGAGGAATAAATTGAGACTTCGTCTTGTTGGAGTACCGGAATAAAAATAAATCCGTACCTCTTCCGCTGTGAACAGTAAATAATATTTCTAGTTATTTGTTGTCAAAACATTTTCTGAAATTTAAAAAGTGAAAAGAGTAATTATGAGCCAAAATTGCTAGACCCGTTGATTATCTGCGTCATAATAAACATACGTAGATTCACATTAGAATACATAATATATGAAAAACCTATTCTTCTTCTTCTGGAAGCTGTTAAAAAGAAATCTCTGCTACTGTTAATTAAATGACTACCTTTTGCAACGTTAACACGTAATTACGAAGTAATTCTAGCGTCGTTGACGGTAGAGATTTGCTTATTACCTCCGAAACTTGTTGGAATCAAATTTTTAAGAAAAAGAAATGTAGATTTTTATTTTTATTTAATATTTAGTTTTATAATTATGATTATAGAACATGAAGTTGATATGCCGACGCCAGATTTCTCTCCAAATTTACCTCTTTACCCATACCCTTGGCCCCCTAAGCTATCCTTCGCCCTTCTCAACCATCAAATACTCGGGAATTGAAGTGGGTATCCTCAGTTTATCAGCCAAACGCTCTATCCGCTGCGTCCCCGCGTGCCATCCTGGACATCGTCATTGATTCGTCGGAACAGTTGCCATATCCGTAGAGTTATCCAGGCAGTGTTGTGGGTAGCACCCTCCCCCGCCTGTCGTGAAAAAAAGCGAGAATTTCGAAAATTTGAATCAAGAGAGACGGCAAGAGAATTTTTTAGACTCCGATTATCTTCTAAACGTCTTTTTAAGATGTAGGGGGAGGTTACCTAAATCGCACCAATTTTGGAAAAAACGAATTAACTCAAAAATAAGTGATGCATTATAAGTTTTTAATGATACTTAATATGAGGAGGAATGTCTACTTCTCTCACAATTTTTCGGGACAGTAAATTCCAAGTTGAACACATCTATAAAAATTCAATTTCAAACCTCTGCAAACGGTGCGACGTAGGCAACCGGTTTCCGGAATCGCACCACTGGAGGCCAAAATTAGGAAATGATATTTCATCAACAATGAGAGGCAAGTTATTTAAGGTTATTTTTTAGATACCTTTAAAGAGCAAACATTCGCATTAAAATACCTGTAACATAAGGAACGAAAACATTTAAATAAGTCATATCTTTGACATTAATAATAGTTGTGGACTTTTTGCTTGAAAAAAAATCTGCAGTAATTGAAATATATTTTTATGAGTCTTTTGAAGAAGTGTTTATGATTTGGAATAGTCTTTTCACGGCATCTTTTTTTAGACTTAAACTTTAAGACAGGCACACAGAGACGTGGTGCGATTTGGGAGCGACCGCAATTTTATATGAAAACATTTCCATTGCCTAAACACGTAATCATACCACGCTATTAATAGAACTAAATGAAACACAATAGACTTCAAAAATATGATATGTAGCTAAAACTATGTGCATACAACTTATTTGTTTTCAATATTCTTGTAAAAAGACGGAAGAAAAAGCAGAAGAGGTACTTCTTTTTTTAATATCTACGCATCTGACTTGTCACTACACTGTTGGCTACAATTGAAGTGTGGTGTGCTTGGTGATGCAGGAAGTTCCAAATGCAGCCATTAGATTGCATATATATATATCTAATACATTGGTTTATAGGATGGTGGTGCGATTTAGGCAGCTCTCCCCTATTTTTGCAAAATTTCTGGACGGCCCCTTTTCTTAATACATGGGAGTTCCATCCTCCCCCGCCCCCCAACCCATAATAACCTGCTCCCGGTGTTCGTGCGTGGCGACCATCATCTCGCGTGCGTCGCCCCGCGAGACAAATTGAGTGGCTTGGGCATTACGTCATGCGGACACGATTAAAAGTCTCGTGCGCCGTAATGGCCGTTTTATGCGCGCGCGAGAGTAAAACAGTTGAAGGTGCGGGGAAGTCTCTTTCGTCGCGGCCTCCCGCCCGCCCGCCGTGTGGGTGGGTGGGAGAGGGGCGAATTCTCCCCCCCCCCACTCCCGACACGATCCCTGTGTCTTCGGGGTTCATGTGGGGGAAATAATGTGCAAAAATAAGTGCTCTTCACTTCGTTTCTTTTTTTTTGTTCAAAATGTGGGGGTTTTGTGTGTGCGAGGTGGGCACAACCGAGAAAAATGTTATTCGCCGTCCATTCATTGAGAGTCGTGGGGCGGCGGCCTTCCCTAACGTACCAGGCGGGCGCCGTTCCCTCCTTCGCCACCCCTACAGCTGATTCATTACGAGAACAATTCCACCCCCTCTCTCTCCTTGGAAATCTCCACCTTCGATCACGCCACCAGCTCTTGCCCTCTAGCCGTAGTACCCCCACTGTAGAGGGTTGCAAACCCCCAGTCCCAGAAATATCCAGTCCCGGGGTCCGCGGGTATTTCCTCTTTCCCGGGTTACCGAAATAAAGAGATGATATTCATGAGCCCTTTTCGGTTGTAACTACGTGTTAGTCTTCCGCTCACTTTGTAAAGAAAGTAAATTATTTAATACTATTGTATTAAAATTAAATACCCTACATTATTGCGCTTTTCCTTTTATGCTTTTTATTTTTATCATTTCAAACGCTCACTCTATCTAGCCGGAATTGGTTGAATTATTTCACCTCATGTTTTTAGTTTCAAACAATTTTGAAAGCGCAGTACATTTCCAGATCCGACGCACACGATAAAATAGGAAGGTGATATTCCTAGTCCACGCCGTGACAGGACGTCCATTCTGGTGATAATAAGATCGTCAATCTCCCAAAATCATTCAGTACTATGATTCGTAATTGGTATGTTTTCTTTTTTCGCACTTTTTCTTCTTGTTAATTCTCAATTTTGATTGGTAGTGACGGCTTCGCGCCTTAGACGCCGGCGAGCGACACATAGAATCCACTCCCGGTTGCACCACCGCCGTCGAATTATTATTGTCGGTGCTCATGTCTGTAGTCCCAAATAATTGCTGTGCATTATGATGTGGGCGAATAAAGCTCTTCTTATTTGCAGTTATTGTGCACTCCTAAAATCCTTCTCTTCGTAATTATCTAATCCACATATCCCAAGATTTCGGAATGGACATTTTGACCAAAAATCCCGAGACATCCCGTATTTCGGGACAAGTTATTCTGGGTACCGCTAAGCGGAGTGTACCTCGCGTGGGCACACCAGGCTCTACTTCCGTTCACTATTTTTTTCACTCTTATTCCTACTCCCTCCGCCCGCATCACCTGCCATTCACCCTTTCTCTCTTCCGCTGGCAAGCAACCTCCCCCTTCCTTCTCTGGCGTCTTCGGGGTCGCTGCACGACCTCACGCAATCCACGAGGCACTCTCCGGCCGAGAACCCCCACTCCCCCCCTTCCCGCAAAGACTTGACTCGCTCGCGCCCGACCCCTAGCGGTTTTATTTGGGCACTATTTCTGGCCGAGCGGTGTCCGTTGGGTGGCAAAGGGTTGAATGACGGGTGGGGTGGTTATCCTCCGTTCGTGCCCCTGGCGGGGACAACCGTGCGGTGCGTGACCCTTTTTACTTTCAGGGTGATTCCTTCGTCCGGTGTGGAGGGTGGGGGAGAAAGAGTCATATGAGGGTGGCGACAATGGCGTCTGGGTAATTTACGTGGAATTCTAGGGTTAATATTTTTCTTCCCTTTCTAGAAATTTGGTGTATTTTCGTGGCACGCGACGGGTGGAAGAGGTTTGTTGAATTGGTTCTTCGACTTTGTGTCGGTCTCTCTATCCGTGGTGAGACTTAGCGAGTTTGTACAATTGTGTTAAAATCTTCTTTCGGACTTACTTAATTCAAAATCAACACTCTTCTTGTTTAATGTTGGTGAATGATAATTTACTTGTTGACGGTGTAATTGTTGAAAGAAATCGTAATCGGTGAAATTTTCGTGACTGGTATCGGTTGTGTTTACTATGCGATCAATGTCGCTGTGTCATTCCACGATTTGCTACACTTTTGTCATGAAAAGGCATGATAAATGACGATATAACTTATTTGAAAGCTCTCCAGGACATCGGAGATTGGTAAATTTCGTGGTTGCGGTGTATCGAAGGGAAGTGTGTGTCAATTTTTATTTGAAAGCCAAGAATCAATTCTGAATCATAAGAGGGCGTGAATGCGATTAAATAAATAACAATTGGAGATTGCCTTGCTTTACATTTTACTCCGCCAACTAGTCAATTGCCGTGTTGTATCAATTTGCAATCGGCCATAAGTGAGTTTAAATCGTTTCCATAGACACACTTAAGTTACGTTTCACTCGTTAAACCGCAGTGACGAAATTACGTCGTGGTTCTCACAATTTATGGGTTTCTAAAGTCCCGTGTGGTGCAGTTAATCAGTCTTGCCGCTGTGACATATACCCCTAAAGTTCTTTGGTCGATCTAATGATGTCCTTTATAGTCGCCTGATGAAATTGCGCGCCACGAAAGATAAATACGAAGTCTATCTTTTTCTCCACGGCCACGGAAAAGATTAATGGAAACATCAATTTCCTGGAGCAAGTCTCTTATTCAACCCTTTTGTTTCGCCGCTTCACCCTTCGTTTCCTTTTGCCGCGGAGGCATTGGTCCGTCGCCCCGTGCCACACCCCGTTGCGATGGAAAGTGTGATGACGGAGGTGGGCAGTGTAAATTTGCGCGTCAGTCTTCGAGAGAGAAGTGGTGTCAATGAGTGTTTGGGTGATATTTTTGAGACGGTCTTCTTGCTTCTGTCTCAGCGGCTGCTGCGGGTTTCATTCGTTCCGTCCTTTTGGGAGCTGTCTCCGGAGGGGTCCTATATGTGGGACGTTACCGATTTAGGGGGTGCCTAAAAAGCTCCGGAAGGTAAGAAGGGGTACACCTCTCCTGATATGGGTGGATATTATTGGTAGAAGTGCCAGTAGTGGTTCGTTGGAGTTGTGTAGTTACATAACAGCGTGAAATCTCAATCGGCCAACAGTGAACACTGATTTATTAAACATACCCTAGCAAATTTCTGTGTAAAATGTTTTTGGTTGATAACTATGACGTCTTAAAATTGGCAAGTGTTTTGGAAATGCGAATTATTGTACGTAGTAATTATCGGAAACAAAGTAATGGTTATTTACTTTTTAAATTGATTTTTGCTCTGTAATTATTTTTCTAACTTATCAATGTATCGTAATCATCAAATGAGGTTTATTATGTAAACCTAGTTTCCATCAACATAACCATTGAGTTAGCTACAGTGTTTTTCTCGTCCTGACGAACGTAATTTTTGGCCGCATTCACTCGTGTTGTCAGTGCTGGCTTAAATGGATACATTTCGCAAATCGCTTCGAGCGTGCGTCTCTGTGATTGGGACGAATTCGACGCGTGTCAACGCGGAAGGCAGAGTGAAGTGGGGATTTTAAAAAATTACCCTAAACGTTAACGTTCGCAGCGTGCGGTCCCCCGCTGCACCCTTCGCCTTCTCTCTCCTGCATTCATTCATTCATTTTTTGTGCCAACCGCCTTTCCTGGCTTCCCCTCTCTCCGTTTGCAGCGTCGCTGGCGAACACACGGTTCGCCCTCAACCCAGGGGTCAACGCGGATTTATGCCTCCGAGCCTCTCTTTTTGACTTCATTATTGCAGTCGCCCTTGAAAAAAATTGGGATGGCTGCCTTCCCCACCTCTCTTGATCCTTCTTCCGGCCGATTTATTTATCGTCCCCTGGGTTTCCCCTTGGTCAAGCTGCAGTGAGTAGGGTCGAGTGTCCGTGGCGGAAGTGGGCCCGTGGGCGGCTGCTATTTTAGTTCCGATTTCATCCAAGTGATACTTTGGTCGGCGGGAGTTCGATTGCTGTCTTATTTCTCGATAGTCTACCAAAAAAAAATAGGAACGTTATGTAAACTATTTTAATTTCTCCTGGTGATTACTAATGATTAATATTTCTCGGGTTCTCAGCCAGGTTAATGCTTTTATATAAGCCGACGTTTCGAGAGACGACTTGTCTCCCATCCTCAAGGCCGTGTTACTTAATGGAAGTCCCAATTTCACACTGAACCGGATTGACGGTTTACCGAGGACAACAATGCGGCTCAGGTGTCATTAATGCTGTGTTCGGCCGTGACGGAACGCAGTATTAATGAAGACCATGCTATTATATGGGGAGATACAAAAATCCTTTGCCACGCACAACGTTAGTGGGACCGCATAATTAAGGAAGCAATAGAGATCCGCCTCAATCCCAAAAATTTCAATCGGGACACCGGCTTTCATCTTAGCAATACATGGAGATCTGTAATCAGCTGTTTAAAAAACATAAGGGGAGAGCGTGAAGAATTTCAAAAGACCTACAGCCAATCGGACGACACCTGAGCCGCATTGTTGTCCTCGGTTAACGGTCGATTCGGTTTGCGCCATTTTTGCGCAATCTCATCCTTATATCGTATCTTAATTGCAGTTTTCTTGGAACTTGTGTTCTCGTACTTGAATACGACTAATATACCGATTTTTTAAATTTCTTATCTGAATTATTATTATATCGTATTTCACACCTTGCATGAATAAAGGGCCTCTTATGAGACTAAAATATGGCTATTTAAAAAAAATAATTTCTTGCAAAAAAAGAGTAATCATCCTTAATAACTCTATATATATTTCTCTCTCTCTCTCTCTCTCTCTCTCTTACCAATCAATTCCTGTATCTAACTTAAAATTTAGTGACGTTAACCGTTTCCTATAATGTGCGTCAAAAAACATAAACCCCATGCCTTTTAGTTTTTCCTTGAAAATACGTATAAGACGGAAGAAAACGATTCTTCATGTCCATCCATAGTGTTTGTTTTAATATCGCGCTGAGGTGGGGAGTTGTTTCTTGTTTCTTTTCGAGCATGACTCATTTTCGGAGGCCATAAGCTATGCGCTCCGCCCAGGTAATCAAAAACATCCGTGTCAGGTGGTGACTAGACGCCAGAGCGTTTGGAAGCGCTTTTATGCCCCACTAATCAATCTCGACTCCAGCATAAAAATGAAGTACTGGTAATCGGAAAATTTTGCCTCATTTACCTTCATGATGAACCGTTTCGTCGCCAATCAATCGACCGTCATCCGTTACGACGCGCGTCTCTTAAAATTATCGATCGTTTTGTGAAACAGCTGTAACTTATTTCTAAAAATCGTTTATCTGTTGAGTGTTGTTTTAATGTAGTTGTGGTAGGAATTGCGACTCGCCTTAATAAGAGCCTGGTGCGTAATATTCAGCATTTCACTAAGTGTACATACGTACATAAAGAAAACTTTTGGTGCTATTTTACCGTTAGAGGGCCTATAGGAACCAAAATATGACGCCTCAGGGAACGTGCTACAACTTGGAAGGGAAATGGATAATATCATGATAAATATTGTGGCCATCAATTAATTTAATAAAGAATTAAAAAGGCATGGTACATTTTTCACAGAAAATATTTCAGTCGACCGGTTTCGTCGCAGAGGTGACATCTTCATCCTTTGCGACGAAAACGGTCGACTTAAATAAATTCTATGAAAAAAGAACCATGCCTTTAATTCTTTACTATGGATTGTCACAAAGAAAATCCTGAAGCCATTGAGTTTAATTAATTTAATGGTTGAATTTTTATTATTGTTATATAATTTAGGTTTTTGACAAATGTATTTAATATACAGATGATTTCTTGTGTAGGAAAACGTATTTATGTAGTTGCAATATTATTTAATTAATCCCAAAAACTGATTCAGATAGGTGAGACAATAGCTCACCCCAGGCCTAGCCTCGGTCGTGTGAATTTCACGCAGCCAGGGTAGGTGGGGCCAGTTACTTCCCCTGGGCTACCTGACCCTTCCACAATTTTAATTTAGCGGCTTCACTCGGTTATGAACCCGACACACTACGATCTGAAGCCATCGTTACACCCACATTAATAAATTCAATGAACTGTTAGTCAATTTCTTTTCATTTCATCGGAATTAATAACTTTTTTTCGTGTTCGGTATAGTACAAAGTAATTGCTCCGATTAAGGTCCAATCGTTAAGGAGAATATTTGAGACTGATAACTAGCCAAAGTTTTCGTCGAATAATTACGTAAGAATGTAAATGATTTGTTCCTGAAGGACGCCCTCTCGAGCACGACCCATTACATTCAGTGGTTGCCGCTCATTTGAGATCATGATAGGAATGGTCCCCTCTCCTTGGCGGGGGGCGGGCGATTTTTTCGGTGATCGCCCTCTCTCCTCACTTTTCGGTGGTCCACGGTCCACGAAACCCGCACGGCTCCGTTGCGCTCGCGGGTTGCCCACATCGCAGGAGACGATTGGCCCTTGGCGTGCGGGGCAGGTGGTGCGGAAGCAAGGCGAAACGCCCGAAAAAAAAGCGGAATTCCTACTTATCATTAATCCACGCAACTCCTCTCCACCCTCGCTATAGGAAAATAACGTAGGGCCTTCATTTTTGTGTAGGCAGAAGAAGTACCAAAAAAATGTAAAAGTCCATTTGAGACAAGTGCGAAGCATAAACGAGCCCGTTGTCGTAAATAAAAATCCAAATAATGCGCACACACTCCCAACCCCATCGCTATAATCTTGACCATTAAGGTAAATAGTAATTTGATCATATTTGTGGACCAATATGATAGCAGAAAGGCTACTTCAAATCCAAGTACGCCCCCTGCTCTGCTGAGTCAAGTTAAACTCGTGGTTGCTATGTCCGCTTGATATAGATTTCGTTCTGTTTTCGACCACCAACGGTTTTGATGCGCATCGGTATCTTCTTCTTTTGAAACTGCCACTGCTTTCGTCAGGGAAATGCATCAGTTAACTTAACGTCATCGCTGCATTTAATGCATGCTTCTATTTTTGGCGCGTTAATTGATTTTCTGATGAAGCGTTTTCATTTTCAGCATCCGGTCAGGTGTTCCTTTTTCATGTTTGTTAAATTCGATGTTCATTATGATGTGTTTCTGTTGATGCTTCGGCCTCTAACCTTGTCAGTTGTCGTCCTCTGGCCTAATAAATCGCTTGTTGAACCTATCAGAACGTGAAAGTTTTCGAAAGGAAAGAGCTTCTATTTTGCAATTTTCACTTTGATGTCTTTATCACATATTCAATAATAAAAAATGAGAATGCGCGCGCGTGCTAGAACATTGCTGCGGCTTTTGAGTTAAGCAGTCACTTTTTCGAAGACTATTATGTAGTTTTCTTGGCGTTTTTTATATGCTGATCATGTCTGGATGGTCTTGCGTGTTTTCTCATTTTGAAAATAAGTATAGTGAGTCTGGAGGTAAGCTAGAACATGACTGAGGTTTTTGAGTTAACAAGTCACTTTTTCGAAGACTATTACTTTTGTTGGCGATGTTTGTATGCCGATTAGTTCTGGATGGTCTTGTGTGTTTTCTCAGTGTAAAAATTAGTCTTGGCGATATTTTCGGATGGTATTCTCTGGTCTCGAGCTCCATCTTCTATGAGGACTCTTCTCCATGATGGACTCGAACTTTTTTTCTCTCGGAAATATTTACTGCGTAGTTTTGGATTAGTGGTTTTCCCCTCCCCACCTCCTCAGCTGTTGTTTTAAGCGGTCATTAGGGTTTATCGTAAACCCTCGCGCCCTGCCAAGCGTCTAAAAAGCCCCTCCCGTCACCCCCCTTCGTCTTTACTGAGGCAGAAACTTGAGTGAAGGAAGCCCGCCAACATGATTGAGCCGCGGTGGGCGATTGGTTGACCGCTTACGCGATGCGAAAAACCACCGCGTATTAAGTGGCGAGCGTGTTTAACATATGTTCGGCCCGCAATATTGGCCGCGCTTGAGTAATCTGAAGGGTTGCCACTTATCCGTAAAATCTGTTACGTCAGGATAAGTCTTATATACTCATTGTGTTTTGTAAAGACGTGGAATGTGGGTGAATTTACGAAACAACTATCTGCGAAAGTTATATTGGTTTAAATAGACAAATTCTCATGTATTCCCAGCCTCTTAACCTTAGACATATTTGATTCTTAGATTTATATATTTGCGTTCGAAAATCGGTGCCTTGGTTTTGATTATTGTAGCAATTTGAAAAACCTATTCAAGGACGTATACCAGTGGTGTATTTTGTATGTGGAAGTATCGTCGTAGAAAATTTCTCCCGTTTTCTTTAATTTTTCTTCATAGTCTTATAAATATTCTTGCGATAAACTGCTTAAATAAAATATTTTTCTTCAAGATGCTACAATATTCGTTCTCCAAGACAGTTTTTGGAATTCTGTTTGCGTCGTCGTCTGATAATTGACCAGACATACTAGTTTTAATTTTTTGTTTGGCGTGGTCAGCGATGTTCAATTATTCAACATAGCGATTCTCCGGGGTGGGTAACGAATTCATTTAGCTGCCTTTATTTCCCGTGGTGTTACGTCGCCGCAGAATATTGCTTGAGTTTCCAATCACTCCTTAATAAGTTTTGATTCCTTATGTTATTGTTTAAATAATTTATTTTGATTGTATTCTGTTATATTTTTACACCTGTCAGGGTTTTTCTGCAGGTGCGTCTTTAAAAAATCTCCCCTTTTTCCCGCTGAGAAGGGACATTCCTTGCTACATTAATTCTTCCAAGCCGAGGCAGAATGTGTGTGTGTGTATCTGTCCGTCTCAAGTGCCCAATCGATAGCTAGACATTTGGGATCGCGTTGGTCCTGGAGCGCGTGTAAATATTTTATCTCCTGACCGGACAAAAGGATTGCGCGGACCCGTGTTCACCTTCCTCCCGACCTGAAATCGACGAGGCTATGCGTCAACTCTGTCCCCGTCGGTCCCGCGAGAGTTCCCACCGCACATTTAGGGTGAGAGAATTTGGCCGAGTATCCTAAAGGAGTATGTGCGAATTCCGCCTGTTCCAGCGAAAATTCTCCTAATTTATTTAGCGTCGTCTTTCCCACTCCTGCTTCCGTATTTCTCGAAGAAGTCTTGGATTTGTTCGCAGGACTGTTGGTATCCGATTTTGTGGATGTGTCCATCGAACTTGAGGAAGTGGCTCAATATAATACGGGGAGGGTATGTCTTCAATTTCGTTAATTTGACGGTAAATTACATTTTTTTTAAATTACCGATGAGTCGGTTGTTATGTGCGTTTGTTTTTTTTGTTTCGTCTTTCCTGAATATTTTTTGTGGCAGCATTAATTTCGAGTCTATTTTCAGGGGTTTATGTTATTTAGTTTTATTGAATTTTGCCTGATTTTATTCGCAGTTTTTATTCATCGTTCACATCATTATTTTATAATATTTATCGCGTAATTTTCTCATTGAAGTTCACTGCAGAGGAGAATCTACCCTCCGTTTTTCCGAAGTTTCGCTCAAATTTGATCATTTGCAAGAAAACGCTTCGATCCTACGCCTCCTGCTCTATGGGTCCTTAGTTTGGACGAATTACTCGCCCAAAACGCATGCCATAATCTTGAAATTTCCAGTGTATTAAAACTATACCCTTGTCTACATTTTAATGTACTTATCTTAAATTTATAATTTGCTGTCCTCGGTAATAGCGGAATTAAATCCTCGCGTGTCAAACCGAAGGTCGCGGGTTCGAGTCCTGCCTGGGGATGCCGTATTCAGGGCGTGAGTATTGTTGTTCGTTAGAATTTACCGCTGTGAAGGCCTTATATGGGCTGTTCTCGGGGCGGTTAAGTTTAGATTAATAAATTTTACCTCTTGAGTTTTCTCAGGTGTAATTTTTTATGCAAGAAAAATGGGTGAATGACGACATCGATCTGCACCTTATATTCATAAAAACTCTGCCTGATTTTAAGTTTTGGGGAGTAATTCGTCGTCAGGAAAGGCTAAGTTTACGATTGGTGGCGAGGGATCCTGATAAGCACGGTCTACATCTACTTCTACACAATACCCCGCAAGCCGCCTAAAAGGCGTGTGGCAGGGGGTGTTAGGACACCAGCCATTTACAGATTTAAAAAAATGAAGTGCTCTAACGAAGTTGGGACTAACGTTTATTAAAGTCCTTTATGTTGCGGGGGAAAAACGAATTCCCATATCTATCCGTTCGGCAAAACATCTCTCTTAATTTATCGCTTCTGTCGGACCTGGAAATATAGTGTGGCTCTAATATTATGATCTCTGTGTCGCTCTTAAAGATATCCATTCTCAATTGTTCAAGCAATCTAAGCCTAGCGCGCAGCCTCCGAGTCTCTAGCGGCTCCCAGCCTAATTCTCTTAACATCTGGGTGACACTGTCTGTACCCCCGTAGCAGTTTTTGACGAAACGAAATAGCACCTTTCTTTTACTTTCTCATCCGAAAATCTTTCCGCAATACGCTAGACGAATCCTAATTTCTTCAGGGCTATGCCGCAAATATTCTTTATATGTGTTCCGGTCGTGACCGCACGCGAGCGATCGGGGGCCGTATCATCTTCAAGATGGCAAGCCTGCGGAGGTGAGAGGCGGGGAGGACGAGAAAGGAGGAGAGGCGGTGTTGGCGTGACCGAGGCTTGACCACCCGCCCGCGGTTTTAAACTCTGCCCCACCCCCGTGGGGGTGAAGGGAGGTGGCGATCGGAGGCGCGGTGTGCCGTGTGAGAGCCCCCCCCCCTCCCACGCACCCCACGTCATCCCCTCCCCCTCGTTCCGTGTCCCGCAGGGGTCCATTCATCATTGTTCAGTATCGCAGGTTCATCGTCCATGTTACGTCTCCAATCGCAGTCATAAAATGACGCTAGAGAGAGAGAGCAGTTGTGTGTGCGATTGTGGATAGCGGGGCTTGTGGCCGCAAGTATTCGCCAGGGTTTCGTAGCCGGAAAAAATTAGCTATTTAATCTGTTGTAAATGTATCTTCAGTATTTTGTATGGTTGCTGTGCTCCTTCTTGTTTCACAAGTGCTCCGTTAATTTTGCTCTCCGTGGTGAATATAATTAGGTTCTACGTAAAATAGATGCAAGACTTTTTTCTGGAAGCGATAGCTGGAATGTAAAACTTGTTTGAGGAGGTGTGTTTGAGTAGATTTAGTTGAAACTTTTGAAAATGACAATTCTTAAATATTTGCAATGGATTCTTTTATATTTCCTTTGACGATATGTCGGCATTAATGGCATTAAAGCGTTGAATTCAGGTATTGATTCGATTTGTATTGAATTGAATATTTTAAATGATATCTCATGAGGCCGTTTTCTAAACTCAAGCAAACCTCTTGCTACCCTTACGGATTTTTGAGACACAGGCGAGGGAGTTGGCGAACATAATAATAATAATAATAATAGCTTCCGACCTGGATGCTCTGTTTGCTCTCGTGCATCTTTGGATTTATGTGCATAGCCAAGGATCGTGTGGTGTAGGCCCGGGAGAGCTTGTTAAACTAGGAAAGAATGCACTTTTTTACTCCTTTTTTTTCAAAATCTCTTCCGCCATTGATGAGTTGTTTTTTTTTGTCGTGCGTGGGGATAATAAGAATGTCTCAAAGGGACCGCGTGAGATGTCCGACGAGTGTGTGTGTCGATGAACTGGGCGCGTGTCGTCGGATCACGCTCCGCACCCGCGGGCACGGCCACGAGGAGAGGGGGGGAAGAGAAGGCCTTCCTTCCCTCCCCCCCCCCCCCCCGCCGCACTCACCCATTCATGAAAATGAGAATGTCGTGTGTAAATCTCTCTCTCTCTCCTCCCTCCTCTTCGGCCATGCGATAGTGCCCGCGTGGAAAATTTCTTATCGTTCCTCCCAACGGCCGCCCGCCCTTTTTTTCCTCATGCATATTCCCCTTCATGTCGGTACCTCCTCCATTCTCAAGGCGTCTATGTGACCGGGTCATGCTCCTCCTCCTCCCGTAGCAAAATAAAAAAAAGGGTTTTAACTTACATGCTTTATGTCGTCCCGTGTTATGATGCGGGAGCATGAATGGATGGCACGTGTCCTGTGATTTTCTTCGGTGGTTGGTTAGCGATTCAAAACAAAAACTTTCAGCGTGTATTGTTGAAAAAATTAGTTTCGTTTCCGTAGACGATATCTATCGAAGTAAAGATATCGATCTTTGGGTGCACAGAATGAGGAAAATTTCATTCCGTATATTTGTTATTTAATAATTTTTCAAACAATTTGAGCCGATCTTCGCGTCATTTTCGTGTAACTTGGGTGATTTTACTTCAGTACGGCATTCATCCGCCAATTTGTGGAAAGGTATTCCAGTGACGAACCTTTGTTTTATTTTTTTCATGAATCTTATGGTGTAATGAGTTTTAGATGACTTCATTGTCAAAACTACGTGCGTATAATTGGTTTTAGTATGATTTCGTTAAGTAAATGTTAATATTTCGTATGCTTGTGTCTCATTTTTACTCATAGAAATAGGTGGATTTACACAAGAGATTTTTTAGAGAAAATATGGCTTGAAAAACGTATATTTTGCAGCCATCAGTCCAGAGATACCATCCGAAGAGCTGATTTTGAAATTTTCTAAAAATGATATTGCTTCGTTTCCCGTACTAAATCCTTAATCTTCAAAGTTTTTGCATCGATTCAAAACGGCTTCCTTCATTTTGACTGCGCAGACAGACGCTACCTGTTTTACATGAAGGGCATTGTGGTCATTCTTGTATATGGGAATTTATTTCAGTGTTGTTTCCGGTATATAATACTCACTGTGCTACTCAATTTATTATTCTTTTATTTTAAGTATAAATATCTCAAATTTTGGGCTCTTTTGCTGTATTTTTAAATGATTATGTTGAGGATATTTGGCCTTTAATCGCATGGGGGTCTCCATATAGGTATCACATGCGTAGTTTTTTTCCTCGTAGGTCAGTGCATCATGTTTATCTGTATGTTTCGGTACTGGTCGTCCGAGCGTTGCAATGTTTGAGATTTTCAGTTTCCACTGTGGGTGGTGAAACTCAGGCCGAGTACATATAAGGGTATTCTTTCTCCTCCTTCGATTTTTTCCTGATCTTAATCTGCGACTACTGAATGCCGTATTGCGTGTTCTTGCTTCATGTAAATGTTAAGTACTCCTCAGTGTTCCTCGGAGGGCAGGCGTTTGCTGTAGCTTTTTCCTTGTCCAATTTACGTTTCATTCATGGTGTATCCCGTTGTTATCGGATAGCTGTGGATTGGTGCGCCCCCAGTCATGCTATATTCCAAGCGCACGCTCGCGTGTGATTGATGCCTTGAATGTGATTTATTTTTGGATTTTTTTTGTGTGAGGGAGGTTAAACAATCTTCGAGATTGTAACTAGTACTGCAATGAGGGTTGAAGGTGAAGAATGAAGAGCCAATCTTTGTCTTTTTTTACTCTAGAAGAGGAGTTGAATTTTGAAAGTTTCAATAATTTTATATTTTCATAAAAAGGGTACAAAGTTTACCCTGGGGGAAAAAAAAGTTAAAAATTACGTTAAGGAAGTTTTGGGAAAAAATGTTAAAAATCTGCAGAATTGGGTTTGGCTGATTACCGTAATTCGTATTATTTGTGTTGCATTTTTTGTCATTTTGGAGAGTAGGGGGCTAATATGACATTGCCACAATTCCAGTTTCTTTCTAATCTCTCCTAAATAGATGAAAATTGTCTGCAGATATGTTGGCACTCGAATGTAGCAAAAGAAAGTCGGAAGCGAGCGGATGGAATACTTTCGTGACACGTTGTGATTGCCTCCTGTGCAGTGTGGTTGCAGTTGTTTGAGCTCCAACTTGGCGATGACCGATGTCGAATTGAGTAATGCGCAAACCGCTGCATGGCTGAGTTCTCATCGTCTCATGAATCACGTAGGTGTGGGGGGTGGGACGGCAACGGATGCCCCTTCCTCTTCTGCATCTCGCCATTTATTGACTGTTAATGGGGCATTTACCCCAAAAAAAATCAATCGTGTGTGTAGTGCGCAGTTTGTTCATCCACGTAATGGGTCGTCATCTGCGATTAGCTCCCCTTTTTATCGCCCGGGGCGGCTTTCGGTCGATTTAACGGCTCTTATGTTCGTTTGCAATTGCACCACGTTAAATTTGTCGTAAACCAGTGCTCATCACTTGTGGTTTCTAGCGCGGTAATTGTTAACTGTTTTGAATTGAAGCCTCCTTAGAAAAACATTGGCATTGCTACACGAGATGCCTTTTTGGGTATTTATGAAGCCATAGCATGCAGCATGAATAAAAAGTTAGTGAAAATTGCTCTTTTTTTGATGATAAGTATTAAATGGGAATAAACTGTCTGCGGAAATAAAATAAAAGAGAAACACCTCATGAATAAGTGTAAAATGCGTTGTTCAGTTTATCAGTGCACGCGTATGAGGTCGCATAAACATGTGTCGATATTATACGTGGAATTATACGTAATTTACTTAGTTTTTTGCTGAATGAATATGAAGACTGAATATGAATGAAATGATCATCAAATATGCAACGGCATTATAGGAGTATTTTGAAGTCGAATGCTTCTGAAATACATACCTATATCAATTGTTTGTGGGTGTAGAGTTTTTGAGATAAATTATAATTACTTCAAGGGCTTAACTTCTGTCGAATTAACTGTATATCTTTCCGAGGAGTCGTAACCTTTGGGAGTCCCCGTAACTACGCAGTTACATCGACTGAGGTACTGCGTAGTTGTAAACCGATCTATATCTTCAAGTCACCCATCACCCATGCAGTCATGTTCAGCGGCCGAAATTTCTCTTCAAATGATGTTCTGCTTCAGAATCATTACTAGTCATTTATTTAATTACATGTAAACGAAGCTGTACAGACAAGTTATTACCGCAAAGGTACCCTGATTAATTGAGTTTATGATAATTCATAGAAAAGATTGGTTGTATAAGTAAAGTTTTGTATTATAAAAAATCATGCAGTTTTGTTTGTATAAAAATGGTTTAAGAAGCGTTGAAGAGTAGACAAAACTGCTCTTCGTTTTTTATTCCTATTGTTGCGAAGACGGTTAATTTTATTAATACATGGCGTAGTCTGTCGTAAGCGTATTTATTGGTCAGACAAATTTACCGAAAATGAACTACAACCAAAAATTTATTTGAGGAGCCGAGATGCTAAAAGTTTCTGGCACTTTAGGAAAAACACAGTAAGGCAATTTTATTGGTTATTTAGAAAACGAAATCACATTTTTTCTTGAGAAATATTTTCACTCTCCTTTAACAAAAGTTGAATAAAAAATAAAATTAAAAATAAAAATGATCTTCGCATTTAGCATTTATCAAGTACGTCTCAGTGGATCTGAAATGAAATTGGGTAATTAGTTCATTCTTAGGGCTGAGAGGAAATGGTGAAATAATGTCGTGGAAGGTATACTCTTAGGAAATGTATTGTAAGGAAATAAAAAGTGTATCCGTTGCCCTGATGATCTTAACGTTGAAATTATATTTATTAATTTCCAAATAATTGATAAGCTGAGCGAGAAGAAAAGTGCATGTAAAATTTCCAATCCCTTGGTGCATATTTCACAGGGAAGATCTCTAAACTCAATATACTGGATTTTTTGTCATCGTAATTGCTGTGCGGCAAAAGATTTTTGTCTTTCCTGACCCGGAAATCTGTTCACAGATTTCATAAAAGAAAACCTCGCGTCTTTTAAGCTATACGTATAACCTAAAATACCAATTAAACTATGTTGACCGTGGAAGAGAAAGGTCAGTGAATTAGTTTTGAACAAGGCTGGATAAAAGCATCAATGACTTGCAATTTCGTTTCCTGTCATCTTGGCAGTATCCCTCGCTGCATTGTCATGCCGTTTGCCCCTCCCCCCCCCCCCATGTTATCTCGGGCTTGGTTGCATCACAAAGCACTGCTTCGCGTCATGAAAATCGCATTGGCGGTGCCGGCGCGCAAGTTCGTATGCAGCTGTGGAGGCTGTCCTGTGTCCGAGTATCGCATTGTTTGCGGGACGGTAGACAGTCGCATGCTGCGACATCAGACTCTGTGAGATGATTGCATGTTATGTGGTAGAGGCCGGTCTTCTTGTGGCGTATCAAAACCACTATTAAGGTTCATGTGCTGTGTTGCGGGAGCTATTTTAACGTGCCACTTTGCTGTACAGCGTGTAATTACTAGCGCGCAGGAAGGGAAGAAAGATAATTGTGGCCAGTTCGCGTTACAATCGTGAAGATATTGATAAGGTCAACTAAAATACTTGGAATGAATATTAAATTTAAAAATACGATGATTGAAGGCGAAACATTTTATCATGACGTATAGGTACTTCGCAAACTATTTGTTTTAAATCTCGCAGTCACGATTCTACTTCATTAAAATAAATGAACGGATACATTCAAGCAGATTTAAAAAAAATGTACAAACTCACTTCCGTATGGACTTCTGCGATTGTTGGTTCGACCGATCATCATCGTGTGTCCCTCGCAGTGTGCCGAGGGCTGGGGAGAAGAGCGTCCTGTGACAGAATGTGATGATGCGGGCCGGAGGGATGCATTCGCATTTTTTTTTTTATGCGGACTATCGTGTTGCCATAAAAGATACCCCAGAATAAAAACTAGGCGAAGAGCGAGGTAGCGTCCTTCCTTCCCCAAGACGTCCGTGGAGTTTTCGGGGAAGGTTTTATTTTAGTGTTTTCGGGGGAAGAAGAGGGTGGGTTTTTTTTTAGTGTGGGTGCCGCCTAACCCTCCCTCTCCCTCCCGTCGGATTGTCGTCGAGTCGGCCCTTCCTCCCTTACGCAGGAAAGTTTCGTCATTATGGTCTCGCCCTTGTTCCCTCCCCTCTCCGTCTGGCCCTGCCCTCCCTCTCTCCAAACGCACGGAAGAAGATGCTTCCGCCCAACGATGAAACATCGTCGCAGATTGTGTTCGTGTGTGGGACCAGTCGGGGAAAACGTTTGCAGATTGTGGTCGTTAATTGGTGTGTTTAGTGCTGAAATTATTATAAAGCTCTTTGTTAGAGTGTCAGTCGAATTGAGTGGCAAGAATTTTCATGTCCTTAAGCTTGTGGATTGCGATTGCTTCCATGCGGGGAAAGATTCCATAAGATCCGTGTATGTCGAGTGTCTTTTTTTATGTAAATTGTTATTAAGGGTTCTTTTATTTGGGAGTTCAATGTGGCATATGCCTAGTCCATTAATATACATTTATCTCGCGGAATTAAGTAATTCCGTTAACTGGCGTTAGCGTACGTATCTATGTTCGTAATCTAGTCGCTTTTGGAAAAGAAGCGTCAGCGTTTGAACAGCGTCAAATACCTGTCAAGAGTTGTGTTTTTTCACTTCGATATATTTTTAAAGATTGTTTGATTAGAAATGAAAGTTTGAAAAGGAGTGCCTTATGAAATTACGAATGTTTTCTTATTTTTAATTCATTACAATATTTATATTTATTCGGAAATGTATAAGATTTAATATACAAGCGGAAAAGTTTCGTTGTGCTATTATGCTGGTTTCATCATGCCTCTGCTTTATGTAATCTTCTTAAAACTCATCCAAATGGGGTGATATGCGTATTTTATGCACTATGTTAATAAAATGTGGACTTCATTAATGAATAAAAGAATTGAATTTTCGATAAACGCTGGAGTGATTAAAAATGGGAGCACGCTATATATATTTCCATGTCGGCTTTCCCGAGACTCCACTACTTTCTAATGAATCCAGCTTATTCATGGCGAAAACACAAGGGTTATTGGGGGGGGGGGGTTATCAGGAGACGTGTGCTATTATTATTTTTTTGGCAGTCGGGCCTTGTGGAGGAAGTTGAGGAATTGGGGATAAGTGGAGAGGAGAGGGCCTATCGGAAGGGAGGGAATGTTGAGGGAGGGGGATGTGGGGTCGGGGGAGTTTGAACTCTCCTTATATGAGCGCTCCGCTCGCTCAATTAGGGGTGGCGCTTCGGATCGCATTCTTGGGTCCAGACGGCCGCTCTTTTCTCCCGAGAATCTAGGCGTGGCGTGGCCCTCCTCCTCACGACATCTCCTCAGCCCAGACCAGACTTCTCCGTCGTCTCCCGAGACGGCAATTTATCAGCCCAGGATTCCGCTAGGAGCGAATGCTTACCCCCCCCCCCCCCCGGCAGGCAGCGGGATTGTCGGAAGATGTAAATGACGGCACGGCTGTCAGTGATACGGCGCGCTCCTCCCCTCTCCCTCCCTTTCTCCGGAGAGTGTGGGAGAGATGCTTTATTGGGGTGAAGGGGGGGAGAATGGGACTGGTGTGTGAAGTGGGTGGTGTCTGGGAGGGGCGTGGTTTTTCTCCCTCGCGAGTGTGTGTTTTCGAAGGGGTTGATTTCACCTCCTCTTGCTTGCCACCGGCTTTGCTTTGATTCGATTGTTGCTGTTAAATCCTTCGCCTCCCAGCTGGGGTCTCGTCGGCGGTGTGGAGGAAAACCTGTGTTGTGCTGCGCGGGATCATTAATGGGACTTTCCTGCTCCGCTTAGCCCTCGCGGTTCATCGGAATTCCGCGGCAACACTTGGCGATAGGTGTCCGCGTTAAGAGACGTTTCCCTATAACGGATGTATTTTGCCTTCATTCGTGGGGTATTAATGTTAATATTATTTATTTCGACGTATTATTTTAAAACTTTCAACATCTTCTTGGAATTTTCAGGGTGTATAGAGCAGGCAATTATCAGCATTTACCTGTGGGTCTTTCTGCGAGTGCTTTACATCCGTGAGTTGGTAATGTGAAGCATTTTTCCTGGATTATACGAGTTAACTATTCTCTCATGATATGAAAAGAGCAAGTGTGGTGCCCTAGTGGGTATAGCGCTGTCTTGTGATCGAAGGGTCCCTAGTTAAAATCCTTTAGATATCCCCAAACAAAAATCGTAGTAGTGCGAAGTGGCACTTGGCAAGAAACTGTTCCTCCCCCTTCCTTCAGTACATCATATCTCACGCCTTGTCAGTGGTGAGCTCTACACTCACCTTTCCGAACTAACGTTTGATTTGAATCACTGAGGGAGGGCAACCTGTACAATCTCGAATTTAGAAATTTTACATTAGAGAAAATGCATGAGTAAACTTTGAGATGACCCTAAAGGCCTGGAACGTAATGGACGCGAAAGCTCGCACGACAAAGCGCAACACGCAGCTGCTCCCGAAAGCCGTTAAAAACGAGCCTAAAGGCCTATACATACACTCGAATAATTTCAAGGCGATGGAGAAAGTTTTAAGCGAGTAATACTCTACGAAAAAAATAAGATGGTTCGATCGCGAGTGATGTGTACTCCAAAAACTGCATTGAACTTATTTTTTCCGCGTTAAAAATTTTCGCTCGAGATTCATCGTCCCAGCATTACATGGCCTCGCCATATCCAGACTATTGGGTCGGAAGATCTTTTTATGAGGCTCACTCCGCGAGCTGTTGAGGGTTGGTCGGTCTCCCTGTGTTTGGGTTTAAGGAGATGTCATCCCTCTGCCGTTGCATATAAATGCCTCCTTTTGCCCCTCACGAAGAAGTTTCCTCCCCACGGGAAGGCCGTGCATCGTTTTGACGTGAACCCTGTGCTCTGTGACTCTGTCTTCGTGAGCATTTGCGTCTGTCTGTGTATCTCTCCTAGTGATGAATTGGAGCTTCGTCTTTTGGAGTTTGGAATGAATGATGGGATGCGAACGGGAATAGGCTTGTGCACTCATTTCCAGGCGACGCGTGTATCGTCCGGAGGAAGAGTTGTAAAAACGAAATGTGCTCGTCCTGTATTTTGACCTTCCTCAAAAGAGAATCTGTTGCGGTTGTCGAGATTATGGAGTGGAAGACACTATCTGGTTAATTATTAAATAGTAAGTCTGAAATAATCCCTACGAGAATCATGAATTAGAAAATCGTGGCATTAATATAATTAATCGGTCTCCGATTTCACTTCCATTTTGCCCACATCATTGTGAAACTGCTTTATACGGAAGAAACAATAACCTAAAGTGAACGGCTGTTGACTTAATTCATCCGAGACGAAGCCTGCCGCAAGAGAGCTCACACGTTGAGGGAAACATTGACGGGTAGAATATCAAGAAGCAAATTTAAAAATTAACTGCTTGGATGAATATGCCGAAAGTGTACTCCCATCGGGAGGCTTATCTCTGATAGTAAAAAAGACGTATTTCGCGCGGTGTGTGTCTAGCCGGGAGCAAGAGTTGAAGAAGAAATATTCGGGTCGTGGTCTGCCTGACAAATATCTCCGTCTCCTCCCGTTCAAACCTTCCTCAAAAGGGAATGTATTGGGATTGTTGATACGTCCGAGTGGATGATATCGGCAGGATAATTTTTTGGATTATGACGGCAGAAACGATTGACATGAAGGCTTTCGTGGTGTCTCATATTTCTAGAGACGATTTTTGTTGGGTATTCCTCCTCATCTAGAAATGATTTTTGAGGTTTTCTTTTAGTTGAGTCGAAGTTCCAGTTGGCTACCTCAGGTTCACCATCGGTGACTCTCTCCAAATGAAGCATAAGGGAAATAAAACACCAAAACCACGGTTGTACGCGAAGGAAAACCGGAAAATTCTATCTGCACGATGTCTGAAAAAAATGCCTGCGGAAATAATTCTTTTAGAAAATAAAGGTCTAATAAATGGGTAACTCCCTTGATTTCAATTTTGCAAACGGTACACTTCCAGAATTTAACTGTCAGATCACTCGATTATACCTTGTCATAATCTTTACACCAGCTTTCTCAACGAGCTTTGTATGGACGAAACATGTGCAAAAATCACTGTTGAACAGCATTTTATTTAAGTCAAATCTGACGAGGCGTGCAGCTGGAGAAAATAAACTTTGAAGGGAGCATGCATGCAGTGACACAGATATAACAAATCGTTATAAAATGAGGCTGTCGCGGCATGTCGGAATTAAAATCCGGAAAATGTACCTACTCGTGTCGGTAGCCGCATCTCTGACTGTGAAAAGACGTATTTCGACGCAAGTTACGTGTCTCCCTCTGAGCAATAGTTGTAAAGAAGAAATAGTCTGGTCGATATGTCGTCGTGACGGGGAGAGATCCTCGGACCTTCCTCAAAGGAGAATGCATTGGGATTGTCGAGACAATGAAGTGGAAGAGATTAGCAGGTCTCTCTCTTTTCTTTGGGAAGGTAGCGAGCGGTTTTATGTGGCTGTCATAAAAATCCCAATCTTTATATATTTTTTACTTTTATTCCCGATTTTTTTTATTGTTTCGGGCGCCGCGGAAGGGGAGGAGAAAGATGAAGTTTGACGTGGCGCTGCGTGTTTGTGAGTGCACTCGATTCATTGCTGAAGGCTCGCATAAACGCCAGTGGCTCTCTTGCCCTTTCTCTCCCTCCCCCACCCCCTGTGTTCAAGCCCTCCCTCCCCTGCCAGGGGGAGGAAAGAATAGAATTATAATGTCATTTTGTCGGCGTTGCTATTGATGTGGGGCCCGAATTCGGTTGACGTCGCGTCCACATTTTTTTTCTCCGGAATAAGCGTCCATAAAAAAACGGGCGGGAATGGTGTGTGGGAGGAAAGTTGGTTCAAGGCTGGGCTGGGCGCGATTCGATAAAAATAGTAAGTCATTCAATTCAGTGCACTCGACTCCATGAATCTCAAAACTTTGACGTGGCTTATGGAAACTCTTTTGCCCTTCGGGGACCAAATCTTCGGGATCGACTCGAGCGGATTTTTCGCCTCATAATAACTCCAGTGGAAAATAAGCCTAAATGACTCGTTCACTGCCGTGAAGCGGTTCTTCAGAAGAAATCAGGGTTGCGGATCCCGGTACATTTTCAACTCTTTCATTTTAAATGTGTTTTAATGCACTTTTCTTCGTTCAGCTCGTACTTCAGTTTGGAGCTGTATTTTGTGCTTTTGTTGACGACGGTAATCAATATCTTTCTTTAAAAGTTATATTGAAACGGTGTAAAGTGTATAGTGTTGTGATACTTAGATGTAAATTCCACAAAACGATATCCAAATTCAAATTTAGCTTCCCAATCCGGGTAATGATGACAGCGAAGAACGTTAAAATCCGGTAATAGATGAATTTGAGAAATTATTCGCGAGATGTGCACTATTTCACTGGTGTAGAACTAAAAAAGCTATAAAAAAAGCAGTCTTCTTCGCACTATTAAATTAAGGCGGGACGTAAACATTCCCACGAGCTTAGTCCATTATCGTATCTCGTGTGTTCTTTGTTTTCAAATCGGTTCTGAAGCGAATTTTATCTTCATTACACAGCTAAAGTTAAAAGTATTAAAACTTTTCATAGTTTCAATATATAGAAGTTATCGTAAAAAAATATGAAAAACAATTTATTATTTTAATATTGAATATGACTTTGGAGTTACCCTATATACTCTGCACTAACCGAAGCGGCTCATGAATCATTGCATATCATTGGTCGCAGTTTTAAATGCCCAGATGTTATAAATCGGTGGTAAGACTATACATATACATGCTACCTAACAAGATGTCCCAATTGAGGTGTGAGAGGGTGTAGGTAAGGACACCAGCCGTTGATAAAAAAATAGAATAAATAATTCAAGTACAGGAGATGAGGAAACTTTTTCCCTCACCTAGCATTTATTCAAGTCCCTTATAGATTGCGGGAAAAACGAATGCGTTTATTTATTCATCCGGCAAAATATCTCTCTTAATATAGCATTTCTATGGGATCTGGAGTTATGGATAGAACTACAACGTAGTTGAATGTACACAACCCCTGATACAGGCCAATTCTGTTTTTTTTCGTCGGATGTCCTCATGCCAAATCACAGTCGGAAGGAAAATTGCTTGAGCAAATGTGCGCGCTTGCCTCTCGTGCGTGGCGATGATGAACTTGCCGTTGGTCGGCTCTACTAAGTAATTGCTATTATCCCCAGTTCCTATCGTGGCGTATCATAATCTCGGTGCGTTTTAAAGGCGAAGTATTAGCCCGTGGACCTTGGGTATTTTGCATGGCGCTAATGTGTTGCCCGGACGATGGCTCGTAATGTACCTTCCCACCCCACCAGCAGCCTCTCCTCGCCGCGGTTTCCCACGGATATTCATTAATCCGTGTTAAAGAGATTATAAAAAGGTCAAGTGAAGTCGGCGGAAGGTTGGGTTGCGAGGCAATGTATCTCGCAAGGTGGTTTCAGGAGGGTCAGGCTCGTATCGACTTCAGGGAAGGCTTACTTCGGTCCGGTGTTTACCATATGCAACCGGTTGGTGGTAGTGTTCGGAAGAAAGACCCGTTGAGACAATAACGTCGGGTATTGATGTTGAAGTTCAATTGCACAAAGTTAAAGGCCCACCAATAAACCGTTATTCTTAAGAAAACTTCGTGGAGACCGTTGTTATTAATAATGGATCGGAGTCATGTTCGAGGAAAACCTTTAAACGAATATGCCTGATTCATTTTTAGTGTGAGCTGGTGAGGAAGTGCTGTCCTATAATTGCATCTCTTCTGTCCTGGAATTTGTTGAGAAACCGCGACAAAAGTTTTCCTCTATAATTATGGTATAAGAGAAGCAATTGTTCTAGATTCGAGCATCATTGTTTAATTTATTTATCTCTTTTCTCCTCATAACTGGCATTGTATACACTCACAAATGTGGAAACACATGTGCACGCTTCATGCATGTGGGGAAAAGAGCGATGCTCTGGAATATCAGGTTAATTTCATCCCGCGTAAGTTAGCTTTGAAAGTTTCCAGAGCCATCCTTCTCGTCTTTGACTGGCAAATAGCTTAGACTACATAAAATATCAATATATAATGATTCCAACTGAACGGAATTTCAATATTTTTGACAGGGAGTGACAATTGTTTAAATAATATACGTTGATTACGTTCTACAATGGAAACGAAACCCTAGGGCGGGCTCGCGGGGATACACTCCTGGGGAAGGGACTGTAAGCGCTAGCTTTTCTCCTCTGCACCCAGATGGGGAAGGACGGGAAGGAGCAAGGAAGGAGGCGCCGCCGCGATGAGAGCCCGACGACGCCTCCGGGGAGGGGATAGGGAAGGAAGGGAAGGGACGAGGAATCCCGCACCGTCACAAAGGCGGGCAGGCCCTACTAACAGCGAAACCAAGCGAAACGCAATTAATATTCTACCAATCCTAGTGGAGTTTCCTATGAGGAAGAAAAATCCATCGATCGAATCGGTAGATATTACGTTCTACAATTGAACTTCTTCTGCACATGGGCTTAGTCTAATACGTTGTGGATGAATGATCGCAGCGGAATCATTTGTCATTATTTTCGTTGGCCAATGAGTATTGTTGACATGGTGAGCGTGGACCACGTATTGCAGTTTATTACTTCTTTTATACTTTCACTCTCGTGTAGTTTAAGTGACTGTGGAAGAGGAGAGGGACTGGGCAAATGGTGTGGATGGCTTTATGGCCGTCTGGTGAATAAGGGGTTTGAGGCTGTCTAGAGAGAGGGAGGAATTCGTTGTGAGATGGAAACGGCGCCCCCCTCTTCACGGAACCAAGTTCCGATTGAGAAAGCCAAAAGGGGTCCAGCCGCACTCCCACTTCCTTCTCCTTCTTGCCATGCCGTCCTCCACGCCCTGTTCTCTCTCCTCCTCCATCTGCTCTCTCTTCACACGAATGGCCCCGGGGCGGGGCGCGGGGGATGATCTCGCACTGCTGGGAATGTGACCGCAGAAATCCCGCTCGATTTCTGCTCCCCCTCTGAAAAAGAACCTCAATTTCATTATTCAGCCGTGCATTTCACACATTTGAAGGAATATATTAGTTTTCGTTTGAAGATTTTCACATCTTCTTTTGTCAATGTTGGTGGTTGTTTTCGGAAATTGTTGCGTTGGTAACATTTTCTTACTCGACGTTTCACTCCTCCTACCAGGAGCGTTTTCGAGAGAAAAAACTAACCAAAAAATAAGGTGAACTAGACATTAAATTAGCAGTTGATTTGTTATTGCCAAAGAGAATGAGGGATATAGGTAATTTTAGCAACATGGATCTCTGTTGTTCTAAGTAAATCACTCCTCGTGAACTCTGGATGTCATGATCATGGTTCAAATATAATATAGTTTTATATGATATAGGTTTTTTCTCTTGAAAACACTCCAGTAGGACGAGTGAAACGTCGAATAAGAAAATGTTAACTACGCAGCAATTCCCGAAAACAACCACCAACATTGAAAAGATTAGTTCGACGGCAATATACTGCAAACTAACTGTCTTTCGGCTACTGTTACGCTATGCGCCAACGGAGAGTGACCGGAAATGTTTTCTGAGTGCGAGGGTGGCATACTTGCAGGGAGAGAATACGTTTCGGAGGGATTCACGATGGGGGAGGAATGTGTTTCAGGGGGGTAAGGGTTCCATTTGGAGGGTAACTTAGACTACAGATTGATAGGGTACCGTAGAATCTCTCCCCGAAATACTTCTGGAGGTGGAGAGTTGAGCTTCAGACCTATTTCTGTTTTGTTTTTATTAGCAATTTCACGACAAATACGGAAAATTATAATCAGTTAAAACTACGAGACGTCTGCCGCTACCGTATAACCTTTGCAAGCCAGCGTGCTATTGGTCGTAGGTTTAAATGTCCTAGTGCCAACTTAGGATGGTCCTGCATTATTACTCGAGGTGCCGCGTCCATTAGATGACACATCAGATGATTCTTTGATCTCGAGGTTGCTAACACGTTCCAGCTAAACTCCTCTCATTCATTCGCTCTGAAAACCGCGAACCCACGCAATCCTCGCTGTGTTTCAAGTTTATCTGGTGGAATCCATAATGTTATTTGAACAAGTTGGTATATTTTAACTTGGCAATTTTCCTGAATGCAGAAGCCTGTTATCATTTCACCAACCATTTATTTCGTGTAATGTCCTGTTGTTTTCGGCTTAATTAGTTTGCGTTGCGGGACTATCTTTTTTCTGAGCGGGAGAGAAAGTGAAAATGTTATTATTCTTTAAAAATGGTGGCGTTATCGAATGCAGGTGACTCTCCGAAATGGTTGATAGTACACAAAGGATAGGCAATGGCTCTACAATTATTTATTAATTCGACCGGTTTCGATATAATCATCAAGCACTTTCATCAAATTCGACTGGTTTTGATACTCCGTAGCAAACCACTGAATTTATCTTTAACGGTTTTGTTTTATTTTTAATGAGATATTATTCGTTTTTAGTCTGAAATAGGACTTTTTGTTGGCCACTTTCATTCGCTCCTACTACTTACTGCAAGTATTGATTGGCAGACCTTCAAGTTGAACTAGATATTAAATTAGCAGTTGATTTGTTATTGCCAAGATAATGAGGGATACAAGTATTTTTAACAACATGGATCTCTATTGTTCTATGTAAATCACTCCTCGTTAACTCTGGATATCTTGTTTCAAATATAAGTCTAATGTAAGCAAGGGATTATTTTCTGCATAATTTTTGAAAATGCGGCGAATAAATAATGTAAATGCAGTTCCTTTGTACGTAAGAGCTAATGTAACGATTATCAGAACCAGAATATTTTAGCTAGTGAACAACATGGAAGTTCTACTTGTTCTCTTACTAATATGGCCGTCGTATATTTTCTTTATTTCAATTTTATTTTAGCCTTTCATAATTTTAGGCAATTTAAGGAAATTGTATCCGCTTTTTTGTTCTTGGTTCGAGTTCGAAAATAATTTATTGCTCCAGGACTATGTTCTAGAAGTAGAATGAAATAACTCTTACTATTAAATTACGTCGCATTAATGTGTAGTGATGATGTTTTTTCCCATTCTGAGGTATGAATTTCCTTTGTGTATCACGAATATCGTAATTGTATCTATGGGTATCCCAGTAACAATTATATAGACTACAATTTTATTTTGGAAGAAATTTCTTCAATTCTCTTCCTCGTAAGTGAAAATTCACTATGGCCATATTATTATTATGGTATTCCACCGATTAAGGTAGGTTTCCATGGAGTGTTCAAGAAGTGATACGGAAGCCTCCCTTTCCTTCCAGCACTACCTTCTTTAATTCACTGCAAGGCCTGATCCCTTTCAATCTATCTAAAAAAACCCTATTCTTTTCCTTCCCCTCCCTCGTTTCCCTAACATTCTACCCTCTAACACCATTTTCAACATCCCCTCCCCGCTAAGCACTAACTCCATCCATACCTTCTGTCCCCTCCGTATCTCATCTAAAAGCTGCCCCTCCTCATCCACCATGGCCATAATTAGGAATAAAAAGAAAAAACCTGCGGGCATAATTTGAAAATGGGTTCAAAATCTTGCCGTTTGGTATTACTTTTACGAAACACAGTGGGGGCCTCCTAGATGCAGTCTCCTGACTATAACTCTTTAGGTTGTGAACGAGGCTTGTCTCCGAGTCGCGGCCGCCCCATCAGTTCCTCGTGCGGATGGCGTCGGGAGGTCGTGGAGACGTGGGGTGCATCTCGTGCATAATACGTACTACGTGCGCGCGAATCACTGGCGTTGGCGAGATCGCATCTCGGGGCGGAGGCCATTCCCGGAAGTTTCGGCCTTCTGGTGCATTTCCGTTGCGCGTCCGTTGTTTTCCTCGTCGGGCAGGAGACTGTGCTCTGTTTTCAATTTTTATCTTTAGTACATACATGAGGCGTGAACAACTGAGTATCCGCGTAGGCAAAGTTCATGCACTGTCGTCGGATACCAAGGAGCTCGAGGGAATGGCTATTGCTGGACGATACCGAGAGCTGAGGGGACTCGTGCCATAATAGATGTGCGAGTAGGCTGCATCAATTTTCAAATTTAAAGAGACTCATGAATTGTTCCATGGTATGATTTGTTGCGTCGTCTGGTATGGATTCAAGGACTACACTGAGTTCGTAAATGATGGGGCTGTTCATAAAACTTTACACTTTTTGAAAGGTGAGAGCTTGGGTTAATGATGCAGCTGTAAAATTTTGATGGAGAAAGTCGAACAACAAATGATATAGTAAAAATTGGTTGTATTTTTTAGGTTTATCAATAATGGTAAGTATAAATAATCTCGAATTCTCGAAGTCATAACTTGTTACCTTTGTGAAGCGATCCTAAAAACTATAATCTCGTGTATTTCTCCAGGAAACCGAAACGCTGAGTCGCTCGGTCTGTATTTTTTAAACTCTCTCGTAATCGCCAGGATGATAATTAATAAAATCGGAGAAGGAGCCCTGGTTGCGATGGTTACTGTGGTGTCCTCTTTTGGGTTTGGCGGAAGGGGTGGACAGTGGAGTGGGGTGGGGCGGAGGGGAAGCGGCAGGGAGGGGGGAGCGCGCGCACGATGATCAGTGGGGTAGGTCGGCGGCAGCGGCCGAGACAAGCGGAGAACACACACACCCACCGCGCCCTCCACTGGACTGTTGCTCCCCCCACGACATACATCGTAATAATGACAATATTATTTTATTCGCGGAGATACGGAGCCTTGTCATTGCCAAATATAATGTCACGATAAGAAAACAAGATTTTAAAAAAAAAACAGAATATTGGCATCAAGAAGTTTTTCGGGTAGTCATACGGATTAGGGTGTCCATTAGGGCTGAGGTTTCGATATTCGACTCGAGGATCATTTTCAATGCTATACGAATGTCTTCCCTGGAATTCTGATGTAGTTACCCTCACGAGTGAGGTGACGCGTGTTTGGCTAGTGGAGACATTCATCACGCTAAGTAACCTCGAGCAGAGGATCGAAACGTAGGGTCAAATTGACTCCCTGACCCGGTGTACGACCAGGTAAAACTTGGTGAAGGAGCACTTTATCATTTTCAAGTCTGCAAATCACTGAAAATTGCTAATCCTTCCGTTGAAGATGGCATATCAGTTCCACACTGGTGCCTTAAGTTATCATTAAAATTAATACTATGAATCGCGGTACCCTGAAAATATTTATTTTCCTAAGCCGGGAGGCGCTTTGATTTAGATTAGGCTCCTCTTGCATCGGTGCCCAGAATATTTTCTTGAATGCTTCGGGGATCGTATTATAATTTTAATGCGAAGAAAGTATTCTCAAATTAATAATTCTCTCTCAACATCCAATGGTATCCTACATTAAATTAACACTACCCTATTGAGATGCAAGTGTGGCATTTTGACATATACAGCTTGGTACTCATATACCCACGTTTAAGGTCCAGCTTTGATTCTCGACCGTGACGGAATATTTTAGGTTGACTTCTTTTGTTATGTTTTGTTGAGGGTACTTGGGTCTTCTTTAAGAAACGCTACTTTAAGCTGGGAAGGCTATTACTCCGCGGTGGGTTTCCATCCTCCCGTTTACTCCTCCTCCTTTATCCAAACGTGTTTCTCCTGCACTCCTGTGTCGATCCGTGTGGACAAACTTGAAAAGAATTTTTTTTTAAATTCTTTCCCTTATTTGACATCGTAAGCCCTGATTATTATATAAGACTCTTGTGACGTATTATTTTGCCCATTTTTATTCAACACACTTGTAACTTTGATCGTAAAATAGTGGGGTAATGATATGAATAGGTCAAATGTTACCGTCGGTGCTCGAAAATATTTTTACGGCAAGGCCATCCTTCCTTGCAATCATTCCGGGGTCGTATACATACGAATGAAGGCCTAGATGCTGTGCGAAAAAAATTGCTCTTTTTTCTACTTGCTTGGTTGTCGGAACTTTCCCGGAGATATTCCGCACTGTCTTGTCGCGTGAGAATAACTTGAAATTCATCTCTTGGTTCTTTCTGCGTGACACTAAGCCGTCTTCCTTGGCAAGGGGGCCACTCTCGTTTCAATTCCTTTCATCATTCGTCTCGTCTTTTCTTGAAATCACTAGGCCGGCTTTAATCTTGGAACCGTCTCTCCTCCTAATTGGGAGAAATGCGTTGCCTTCCCCTGCAATAACCCCTAGCTGCATAGCATTCTCTCACCAGAAAGATAATGATGTGGGCCCCTTTGGGCTTGTATTTTTTTTTTAGCTGAAAGATGTACTTTTTTTCGACTACGGCCCGTGCCCGCCCGACATATTTCTCAATTCACAGTGTTACAGCCTTTTTTCGGAGCTCGTATCCTTGTGACGAATAATGCGATATAATTCCACGAATTCTGTTTATAGATCTTTCGAGAGGAGATAGGAAAAAGCTTTACAAATGTAATTGTGTTACTGGAATAAAATGAAGACAAGTCCTTTGAGTGAAAAGTAAGATATCTTAGTATTCAAATTTTCTATAACCTTTTTGAGCAGTCAGAATGAAATATTATTTATCTCTGTGCTAGCCGTGCAACTTGCGTATAAAATTCCTATCGGCGATCATAAATTTATTCAAAATTTAAATTATTTAATTTGGAAAAAAAGGAAACTTTATGTCGCAAAGGAAATTTTGTATTCACTTTAAACGGTATTTTATGAAAGAGAAGAGTCGGCATGGGCGCTATTTATTAAGCACAGAATACTACGATTTCATTTACATTCTTAGATTCGTACGGAATAGAGTTTCATTGCATAAATATTGTTTTAAAGCGCTGGTAATCACTTCTGCTATTGTTAACTCTATTATTTACGTTTATTGTGTAAGGCTAAGTAAGTACTTTTGACGAACTGTATGCTCCGAGTGTGATACTTTTTCTATTTCGATTCTGTGTACTTAATGAAGAAATAGAGAATGCGGTAAGTTCTTCTTTTAGTGCATGAATGTGTTGGTAACTGTTCAATTCGACGGATAGTGTCCGTCTTGTTTTCACTGATTGTAGTTGCCCTGTTCGTTTGCCGAAGCTTTGGGCTACATACCTGCTAAGAGCGCAAGCTAAAGTGCTTAGTTTTGAAGGATTTAATTCGATGGACAGTATTACAGAACTGTTGTGAGCCGATCGTGCTATTCGCGTTTCGTAACTTCACGAGATTATGTAATGTGTTGTTGGCAAAGGCTGTGGCGAGCAACGGAAACAAAAATTTGAAATTTAAATCATTTTTTATTCACTCTAAGCCTCATCTTTTAAATTAATTTTTTTAATGGCTCGATTGGGTAACGTCCAAAGTGAATATGGAATGTATCCCTCGAATTTTAACAATTCTCCGAACTCCCCGTGTGATTGTTGTAATCCTAATGTGGGCTCGTAAAAAGCCGTTGATAATATTCCTCCTGTTGAGTGTGCATTAACATTTAAACTAATTATACGATTCGAAGCGCCACCTTTGTGGTCTGCGGTCACCGAATGGTAACTTCCCTGGAATGGAACTGACTGAGACTGACTTCATGTGTGTGTGAAGTGTGGGAAGTTCATCGGCTCAGTCAGTGCAAATAGTTGAAACTGTTGTAGAAATGCCTCCATCTGTGGCGCCATCCGTTATATTGTGGAACCTCATAGCTTCTTCAGAGCGCGTTATTTTTTCCGTTCTTACATTAATGACTTATTATTATTAATGACATAATGCGACCTCAATACATTTTGTAAAGTATTATATGTACAAGGGTCGCTCTAAAATTACACGTGATAGCCTACACATGAAGGGACATACGTGAAATCGTGAGGCAAGTGCGAGAGTTCTTGCTGAAGAAACTGGAAGAAGCTTTAACCTCACGTGTCACTCAGTATTACCTGGAAATTTCATTTACCATATTCGTGGTTTGTGTGCTGAAGAATATCATCAGCACGTCAACAAGAGTAGGTTTGCCCACCGCAACCCTTGCAACCCACCGCTTCGCTTGCAACGGGTATATTCGGGGGAAAAAATAGGAGTAACTTGTTTCTCTGTCAGGAGACGGAGAATAGGGCTAATTTCTTTTAAATGGAACGTTAATATCCAATGTCTTTGTACACACTGCTTGCCCTCCCCTTAAAAATGCATTACTTGGCGTCAATTAAAACTCATATGGTGTCATTGAACATGGAATTAATGATTTCTGTATTTTTTTTCTCGGTTTTAACATAGCTCACGGAGAATTAGTGTGGAGACGCGCAGAAAAAGAAGGACGTAAGACATCCATAAACTATTCGATAATTTCGAGCAATGCAGATAGAAATCCAAGGTCAGGAATTACGCATGTGTATGTAGTGCGATGATATTGGATGTTTTTTCGAATCATCGGGTCTCTCCCTGTTCTTCAGTACTTGCTGGATGAATCAAGTGAAAAAACCACTTTCCGTATCTCGGTTGGAATAGATTTTTCCCGCATCCTTGCTGCAGGAGAAGAGTCCCGTTCCGACATTTCGGCGTTGTCTCATGCCCATGCATGAGAGGTGGCATTTGCGATGAGGGAGGGATGACGAGGCCCTGGGTGCGGGGTGGGAGGGGTGGGTGGTGGGGGTGGAAAGTTCAACAGGTCTGAAAAGGAAGCGAGTGACGAGTGTCATCTTGACCTCTCCATCAAGCTCAAATTTGGCTCCTCCCTCCCCTCCCTCCCCCA
Organism: Ischnura elegans; assembly: GCF_921293095.1. Taxonomy (NCBI): domain Eukaryota; kingdom Metazoa; phylum Arthropoda; class Insecta; order Odonata; family Coenagrionidae; genus Ischnura; species Ischnura elegans. Next base: position 12,283,269 of record NC_060247.1, on the reverse strand, counting down.
CCTTTTCCGGCTCTTTGTGATTTCCATTGTGTGGGCGCTAATCCTCGTGTGGGTGGCTAAATTTTTTTTCAAAGGGTGTGTTTTTGAGGCGCGGGGATAATGTATTGCGGACGGATCGTAAATCCCCCAAAATGTGCCTGATTCGAGAAGTGAACATAACTTTTTCAGGGAGATTATTGCTCTAAACGTGGTGAATAAAAAATAATATTTATAAATATTTCATCGAGCAAAATATAGCATACACGCATGTGCACATATTCATATCATGGCATGATATAGCAGGTATGCGACATTAGTTTTTGACCGAAGAATCTTCATATAATAGCGAATTTGAAACCTGTGTGGATTCTCGTTCTCGCTGGCAACCATTGGCACGCATCGTTATTCTATTGTGGTTCAGTGTAACACCGGGGTTCAAGTAAAAAAGATGATTTTGTATGAAATCTACTACTGGAATGGTAGGTAGATGCAATGGTTCTGCTCATTGAAAGTATCTGCATACGAATGTACTCAGTGATGTCTAATCTTCGATCGTCAAAATGACAAATGGAAGCTATTGTTCCGTGTTTTCTTTTGTATTTTCTACTAGGTGACGGGCGTATTTTAAACCTGTAGCATCAAAATATTTTGACAAAGTGTTACTGTGTTCGAGTGTACTCTTGCAAAATGTTTGCCATCGGTTCTTTGTTGCCCCAATTACGAATCTGGACCAACACCATGCTCATGCTCATGATTCCAGATAAAGCTCCATGTAATAGCATAAATGGCACATTCCGTTTCAAATAAATTACATCAATTTCCGATATATATTGTTCATTTCGTGGATAATTTCATATATTGAAGTGCTCACTTATTGCTCATTGCTACTCTATCCTCCGGCAGTCGATTTATTCATCTCGATATTCAATCATTAACCAGAAATTTTTATTTTAAATCCTCATATTATAATTTTCTTGGAAGAGTTGAGCGGTGCTGATATCGGTGAATTGCGCATTAAATGTACGAATAAATGTTAGATTGTGTTTTGTGAAACTTTTGGCCAGCTGGAGCGAGTATTGAATGTATTGAACGGTAACAAATGCGGCCGGAGAAGAGGAATCTTTTTCCGGGTGTTCCGTCTCACCTCGTGCCGCTGCGGTGCCGACAGGCGGCGTCTGTGTGCATCGTCACGTGTATCCTGGAACATAGACTGCCCCGCGCTGTCGCTTGTGTGTGTGATCGTAAAATTTTCCACTGCTAACCTCGTCCCCATCTCGCTGGTCAGAGACGCTGGCCATCTCCGCACTCTCTCCCGCCTGCAATCCCTCCCCCCACCCCTTGTCCCTTGTGAGAATCTGCCGAGAGAGTTTCATGCCAGTCAAACGGATAGTGTGCGGACCGCGATCTCTGCGTGGCATGATCTTGGTGAGTAGTAGGTATTTCTATATTTCACCGCCGATAATGCGAGAAGTAGCCGGATCTCATGCGAATCTTTTCGTTTTCGTAACTGAATCGTAAATGGAGGTTTAACCAACGTGTCTATTCCCCATCCACCTGCCGCGGCAATCTCCACCGAGATATCGATGGTATTTATTTTTCTCTTTTATTTTATTTTTTTATTTTATGCTCAAACCACCGGATACAGCTCTTATTGGCCATTTTACACCGGGGTGTTCAACAAATGTAACAAGAAAACGTACACAAACGACCATGCCCTGGACGGGGGAAACCTACCCAGGCGGGACTCGAACCCGCGACCTCTTGTTTGGCAGGCGAGAACGTTACCCCTACGCCACCGAGGCCGGCAGTTAAACTAATTAATTCGAACAGTGGCAACGTATTTGCGACGCATGGAGTCAAATATACGTATCAGGCCGGCCCGTGCTTTTCATAATTCCTAAAAGATATTATACCAGCCGAAAAAAAAATCAAATTTTGGGTCCTTAGAGCTTGGGCACGGGCTCCCGTTGTCTTAAAGTAACTATTATCTGTTCACTTTATCTTTGCGGGTGAGCTGGTGTGGCTTAACCGAGTTGGGGTGAGAGGAGGGAAAGTTTATCTACTCGTGACTTTCCCTCTGCCAATCAGCAGACAGTAGGCGTGGTCTAGCACTTCGGAACGTCAGTCGCTCTCAGACCTCCGTCGTGTCAACTTCGTGAATCTGCTAGCTGTGTTGCCAAATCCTTTTCCCTTGCACTCCCCGTTTTTAAGAATGTTACGCCTATGTATGCCTTTCACCAGCGGTCTCGCATTTAGCGGACAATATCCTGGCTTCTGAGATGGGATTATTCTCAATACATTGTATGCATTGTTTCGCCGCCGGGCCCAAAATATCTGTGGCCACGTGTGAGTCACACCTTTTCAGTGAGACACAAGGGCGGCTATGTACATTTGGCAACGTTAAGGTCGCTCCTGCTCTCTCTCTCTCGGTACTACCCCTTCCCCTTCAGCGAGGCCCTCCGAGAGTGTCCGGGATCTCACGAAAGTTGACCCGCAGAGATAAAATGAACAGATAATAATATCTATCTCTTGAACGTAAGCTTCATTTCGAGACTGGGGAAACATAACTTTTCCAAATTCTGAGAAATAAATGTTGGCCATGCTCCGAGTCGAGTCTCGCTCTCTCCGAGTAAAATGCGCGATCGAATGCGTGAACACGCCCTCTGAAAGTGCGCGTGCACGATGAATTGCTCGATTGAATGCGCGTGCGTCCTCCCTCGTGCACGTGCACCACCTTCGATTTCCGACCCCTCCCTCCCTTCGTGGCCCCTCTTTTCCCCACCCCCCGGGGACTCCCCTCCCTCTCCGCTTTTCCTCCCTTTCGTTCCCAATGCACCCCTTAAGGGGGCTAGCCACCTACCTCGGAAGAAAAGCGCCCCCATCACGATTTCCCATTTTGCTACTTAACCTTGGCCATGGTGCACTTAATTATTTTCAATTAATCTCAGGTAAAGATTAATTTTTATTGTCCTCCCGAGGCATTGGTCATTTTGTCGTCGACGTTGAGGAAAAATAGACTTAAAAGTAACGTTTTTCTCTTGCTTTTCAGCATGCTCTCATACATACTCGACTCAAAAATTATAGATTTTACATTCTATCTGCAGTGATTGGATCTTTATCGTCGAATGTATAGAGTATGAATTAATGGATTTTCGAATTAATTACAACATTAATGACAGTTATAACGGTTGTAGGTTCAACAGATTCAGGCTTCAGTTGGTGGAAGTTAGACATTTAAATAAATATAACGGTTGTTTCGAGGTTTTTCACTGATGTTGGCACGGCAAAACATCGACGGAACACAAAATATGTGAGAAAAGTTTCAATATTGTGTATCTATTTTTGAATGCAGTGTTGCTTAGAGCCCTCGTGTGTACACTAGTTGACCAATCGCTGCCCTCTGAGATTTACGCTTTCCTCCGAGGTAGTCTTCGCCATTAAGATGACGCAGCTATCCCTTTCAGCTATATCTTTCGGTCATACATTTTTAAGTCGAATTACTCTTTTTAAACTTAATGCTATATTCTTTAAATTTTCAGGCAATAATGAGTAAACTTTTTTCAGCTTTTTTGTGTTCCACAAATGAAAAAATTTTCAATCAGAGAAATTGTTGTAATTTTTCCGAAATTGAGAAGCAGGGAAATGATGGGGGTTTACTCCATTTATGCTGAAATTTTCTAGACGACATCATAACCAACTTAAGGGTGGATGACTTCATTGGGTGGAACTGTGTAACATGAAACATAATCAAAGATACACTATCATTGTATGTTTCATACATTTTTATCAGCCTAACCCAGGTTTCGACACTGTACACTAGGCCATTACTGCACAATGTCTTTTAGACATAATGTGCAATCACAGTACAATATGTCTCAAAGATGTAAATACTACATTTTCTATTAACCCCTTCCACTTCAATTAATTTTCTGGATATCTTGCTCATATCCTCTATTTTATTTTCTGTGGTTATTTTTATATGGAATAGTAGGTAATAATATTTGTAGTGTATAATCAAGGTTGAACGGTAAAATAAAAAGTGATCATTAAACATCCAGAACACAGCTGTCGTTATTGGTATAAAATCATTTTATTACTTCCAATGCATCTTATATCACGAAATATTAGTTCCTAATGAACATTGTGGACGTTTTAATATCGTTAAACTTATAAAATATTTATATTTTTCCCCTAACTATAGCTAAAATTATGAAAATCCGATGACGAGATACACTCGTCATTGCGCCATTTGGCATCAGAAGTTCATGACGAGCTAGACTCGTCGTTTCAACGCAAGGGGTTCATATAGTTCAATTGTATAAGGCTCAACTATGTGGAAGTTAATACTCGAAAATGAAAAGGAGACTAGTTGATTTCCACTGATTTATTTCGTCCGTACGACATGTTTCAAACCATAGAGTCTCCTTTTCATTTTTGGGTTAATATAGCTTATTATTAATATAATTTATATTTATACTGAATTTTCTCCTTTGAGAATGGCATAGTGTGCAGTGTCGAAACTTGGGTAAGACTATGAAATAATTCGTGGGACATATAGTGTGATTGTGTCTCACGATATCACAAGTTTAAAACGAGTCACGGAAAAAGACCGGTGGAGGTGGAGTCGAGTGGTGCGTCCTCTTAAGCACTTCCCCTCCCCCCCCCGCCGTGCGTCCAAATCATCCCCGCACCCTCCCTCCCCTCCCCCAACCCCTCTCTCGAGCACATGCACGGAACACACCCTCGCCCCTTCTTCTTTTCAACCATCCCTTCCCTCCTTCAATATTCTCCTCCCCCCTTTCAACCCCTCAATGGCATTGCTCCCCCCCTCCCCACTACACAACCCTACTCTTCCTCTCTCTCTCTCTCTCACCTCCCTCGCACGTCAGCCCGATTAAAGCTGCTCCTTTCGAAGATCCCGTCATCATCGTGCTGCCGCTGCCACCCCCCTCTCCCGGAGCTGCATTATCGTTCGTGAACGGTGGTCCAATAATGAAAAAGTGAACGATTCGAGGGCGTGAGAACCGAATGAGTTGGATAGTTTTCAAGCATCCCATGGGGAGTAGAAGAAGTAGGAGGACCCTAGCAGCATCTCAGGAGATTCCTACAGCCAGGAGTGTGCACGGATGTGGAATCGAACGATCCAATCTCTTGAGTAGATGTAGATACACACTCAAAGTGGCTCTGGTTTATTTCTACTATTCACCACGCTCTGTAAGTCAACACGTAGGTCAGTTGGGATAGGTTAAGGCAGAGCTCATCTCGGTCTTAGCCACAGGCGTGCGAATCTTACCTATTAAGGGGTCCAGTTGATTTTCACTGGGCCATATCCTAATGCGAATACTTTAGATTGGGGGTGTCTTAAGGCTTCTCACGGGCTTTGAATCCAGCTCTCTTCCGGTACCCACCAGTCTACAATTCTCCTACTAGGAAAATGGACTTTTACACGGAAAATGGAAAAAAAAATAGCATACTGAATTTTTAGGAAGGGAAGGGTGGTGGGTATTTTAATGGATTTTCGTCGAATCCTGACGCTTAACCTTCTTCGTGAGTGTTAAATATAATGAGAATAATATTTTAATCCAAATGAATAACATCGCCATACAAACGATATCGTCGAGATCAGCCAGCCAGTGATCATCCCATAAAAGGGAAGTATATCGTGTGATCTTAGATTGTTCGATTTCAATCTTAATCGTGTGCGCAGAGTCAAATATTTTTTTCGTGAATATTTACTATGCGGACTTAGCAATTATCGTAATCCAATCAGTTTGAACGATTTTTATTGGAAGAATCCAAGTCGCTCATAATTAATGAATTATGCGTACAATTCTTAATATAACTCCAGTCCTTATCAAAAGCTTTCAAATGATGAATACCTGTGTTGATGCTTCAAGCTTTGATTTTTATTAAACAGTTGGAATGCAGTCTCGATGGAGCTGATAGAAACATCACTTGAAAGGTTTTGGATTAATTTCTTAAAGCAACTATTTTTATCTCAGATGAAAAATTCGCCATGCGATTGATTTCAAGTACAATGTGTATCTCACCGTCACAAGAGGAAGATAGATGTGGATTATGTCCGCATTAGCACGCGAATATATATAAATTGGATCAACCGCCTTTTTATAAAAAAGGTTTTACTTCTCAAATCATGTAGCATAAACTAGAGTTACACATTGTAAAATATTTGGGAGCATTGATGAGGGTTTGGGCCTCGTTGAATTTTGTAATTATTTATGTATATTTTCGCGCTACCGGAACAATCATTTGAAATACGATAACTGTGCATTCATTCGGCGAACATAGTGGGCTCATGGTTCGACGTGCCTCGTTGCACATTACTCCGCATTCGTGCATTTGGTTAAGCCCACTGACTATGTAGTGATTTTGAGAGGTGTTCTTGAATCCTGAATGTTCTTGAATCAAACATCTTTTCTTCGATTTGTTGAATCTCGACAAACACTATATTATCTCGAATCCTACTTGTATAATTCATAATAATGGTAATTAAAACCCCTTTTGATCCTCAGATTTCCGATTCTTCTACGTCCTCATCGGCCTCCCCTTTTCTGTTTTGTTAAAATTTTCCACAAGCGACATTTTCGGTAATGTTTATTAAATTTTAACTTCACGTTTTACATGTTTATGAATGATTTTTGCATGCAAATGATAATAATAGCACAAAGATTCTAGGACAACTCTAGGGATGCTCCATTCTTTCGTCCACATAGAACGATTGGAGGAACATCCGAAACTTCAGTATGAAGCAGATCGCATGAACTGAATCACGTGAACTGAATCATCAAAATGAGCCGAAATTCCCATCTCCACCCCTCTCACACACCCTTCTCATTCTCCCTCTACCCCCCCCCTTTCCCTTGCGAGCACGCCTCATCCACCCCTCCCCTTCCCCCTTCCACCCTCCCCCAAACACACCCTTCCCTTCATAAAATCCTTCTCATTAACGGTGTCCCTCCTTCAGGCCTCCTCGCTCCTCTCCGCGCATTCTCCCTCTTCATTTTTTTCTCTCTTTCGCTTTATTCCTCGCCTTCCTGCCTCCCTCTCGCTATCTCTCTCTCCTTCCCCCCTCCCCGTGTCTTTTCGTCGCCTCTCCCACCCCCCCCCCCAATCCGCCCACAAATGCTCCCTCTGCTTCTCTCTCTCTCTTGCCAACCCCCGCGTGAGGCGTGCCATCCCCGTGCACGTCTGGCCAAGATCCGTGTATATCGACCGTGAATAAAAAAAACCTGCGTGGCATAGAAAAGTTCGCATTGCCATTTATGCGTGGGAGCCTCCAGAAAAAAGGAGATGATTACCTACGGAGCTTAAACGAATACTACTACTCTTGTGGCTAGAGCCATCTTGTTTTTATAAAATCAATTCGTGATTGGGAACAGATGAAATTGTAAATATACCCTTGCCAATTCTACGTATATCCGTGTACATACGAGATATGGACGGTGTATATGGACGGTGAAAAAATTGGTGTGTGAGTTCGTATTTTCCGTGTGTTAGTTTATTAATTGGAAAGAGAGGGTTCTCTAGGGGTTTAGGATCCTTCCATTCGGAATGGACCATTGAACTTGCCCTCGTGATTAAGTTTAACAATCTTATGAATACCATTTATTCGTAATTCCGATGAAAAATAATAAGAGCGCCCTCTGTTTGCGCGGATGCCTGCAGATGGAGCTTGGAGATATGTTTGGGTTGGGTAATCACTATTTGGTGACACTTACTGCGGGCGAGGAGATTAGAAAAGCATTGAATCATGTACGATTAATTTTAATGACTATTAAAACTTGCTGTATTCTTCGATCGTAATTCCTTATCTATTAAAGGTACCGAGTTCAGGTAATACATGCCTTCTTGGATTAAGGATCAATGTGAGCGAATGATGAAATACGTGTTAATCAGCCATGAAAAAATGTATATAATGTGTAATATCGTCCATATGACATAGCAGTTAAGAAAAGTGAAGCCAACCTAGAAATACGGATATGATGGCTAAATGAATGTGATCTTTTTATAGGCAAAGAATGTTCTGGTTGGGAAATTCAGACTTGAAATCAATTCAGACTGCCCTATTGTCATATCCGTAGTTTTACCACAGGAGGCTATTGTTAGCAGAGATGATTCATTCTAGTGGGGGTTGGTGGGGTTGATAGCCACTTTTTATTAAAAGGGAGTGAAAGGATCCTGAGCCGTATTTTCCCTAACTATGTGATTATTCTTCCGAAGTTTTTATTAGTCACCGTTGGGGTTTTGGCTGGGATAAGATCATTATGATAGCCTAGGATGCTTGCTTCATTCTTGAAAGACTATAAAGGTTTGAGTTGAGAATCCTAAGCTATTCAAATCTGTAAAAATCATAAATTCACTGATGATCTGGAATTGCGTATTGTGATCTCTATATTCCCTTCCCTCCGTGGCGGAGGAGACTTCAGCTGGCGATTACAACCTCCTGATACTTAGCCACTAGACATACCTTTTTATGGCCGAAGCTATTCTTTTCGGCATAGGGTCCCTCGAGTCACAGAAACTCGATGGCTAATATTCCCGTACAAAAAATCCTTCAATGAAATAGCTGATGTTCATACTAGAGGATAGTACAGCAAGTGCGCGAGCCACCGAATTCAATCGGTTGTCTCTCGTGCTCAAAATTGAATAAGTCCTGCAAGACATCTTGAATAGGGGTTGTGATGTGACCTAGTAGCCGCAGGACTCCCTTTTTTTCAAATCCCGAACTAAGTCTCCTCCAAATAAAATCCTCGTACGCATGTAGTGCGTGGTGGCCAAGCGATGGGACCTGGCCTGTGTGAAAGTTACACTCCTGTGGCTTATTTCATGGTGAACTCCTTCTAGTCAGCTAACGCCTGGTAGCCAACGGAACTCATGCTTCACTCCTAGTCATAAAAATCATAGAAAAATCATAGAAATCATAGAATTCACCAATGCAAATCTACCAAGGGGTTGAATCGCTGAGTGATTGAGCCCTAGATGGGTTACTTCCGTTGGGTATATATCCGCCCCAGTCGGTGCACGAACTCTGGATCTCTGGGGTCCTCAGAAAGTTCACTTTATTTACAGTTTCCCTCCGTTTCTTGAAGATTTCACATCGCATTCTGCAGATTCACTTCCCGCCCACCTCGATGCGAACACGATGCCGTATCGCCACCCGCGGTCACTGTTTATTTTCCGGTCGCGCACGTGCTCGACACTGGCACCAAAGGGTCTTATGCTGTATGCGATATTCTATGATTTTTATGACTAGGAGTGAAGCATGAGTTCCGTTGGCTACCAGGCGTTAGCTGACTAGAAGGAGTTGAACTCTGAACGCGGAAGGAATCGATGATTATAGATGATATTCCAATAACAATGTTGATTTAAATACGTAGGTAAGGGATTTATCCAGGAACTCCTTTTTATTTTCGAATTTCTTTCTGATGAGGGAGCGATCGTGAGCCAAAATTTAAGAATTTTTGTCAAAGTAAAGAGGTGATAAAAATGTTTCTCTGTCGCCGCAGGCATTTCTTATATTTCCTTTTGCCATCACGAAGCGTTCTGACACCCTTTGGACACTTTTAAGTGTGTAGATAGTGGTAGGCAGGTATTTTGTACTTACGGTGCTATCATTGCGGTCGACTTCGACATTGCGGACCCACTTCACAGCACACACTCCTCGTTCAATGGTTCGATGAGTCGTAACTATCGTCAACGATCGAATATGATGGAGGGCTTAGAGATTTTGCTTTAATTTTAAAGTTCTATTTTAAAAAATCTAGTGAAAAATTCCATTCTTAAAACCCGATATTGCTATTGTCGTGCATGAATGATTGAGCAGTTCTTCAAAATTTCACCCGAATTAATGGGTTATTTTTGCCGAAAAAGATGCCAGATGGTGGCTTTGTGTAGCAGTGACTATTTTAAGTAGATTCAAAAAATATATAATTTTAAAACTAGAAGTTTGTACGTACGAGAGTGAAAATGTCTGCAAAATTGCTTTAGTTTCTCGGGATTGGATCAATAATATCCTATTTCGCCAATAATGTTGCAATATTAAATTCAATAGTATGGAATTCATTACTCTCATGAATGACTTTAATGACGTGGAGCGTTGAATTTTATTGTGACCTTAGTGTGGATGGAATTCGATTCCGGGTCCTGAGCGTGGGATGCTCGTAGTTTTCTCCACGTCCCCCTCACCATTCGCGGAAATTCTGGGCGTGCGCGCGAGGAATGAAAAAAAATCTTTCTCTCTCTCTCTCTCTCCCTTTTGCGAATCCGAATGCAGTTCCTCCCTTTTTTTACCTCTCTCCGCACGTTACCACCCCCTGCCACACTCCTCGTACATACCTCCTCCCTCTCCCCCTCCCTTGTACACACGCCCATTTTTTCACGTCCCTTCTCCTCCTCTCCCTAACCCTTTTTCTCCCTTCCGAGGAGGAGAGGAGAGAGAATTATCCCCATCTCTGCCTCTCCTCCGCTGCTGCCTCCATACACCACCTTCTTTCCCTCCGTACGCCGGAATCAATTCCCTCGCCTGGTAACTCACTACGCTCTCCAACAGGTCGTGGTGTGGATGAGGCAGGGAAGGGATGCATGGATGTATATACCTCCTCCTCCTTCTCCTTTTTTCCCCTTCTCTCTTTCCATTTATAGATGTATCCCCATCCACCCATCCCATTTCCTTCGATTTATTCTTTTTTTCTTTCCAGAATCGGGTGCGTATAGTCACCGCGAAATATGTTTACGTCTTCTCTTTCTTTTTTTTTACCACCCTCCGGGTTTATGCTCAATGTCGAATGTGACATTCCCATGGGGTGGCATTCAAAGTATTGCTGACTCTCGTTGACGGTTATTTAGGTTGACTACGTCCTGAAATCGTTTAACCAGACCTGAGTTTGGTCCACGTCAAAATTAAAAACCATTGGTAACTGTCCATCGAAATTTAATTTCTTCAAATTAATTTAAGACCGAGGTTTTGGCACCTAGTGCCATTATCAATGTAGGTTTTCAACGTCGATATGGATATAGCCATTTTCCATAAAGTTAAGCCTGATACGGTAATATGCCTTAGTTTGGTGACTGTCATCAGCCTAAGGCGTTGCTTTCGCTGTACATGTGTGCTCTTTTGGGTGCATCCAAGGGATTGTGCGTTGGCTTTGTGCGCCCTCTGAATAGCTATGTATTTTTTAATAGTTGTATAAAATAAGGGTAGTTGCCAGGTGTTAAAGGAAAATCTTATTCCTGATATGATTTAATCAGGCCCTAGTTTGAGGGTTGCTATCGGCAGATATCATCAGTTGCTGTGAAAAATGTCGATGGAAAGGAACCTAGCTGTGGGTGATGTTTTTTTGTGCTCATCTGAAAAAACTTCACCACAGCTGCAATGACCCATGATAGCTTCAACCAAGAAATGAATCTATATTCTAAATAATGTATTTGTGTTCCAATAGAAGAATACTCCTATTTCTCAGTTCTTTGATAACATTGCGTTTAGCAAATATATTTACGTCCCTCTTTCCATGTAAGTTCGCGGTCGGGTGGGCGTTCCTTCCAGATTGTGTCGGGATTTAATGCTCACATTTGACGTAGATGCATTTTTTTATGTATTGCCTCGTAGATGACGCGCTGTGAGTTGTTTTTGGGCTACAGTAGTAAAATATTAAATATTAGTTTTGATATCAAAATGAAACACGGTTCGTTCTAGTAGTTGTTTAATATTGTTTAATATTTCGTCTGCATTCGCTGACTGATTCCGGATTCTGGCTGGATTGACCGATTCCAACAATAGATTTTGTTTGCGTTCTGTTTTATGAAATAGGAACTTTTATCTCCATTGAATTTAATACTAGTTAAGAGGGAAAAATATCAGGATTTACATAAAATACAACTTTACATAAAATACAACTTTAATTATTTCGTTTCTAAATTTTTTCGTTTTCCATCATTATAACGATATTGGAAGTGTGATTTGTTGGACTGAGCTTTCGGTCACTGTGCTGCCGCCTTGAGTGATTTTGTATGCACAAATTTATAAAATCCAGAGCCTCACGTCACATTTTCTTTTTTCCCTCCCTTGTCGGATGTGTCGTTGCAGAGATATACGTTCACGTTTCTCTTTGTGTTTGTGCTGTGAATTGGCTGTTTGAGTGTTTTTCCATTCCATATTTTACAGGTTTTTATGCTTATGAGACGCCAGCGCATTTTTTAAATAAAATAATAAGAGATATGAAGTGAAACACTTTGCTTTTCGCGAAACATGTCGACTCTAGTTTAATAAATTTTTATGTGGAAAGTTCAAAGTGTTTCACTTCATATCTCATAATGGATCCCCACAAAGGATCTGCCTCATCCATCCAATTCATAAAATAGTTAGGTTGCTGTACTTTTCCGTTAACTTAGGCGGAGAATCGTTTTCAAAAATAGTTCCCTTTTAGTTGAAAATATTTTTATACCAATCGGAATTAGATATCTGCAGTTCCGGAAAATATTAGCCGTTTTATTTTCGTGAATCTTTAATGCGTTATTTATCATCTATGTTTCTAAACGTGTTCTCGCATATGCTGATTATGTGAGTATTTGTGTATTTTGTCTTTAAGCTTTTAACGAGAAGTGAGTGTCGTGATACGCACAAGTGTGATAATGTTTTTTTTATATCTCCCAATTCCTTCAATAAGGTTCCTTTTCTTGAGTGTTTGACGTTGGGGAAGTGTTACCTGTCAAGTACCACGCTTTTTATCGTTTTTCATTCTATCTAACGACCAATTACGCTCATTTGCCTATTATCAATTATCGTTTGTGTACTCCATTCATTTTATTACTAAAGTTGTCGAACTACGGAAACTGAAAGCATTTCGCACCTACTGACGTGCAGCTTTTTCTCGGATACCGTCCTGTTTTATGTTCAGTCGAATTGTCAAGTGTTGCTACTAATTTTTTACTACTAAGCACTTTCGCCGCAGTTCGGAAATGGAGTTTCGGTATTTTCTGTTGAACCGGAAGGAGAAAAATTCACACCACTCTCCCATCTCCCGCAATACCTTAATTACTACATCATTTAAGGGAAATGTATACGGTATATGTGAAGAGTTTCGTACGACATAGATTGTGCAGTTCATGCCAGATTAAAAAAATAACAGTCAGGATTTCATATTGCTTTTTCTCGTCAATTGGCCGTTCCGTCGAAGTATATTTTATTGCCATTAACGGTGTAGTCTTTTTGATGAGACATGGCGAAATATAAAATATCTACCGCGATATCACTGAAAATAAGGCAATTGAGTGTTACAATTCAGTTTTATTGTGTGAAACTAGAATACGGGTTCTTTATTGTGCATTGACTTACGACAGTTCGTAATGAAACTCCGAATTTCAAAGGATGAGGTAGCGTGCTTGTAATTCAGCGAGCTATTCCATTCTAGAGTCAGAAATGACAGAAGGAAATATTTTTTCGATGCCACGAAATGGCAGTAAAATATTTATTCTTTCCACTTTATTGCATACCACTGCTTTTGTTGTTAAGTTTTTATGGCAAAAATTCATTTCTTTTTCATTTTATATCGTTATACATTTGCCTCGACATCTTATTTCACGAAGAATCCGAGAAACAAAATTCAGGCAGGTATTCTTCTGCATCAAGTCACTGTCGTAAGTACTACCCGAAAAGGAGTTCTTCAGCGTTTTGATATTGCCTTACTCAACGATTGTGACAGCTTTTCATGTACCCAATGCTTTTCACACTGTCAAACAAGAGGTCGCGGGTTCGAGTCCCGCCTGAGTAGGTTGCCCCTATCCATACACGTGTAATTGTTAAATTTGTATATCCCGATGTAAAACTGTACGATATGTGCTGTATTCGGTAGTACGGGAATAAATAAAAATATTAAACAAATCGCTCTTGCGCTTCTTTACCTTATTATTGTGCAGCATAGGTGCATTTATTTTCTGTTGGTAAATATACTTTTTCTTTCTATTATCCTAATTAAAGATAGTGTGCAAAAAAATCATGTTTCCCCTGGGTATGTTCTCATTCGGGGCCTGCATATGCCAACAATTTCATCGAAGTACAGCATGCCAATTACTAAACAGTTCAGAGACAAAAACTATTATAGTACTGACTTATGCAGTTATGAAACAATACGTGTATGAAAAACGATAATATTGGTATATTTTATTTCAATCGCAATAATTTATAAATAACTTCATAACACTACACTTTTATAATATATTTTTTCCTTTTAAAAATTGAAATGCTTTCAGTCGTTAACATATCTCTTTCTTTTAATCACTGATGCGCCAAGAAAAATATTATTCGAATATGGTAAACAGAAAATAACACGGTTTGTAATACTAGCTTAAGATATGCTCCAGTTCTTGCGTAATGCGTAAGTTAATATTTGCCTTTTCAGCTGTTTTATTTCATCCTTTACTGTTTTGGGCTCGCACAGGGTACGAGTGCATATTCAGTGCGTTGAATGGTGGAGGGGAGAGGGGTCGGAGGAGTTTCCTTGGTGGCGGTTGTTGTGTGTGGAGGGATGTATTCGCTAGGGAACGAGGAGGGAGATTGGGGGGGGGGGGGGTGTGCGGAGAGTCGATTGAAACTTTTTCCCCCGCATTTGTTCTCGCTTTCGTGTGTTTATATTTTCGTCCCCCCCCCCCCCCTCGCCCCTGTGCCTCCCGCTGCCCATGACGGGGCATGTTGAGGATGGCCAGGGTATCACCCCAGATTCCACCAACTGCCGCGCGAACCACCCTTTCGGTGTACCCTCAATCACTAGTTCTGTCCCTCTGAATCATAGCTGTAGGGATCGCGAAGATTATAGTTCTAGTCACCATCTTCCGGATCGTGATCATTTTCTTCGTCCTTTTTCTTCCATTTTGTGAACCATCCATCCATCACCCGTGTGTGTCACCATGGTGACATTTGGTCTCCTCATCAACATGGACCACTGACTTCATATAAAGATCAAATAACATCCTCCTCCTCATGGAACGACTAATTCTTGTTTAAATGCGGATAATATTGTCGAAAATTCCATTTCTTTCCCATAATTCTAATTTCATCACGTTCAAATTGTACTTAGTGACTGTGAAATGCCCTCATGATATGTGTTTACTTGCTGTAGTCTTTCTGATATTTTTTTCTTTCACGCTTATAATTTTTTCCCCGCCACTCATCTACCGCTAACATCATTGAAGCGTTCTACCTTAAAAGTTTACCTCCC